>NC_060144.1:400867379-402067379 GCF_021461385.2 Schistocerca piceifrons | reverse complement strand
TTCTACTAGTTTTTCCATTCGTCTGTAGAGAATTCGTGTTAGTATTTTGCAGCTGTGACTTATTAAGCTGATAGTTCGGTAATTTTCACATCTGTCAACACCTGCTTTCTTTGGGATTGGAATTATTATATTCTTCTTGAAGTCTGACGGTATTTCGCCTGTTTCATACATCTTGCTCACCAGCTGGTAGAGTTTTGTCAGGACTGGCGAGTATTACTGGAAAGCTTGTCCACATATACTACAAAATGCCTTAATTTTATTAGCAACTACGTTGGAAATTAATCATAGGTGCACTTAACTTTTAATAATAAAATAATTTATGAGCACTTATTTATGACCTATCGGAGGCCGTAGAGTGTATATTAGTTTCTCTGGAAGTCCAGTGCTGCCTAACCAAATAAAGGTGTGAATTTTTAATTTTTCTTTATAGTGAAACTTATCACTTTAGTGCTCTAAAATACTTTACTGGCAAGATAATTTTGTTCACTTTCACCAAAGCCTATTTTAGCCCGACCGGCTAGCCGCGCGGTCCCGAGAGGGAAGACGTGCCGGTCCCCGGCACGAATCCGCCCGGCGGATTAGTGTCGAGGTCCGGTGTGCCGGCCAGTCTGTGGATGGTTTTCAACGCGGTTTTCCATCTGCCTCAGCGATTACGGGCTGGTTCCCCTTATTCGGCCTCAGTTACACTGTCGGCAATTGCTGCGCGAACACTTTCTCCACGTACGTGTGCACCACAATTACTCTACCATACAAACATTGGGGTTACACTCGTCTGGTGTGAGACGTTCCCGGGGGTGTCCACTGGGGCGTAACCGCACAATAACCCTGGGATAGGTGTGGCGGCGGCGGTGGGGTGGGTGGGTGGACTGCTGTGGGGTTGTGAACCACTGCGGGCAACGGCGGGACGTCTCCGTCGCGTCTAGGTCCCCGGTTTAATACATACATATAGACATAAATAAGGTCCACTTTTAAGTTTCGAAAGTGGCAAATGATATGTCAAACAGCTGTGTTAAGAAGTTGTTCTTAGCGTAATTTCATAGGAGAGACGAAATTAAAGGTGGGCTGAACCTATCGATAACATTATTAAAGTTCCCGACGACGAACTCATTGAGATGGAATACAACATCGGATCGGCGAAGAAAATCAGTCGTATCCTTTTGAAAGGGTGTAAGCTAAGTAATTTATGGAAACCAGGGAAGACCTAAATCTGAGTAGCCGAACAGGAAATGAAACTAAATTCTTACAAAAATGAGTCGGCAGTCTTTACCACGGCGCCACCTAACTCGGCAGGGACGCAGTCACGAACACCTCTTACGATAACGGAGTCCCAGCCGCTACTGCGGAAAGAGGGGAATATTAAATGTGCCATAGCATCAACACTTAAGAACAATGTTTTGGAGCCATAAGAGAGAAAAGTATAGATTGGTATCTACAATTTACTACGCGGAGGCGACGAAGGAAGACACATCCTAAAACGGGGGTTGATAAATTTTGGTGAAATTTGCAGCAAGACCAACAAAAATAAAAATTAATAGACGTAGCTGAAGGAGGTTTCCAAACTTTTGCGAAATGCATGTTGCAATTTCATAACATCAAATTAAATTTTTCTTCACTTTTGCAGACTATGCAGTCAACTTCTAAAACGAGAAAGCTAAAATAATAATAATTTGTGTTCTGTGCCACAGTAAAACGGCTTCTTTCTCCCCATCTCTACCCAAATTGTTTTTTAACTAGCCACCAAAATTTTGTTTACCCCCTCCCAGTTGGAATGACCGAATCCATGCGTACCGATAATAAACACGCACTTCTGTGCCATGACTACGTTACTGTTACGTCTAATCCTAAAAATATAGCTGGAGATAATTTCCATTTATTGTTTACTGCATACAATCGCGTAACAAGCTAACGTCCTTCAGCAAGAAAACTGTCTCCTATTCTCTCAGAAGGGTGTTCTGACAATGCCAGGATGGAAGACACTGCACTTGTTTTATGTGGACGACGCATAAGACACACTGACTCGGCAGGAACGGCACACCTTGGAGGAGCCTCTCGTTTATGTTGTTGGCTCGATTGGTTGCAGATGTGAATTCTTGGCGGGTGCAATTACCGTCGACATTTATTAACAAGCAATAGAAACGTGCTTTATAAACACGCTATACCCGACCAAACGAGTAACAGGCGCTTCACGTACGATATAAAACGGAAGAGAAGAGGGGATAGTGTTGAACGTACTACCAAAGACACTAATTAAAATTTCAAGTTTTACAGAATTCGAGAACAGTCTTAACGAAGTAGTAATTAGTCGACAAATTAAAGGTCATGATATGAAGCTCTAATGTCAGAATAGACAGTTTCTTTAATAACAATTTCCCTCCGAAAGTCGCGTAATGACCCAAAATGTCATTCATCACCGACATTCAATCAATTACTCTCAAAAAATATGTTGGTCACTTATTACCGTGGAAACGCCATTCACTCTGAGCTCACCGACATCCTCTCTCCGACCCTTTAGGTAGCAGACCCGACTTTTCGCAAAATTTCGAAATGTGACACTTCCCATTACTGCTGTGATTGTGTTGACGTTAAGTACAACTATCAGCGTCCCTGTAAACTTTTTCACAAACAGATGTAGTCGAATATGGTGGGATGAAAGATTTCACAATCTTTACAAATTGGTGGATCATTCCGTCAGAGTAGGTATGTGTGTAAATGGACAATGTCCTATTCAGAAACTGGTGAGAGACATTTCGCGCCTAAAGTGTAGCTGGCTGGCATGAGGTTCGCTAATACTGCGCCATTCAGTTGATTGACGCTAGTTTCATAATCCTCTCGTCGGACAAGATAGCATGTGGGTGGACGGCACATCGAACTAAAGCCGCCACTACATGCTTCTTTGTCGGCTGCTTCATTTCCTGCCTGGTCTTACAGCTGGGGGAACCAACCTGAACAACAGAGGAGCAATACCGAGATGCAGAGAAAATCTCGTCGAACAAGCAGGCGGTGGATTCGCGGAGACACAAACTGAATTCTAGGGAAGAATATAACAGGAGATAGGATTTACTAACGCCTGAAAAATGCTGCACAAATATGTAGAAGATCTTGATACGGTTTCCAAGTGTTGCTACGATTGGCAACTTGCTTTACATGTTCAGAAATGTTAAACTACGCACTCCACATACAAAAATAATAATGCTGTTACTATAGTATCAACAAATCAAAGTTGAAATTGGCCAATTCATGCAAATACCTGGATGCAACAATTTGTAGAGGTGTGATAGGGGACGATCACATAAGATCAGTCTTGAATAAGTCTGGTGGTAAACTTCGGTTCATTGGTAGAACGCTATAGAAATGCCCTATCTATGAAGGAGATTTTTAAGCAATCACTGATCTATCATGTAACAGCGTTCTATTGTGTGGAACCTATACTAAATAGCACTAACAGGCGACATTGGAGTACAGGGAGGCAGCACAAATTGTCTCAGGTTTGTATGACCCATGAGTGTCATAGGAATGCTGAAGACAGTTCGCGTCTATCCCGATGAAGCCCATTTATAAAGCCTCAAGAGCCAGCTTTAAATGTTGAATCTATGAACACACTACAATTCCCTACGTATCGCTCCCGTAGGGATCCTGAGGACAAGGTTAGATTAATTACAGCGTGCACAGAGGGATTCAAACATTCCTACCGCGTTCTATACATGTTGAACGGGAAGGAGACCTGGAATTGAATAGTAAGGGCTGCCGACCACGCGAGATGTCGGTCCAGTCACCAACCACCTGTCGCTGTACTCGCCTGACGACGTACTTTGCGTCCGATGTGAAATTCTGTAGAAGCGCCAAACGTGGACATTTAAAGTAACTAAGCCGACCTTTTACGCAAAACCTTCGTCATCATGGGTAGTGTCACAATCTACGTAAATAAAATGTTTACCTTTTTCTTTAAATTAACAGATTCAACCTAGCATTGTATTAATAATGTAAAGACAAGTGTTTACAACGTACCATAGTGTTTTACGAAAGTCGGGACGAACCACATGACATACAAAACTTATGGTCGATCATGTCAATGAACTACCTCTAATTGGCCTATGAATACTACGTAAGCTACAGCGCATGCGGGTAGCGCGATATTTTCTATAGTCTCTCCCTGTCTTCGCGCAAACTATTACTCCTACAGAAAAGAATAACTGACGTATATTGCAGGCATTTTGATTCTATTGTAGACTGGGATATGTTTTCGCAAGAGGCGATGGTTTTAGAGGTATTCAAGAAACACGTATAAAAGCGACCTTCAAATGCTCCTTCCCCGCAAACCCGGTGAGGATTGTTAGTACTTTGCTGATGCAACTCCCTCCTAACAACGTACAAATATTTTTGACTACACGAATTATTTTCCATACTGGACTCTTAATCTTCACTGACTGGGCTATTACACCACCGGCTTAATAGTGCACTTACAAATTTTAAAATTTACCTTTCTGTCAATATTAAGACAGTTTTTTCAATTTTAACTGCATCCAAGTACCAAATCTTTGTTTGGCTGGCCTCACTAGGATACTACTCTGTCAGGGTTAAGTTTTGATCTAATTTTAAACGCAATTAGTTTCTGTATACATCTTAGTCTTTTCAATGATGATAATAATAATAATAATATGGGAATAGCCGATTAAGCCGGTGGCTTAACAGTCCAGTCAATGAAGACCAGAAAGGGTCTTTTATTGTGAATTATTCGTGTACTCACATTTTTGTACAGCAGTAGGAGGAAGCGCCATGAACGACATACGAGAACGTCATTTTTTCGTTTTTCATGAGCAAGTTCAAAACCACGGCCCCTAGTGAGAAAGCTTACCCCACTACAAAGTTAAACTACACTTAATTTTCTAGAATGAAGGCCATATTTTTTCTGTAGGGCTAACAATTTGCACGAAAGGAGCGAGAGAATACTGAAAATCTCGGGCGACACGCAATGTTAGGTGGCTTCTGTTGGCCAGTTTGAGGTAGTTCGTAGACTTCATAGTCCACAACTGTCTAGTACAAAATTAGTCGTCTCGACCACCTTTACATCACTGTGGTAAATTGTCAATAACACACCGTGTAAAATTCGCAGAATGAGGTCTGGCAAAACACACAAATGTGCGACGGATCCTCGATAATTCAGTCGTTGCAACTGAACATTCATTCACTACTTCGCTGATCTCAATTTAGATATTGTTTGATAGTGATCTGTTATACCGCCCTTAGGGGCAGTTCCATTGCGTCTGTCTTGATGGTGAACAGAATCGAGAACTGTTCTCTACAACGGAAAGAAAAACAAAGAAGGCAGTACAGCCTAGCTGTCAGGGGCCACTGTTCGTTTCCGCCACGAAGCAGATGTTCTGTAAGCGTTTACGATTTTTATCCTACCATGGCTGGTGTAATTATGTAATATTTCGCGTCTTTTGGGCATCTACTAAGAAACAGTTCTGTTTACATCAAGCGAACGTACACATGTCAAGTTACTTCCTAGAATATATAACTTTCTGTATGAAATAAATCGGTGTGTTTTGCTATGCGCAGCTTTCTGAAGAGGTTTTGAGGAAACTAGTAAGTTAAATATTTTGCTTATTACCACACACAGCCACTTGATAGTTAACTGGCTATCTTTCGTTACTGGTCGAAGTTATGACGTCTAAAATTTAAGTAATTAATCAACACATCTTTCCATATAATATTGTGTGTTTAACAAGTGAAAGCCTTTGTCTCCTGTCCCGTCTTAAGACACAGTTGGGAACTACGTAATATGAATTCAACAAGTGAGTCCTGCTACAATAAGAAACGGGTGTTATTCATGTTTCGGGCGCTATCGACAGGAGCAGATGAGCACCGTGATATGGGTTGTCTTGTCAGTGTGACATTCGGAAGCCTACGCCAGTTTACGAATGGACTCTAGAAGTTCTGTTTCGATGTTGCTGGAGAGTAAAGTCGTGTGTGGTGGTAATTTAATTGTAAATGCCAACAGGCAAGGCTTACACAACAGAGAGAGAGAGAGAGAGAGAGACAGAGAGAGAGACAGAGAGAGAGAGAGAGACAGAGAAAAAGAGAGAGAGAGAGAGAGAGAGAGAGAGAGAGAGAGAGACAGAGAGAGAGAGACAGAGAGACAGAGAGAGAGAGAGACAGAGAGAGAGAGAGAGAGAGACAGAGAGAGAGAGAGAGAGAGACAGAGAGAGAGAGAGAGACAGAGAGAGAGAGAGAGACAGAGCTGGCGCTGGTAAGCTGGTGAGAAACGGTACGGGTGTGCGTGATGTGTGGCTGGGCACGGAGCTAGCAAGCGGCAAGCAGGCAACCTGAACAAAGGGAGGGCAGCGCCCAGCGCCTCGGCTCAGCAGAGAACCAGTCCAGCCAGGGCCGGCGCTCCCACGCCTTTTGTTCGGCGTCGCCGGGTGCACGTGGCCCGGCAACCACCGCCATGGACCCCATGTCCCTTCCCGATACCGTACACACCCGTTACAACAAACAAGGATGACGTCGTACTTGGCAAAGCGATCTCTCACTGTAGTACAGAGCGTCTCAAAAGATTTACCCGATTTCACAAGAGCACATCATCTAGGTTAAGACAGAAGCATTTGGTGTATGTACCGTCTACTGGTGTACCATTGGGCCTACGGCCTCCACTGTCACCTGATCTCAAAGGGACATTCCATTATATGGTGTTCGTGGAGGATTACCATATGTCCGCAGCTCGTGGTCGTGCGGTAGAGTTCTCGCTTCCCACGCCCGGGTTCCCGGGTTCGATTCCCGGCGGGGTCAGGGATTCTCTCTGCCTTTTGATGACTGGGTGTTGTGTGATGTCCTTAGGTTAGTTAGGTTTAAGTAGTTCTAAGTTCTAGGGGACTGATGACCGTAGATGTTAAGTCCCATAGTGCTCAGAGCCATTTTAACCATTTGATTACCATATCTTTATGAAACTCACATACGCGCGCTAAGGGTCATAAGCACCAACAATCGTGTATGAAGAATCTTTCTGAAACAGCGAAACAATGAAAAACATCCGACACCATACCATTCACTGATGTAAACCAATACCACATCTTACCCACAATCAGTCCAAATCCCGAAACAATGGAGCACAACACTTAGCACAGAAACTACGTATATTGCGGACACGAACTTTGAGCACAACTGACTCATAGGTGATCAGTGCTCTTATTTAGACTGAATTGACATAAATCATGCGACATGCAAACACGGACGGCGAAAGTATCGCGTATACAAGATATAAAAGGGGAAAGCACCACAGGCACAAAGATGTGAGATGGTGCCAGTGCCATTGAGACTAGCCACTCGCGCGAGTTCCACCAGCGTCAGGAAGTGGCGCTGAGGATGAAGATATCGACTTCGCCTCAGCCAATTGCCGGTCGAGTACAATCCTCTAATGACAGGACAACCGACAGAAGCCTACTCTGAAGATAGAAGAGCAGCTCTCGCCCACTTGGTTATACATCATCGTGCAGAGCAGACTTAGAAAGGGGACGTCGTTTTGTGAACTCTTAGAAGTGAACATACTGTTGTAAAATTGCATTTGCTATGTACTGTTAAGTTGACCGATTATTTACATTTAGCCATTGGTCTTTTTTGTATTAACTACATGCAGAGTTCCCGACAATCATTCAACAAGTCACAGAGATAAGTAAGCCTTAAAACTACCTTGTGTGACTTTGTTGGAGTGTTGTAGAATCTCACACGTTGCCTCCACAGTAGTAGCGACGAGGCGTTTACGGAACTGGGGGCGAGGGTTTACAAAATGCATTAGTGGAGTAGTCATTTGCACTCGGGTGTTTCACGTAAAAAGGTTTCTTAAGTTATTAAGGCCGCATGACGGGAACGCGGAATGTTAGTTGACGCTAGATGGTTCAAATGGCTCTGAGCACTATGGGACTTAACTTCTGAGGTCATCAGTCCCCTAGAACTTAGAACTATTTAAACCTAACTAACCTAAGGACATCACACACATCCACGCACGAGGCAGGATTCGAACCTGCGACCGTCGCGGTCGCGCGGCTCGACACTGTAGCGCCTAGAACCGCTCGGCCACTTGGAGCTGGACACAAGGGGTTCCATTTCGAAAATCTTTAGGGAATACCACATTCCGGGATCCACATTGTCATGAGTGTGCCGAGAATACCAAATTTTAGGCATTACCTCTCACCACGGACAACAGATTGGGTCACGGCCTTCACTTAAAGACAGAGAGCAGAGGCGTTTGCGTACAGTTGTCGATTCTAACAAAGAATACAGCAGGAAATAACTGCAAAACTCAATGCGGGGCGTTCGACGAACATATCCTTTAGGACGTTACATCGAAAACTGACGTAAATGGGATATGGGAGCAGACGACCGACCTAGTGCTTTTGCTAGTAGTACGACGTCGTGGGCTAGGCGACTGGGAAACAGTGACCTGGTCAGATGACTCCCGATTTCAGTTGGCGAGAGCTGATCGTGGGGTTAGAGTGTGGTGCGGACCCCCTCGAAACCATGGACCCAAGTTGTCAACAAGGTACTGTGCAAGCTGGTGGTGGCTCCATGACGGTGTGGGCTGTGTTTACACGGAATGGACTGTTCCCTGGTCCGACTGAACCGATCTTTGACTGAAAATAGCTGTTCGGCTCCTTTGAGACCATTTGCAGCCATTCTTAGACGCCTGATGATCAACAACTGTAGATTTTTTTATGGATGAAAATACGCCAAGTGACTGGGCCACAATTGTTCGCGATTGGTTTGGAGAACGTTCTGGACTGTTCGGGCGAATGATCTGGTCAACCAGATGGCCCGGCATGAACTCCAAAGAACATTTACGGGACGTAACAGAGGTCATTTTGAACATTAACTCCAACCCGCTACATCGAGTTGCTGCACTACGCCCGGCCAAAAGAGGTCCAACACGATATTAGGTGGTGTCCCATGACTTGTCACCTGAGACTACATAATGCAAATGAACTTACGGAGAGACCAGAACTGACGTCTAGAGCCACCGCTGCTCTTTATACCACCTTTCATTTGCAATACAGTAAATGAATGTATCTTGTTTCTTGGAACATTAGTTTTATGTTAAATGGAGGCATCTGATGATTATTGTTTAATGGTTCAGATTGTTACAAAAGTTTAAAACAATTTTAACGCGAACTGGAAGGGTAACGACCAAAAGCCATAAACAAATAATAAAGAACATGGAATATTTATTACCAATCGGTAATCGGGTAAAGCCTAGTTGCAGATTGCCTGTTTAATGGGTTCTAGTGGCAACAAAAACTAATTTCAAGATTTCATACATGTATTTAAAATGTCACTATATACTCGTTAAGAGCTGTAACAAGGACGACGAGCAAATTACTCCCGCTATTTTCACCGTGTTTAATAATGACAGCACTTAGCGACTTCCAACTGACTTCACACAAAACCTGAAGCTTTTACGAAACACTTGTTCGTTGACGCCACTCACCCAACGACTAAAGAAGAAAAAAAAGATCAATTACTACATTTTCGCTTTTCATGCAGTGTAATTGCAGCATCATGCATATTTTAATTAATTATTTTCGTTAATGCTAACTGTTCGCAATAACATTTTGCAGACTGTCCAAATATACCAAAGGATATACCTGCAAAATTACATAATTGTACGACATATAGTTCGGAAAATACGACGTTTCGTATGTGGGAGTCCAATTCTTTGAAGATTAGGGGTAGAGGTTAACTGGTATTCAGAATAAGAAAACATTACGAACTCAAGAAATTTCGAGAACCTTCTAGAAATGATATATACTAAATAAAAATTTAGTGATTAGTAACTGGATTTGAACTGGCGATGAGCAGCAGGCCAGCCATCGACACTAACCACTATTTCACACTCCATGAAGAACAGTTCGCGGCAATACTATTATTACGTTGCAATACTTTACGTATTTATTGTTTTATTTATTTAACCTGATCAGATTAGGTCCATCAGGCCCCCTCTTACATCGGACCAGTGTTCCACACATGCAGCATTTCACACATCAGAGTTACATTTAAGTATTTGTCATGAAAGTACTAGAAATCTGTGGCACATTAAAAGTAGGGAACGGTGTATTTGCAAGGGAAGGGGGGGGGGGGGAGGGGGGAGAGAAAGATAAGAGAAGGTAAGAGAACCTCTCCTATCCTACAGAACTGTAACAATTTGATAGTCAAAGCGATCTCAGGCTTCAGGACAGATTCATTTATGGGGGCCTTCGAGATACTAATAGCGGGCTTTGTGAGGTCACAAACCGAACGAGACATGAAATTCAAGTATTCATGTTTAATACAGAAGAATTCTAATAAATGTGCAGGAATCTGAACTGCAACAATCATCTCATTGTACACTAGCAATATCCGGTACCAGCCTTTTACGTACAGCCTTCGGGCTGTGCTAAGTGTGCTATTTGTATGCAGGTTTCCAAAACAAAACCAGTGCCTCTCAATGGTAGCAAACACATGCATATATTACGAGTTTGGAGTGTTTTAACTCCAGTTCCATGATTCAGACTTTACGCAAAACTCAAGAACTTAAATTTTCAGGTCTCTCTGATTTCCGCCTGGCGTTTCATATACACTCCTGGAAATGGAAAAAAGAACACATTGACACCGGTGTGTCAGACCCACCATACTTGCTCCGGACACTGCGAGAGGGCTGTACAAGCAATGATCACACGCACGGCACAGCGGACACACCAGGAACCGCGGTGTTGGCAGTCGAATGGCGCTAGCTGCGCAGCATTTGTGCACCGCCGCCGTCAGTGTCAGCCAGTTTGCCGTGGCATACGGAGCTCCATCGCAGTCTTTAACACTGGTAGCATGCCGCGACAGCGTGGACGTGAACCGTATGTGCAGTTGACGGACTTTGAGCGAGGGCGTATAGTGGGCATGCGGGAGGCCGGGTGGACGTACCGCCGAATTGCTCAACACGTGGGGCGTGAGGTCTCCACAGTACATCGATGTTGTAGCCAGTGGTCGGCGGAAGGTGCACGTGCCCGTCGACCTGGGACCGGACCGCAGCGACGCACGGATGCACGCCAAGACCGTAGGATCCTACGCAGTGCCTAGGGGACCGCACCGCCACTTCCCAGCAAATTAGGGACACTGTTGCTCCTGGGGTATCGGCGAGGACCATTCGCAACCGTCTCCATGGAGCTGGGCTACGGTCCCGCACACCGTTAGGCCGTCTTCTGCTCACGCCCCAACATCGTGCAGCCCGCTTCCAGTGGTGTCGCGACAGGCGTGAATGGAGGGACGAAGGGAGACGTGTCGTCTTCAGCGATGAGAGTCGCTTCTGCCTTGGTGCCAATGATGGTCGTATGCGTGTTTGGCGCCGTGCAGGTGAGCGCCACAATCAGGACTGCATACGACCGAGGCACACAGGGCCAACACCCGGCATCATGGTGTGGGGAGCGATCTCCTACACTGGCCGTACACCACTGGTGATCGTCGAGGGGACACTGAATAGTGCACGGTACATCCAAACCGTCATCGAACCCATCGTTCTAGCATTCCTAGACCGGCAAGGGAACTTGCTGTTCCAACAGGACAATGCACGTCCGCATGTATCCCGTGCCACCCAACGTGCTCTAGAAGGTGTAAGTCAACTACCCTGGCCAGCAAGATCTCCGGATCTGTCCCCCATTGAGCATGTTTGGGACTGGATGAAGCGTCGTCTCACGCGGTCTGCACGTCCAGCACGAACGCTGGTCCAACTGAGGCGCCAGGTGGAAATGGCATGGCAAGCCGTTCCACAGGACTACATCCAGCATCTCTACGATCGTCTCCATGGGAGAATAGCAGCCTGCATTGCTGCGAAAGGTGGATATACACTGTACTAGTGCCGACATTGTGCATGCTCTGTTGCGTGTGTCTATGTGCCTGTGGTTCTGTCAGTGTGATCATGTGATGTATCTGACCCCAGGAATGTGTCAATAAAGTTTCCCCTTCCTGGGACAATGAATTCACGGTGTTCTTATTTCAATTTCCAGGAGTGTATTTACCAACACATGAAAGGAAATTAACATGGCAATTACTACGATTGAGAAGAGAATTTTGGCGGATTACGCGATGCAAGGAACAATTTTTTTTGTTGAAGTTAAAACTGGGCGGTGATTAGTTCTTCTATTGCGCTTTCCAAGGGTAATAGTTCCACTCTGGTAGTGAAACTTGTTTCTCGGGAACCAATACTGACATTGTAGGACAGCACCTCGGGCCGCCCATGTACCGAACTGCTTATTAGTGGTAACCTACATAAATTACTATGTTATGAGCCCCAAATAGGCAATTTGTACTGAGGGCGCGATAAGTTGGCAGCCGAACCCCCTAGCACTGATCGTTAGGAGTCGGCACTTTCGGAAGACCTCGTGTCGGTTGTTCTGTTTCAAATTGCTGCCCACTTCCGCGACCACAAAATTGTGGATTGTGATTGCCTATCTAACATTTTATTGTGCTGACTGTGTGGGCGTATGGTTAAGTGATTAAGAACAGTAATTGCAAAATGCAATGTAAAGCACGATCATAAATGTTCACTGAATGTTTTGAATGTTGCTTACTAAATGTTTTGAATGTCTCTTCCTTATACTCGCTACATTGTATTACAACTAATACAATTAATTTAATTTCATATTACTTGCTACAAAAAAGTAGCAGATTTGAAGATATAACGGCTTCTAAAATGAATCCCTGCTATTTCTGTGTAAAAATTTATACCACAGCAGCTGGTCAGTGTCACTCGCGCAAGCCCGTGAGTTGTCGATATTGAAAGACAGGCAGTGAAACATCCCGTCCCCCTCCCTGACACCCACTAACCCCGCGGTGACCGCGGTGCTTACCCCTCTGCTCCTGAGGTCAGCGGCCAAATCAAATTCACAAACGTTAACAAAAAAATTAGTCGACCTTAAAATATTACTGTCTCTCCAATATTTTTTGGTTACTGAGAAGAAAACTTACACTCCTGACATGGGAAACTCCCCATCGCACCCCTCCCTCAGATTTAGTGGTAAGATGGCCCAGTGGATAGACCGACAAAAAACTGAACACAGATCAAACATGAAAACAGGAAGGTGTACTGAACTGTAAAAACAGGTAACTGATCAAGCTGGGTCACTGACGTGTCTGTTCTTCTGTAGTCTTGGCAATTGTCATACTACGCACTGGATTAGTCATATTACCGTCACCCGTAAAGGTCATTAACATTCAGAGCAGGTGAGATGCCGCATAGACAAAGATATTTAAGTGACTAAACTTCCAAAATTGAACGCAAGACTGAAGACGTGACATGTGTAACAAACACGAGTTGCGTACGTTTGGAGATCCTTTTCTTGCACCTCGTTTTAGCAAACTGCTTTACAAGAAGACAGAGACAAAACTGAATACAACAAACAGACGCCTAAATGACCCGACCGACAGTTCGTGTGTGTGTGTGTGTGTGTGTGTGTGTGTGTGTGTGTGTGTGTGTGTGTGTGTGTGTGTGTGTGTGGGTGGGGGGGGGGAGGGGAATGCCCCACGAGGGAGATTTGTACACTGATCTCCCCTTTCGCAGTCCAATACCGTGACCCCCACAACCAGTACATCGATGCTATTGAAATTCGCTCTATGTTGTACATCTTGAGGTTTGACTGTTTATTGTTTCTATTTTGCTTATTTTTTCACAATTCAGTAGACCTTTTTCTGTTTTATCTGTGTTCAATTTTTGACGGTATATCGACTAGGCTATCTTACCATTATCTTCCCTCGTAAGGTGGTCTTCACTTGACAATTTTTGATTAGATTGTTACATGCATATTAGTATAAAATACGGCCAAGACCCGCGGACCGCACGAATACTTTATACGGGCCCCATTCGTCCCGAGGGCCGCAATCTGACGACCACTGCTGTAAAACTTTATAAAGATACAGCAGCCTAAGGAGCGAGCGGGGAAGCGGAGACAGTAAGGAAGACCAGGATTTAATGCAAATCTACGACAGAGTCTAGTAGAATTGGTGTGAGAAAACTGCCGTGTACTTTTTCAACGTACCACCCGGCATTTCCCTTAAGCGACTTACGTGAAACGACGAAAAACATAGATCTGCATTGACGGCAAAGAATTTGAATCTCCGTATGAGCTTTAGCGCTAAAAGCAAACTGCAGTTTCTCGCTTCATTGGTTCACAGAAGCTACGCTCACACTGGCTACACGAGCTTCCACGCTACCAACCGATAAGCATTCCTGATCGGCACTGGTTTGCTGATTACAAGCGACAATTCCAAACGAAAAAATGCAGGAAGAATAAGAGCAAATAAAGTCAATACGGTAACGGAAATGAGTTGGCAAAGAACTATAAATAAAAATAAAATTTAACCCATTAACTGAATAGAAGTAATAGTCTTGATTAGCTATAGTTAGAAAAATTTCGACTTCATTTGACGAGCCTCGAATCTATGGAGTTCTACGCAGCAAGTTCATACGCTAACCACTGAACAACACTTCACTGCGTTAGGTGGTTATATTTAGGCCTCTGGTGGCCCAGTCGCAACGAAGACTAGCATCCTTCAAAGATTCCGCTACACGCAAGGTCGAGCGAAGTTTCTCTAATGTAAGCGGATCTCTGATTACAATGACTGACCAATTGTTGTGGCAGTTTGCTAACAGCGAACAGTTCGGACGTGACGTCGAGCTCTCCGATTGGAGCAAACCAGCTCCAACCCGCCAATTGTCAACTATTAAGTAATTTTAATAGGACTAGAATTAAACTCGCGGCGAGATGGTCGAGAGGAAGTCTATCGAGCTGTATGGGCGGGTTTGATCTACATTACAAGCTTGATGTGCTAAGAGAGAAATCTGTCAAGACCACAATAGACATTTTCATGTATTATACCCTTAGCGGTGTCACACCTGGTTACTAACGAGACAGAAAAGAAAACTTACCGGTACAATCCGGCTTTGTTCGCACGAACGATAGGCTGGCTTGTAAATTGCAGTTGCATGGACGTCGACATCAGCCAATTACGCGGAGATTTTGTATTCCGCAGATTGCTGTCGACATGAACACGAAAGGCTCGCAGACAAACAAGACGGGAGTCTGGCACGCGTCTCCCGATTGCGACGGCGGCGGCCTTGAATGCCCTCGTGCACGGGTGACTTCATGCTGCACGCAGCGGCTGCATAGCAATGTATAACCTGCTGCGCCTTGACACCGTTGTGTCCGTCCGACTTCTCCGGAGGCAGCGGACGCATTGCGTTTCCTGCGTGACGCTGTAAACATGCAGTATCTCGACGCCGGCGCTCAGCTTTCGCTAAGAAGCCCGTCAACTATCAGGTAGCCAGCCCGCTGCGCCAGCTCCTTAGTGTGCGCATTATGTAGAACGTTGGGTGAACTTCCGGGGCAAATCGTGGTGCATACCCAAAGTGCTGTGAGTCTGGCAGTGTTTAACACCGAAACTGCTTATTTTGGCAGCACAACAGTTATTAGTGCTCTTAGAAATACTGTATGAAGCGGTAAGAAGGGGCTGAAGTAGCCGTCAACCTTTAGATTTGTTTGAACACCACAGTGCTTTACTACATCTATATCAATATTCCGCAACCCATCTGACGCCGTGTGGCGGAGGGTACTCCGTACTATTACTAGCCGTTTCCTTTCCTGTTCCACTCGCAAACGGAACTAGGGAAAAACAACTGTCTATGCTTCCGTATGGGCACTGGCCTTATCTTCGTGGACCCTGCGCGAAATGTATGCTGGTGGCAGCAGAATCGTTCTGCAGTCAGCTTCAAATTGCTGTTCTCTAAACTAGTGTTTCTCGAAAAGAACCTCGCCTTCGTTCTGTAATTCTTGTTTTTGAGTTCCCGATGCGCCACCGTAACACGTTTAGTTCGAATCTACCAGTAACACATCTAGCAGCCTCCATCTGAACTGTTTCGGTGTCTTCCTTTAATACGATCCCAAACTCTAACAGCATTCAGAAACGGGTCGCAGTAATGTCCTAAATGCGGTCTCCTTTACAAATGAACCACACATTTTTTAGGATTCTGCAATAAACTGTAGTCTATCAATCGCCTTTCCTACAACAATACTCACATGCAAGTTCGATTTCATATCGCTTTGCAGCGTTGCGCCCTGATATTAAAACGATGTGACTGTCTCAAGCAGGACACTACTAATGCTGTATCCGAACATTACGGGTTCGTTTCTCCCACTCTTCCGCTATAACTTACATTTTTCTACATTTTAAACTAGCTGCCATTATCAGACCAAGTACGAGGGTCGTTCAAAAAGTAATGGCTCACTTTTTTCTATCTCAGAACTTATTTGTTGCTAAGTATCAGAATTTGGTGACAACAGACAACATGTCTTGCTTTTCAACGTAGTCTCCATCACGTTCTATGGCCGTACACCAACGTTGTGGGAAAGCATGTATTCCCTGCAGATGAAACATCTTGTCCTGTTGGCATAGCCGAGTTTTTACTGCATGACCGACATTCATCATCTTCAAACCATGTTCCCTGTAGACAATCTTTAAGCGGCCCAAAGAGATTGAAGTCAGAGGGTGCCAGGTCTCGACTGTAGGGTGGATGAGGCAATGATGTCCAACCCAGGATGTCCCGAGCGCGGCTAATCATGGAGCTCTGTTTCTGCATTTCCTGAGGCTCTAGTTTTCTTCACCCATCGCCCAACTGCACTAGTATCAACTGCATCATCGCCATACACTGCACACAATGTTTTCTTTTTCTGCATACAAGAATTTAATTACTGCACGCTGCTTGCAACGTGAGTCATATGTACGCCTCTGACGCTATACTACGGCTCTGCCATCTGCGAAAACGGTTCGAAACTGGCGCTCAGAACGAAAATCAAATGTGAAGCACAAACAAGGACATGTGTATGTTTATTTACAGCTTTTTTTTAAAATGTGGGGCATTACTTTTACTGAACGACCCTCGTAGAGATTCTACCTAAGTCATCTTGAATCCTGCTACAGTCACTGAACTTCGACACCGTATAGTACGCCACAGCAGGAGTACTCACCGTCGAGAACAACATACTGTGTTCTGTAACTTAAAAGTCTTCGAGGCACTCCCATATCTGTGAATCTACTCTATATGCCCGTACCTTCTTTTAACGGTCTTGAGTGGGGCAAGTAGTCTTCCGCGCGTTGTAGAAAAATACGTGAGAGAATTTGTACACTAGTACATCTGCTTTCTGACTTCTGCTCTAACGTACAACGAAAACCTGTCCCTTTTCCCGCTGAAGCAGACAACCTAGTCATACCGCTAGCGATCTACGCATCGACTACTTGCGGTTCGCTCAGTGCTTTCGTTTAAATTTTTAGATCAACAAAATACTGCAATTTAAAGATATACATAAAACGCCTGTGAAAGTGAAAGGCAGTAAGAGCTTCACAGATTTCGTCACTGATCCAAAAGCTAAACATCTTACTCTGTGCGTGAGCGCGGGCAGCAGCACGTTCACATGTACGCCTACAGAGAAAGATAAAGTACCATAAACATAAATTTCGGATCAAAATTACGGAGATTCTCTAGCAGTGATTCCCAACCTGAGAGAACTGCCGCCGCACTCCGCAATGTACAGCAGAAAACTTTGCTCCCAGACATTGCTTGAAACAAATTTTTAGCAAGATAGGATTTGCCAACAGAAAAAAGTAGTTACTAGTCATGTGACAAATATACAGTTTGATTACAATACTTTTATCATTGTAGTTAAAATTTCAGTAATTTAAGGCAGATCACTAATATTCTAGCCTCTAATTCCATCTCAACCCATTACGCAAAGAGCTCCCCGCTGTCAGTGTTATTCGGGCAGCAACTGCCTGTTAGATCGCAGTCAGTGTTCCGCTAATGGCTCCGCGCGGATATGTTATTCGTGGCTAAGATCGTATTCTTATCATGCGCGCGCGAGCGAGCGACATAATTTTGGAAATGCGTGGTAAGGTCTTATGCGACCAAATTGCTGAGGTCATCGGTTCCTAAGCTTACGCACTGCTTAACCAAACTTACGCTAAAGACAAACACACACACACACACACACACACACACACACACACACACACACACACACACAACGAGGGAGGACTAACCTCAGACGGGGCGAGGCGCGCCGACCGTGACAAGACGCCTAAGACCGCGCGGCTAGTAATTTTGTTTAAATTCCTATAGCAATGCCTAGCGGCGCTGTACCTCTAGGCAGCTATGCCTTTCAGTCAGTGCTACAGCAGCCTTTTACAATTCCCGGTATCGCGAGAGTACTATATGGCGAAATCGGAGTTCATATACTCCCTCTTACATCTTCAACAAGGCACTACAACAAATTACACGCAATATACAGCAGAAAGCTTCGCATCAGACTGTGCTCCAAACGGAAAACAGTTTGTAATCACTTAGCACATCAAGAAGTACCGTGTGTAGGCATCCGCCATAGTACTCCACTTTCCGTGCCTCTGATGATTCTACCTCAAAAATCTGAATATAGGAATTTAAATTGTTTTAAATTTCGAAAACAAATTCTGGCGACAGCAAACGAAGAAAGGTTTTCCCTAAATTAGCGCAAATTTCTCCCATCAACTGCTTTCCAAGAAATAAGCTCTCAATAAAATCTGCATTGCTCTACGGTATCTGAAACGCCACTTAACGCTGTCACCTGAGGAAGTACAAACGAACAGACCGCCTGGGAAACGCCTGTGGGACTTTCTTCCCGGGAACGAGATATTAGGTGGCGCAGAAACGCGGCCGAATTGCGCGTTTCCTGCCATTTTCACGCCCATCTATTCTCCGCCAGACGGCTGTAACTAGGGTTAACGCCCCAGTGATTTCAGGCGGGTGGCGTGAACTGCAAGGTTAACGGTCTCAATCAAATGGAAAGGAGCGGAGCCGAGAGGAGAGTAGAGTAGAGTGGCGTTACAAAACTGGCGCGCCGCGCCTCCGCAATAAGCTGTTCTGCAGAAGGCCACAGCGCAAATGCCAAGCGCCCACCGCCGCACAACACACGCAATCCGACCGGCATGGAGAGTGAAGCCGTCTCCATAACCTTCTACCTTACTGACGCGACTGACAGCGAAAGGCTGACTTGTCAGCGTTCAGAGATTTTAGTCCATTTCGAAGACTTGTCTGGTGTAACTCTCCACGCTAATTTGCATGCGCAAGCCTCAATCTCTTACTACGAAAGTCATTCAATAATAAGAGAAATTTATGTACAAATGGAAGTTTACAGAGGAGTTTTATGCATTCATGACTTCTGGTTGCATCACTGGGATGAGCTAAAGAACAGCTAACGGATAAAAATTGTAAACAAAACAACTAACATAGCTTTTAAAGATGGTGACCCCGCTCGAAGCCTTTCGAAGACGTTCATTCATCCGTTTTTGTTTTCTGAAGGTGGGAAAGGGTTAAAAATCTTCCCCCTGAGCCGGCCGAGCGGTTCTAGGTGCTAGTCTGGAACCGCGCGACCGCTGCGGTCGCAGGTTCGAATCCTGCCTCGGGCATGGATGTGTGTAATGTCCTTAGATTAGTTAGGTTTTAGTAGTTCTAAGTTCTAGGGGACTGATGACCTCAGAAGTTCAGTCCCATAGTGCTCAGAGCCGTTTGTTTTCTTCTGATATTACGGTATGGTGGAAGCTGCATTAATCACGAAAATTATTGCAAGCGAGTTTTTTTCTGCAACAGTTAAACGGTTGAACCCCGGTAACTAACGAGCAACGTCCTGCCAGACCATTTGAAGTGTCCTTCGCTTCAAACCCGGATTGTGGGCATTCGTTAGGACAGATGTGTTACAGCTGAACATACCCGAGGTGACAAAATTGACGGCATAGCGATACGGACATATATCAATGGGGGGGGGGGGGGGGGGTACTACCGCGTAAACAAGGTGTAGAAGTGCAGTTATTTGCACTCGGGTGATTCTTGTGAGGCTTCCCACGTTATTATGGCCGCACGTCGGGAATTAAGGGGGTGAACGCGGAATAGCAGTTGGAGCTAGATGCAAGGGGCATTCCATTTCCGAAATGTTACGAATACCCAAAAATATTCAGGTTGACTGGGTTACATGTTGTGGCAGAGGTACGTTAAAATACAACCGAAAGGCGACAGTAAAAGATAAAATTTTACCTCTAACAGTTAAAACATGCAAATCATGGTGACTGTCATTTAGTATTACCCCATCAATGTATAGGTACAGCGATAGCGTAGCATACTCAACTTTTGGGCTAATGTAAGCTTCCGGTAAGAGAGGGCGCTTTTTAAGTATGTGCGAGGAGGGTGCAGGACAGTGGATGAGCATTATTATGCTATACTTACTTTAAATGTTAAATTTTAAGTTTCGAAATTATGAACTATCATATTTAGCTTTGATCACATTTAAAATTAACGAAATGGCAACAACTTGATACCTTGCAATTCTAACGTTTAAAGCATGTGTAGCATAATAATGTTCTTTCACTATCATGCACCCTCCTCACACATACCGATAGCGCCCTCTCTTCCCGGGAGCTTAACTTACCCCAAGAGTTGCGCCTGC
This sequence comes from Schistocerca piceifrons, assembly GCF_021461385.2. Classification (NCBI taxonomy): domain Eukaryota; kingdom Metazoa; phylum Arthropoda; class Insecta; order Orthoptera; family Acrididae; genus Schistocerca; species Schistocerca piceifrons. The sequence goes on along the minus strand of NC_060144.1, from coordinate 402,046,845 downwards.
AACGCTATTGCACTAGCTCTACACCTGCGAGGTCGTACTAAATGACAGCCACCAGGATGTGCCTGTTGTAACTGCTACAGCGGTACAATTTTATATTTTACTCTCACCGTTTGCCTATATTTCAACGTACCTCCAACAACACGTAACGCAATAAGTTTGTATAAGTTTGTGTAAGTACTTGTATTCGTAACAAGATACTATTATACATGTGTTTATAGTATTTTTTTAACATGTTTTCGTCCGCAGCTCGTGGTCGCGTTCTCACTTCCTGAGCACGGGGTCCCGGGTTCGATTCCCGGCGGGGTCAGGGATTTTCACCTGCCTGGACACGACAGTGTGTGTTGTCCTCAACGTTTCATCATCATTCATGTACGTGGAGAGATTGGACTGTGTAAAGGCTGGGAGTTTGTACGGGCGCTGATAACGGCGTGGTTGAGCGCCCCACAATCCGAAACAGTTTTCACTGTTGACCTGTTTAGGTTGTCACTAATTTCCTTGTGAATAAGACTTTTGAAACCATGGTCAAGGTGTTGCAAATCTTCCTTCCCTTTTGCAACTGACTGGCTGTTTATTTCTTCAAGAAAAGTTCATCCTACCATTGCTGCTTCAACCACGTAAAAAGTTTCCAAAGCTAATGAAACCAACTTAACTGAGATTCTGCGTCTTCAACCGTTTTAATGGGTTAGCATCAAATATTTAACACAGTAACTCATTTGCAATCAAATGTTTGAAGTTGCGATGGTGGGGATAGGAAGGGGTTGGTACTGGCAGTACTCTATCAACGTAAGATTGTTTGCAGTTTAAGAATACAACAGGTTAAATCAGTATCATTGCACCGATGGAAACTGGTGGATCCCAGATGGAAACATCAGCCTATTGATACGTTTAACACACTAGAGATGAGCTTTCAGTCCCTGAGAAAAACTATTGGAGATCATACGCAACTAATGCTGACAATGGTATCACGTATCGCTACCACTCGACAGGCGTATAGATATTGATAACCGAATGCCAAAATTCCATCCAGCGCCCACAGTGGACGTGCGGGATCCGGTGGACCCAGTAGAGCTCGCCCGCTGAGCGATACCTCCAGCGGCGCTATAGTTCGAGCGCCCTCTGCCGTCGCAGTAGAGTACGGCCTGCGGCAGCGAATCGGCCTCACCTCACTATCTCTGAGAAACTTCGCCACGTGATGCTACGCATTGGTGCTTAAGTACACATAGGCTATTCCCAGTTTATGTTGTGATAGCTGAACTATTTCTTTCCACATCATTTGTAACGAGTCTGAACGATTGGAGAAATTAAAGTTATGTAAATCTTCCTTTTGCTGTGTACTTGTTCGCTGCTCATTTCTGTTCCTGTCCAACTTTCCTGCGACGACAGTTGCTGCTCCAATCTGTAGCCCACCTATCCGTACCGTTGTGTACGAAGTCGTACGCAACACTGACAATGAACTTCAGGACTAAATTCTTCAGTATCACCCATTGTGGAATTTACGAACCCAAATGCAAACAAATTATACGAACGAACAGTAGTGTTAAGTCCTAAGTGTAAGTCGTGACCGTTGTGACAAGTCCGCAGCGTTCGCGAAACAGTCGTTAGTCGGCGCAGGAGGCGGAAGCCTTGTTTGGGGCTGAGGGCATCTGGTCGCCATCTGGAAGGCGTGGTAACTCTCAAGCCGCCGTCCGCGCCTGCAGAGTTGCGTCACGGCCTACAAGGCAAGGCAACGCACGGCAAAAACACTGCGCGCGCAGTGGCCAGCGCTAGCGTGATAGCGCCTGGACCGCTATGCGACGCTCAGGCACGTCCGGCTGCTTAGTTCAGGCTTTTGCTGCCTGAAGTGATCCAATTTCATAGTGACTTCTATGATAAATGCAATATTTCCCCGATTCTTTGCATAATACAACTCCCTATAGAAAACTTATCTCGCGAACTGTGTGTTGTACCATGTTGTTTTGCAGGTACATTCAATGGTATACGTAGACACTGTCTGCAAAATTTATTGCAAATGGAGTCAATGATAAAGTCTTGCCTAACGATGCAGCTTTACTGCATGAGCACGGAAAATATAGGAACCTATAATTTTTTCCTTATTTTGCGGGAAGGGAACGGGGCTGTGAGCGAGAGAAAAATTGTAAGTGCGTGTAAAGTTATTTAGAAGTCGCGGAGTGCTCTCATTCTCGAATAATGTATGAATATAGTCTGGGTAATATGTGGGCTGTGGCAACGGCCTCGTCACAGTGGTAAGACAGGTTCCTGCCAGATCAGTGTAGTTAAGCAAGTCAGGTTAGATTAGCATTTGGATGGGTGACCGTCCGGGTCTGCCAAGCACTGTTGTTGGCAAGTGGGGTGCCCTCAGCCCTTGTGAGGCCAATTGAGGGTTGATTGAGAAGTAGCGGCTCAGATCACTAAAGCTGAAACCGCTCGAAGAGCAGTGGGCCGACTCGATGCTGCTCCATATTCACATTCGGTGACGCCTTCCGGCTGAGGGTGGCTCACTGTTGGTCGGAGCCAGTGGGCCTTCCGAGGTCTCTTTCCACGGAGTAAATTTCGGAGCTGTACGTTATGCTGCTTTAACACATACAGCTGTAAAAACACGTATTTGTTGGTTGGCTGATTTGGGTAGGGGACCGAACAACAGCGAGGTCATCGGTCCCATCGGATTAGGGAAGAATGGGGAAAGAAGTCTGCCGTGGCCCTTTCTAAGGAACCATCCTGCCTGAAGCGATTTAGGGAAATCATGGAAAACCTACAGCAGGATGGCTGGACGCGGGTTTTAACAGATTCACGTAAGACCGGCACCATCTTGACTTAATTACAGTGTTTCTTTCGTAACACGAGGGGCAAAAATCAGGCTTTTGCATTTCTTGGATGGAATTGGTACGAAGGCATTCACCGTCAGGTTGAGTTATTGTGTTAGTACTTCGTTCAACCTAAGTTCTTCCAAATTACCTCAAAAATGCTCTTTGGCATTTATTTTGTTAGAGTTGGTAGCTCTTTCGGTGAAACCGTCGTCCTCTCTTCTCCTGTCGCTTTTTTCAGCTCACACACGGCCTCAAATTTTCTTCCATTGACAAACAAGCCTTAAGGTATCCCCCAAAGTTTTTTCCACGGGGTGCAAATACAGGCTGCAAGCCTCAGCAAAAGGTAGATATTTTTATACTCAAACCACTTTTCGCCCTCTAGGTCATCGTAAATTCTGATCAGTTATATCTCTACCATCTTAGCGTTGACGTTTTCAGTTCATTCTAATGTTCCGCTACACAATGCGTGACTGACTTTCAGCACGGAAGGCTGAACAAATTTTAACGCTTCCACTATGAAAATTTCTGCTCATTCTTACCTGCTCTGTTCTCAGATCATGTCAATACTATCGAAACTTATCCAGCGCATCTAAATTAAACTTTTAATCACTGAAGATCACTTTATCCCATTCTGAAGTCCATGACATTTTTTCAGTGAACTCCAATCTAGCCTGTTTATGTTTGTGTGATAGAGTGGGTTTCTGCAGTCTTTCCTTGACTGTAGGATGATTGTAATTTGACAAATTTTGTTGTACAAGTCTGGCAGTTATTGGCAACAGTAAATCAGCAACAAGCTGGAAAGCACAACTGTTTGCGGCCCTTGTTTTGCACAGAAGTAATCCTTTCTACACAAGATTTCGCATTACTGCATTTGCACTGTGCACCATTGTTCCAACCGATAATTTTAATTTTCCTGCAAATATTAATGCCTCTACCCTGATTTCCTCTACTGTAGAAGAAAAAAATAATCATATGTTGTCTTTGCATATGCCGCATAAGAAATAACGGCTTGGATATAGAAACTTTTTTTTTTTTCAATTTGATTCCAGTCCATAAGAATTTAACAAATAATATTTAAATGTTTTTGTTGTTCTGTGCAAATGCCAACACATCCTATCGCTGTGTGGTGTGGAGTTTTTAAGATAGAAGCCACCCACGATGCCCGCCAAAATACGAGTGTCCCACAGTGACCAGCAGCCGGCGCCCACAAGCACACACCGCCCGGCTCTTGTTTTACTTATCTGTTTGAACCCGTGTATTCGTAGCAATTACTCAGCGGGGTGACGTCACAGCCGAATGCGTGTGAGCGCCGCTGGGAGCAGTACGGCTCGAAGGCTTGCAGCCCTGCCAGGCGCAGGTTTGCCCGCGTGTCAGCCTTCGTTGGAAAGACTTCACAACGTTCTTACAGTGGCATATTAGATTTAATGAAAAACTGATTTTACGCTATCGTATCGGCAGATCCTATCCTTTGTAAGTCAAACCGGTCTCATTCTTTGACTGAACATTCTCTGACGCGTTGCGTAATACAACTACAGTGCTCCCACAATAATGTGACGAAAGTCATGGGATAGCGATACGTACACATACAGACAGCCGTAGTATCGCGTACACAAGATACAAAAGGGCAATGGATTGGTGAAGCTGTCGTCTGTACCTAAGCGATTAATATAAAAAATGTTTCCGACTTCATTATGGCTGGACGACGGGAATTTAACTTTAAGCGCGGAACAGTAGTTGGAGCTAGACGCATGCACATTCCATTTCGAAATATTAACGGAATTCAATATTCCGATATCCATAGTGTCAAGAGTGTGACGAGAATACCCAATCAGCATTACCTCTTGTCACGGACAACGCAGTGGCCAATGGCCTTCATTAGATGACCGAGAGCAGCTGCGTTTGCGGAGACTTGTCAGTGCCAACAGACAAGTAACACTGCGTGTAATAACCGCAGGAATCAGTGTGGGGCATAAGATGAACGTACCCTTTAGGACAGCGCAGCTAAATTCGGCTACGGCAGTGGAAGACGGACGGGAGTCACTCCGCCAACAGCACATCGCCTGCGGCGCCTCTGCTGGGTTAGTGAGCGTGCCGATTTGACCCTAGATTGGAAAACCGTCCCCTGGTCAGATGAGCCCCGATTTCGGTTGGTAAGAGCTGATGGTGGGGTTCGAGATGGCGCAGACCTCACGAGACTATCTAAATGGCACTGTGGAAAGCTGGTGGCGGCTCGATAATGGTGTCTGTTGTGTTTACATGGAATGGGCTGGGTCTTTGTTCGAACTAAACCGATCGTATACGGAAAATCGTTATGTTCGGTTACTTGGAGACCACCTGCAGCCGTTCACGAAAGTCTTGTTCCGAAACAACGATGGAACTTTTGCGGACGACACTGCGCAATGTCAGAATATTCTGGACAATTCGAGTGAATAATTTGGGCATCCACATCACCTGACATGAATCCCGTGGAACATTTATGGGAGACAATAGATAGCAGTTCGCGCACAAAATCCTACGCCGGCAACAGTTTCGCAATTATGGATGACTATGGGGGCAACATCGCACAATATATCTGCAGGGACTTCCAACGATATGTTGCGTCCAAACCACGTGGAGTTGCTGCACAACGCCGGCAAAACGAGGTCTGACACGATATTAGGAGGTATCCAATAATTTGTGTCACCTCAAAAACCGTTTCTGTCTTCAGTGTACTATTTGTTAAAAGTTTACATAGATCAAATTGTTTTACAGTGCAATGTATAAACCGCCACTCATGATGTTCGTCCAACAGAAATGGAAACTGAGTGTATGGAGGAATTATGTCCTGTTTCTTCAGAGCGTATAGATATTTCACCACATGTACACTAGAAGATACGCTGCTTACACTTCAGCCGAAACAAGCATTTCTGAATTCTTAAGTTGATCCACCACACTGCCCAGATATCACATTCGCGGACAGTTTTTTCTCCGAAAGTGAAAGGAACAATTCGTGGGCACCACAGACTCCACTAAGCGGCTAACTGTGCCTACAGAGAGGTTCTAAGTGGTTCTATAAGCTGTACCAGTGGTTACAAGCGTGATTAGTGGAAAGTCCCCGTATCCCCGGTTTAATATCAAATGTTGGACAGTCAGCTATGTTACTACTACTCAATTGTTGGAATTCATGTTTACATATTTTTGATATAACAATCGCAGACGAGTTTTGATTTGTAGCCATGGCAGATGTGAGTGGCCATAACTGCACCATTGAGGAGCGCTTAGAGGCAAGTGTGGGGGTGCACGAACGGGATCCCGGGCAGATGCACGTCACGGACGAATTCCGGGGCTCCACCGCGAAAGGCAACACTTCTGCACTGCCAAGGGCGTACTTTTGCATTTGGCAGTATGCACGGCAGCCGCGGAGTGAAAGGAAGAGGACGCGAGAAGAGATACGTGCTAGTTTCACTAGTGCGATTGAACAATCTTCCATTAAGTCGAAATGTAAACTTCGGAACTCTGTACACCGAAGATAACAATGCGGGATCACATGAAAAGACGACTTAATGTCAGACATTTTCGACCGTCGTTCGTAGAAGAGTTAGCAGATACAGATCGGAAAGAGCTCGTTTTCGCATGCCACATTTCCAAATGCAGTAAAACGTACCAAGATTATATTTTCAGGCGACTGCTATTTATCGCAGCTCGCGTACACGAAGTATTTTGTTTGGGTCAAAAAGAACCTTCATACACAGTTGAGTTACAAGGGACCCGCCTCAGGGAGTTGTATGTGCAGCGATGACATCAAAACGTCTGCTTTGACCGTACTCTTTTCTCACAGAACGCATATGGTCGCAGCAAAAGCGCCTACTCACTATGCCCTTGCAGTGCACGAGTTCCTAAATGAAACACTTTCCAGGACGGTAGATACGACGTGGTTCAACAGCAACCCCACCTCCATTGAAACGGCCATCAAAAGATTCTGACCCCACCACATAAGAGAACTAATTAAGAGGCGTCATTACGGTGCATTTATCTGCACGTCGCTACACTACAAACCACGAACTGTGTAATTCTGTTTAAGGATGCATTTCCCTCAAGTAACACAGGATATGCTCAAGAATGTCAAGAACACGGACGCGTATGGAAATGCGTTTACAACGCCAGGGGGTATATACCGATATAATGGACACTTAATTACCACTTACGTAAGTGCTTGCGCTAAAGAAAATCAACTACCATGCGATACTGAGTGACGGACTTCTCGTCCACTCTGTACTTTAATTGATATATGGGAAATTTGAACAGTAAACGTCTCTCTCGGGCTCAGACATTGTCGAGGCGGTGTGGCAGCTCAGAGTTCCTGATTAGCTTCTGTAGGAGCTCAGTGCTACGACGAAACCCACTATGCAGTCAGATGATTCTTGTAAGTCAGTTCTCAGATTTCTGTGAAAGTAAGGCGATGCGTGAACCCAGCAAGGCGACTACGGCGCCAGTGTTTATAACTCACACGGCCTGTTAAAGCAGCTCTCGCAGGCCCCTTTTCCTTTGAGGCCTGTAAAAATAATCCAGCCGCCGCTGGGCACGAAACCCGGATCAGCGCGATGCGCAAAGAGAACCATTCTCTTACAGCACGGCTCTCTGTACCATTACACACGTCCAATGAGTTGCTTGGCCACTGAAGTGTACACACACACACACACACACACACACACACACACACACACACACACACACACGTACACACGTCATTACTGGCATCAGCATTTAATGGAATACATTACAGGAGCATAAGACGATTTCTTGTTAAGTGTAGCTAGAGAAGACTAATATAATGGCCCAGAATCTATTCTTTAACCAATTACACCGAGCTGGTATCTCCCTAAACAATCTAGTTAAGCCATGTAAGTCACGACGGTGTATTATGGATAAAATGACATGATTTTGTGAACTAGATATTGATGCCCTTGCTTCTTCGGGAGAACAGTATAACTGAAGCTAAAAAGGGCTGAAAACCACTGTATGTAGCCAAACTTAAGAGACATGAGGAGGTGCCAACTTTGAAAATGTTCGTGTTTTGCTGGTTGCTTGTTCCTAGAGGTTAAAGAAAACTAACAAAGAAAGTAGTATGAATCGAATCTCATTAAGGATTGCCTATACAAGAAACAAAACACTAAGTGTGCGAACACGGAAAGTATACACAGTGTGTCCCGCCGAAGTACTACATCAAACTACTGTCTTACTCGCTGGCATATAGAGGAAGAGTTCAGTCAATAATTTAAGGATATATATCACTGTAGAGTTGTTTAAGATAAAAAAGCGCAAACCTTTATGAGAAACAGTGGGAACTCACCTATATTAATTACCCGAATGAAATCGGGTTTTGCAGTTTAACGCGCTGTTATGAACTTCCCTGATAGATTAAACGCTAGGACAGGACTCTAACCCTGCCTTTCGCGCCAGTTCTCTTTAGCGAGCTACCAAGCAACACTCACGAATCTCTTCCACCCAGAACAGTTCAGAGATTACCTCATTACTACTCACCACACTTCGCAGAGAGAGAGAGAGAGAGAGAGAGAGAGAGAGAGAGTGTACATTACCGTGTTTGAGAAATATGTGTACAAACGATACGGGACGCGCAGAGGACAATGAAACAAGCAAATGCTTGTAATAAGCATAGGTCTAGAAACCAATGGTTTCCCATGTACGACGCATGCGCCAATATCTACGTGTAGTTCATTTCGACATACCGAAGTGAAATACGCCCCCGTTTGATTTTATCATTATTCTGGGTACTGATAAACAGCGTTTTGAGGAATGTCTAGGTCGTAGCTCGCCAATACGATGGTTACGGAGGTTCTCAGACTAACCCCTTTGGATTTTTTGTGACAGGATATTAAAAAGTTTGTGTATTACAACTCTGTTCATAGAGAAACTCTGGGAGAGCATTATGGGTGGTGGTTTATGCACTCTGAACACGCCAGGATTTTTGAATGAAGAGTCGTGCTGAAGCCTCCTTCACGGGAACTGGAGTCTACCGGGGCAGTTGTTGAACAATGTCCTCGAAGTGCGTACCTGCAGTTTGGACCCTAGGAAGAATGTTGCAATGTAGTCTGTCGTATTACATCGTATCAAGGCAACAGTTGGTTTCCGATTAAATGTGTATTAGCATTATTAGTTTATTTCATTGTTCTCTATTCGCCCAATGCGGCTGTAGATGTAATAGTCAAACCCTCTGTATCCAGTACATATTTAAACATGCCTGCAGTAGTTTAACCTTCGTCTCTTACAATTAAGTCTTCTAACCCATCTTACACTTCTGTGAACTGCGAAACTGACTCATCCTTTACGTCTCCGGGTGGGTCCTGCAACCTCTCTTCTTTTAGAGAAGTTCTCACGAATCTCTTCACCCAATTCAACTCAGCATCTCAACTTATCTAAAAATACACAATGATGAGAAGGGATTTTTAAATTGAACAGTTTTCGAATAACAATTGGTTTATTACATTTTGAGTATGAAATGTTCCTACCTCGATCGTGAGTTCACTTCGAGTACACGCACAACAGCAGCAAACACGCACAACAGCAGCAAACACGCACAACAGCAGCAAACACGCACAACAGCAGCAAACACGCACAACAGCAGCAAACACGCACAACAGCAGCAAACACGCACAACAGCAGCAAACACGCACAACAGCAGCAAACACGCACAACAGCAGCAAACACGCACAACAGCAGCAAACACGCACAACAGCAGCAAACACGCACAACAGCAGCAAACACGCACAACAGCAGCAAACACGCACAACAGCAGCAAACACGCACAACAGCAGCAAACACGCACAACAGCAGCAAACACGCACAACAGCAGCAAACACGCACAACAGCAGCAAACACGCACAACAGCAGCAAACACGCACAACAGCAGCAAACACGCACAACAGCAGCAAACACGCACAACAGCAGCAAACACGCACAACAGCAGCAAACACGCACAACAGCAGCAAACACGCACAACAGCAGCAAACACGCACAACAGCAGCAAACACGCACAACAGCAGCAAACACGCACAACAGCAGCAAACACGCACAACAGCAGCAAACACGCACAACAGCAGCAAACACGCACAACAGCAGCAAACACGCACAACAGCAGCAAACACGCACAACAGCAGCAAACACGCACAACAGCAGCAAACACGCACAACAGCAGCAAACACGCACAACAGCAGCAAACACGCACAACAGCAGCAAACACGCACAACAGCAGCAAACACGCACAACAGCAGCAAACACGCACAACAGCAAACACGCACAACAGCAAACACGCACGCTACTGTCCTTTATTCCCTTCGGTACTGTCGTCAAATAATTGAACAGTTTCTTATTGAACAACAAGAAACCATAGAATAGCTACTTCGCGGCAATGGACCTGCGCCTACGTTCTTACTTGTCACCCCGTGAATCGATTCCGCAGACGAAGTGCGTACTCGCCTTTTCCGTAGCTTAGTTCACCCCACTCCCTAAATGACTAGCCATTCCAGTGCCACTTGCGATCTTCAGCCCTGCAACTAATGACTAACAGTAACATTCGATAAATCGTAGCAGTATCATAACTTTATCCTTACGTTGTTCATCGTCCACATTTCTCTTCCGTACGAGACTACCTTATCGACAAATAGTTCAAAGAGAACATCCTAAGATTTTTATAGGAATTTAGTTTCCTTGACAACGTTGCTCTTCTATGCCTAGAGCTTTGTCAACGTCTGGAAACACATCAACCTGCAGGGTGAAGTTTTACGCTATCTCAGTTCGCAGATAGGTGGAAGATTTATGCAACGGCACTCCTCGTTTTGTTTAGTGGACCGTAAAGAGGGGGCTGCGATCAGGCGGTGCCATTGTTCCTCGCGAACGAGTTGTTTAGCGGCGCGTCGTGCGCGGCCGGCGGGCATGTTTTGGTCGGAAAGAGCGTGCCGCGCTTGTTTACGGCCCCGGCACGGGAGTTTCGCATTTACTTCTCCGGTGTGCGTCGGGCTCGTCCGATAGCGGCGCCGTGGGAAGGGAAGAGGCGGGGCGGGATTAATGGACTGCTCGCCGGACGATGACGAAACGGAACCACCTGCGGCGCTGTATCGACCAGCCGAGTCGACAGGCAGCGGCCACACAACAGGGCCAGGCTCCCACTACAGACACTGCTTGCAAATTTCATAATCACGCTTCATCGCAGCAACAGCGAAATGTGCCAATTTTCACGACTCTCGCGAATTTGTCACCGCCAAACGCCGCTACACGGAGCAGACGTTTCACCATGTTCATCTACACCTATATCCTCAAGCCGCCTAATGGTGTGGCAGAGGGTACTTTTTAAACCACTGTGTCCCTCCAACGCTGTTCCACTCAAGTGGAAAGAATGATCGTCTCTGAGCCTCTGTATTGGCTCTAATTTCTCCAATTTTCTCCTCGTGGTCATTACGTGAGATCGTATGTGCGGGGAGGTAATATCCGACTCTTCCCGGAAATTAGTCTCGAAATTTCAGGAGTATTATCTCTGTGATGCACAAGGCCTCTATTGTAACGCCTGCCAAGGGGGTTTGTTGAGCAACTCCGTGACGTTCTCACGCCGGCTAAACGATACTGTGACGAAACGCGCCGCTCTTCGTTGGATCTGGACTACGGTGTTGTATTATTCCATTGTCATCGTTGTCAAGCAAGTCGCCGGTCTCGTCAAATAAAGAGACTTGCACTAGGTGGCCGAATAACCCCATATGGGATCATATGCCCAATAACGCCATACGATTCCATTTCTTTGATTAACATTCATAAAAATTAAAAGTATCGCAGTTTTGCGTGACCTACAACGTTAACTCACAAGTGATGGTCATTTTATCATTATATTACATTTAAAAACATCCTCCTGCACACATGTTAAGGTAAGTGATGTCTCAAAACAAAGTATAAAAATGTATCCTGTAATATAATTTAGCTGTCTGATTAATTGATTTATATTAGTACTTTTCTATTGAAAACGGAAACAAGAAATCAAGTGTGTACGCTGGACGCACTACTTCGCCTGTTTACGTAGCGTTTCTGTAGCAATGTCTCTCCACACATCTACAGAGGGCGACTGTTTTTGCTTACAGCCGTTTGCATTTCGCAGTTTAAAGCTTCCAAAAGCGCTGCCAGGTGTCGGGGATTTCCTCAAGTGTGCTGGGAGTGTGACAGTAGTGAAACCTAACTTTATTAACACTTCATGCATGATGCGGATTTTCAGGTGTCATTATGATGTCACATCTCCTGAACTATAGTAGGTAGGTGGTTCTTACATGGCGACTGCTGCCCGGCTGTCAGGGATGTACATACCAAGTTCTGTAGGAATCTAACCAGTAGCTTAGGATGAGATGTGAAACATGCAACATACATTTTTCATTAGTATGGATGGGTGGATGGATTGATTGATTAAGTTAGAAGTATTATGTTCACATTAAATCTGTGTGACTAAATTTATGTGACAGCAGTACTGCTTGACTCCACTGATTTCCAGAAACCTGTCTACCGTCTAAAAGAGAAACCTTTGCTGCCTTTGAAACAACTGATAATATATCTGTAAAATGTCTCCTCTTAAGTAAAGTTTTTTTGGTGATTCCAACACTGCTTGGATTTTCCGAGATTGTAATCTTTCAGAGCTGCGGAGGATTTAATAATCTGATTTATATTGTAATATTAATTCAGCTGATGCGTTAGGCCAACTCTTGTATGTAGAACATCTTGTATCTTGCAGATCTGCTAAATAATGGTTACTTTCCTAAACAGTTTTGCTTTAATTCTACTATTACGCTACGGCTACCTTTGTTTATGTGAGGTACAATTATGGAACTAGCCAAACAAGTTGGTACCCCATGGAATCTATTATCCTACTACAGTCTTTACCTGTAACTATCCTCAGTTCGTTAGTAATAAAATATGGGGCGACTTTTTTTTCAACATTCGAAATACGAATTTCTTACAGGAATCCTGAACTTTCGTCAGTAATGTATGGTATCAATGGACTCAGCACCAGAAAATACTCTGCTGCTGTCAAACACCTTAAATACAGAAAAATGAAATTCACTTTATGTAAGTTACAGTTTGTTTGGAAGTGTTTAGTTGTCACCACCAACTTAGCTTCGATGATAGATTACGAAATGACATTTCATCGCTACTGTCGGGTCATGGGTGGGAATAGGTCGACGAAAGGGGGCGTGTAATCCGCTACTGTTAGATTGCTTATAGCAGACAGGCTCCAAAAGAGAAACACTGGGAATTATTTCGTCTTCGTATCCAAAGCGGTTCATAAAGAGCGGAAAACTCTTTGCACTCTTTGAACGTTTAGCCCAAAAACGTCAGCCAGGCGGTTTGAAGGACGCCCCCGTGAAGTAGAGGCCTGCCAGTTGGAGGGCTTCGCTACCCGCGGTACGGAGTGCCTAAACAGCGCGCTGCAGGCCCGCTCTAGCAGTGCGGGAGCACTGGAGCACTCTGCCACTGCCTCCCATCTCCTCCAAGGCATGGCGGGTGCACGCCATGTGGAGAGCCAGCAGCCTCTCCAGCGCCGCGCCACGGCGCAGAGGGGAAGTAACGAGCCCGCCGTCCCTCTCCGCGCGGCCAACACTGCAGCCAAAAACCACTCGTGGCTGACGCATCCTGCGTGGGCCTAGGATAAAGTTTACACACACACACACACACACACACACACACACACACACACACACACACACCATGGAATATTTTCGCCCTAACTGCGACGACACTGGTTTCACTACTGTTGCCCCTTTCCCAACCCCCCCCCCCTCTCTCTCTCTCTCTCTCTCTCTCTCTCTCTCTCTCTCTCTCTCTCTCTCTCTAGCTCACATCAATTCATTATCAATGACACCGACTGCGTCTTTATATGGCTAGACGAAATAATTGCGTAAAATACCATCAACAATCTATCTCTACGAGTGTTTTGAAACAGTAGTCGCGCCCAACACTAAATACGAATGCCCTGTATTAAAGGGCTTCGGTTCGATCCTGCTTGCATAGTTTGACAGCAACACTGACCGTCGATCGATGCCACAGCTGCAGACTGAGTAGGGGTGGCTACACACTATAATGGCTCGTTATGCAAAATAATTTATGGACACAGAAGTGGTAGTAAAAAACTGCATGGAATTAAACTTCCTGCCAGATTAAAATTGTGTGTAACTGAGAATTTAACACGGTACTTTTACCTTTCGCACGCAAGTGCTCTACGACTGAGTTATAGAAGTATGACTCACGTGACTCGTGCTTGTGCAGTTCAGTCGATAGAACACTTGCCCGCGAAGGCAAAGGTCCCGAGTTTGAGTCTCGGTACGGTACGAAGTTTTAATCTGCCAAGAAGTTTCCTATCAGTGCAAACCCCGCTGGAAACTTGACAATTTTTTTCTCCCCCTCCCCTACTCGTATTAGGTATTTATCTGGAAAACTCCTGGAACTATGCGTCTTGAGAGCAATATTTTATGCTAGAGTAAATTAGACCCTCGAAAACATGGAGAACAAAGCATTTATTTGTGATGCTACCTAAGAAAGTAAAAAAAATTAAGTGAACAAATTAAGTACGAAGCGGGTACGGGAGGAAATCGATGGAACACCTTTCCCTGAAAGATTGACACTGGCAGGGCATGTACGACGTGCAGAAATTCACTTTGTTCTGTCAGGGGAGCTAGACGACTAGGAAACAGTTGTTTACTAATGTCAGAATAATATATAAAACATTAGAAGTCTTACATACTTATGTTTTTGCCAGAGGGTTCCAGGAACACATTTCAGACTATGCTCTAAAAGCATGTGGGAAAAAAGAACACCTGAATCTTCCCATGTAAGCTCAGATTTCTCATTACGAAGGCCATGATCTCTACATAGATGGGAGTCAAAATATTTTGGCATTCAAAAATTCGTGATTAAACGTGATTAAAACATCTCTAACAAATCTCGCCGCAACGAAAAACGCTTATGTTTCTATGATTGCCACCCTAACCTCCTTACGTTCTATAATACAATGCGACCTGTACTTCGATCTTTTTAGATCTCTTCCGTTAATCGTACCCGGTAAAGATTTCATACGCGCAACAATACTACAAAAGTGGGCCGAGAAGCGTAGTGTAAGCAGTCTCTACTATATTTGTTGCATATTCTAAACGCTGTGTCAATAAAAGTATCTGGTTCTCTTCCTCCCCCCCCCCCCAACCCAAACTTTTTCTATGTTATGTTTCAAATTTAAAGAGTTGTCGTAAATGTAATCCTGAAGTATGTAACTGAAAAGATTATCTTTCAATTTGTGTGATTTATCATGTAACCAAAATTTATTATCTTTTTAGAACACCTGTAGAGACCTCACGTATTTCCTCGTTTAGGGGCAGTCACCAATTTTCGCACCGCGCAGATATCTTGTCTGAATCTGTTTGCAATTAGTTCTGATCATCTGGTGACTTTACTAGACGGTAAACAAGGGTGCTGTAAGCCAATAATCAATAAGTGATGCTAAGATTGTGTCCCATATTGTTAATATAGGCTAAGAGCAGTGTAGGGCATACAACAGTTCTTTAAGAAACCCCTGATGTTACTTCTGTTTCATTAGTTGAGTCCCCGTCAGTTGTTACGAACTATTATCTTCTGATAGATTATCAGAAATCCAACTGCAGCACAGACGGTATTCCATAGGCACAGGATTTGATTAGTAAGCCGTTTTGAGGAATCGCGTCAAAAGCCCCCTCGAAATAACGCAGCTCGGAAACAACTTGATATCCACTGTCTATGGTATTCTTTACTTCGCAAGAGTATGGTATTTATGTGGAGATGAATATATTAGCAACAAATCTGGCTTAAGACCAACTACCAAAATAATTTCACACGGTCAAAACTCACGAACATGTAAGACTTATTAGTTCTGAGTGCACTAAATCTTTCTCCGTTGTGCATGAAGAAAAGCCTGTCCACTCAAAACCAAGAGTAGCTGGTTGGTGCATTAAGCAGAGAAAATATTTAGAAAGTTGGCTTCCTTCATTAGCTTCAGGCGTCCACACGCCAACACTGCATCCGTGAGTACCTGGCGGTGTCGTGCGCACAGGTTCCCACAACATGTGCCAAGTCAGGCGTTCCAGAGCATGGAGGCGTCAGCAACCTCGCTCTGTTCTACGTCACAGCCGGCCGTGGACTCCAAACGAAATGCAACGCATACTTGGTCTCAAAAACTTACTGAAATTACGCCAACAAACACTGCCTGCGTTTGAGCGAATCAGTTTAGAATATTCCTGTCAGTACTTGTGTGTACACGGTTGGTAACGGGACTAACCAATCTTAAACCATAGTACGCGTAATAGCTATAATTATTGGTCCGCATGACAACAAAGACTCCCCATTAACTCTCGTACATGGGGTACCGGCGTGAATAAGCCTCGCTGCCATCGTTAGCATGGTGTTCGTCCCATGATGTGGCCAGGAGGGGGGGGGGGGGCGATTTGGGGGTCGTATTTCTTAGCATTGAAGTTAGACCTTGATCTCTTACAACTGCTGGTGTTTGACCACCAGCAAAAGATAACGTACTACGCGTGTCATCCGCCCTGATGCCGTCCACTCCGACCAGGGGCCTTTCCCACGGGCGCCACCCAGCCGTAGCAAAGGCCATGTGGCAGGATGGTCATCGCCGCGAGTCCCGATGCCCCAGAGTGAAGGGCATCTACTCCTTGGCATACTCGGGGGAAGTAACGGCGCAGGCATCAGCAGGGCGATCCCTTTGTGGTCAGGGGGCTATACCAACAGGGTACATGGCGGCCCCACCCGAGTGTGACCTCACCCAACAGCTGGACAATGGGCGGAAGTGCAGATCCACGTCGATGTAGGATGCAAGAGGTCTGGGCGCATGATGGACACTACGCACCATGTAAGGCGCCCTTCCCCAATTGGCTCGCTCTTCGGGAAAATTTTGAAAAATGGAGGTCAAACCCCACAGGGCATTATTACATAGAAGCCAAAACGTGTGAGACTCCTTTTAGTCGCCTCTTACGACAGGCAGGAATATCTTGAGCCTATTCTAAACCCCCAGACCCGCAGTGGGCTGACTGGAAACTGTTTACGAAGGGGCGCCACAATATCAAGAATCGGAAAAAGTAATTGAGTAAGAGCCAAAATGAAGCTGAGAGAGAATTGAAATAAAAATTATCAATGTTAGTCTATGCACGTGTTGAAAATGCCATAAGGTCGGCAGTCAAAATTTTTTAATGCAAATCAACTGACAGACGCCAACGCAGCAAGCCCCGACGTTCTTCGAAAGAACAGAACAATGAAGTAACGGACCATGGCGATGTACGCAACAATGCCTGGAACAGAGACACTTCGCAGAAGATAGATACAGCAAAATGTTATTAATTGAGCTTTATATTAATCGTACAATAATAATTTTGAAATGGGTGAAAATACTAATCTTGGCTGCATCACAGATTTCGAGAGAGACTAGAAGGACACCAGAAAAGATCGGCAATGTCTACGGCAACGTTTCAGTTCTGCGAGAGGGAGGTGGGGCTGGTTACGTGCACTGTCAGAACTCTTCTACTTTTAGCATCTAATTTCCTAATCAATTCCTCAGCATCGCCTGATTTAATTCGACTACACTCCATTACCCTTCCTTTGATTTTTGTGTTCACACTAGGTCTTTTCTGGACGCTACCAACTTCGTGCTACTGCTCTTCTGCGCCTTTCGTCTTCTCAGAGAAATATAATTTAGACGGCAAATCTAGAAGTTTTCATTCCCACTCCCTTAAAGCTTAATTCTCTTTTCATATTTTTCGTCAGTTGCTCAAAGTACGTTCATAAAACATCGGAGATAGGCTACAATTCCATCTCATTCCCTTTTCAACCGCTGCTTCCCTTTGAAGTCTTACAACTCAAAAATGCTGTCTGGCTTCTGAATACGTTGTGAAAACCCTTCCTCTCTCTGCATTTTATCTCAGTTAACTTCAGAATTTCGAACAGGCAAGTCCAAGCAACATTTTAATCTACAAATCCAAGAAATCTACGAGGACCGTTCAATAAGTAATCCAAATTTTTTTCCCTGGCCAATTCCGTTTGAAAAATGTGGAATATGTTTTGGGACTTCGTGGAATATTCTCGTTTCGGCCCCTATAGTTCCATAAATGTGAGAGTGGGGCGCTACACACACAGCCTTCAAAATGGCGTCGTAACGAAAGTGCGTTCCAGCGGCGAGCTGTCAGTGGGTCTCTGGCGAGAAACCTGACCATTGCAGATATTCATAGGCGCTCGTAGAATATCTATGAAGAAATAGCACTGAACAAGAAGTCTTTGGCCGTGGCGTCATCATAGCAACAAAGACTGCCCAACGACGGGTGCACTCCGCTGGGAGCAGTACTTTAATGACTTATTGATGCAGAAAGACGTTGCCTTCTACGTACCAGTGGAATGGTACCATGCGGGCATATAGGCCTCCCAAGTAAAGTGGCTTAAGGCCGGCGCTTTGTACGGAGATAATGTAGATAAATAGGATTCTGTAGCCAAAAGAGTGGGAAACAATGTGGTGTATTGGTATCCTGAGTAAGAGAAGAAATTGTTTTTATTACTTATTGAACGCCCCTCGTAGGTTTGCATCTCTCAACGTATACGATATTCCAAGTTAAGTTGAACGGCCAGTATTACATCGCGTATACCTACATTTCTCAGGAACCCAGCTGATCTTTGCCACAGTGTATTTCTACCAGTGTTTCCATTCGTCTGTAAATAATTCGAGTCAGTATTCTGTGACAATGACTGATGCTTCACACGTGTCGAGACCTGTCTTCTTTGAAACGATCTCCCTGAATGTCTGTAGGAATTACGCCTGTCCCATACATTTTGCATAGCAAGTGAAATACGTTTTTTCACGTTTGAACTTAAGTATTTCAGTGCTCGTTTGTATCATTGGGTGATGTAATTTTATCTGGTTGTATCAGTTTTGACTGAACTATGACAAAACAATCCTACTCTGAGAACATTTCTCGAGGAGAGTAACAGCTGTCTGGCTCTAAAATACTTTAAAAATGGATGAGCAGTAGTTGTTGGAATAACATCACCTGCTCCGTCCATCGTCACCGCCTACCATCATGGTAGAAATCAATTTTCTCCAACCTTTTTGCTTACCCGCACCACATTAGAAGAACACGAGTACATTTGACACACACACACACACACACACACACACACACACACACACACACACACACACACACAGAGAGAGAGAGAGAGAGAGAGAGAGAGAGAGAGAGAGAGAGAGAGAGAGAGAGAGAGAGAGAGATTCGTCTCTGGGCAGGTATGATTTGTAAAGACCACATAATCAAATTTTTATTTCAGTTGGGAGTCAGATTGCAACTATATGCATTCCATCTGAAAATCTTATGGAATGCATCTGTATTGTTTGTAAAAGTTGTCGCATAAATGCAACAATTTTCATTATTTTTTTGAAAATCCTGAAATTTTTTCAAATCTCTGCATAAAATCTGAATGTGTGGTTGCGTATTTCATCCGGCCTTTAGGATTTATTATAACTTTAGATAAACTGAATTTATGGAATTTTTATCTACTGTGTGAGGTGCGCACTTCTTGGGCCACGTTAATAATTTCTTTGGACCGCATGCTGGCAACGGGTCGGAGACACCTGGTAAAAATAGCCTGAAGATGCCCACATTTTGACCGAAACCGCTAACCACTGTATTTCATTGCGGTCAAAACATCAGTTTTTAAAAAATCTTAGCTCTTCAAATTAGAGTGTTGTGGCTAACATTATCTGCCAGAGCAAGCGACGCCGGCGCGAGTGGTGTGGGACGGAAGGGCTGGGAGACATGCAGCCAGCGCGCTTATCTCACACAAGCCACTTCCCGGCCGGCACGGCGAGAAGAGCGGCTCGCCTGCCTGCCTTTCCCAGAACGCCGACACAGGAGCAGTCAGCAAAGTCGCCTCACGTTGCGCTCCGCCGAGGTTTGTACTGCGCTAGCATCGTGTAACTAGAGATAACTTCCGCATATCTGAAAAACGCAAAGAAACTGTTTCGTCATTCTCTAGGAAGGAAGGTGGGAGGAAGATTAGGGTTTAGTATCCCATAGACAGCCAGGTCATTAGTGACGCGGCAGAAGCTCTGTTTTGGGGGCGGGCAAGGAAAGCACACATGCTCTTTGAAAGAAACCATCGATTTAGCTGATTCTCAAGTTTTCCCGTCGTATCGACAGATCACTATCTCCCGCTCGTATACATGGCCTTGACGAATGACCTATAGTTCAATTAAAATTACTTGCTATACTCTAATATTGCTTTATAGTTAGGCGTCTGTCACTTCCCGTTACTGAGCTGCCACATCCCCTGCCGGCTACCGATCGGTTACATACGTCACAAAACCACGGCGGGTCACTTCACAAATACTCTTTAATGTGTAACGCGGAACAATGTGCGAAGCGACCGCCACGAGGTATGACGGAAATTAGAGACCGTAGAGAGCTGATTTTAAGTGACCAATGACGAAACTGCACCAGACGATGCGTTCTGCAGGTCTCAATTTACACTCTTATTCTAACCTTAACAAAACCTTCTGACTCGCAATGTATGCATGAAAACGGCTGTCAATCTGCGGCACAACTGTTAATCATAAAAGTTTCAGTACAGCACTAAAAGCGAAATGTATTTTCACACATTCACTGGTTATCTGAAACTATCCTCACTTTTTACACGAGCTGTTGCCATACCAACCGATGAGCAGTACTTTTTGACACTCTCTTACAGGTTACAGTCAACACAGGCAGACTCCAAACAAAGAATGACTAGTACAAAACAAGGGCAAATAAAGTTACACGATTGTCAAAATGACGTGACAAAGAATTAAATATGACAAATACCTGAATGAAAGTAATTGTCATTTTGAAAAAAAAATTAAAAACAAACTTTAACTTTCCGAGACTCGAACCGAAGATTATCTGCGCGTAAGAACTCATCCATTATGTTGCAGCACCACATACCGTTTCTGCGTGATATTTATTTTGCTACAGGTACGATGACTTACTGCCTCAAAAAATTTCGTTCTCGTCCAATGTCTTATGCAAGTTGCCTGTTTTAAGCTGATCCCTGTGATGAGTAGTGTCTGGCTAGTTCTGTGTATGAAACGTGCGAGCGCGCATGCACGCGCGCGCGCGACAAGGAATTTGAAGTCTTAAGTCACGGGCATTTTAGGTGTGACGTTGAGCACTGATTCTTGGAAACCAGTTCCAACGCATTGTCAACTGGCAAATAATTTTAATAAACAGCCAGTTGGTATAGTTTTGGAATAAATTTGGAGCATCTGATAAAGATCTCAAAGTTCTGAAATATACAGGGTGTCAATTATTGAACCATGTGAGAAAAACGCGAATTAGTTACGAACTACGGCGTGCACATACTTTATTCAACAGGTAAACGCCACTACAGATATTCAGATTTAGGGTATGACATGTTCAATATTCCTGCCATCATTGACGATGATATGACGCAGGCGACCAGCGAAATTCTGCACGACCCGCTGAACTGTAGGAAAATCGGAAGTGTCGGAACATCGATGCTGCCGATAACTTCCTCAATAACTTTTCGGCTCACCAATGGTTTTGGAATTATTGCTGTACATCTTTTCTTTAATATGGTCCCACAAGAAAGGGTCGCATGTGTTCAGATCCGGAGAATATGGCGGCCCCAGAAACACAATGCGGTCCTGAAGTGCTCTTCCAGGACATCAAACACACTCCTGCTTCGATGGGGTCGAACTTCATCTTGCATGAACCACATCTTCTCGAAATCACGGTCACTTTCGATAATGGGGAAGAAATCATTTTCAAAAACATTCACGTACCGTTCGGTAGTCATCGTGTCATCAACGAATATCGCACCGATTATTCCGTGACACGACATTGCACATCGCATAGTCACCCGTTGAGGGTGAAGATACTTGTCGACCGCGAAATGCGGATTCTCAGTCCCCCTAATGCGCCAATTTTTCTCACTGACTGTACCCATCCAAATGAAAGTGGGCTTCTTAGCTACACCGTACCGAACATGTACATACTAATTCCCATCACGCCCCGTGGCCAATCGTGCAGTTTGAACGTCCTAACGCAAACCTTTCAGAAGTTCTGAAGATTTTATTTAATATAGTTCAATAATTGTCACTCTGTATTAGAGGAGTTGAAAGAAAAACAGTCGATTTAGTAAGTAAATTAAGAATTTATCATAGTCCAAAAGCTGTTTTATTTTTCTTAATATCTCCGCGAATCTAGATTGAGTCTAGAAATTTTACTCCTGTTAAGATTGTCCTTTCGATGCACAACGATGACGAAAGCTACAGGTTTTTATTGCTGATAGGCAGTCTACTGTAAACTGACCTTTCCACTTACACTGGAGCGAGCGCGTTGAAGGGCATTGCCAGGTTGTCACACCGAGTTCGTGGAGTCATTCCAGCATCCGGTAAGATCGATATGGGAAAAGATTCACCATGACAGGTGGAGGGGGAATGGAACCGTCCCTCTTGTCGATCAAGATTTCAACGCTTCAGACAAGAAACCGTGACGACTACCTCACCGAAATGTATCATACGCCGTTTAATATGGATACTGACCTATGACACGAATTAGAATTTGGAAATTTGTGAATTTCTCCATTTTCCCGCAATTGCAAATCGCTTATCTCCCACTACTGATTCAAGTACCCACTAGTTATGTACAAGGCCACTATTAACTACAGTTATCAGTGACTGCTTGTTAAGAAATGGAAATCTGGGGAGACTTCTTTACTTTTGATCTTCCCATAACCTGGCCGATGGAAGAGAGAGATTTCATATTCCGGCGCAACAAGGTCACTGGAGACAGCACAAACTCTGGTAAAAGATATAGACAGTCCCATTGTCAAGGTAGGAGTTAACGCTATTTAGGTAAACTATGGTAAACATACATCTCTGTAACTCGACATGGATTAGAACACAGCTTTTTCGGAAAAGGAGTCAAGCTTGCTAACCACCATTCACCTAGCTATGTTGCTGAAGGTAATACGAAATTCAAGTCTTACCCACAGGCTTTCGCCATGGTTATTTTCGCTTCACCTTTACATTGCTACGCCCTTACGACCTTTAAAATATAAACTAGCGTGGAAGTATGTTACAGTGGAGCACGTGACTGCAAATGCAATGAGACACTGTAACAGTATCCTTGCACCGCATCCTATTTCGAACAAACACGCTGAAACGGTGCTTGTACATTCCACTCCTTAAGAGAGACTACGATACGTTCGGTTTGCAACAAACGCGGCTGAGTATCTGGATTTACTTCACCATCTGAAAACATGTGTCATGCCTGAATGACACTTCCAGAGAAGTTAGTGACAAGCACCCTACGCTACTCTACATATTATGCACCACGTATTTCACCACAAGTATTGCTATCACTACAAGCACTCGTCAACTCTTCCAGGTGATATGTTACACATTAGCTGCCGAGATGACAACTACAAAGCAGCAGCAATCAGTTAGTGAAAGGTGACTGTTCTGCTTACTCCGCATTGTACCATCGTTTCAACGGTAAGGGTCGTAACTGGGTGATCAGGTACACAACTTGTGTCCATTGACGCAAGAAATCTGGTGAAAATGTCACTTAGAAAAATGAAGATACTTCAGTGTAAATAGCTTTATCCTATTCATAGCTACAGGGCATTAAATACTTTCGTTCAACAAAGCTGCCTGCACTAATGTTCTTTCATTAAAATCTCCTGGATGGTGCAAGGGTTAATGTAACAGCTATTATTAGCTGATATTCACAGGGCTTTACAAGAGCTGCATTGTGTCCGGTGAACACGACATGTTGACGTACAAACAAATCACAGTGTCCATTTGTGAAGCGTGTGCTCATAGTTCCAGTAAACCGCAGCAGTTGACCATAGCTGACAACAGCACAAACAAGATCGACCGCGTGAAGTATTTCACACAGCTCCCTGACGTAAGCTTCTAAATTATTTCTCTTCCTCCCGTAGCCATCAAGTTAGAACGTCGATGTGACCCGCCGTCAGGGAAGTATTAGAAACGATTCAGAAATTTATTTTCGTATACAGGGATTAAGCACTCAACACGTGAGCGTAATGATGGTGTCTTGGCTGCATAGTACTTGTTACCGCAAGAATAAAGGTTCTAATTACTGATACTATGAAAACAAACGGCGAACACGCTATTGACTTCACCTTGGTGAAGTTCAACGTTAAGCTGATACGTGTTTATCAGCTTCGCAGTTCCCTTCCACTGTCGCACGGTTCACCTCTTTTTCGGTAGAGGCACCGTCAACATAGCTATGCTTAAGTGTTGAAGTTACACCAGCAACTATATGGATGTAAATGTGCTGTCATAAGCCTCAACTGTCAAACGAGAAGTAATATTAAAGAAACTTAAATCACTGGTGCTCATCAGCTTGATCATCTCATTTCTGATATACTGATTATAGCTACGCAAAATGAATATTTACAATTTTGTAGAAATAGTTTCTGAAATTACGGCCGTCTTCAGCGACATGATTAAAACCCATACTGCGCAAGAAGCATTAAACGTGTGTGTTCGATGTTTATTTCCTTGCATCACGAACAGTTTGTTATTAGTGACATTCTATTCAAGTTTCGGGTTTTCTTACTGGGCCGTGACTGAATGACAGCTTTGCTTACTATGATAAAACATGTGTAATGTGTCTTTTCTGTATGAGTATGAGTATTTTTAATGATGTCGCTGAACATGTGCCTAGTCTCCCATATTAGTTCAGCAGGACTGAAATGTTTAGCTTACACCGCGTTGATCGATATTTTTATCACACAAAATACCAACCTGTAACACGTAATTTTATATCCACTTTTTATTTCAGACCACAAAAATACAGCACTGCCAAATGATGAGAATAAGCTGACAGACAGCGAAAATACGACCAACCTGTAATCTTAACAGCCAAGAAAAATTAGTGAAGCAGCTTAGGAGTAGTCACATTTCTTCCTGGGCCAGTAAGCGGGGAAAGCAAATCTGGCAGTGTTCTTTTTATCGCTACCATCGTGGTTTTTGCCGTAACAGATTTAGGTAAGCTACATTAAAACTTAGGCTATGGCCACGTGCTAAATTTTCCAGTGGTAAAGAATGTGGCGGGAATCTTAGCAAATGTGCCGATCACACACGTTAGGACAAGCTGCCAAGAGTTGGAAGGCAGAAGGGCAGGGCACTAAGGAAACTTCGAAAGAATAACATACAGTGTTTCCTTTGACAGCAATTCACCTTTCGCAATCTTGTTAGTCGCTCATCGAAGTTAATAAAGAGAAAGTCTTTCTTCCGCCAGAATACGCTGTATATTTTTTAGAGTATTATCTATCTCAATTTATTACCAAGACTCATCTATTGCGAAAACTGATTTCTAATCAAATACAGTGATCAAGGATTGATTTTTTCAACTGTTCTAGTACCTGTAGCGATAGCAACAACTATTTCACATACACTGAGGTGCGAGGCTACGGCCATCAAAAAGAATCAGAACTGTTCAAAGCAACTGATATAGATAAAATTAATTTGTGCACAGACATTAAATTGCCTCTTGCAAACTGTCCTTTCATTTGCATTTGTGGCTTACGAGGGAACTGGCCCATACACAGACCTCAGAGAACCTTTTGCAGAAAAACTGTACACCTTAACTTTTTTTTCAACGACAGATTATCAAGCACTGGACTTTTTGTTGAGTGTTCATTTTGGCATTTTAGCAAGTAAATTGCGGATTTTTCACCGGCCGATATGTATATTGAGAAGTAGTGGCTCTGGTCTCGAGAACTGATGTACGGCCGGGAGAGCGGTGTGCTGACCAAATGCGCCTCCACATCCGTATCTAGTGACGCCTTTGGTCTGAGGATGACACGGCGGCCTGTCGGGGCAGTTGGGGTGTCATGACCTGCTCGGGTGGAGTTTAGTATTAGTTTCTTAGAAACGTATGTTGAATTTATTGACATAGTTTCAACAGGTTTAGTTCAAAATCTTATAATTATTGCCGACTTACAACTTTGAGGACACACTGTCGAGTCCGTGAGAAATATGACTGCGTTTGGAACTGGAGGCACCAAGTGGCAAGTTTGTGAGATGAATTTCCAGAGAGTTATCACGTAGCAGTGCCTTGGCAAACTTACTGTAAGAGCTGTATCTCAAATGACTGTCAGAAAGAGAATATGAACTTTCTTGCACGAAGGTATAAAGTAAAAACTTTGTTTTCCTACATATCAACACTATTTCCTTCTTGCAGTTTCACTTGTTCACACTCTTCCCGAAACGTGGTATGGTTATTGCTAGCCACGACTCACTCTTCATGTACCTGTTTTTGTCTCGGGATCTTACATCGTAAATACACAGATGATGTGGACGTCGACAGAATCCATGTCGCACTTCTCAACACTCAAATGTCTGATAACCACCCTCGCTTAGGCGGTATTCTATTTCTTCTTTTGTCGAAAATCATTCGTGTGGCCGTAGCCTACATGTCTATGTCCGATGTGGCTTTGTGCCGAGCTAATTACGAATGGTAGTGGAGTACATCAGCCAATGTAGCACAATACCTCCACTGGCCCGCCCGATGCAGGATGCTGTCTCAACAGGTTGCCTGGCAGCTTCCAACGCCTATAGTAACCAGACAACGCATTCTCAAACCGATCGAGTGCGGGTTCCGCTGAGCGTGGAGTCTAGCTAGCCGATATGACGGCGTTGAGCAAGCGACGCGAAGAATTGCCCCTGCTGGCTGGCGGTCTGCCCCAATGCCGGCGCTATTGGGTAATTAGGCCGACACGGGCGTCGCGTTTCCGAAGAAAAAACCCGCCGATCCGATCCGCTGTTGTAACGCCCGCGTTACTCAAGCCCAACAGCCTGCAACGCTGGCGGCCAGAAGACGCGAAAAAAGGCTCGACTTACGCCAAGAAATGCTCTTTCAGTGTCGCAGTTAGGGCAACCCACCGCTCTAGAGGAGAAAGTTCTACAGGGCGATCGGAATAACGCACAAATCAAAAGTAATCAACTGCATTAAGATTTCGTAAACTGACACATTGTAACAGACGGTCAAAAATGTTGCCCTATTCAGTAACACATGCATGAACTTGTTTTACCGTGTTAGAGGCCAACCTGCAACACTCGTTGATACCGACTTTACTCTTCGTTACGCTAATCTTTAGTGTGTGTGCGCGCGCGCGCGCGCGTGTGTATTTTCATATATCCTCCTCTTAAGGTAGCGCCAAAGAAAGACGGGAGAAGTGAGGGGGGCGCCGCCACTGATTCGATTAAAAAAATCGCTTACGAAATGAACCGTTTCTTTATATGTACAACACGTGGCACAGCCCTGCTACAAGCAACAACTTTCATCTGCCTCAAGATGCGAAACGTGCAGTATAATTATATCTTTGTACACAATACTGTTCTCTAAATTCTTAAAGTAGGGCTCAGTATTCGAAGATACAACACTGTACATTACACTCCATTTTTCCGCGACTGCAAGGTATTTTCTCGAAAAAATTCGATTTTCGGTCGACCGAATTACTGTATTTTTACTATTCATGTGTCCACTAAGTGAAGCCCCACTTCATCAGTGAAGAAAACACGATCCAGTTCTGAGATTCCATTCAGGTGAACAAATGACCCAAACATTCACTGCCTTATTAAAAGGAAAGAACAGAAGCTTTTTCTTTTACTAGTATTCCAACTTCCGGCACCAAGGAATGCTAGGTGTTGATAACAGCTGCTTATATTTATATATCATTTATTTCTTTTTACTACTCACCCCCCCCCCCTCTCTCTCTCTCTCGTACACGCACACAAAATCGCGCGCGCGGCGCAACTTTGAACAGATGTTCAGTGATACGCCGGTATAAAAACTTGTTTTGTAATGTAACACTTTATATTCCGTGTCAAATCTGAGTATTATTGAAGAATGATTACTGATGGCAAAATTATTACTGAATGCATTAAGCAGCTGACTTTTGTTTCTCGATGAAAAACTTATTCTTCAAATGTTACAACTGTTTTAAGAAAAAAAAATGCATTGTTGTCAGTTGTAACGGCATTTGAGAGACTAATTTCTATTCTTTCTGTATGTGCTTTCGTATGACAGCACTGGTGTGAAGATTAAATGATAACACTAACAAAGATTTAATAAAGAATCGAGTTGCAGAAACCTTTTCCAACACACAGTAGCAAAATATCAGCTTTATATTTTTTATAAGCACTGCTTGTAAATTTATCTTAAAATGCACAAATGTAAGGATATTTATGAATTTTGGCCATTTACCCGTGGATTTATCCAGGGCATTTGCCCCAACTTATACATGCTCATGCATTTTACAACCAGTCGCCCTACCACACGCGTTATAAAAATTGAAATAGCCGTCATTATTTAGTTTTCTGATATTTATTTCGAGAGAGTCCTTAATTATATTGTCCCAGAACTGCGTTTGCACCAACATACTGGACCCTTTTATTTTATTTCATGATTATATTCAAGGCAGATTTGCTTGGTTGTTTTCACTGGGTATGTCGCCAATGTTTTGCATCCTCCTTCGATTGTTATGAAGTCTGTCCCACAAAAGGCATGCTACAATTCGCACGGAACGCGATGCACACGATCTTCGGAGTTCTATATTATCTTTAAAATTACAAATAATACTTCTATTTTAGTTAAAGGGAGCAAAATACATTGGGTGCCATGTTTACTTAGGAGTCTGCCGATCTCTCCGGGAACTGAGCCAGCATAAGGTTGAATACGCTTTTTTGGCTTCTCTTCCTCGGTCCCAATCTCAACCTCTTTCTAAAGTGTTACTTTGATTGCATCGCCCATTCGAAAAAAATGGCTCTGAGCACTATGGGACTTAACTTCGAAGGTCATCAGTCCCCTAGAACTTAGAACTACTTAAACCTAACTAACCTAAGGACATCACACACATCCATGCCCGAGGCAGGATTCGAACCTGCGATCGTAGCGGTCGCGCGGTTCCAGACTGTAGCGCCTTTAACCGCTTGGCCACCCCGGCCGGCTCGCCCATTCGATTTGGTTATTTGAATATCCAGTTTTACGTAACACTAGTCGTAGGTGTAATTGGGCACGGCTGATTTAGAAAATCGACGCACGTTGGCCAATGTCTGGAAGGCTCAAGTCGCCGTCATCATCTATCACAAAGAAATTTGGTGCCAAAGACTCTGGTCCATAGAGGTCTAACATTTTCAGACAGAGTCTCGCCGAAGTATTGCAACACCTATTAACAGTGTTACGATCATAAAACTGAAAGGGTGACGCAATCAAAATTAAGAAGGCCTAAGAAAGATGTTTTACACGGACCGCGGAAGAGGAGCCAATAATTGCTATCTACCTGATGCTGGCCCAATACGCGGGGCGATGGGTCGACTCTTAAGGAAACATCCAGTGTATTTCGCTCTCTTCAACTAAGACCAAAAGTATTCTTTACAATGTTAATCTAAGTATCCGAATGCCAGGTGTGTATCACACAGCGTGCGAATATAGCTTGGCTTGTGAGGGGCACACTTTCAGAACAATCGAGGAGAGATTCAAGTAAACATCAGACACATACTCGACTAAAACAACCAAGCAAATCAGCTGTCACCGAACACTGCCTCGAATGTAATCGTGAAATGAAATACGACAGCAGTACTGGGGTGCAAACAATTTCTGGGACAGCATAATTAAGAAATCCACAGAAATAAAGATGTAAAAAAATCTAATACAGATAATCGGCGGTTTCAGTTTAAAATAATGTCTGGGGGCCGGCTTTAAATTTATTAAAATCCCGCGGGCCATCACATCCACCAGAGTTGCAAGACGGGAGAATTTGCGTTTCACAGAATATCAGTGCCGGCTCTGAAAAACGAAAGAGCGTCAAGGGGCGTACTGAGAGTCTGGAATAAAACTCTGTACTACAAACAGCTGCGTGAGACCAACAATAGTTTCAATGTCTTGTTGGATTGCAGGCAGCGGGTGCACAATAGCTAAGCTCTCAGCACCCGATGAAGAGGGCGCAGCTGGGTCGGTCGTGGAAATATTGTGCATAAAATTGAAAAACTCTATAGAACACCCAGACGCCCATGCCTGTTCCCCAGTACTGTACACAACTCTTGCGTAGTACGAGTACGTTTAACCATTAACTTTGCTGTAAACCCTCATGGTTTAACACTGCAGAGACGTATGTAAATTAACCTAGGACGCTGTATGCAACCGTATCTCATCTTTGCTGGCCAAAGTCACGATGAAAATTCCTCCCTGCAGCAGGTTACAAACCAGATACCCTCGAGCCAAACGCCATCGCAGAATCGAGAGCTAAGCAGGTTTATCAACGAGGCATTTTACCTTCTAGGACACCACATTCCTTTGCCTACTTTCCAAATTTTGTATACGAATCGCTCGTATTTTGCTCTAAACAACATTTCTTCCGCAGCACTCAATATCTTTAATTAGCTTACTATATTAAACATGGACTCTTCCTACACATCTCGTACCGGTCCGTGCTGAAAGATACTTTTCATGCGTGGTCGCATTGATGTGACTAGACGGTCTAACGTTAGTTGGCCGTCTTACAAGGGAACCTCCCCATCGCATCCCCCTCAGATTTAGTTATAAGTTGGCACGGTGGATAGACCTTGAAAAAATGAACACAGATCAATCGAGAAAACAGGAAGAAGTTGTGTGGAACTATGAAAAAATTAAGCAAAATATACAAACTAAGTAGTCCATGCACAAGATAGGCAACATAAAGGATAATGTGAGCTCAGGAGCGCCGTGGTCCCGTGGTTAGCGTGAGCATCCGCGGAACGAGAGGTCCTTGGTTCAAGTCTTCCCTCCAGTGAAAAGTTTAATTTTTTATTTTCAGACAATTATCTGTCCGTCCGATGCGAGATAACTGCGCCGTAGTATGGAGACGCTACACCTAATCGAAACACACGTCAGTCGACTACAGCGCACAAACTCTTATGTTTTCATCACTTTTTTGTGAGTGATTATCACATCCACTAGAAAACCTAAATCGGGCAAGGTAGAAGAATCTTTTTACCCATTCGCCAAATGTACAAGTTAGGTGGGTCGAGAACATATTCCTGTCATGTGACGCACATGCCGTCACCAGTGTCGTATAGAATATATCAGACGTGTTTTCCTGTGAAGGAATCGGTTGACCTATGACCTTGCGATCAAATGTTTTCGGTTCCCATTGGAGTGGCACGTCCTTCCGTCTACTAATCGCACGGTTTTGCGGTGCGGTCGCAAAACACACACTAAACTTATTACAGTGAACAGAGGTGTCAATGAACGAACGGACAGATCATAAATTTGCGAAAATAAAGAAAGTAAATTTTTCACTTGAGGGAAAACTTGAACCAAGGACCTCTCGTTCCGCAGCTGCTCACCTTAAACACATGCCCACGGCGCTCCTGAGCTCGCATTATCCTTTATGTTGCCCATCTTACGCATGAACTACTCAGTTTGTATATTTTGCTTGTTTTTTTTTCATAGTCCCAAACAACTTCTTCCTGTTTTCTCGATTGATCTGTGTTCAGTTTTTCAAGGCCTATCCACTGTGTCAACATATAACTAAATGTGAGGGGGGTGCGATGGGGAGGTTCGCTTGTTAGAACCAGCGTGTGCGATGGGGAGGTTCGCTTGTTAGAACCAGCGTTTCCAACCAGTGTGACTGTTCTCAGTATTTTGTTTTTTAATCAGTTGTTTCTCGTACATACACTGGATAGCGCGGCGTTCATCTGAGCAGTTAATACCAGTTACTGGTTGTCACATCTCTGATTCTGACGTCGCCACCGGTGTTGTGAAGATCACTCAAGTTTTAGTAGTCTTCCAATTGGATACCCATCTCCTGTAAATCGTCTATGACGTAGACGTTTTCGGTTTTGAGTCAAAGAAATTGAAAGTGCGTATCCCACTGGGTATCACCAACCTTCTTTTTGACGTGGTAGTCTTCCAACCAAAGAATGGTTTGGCGCTAGTATATCTGTACAAGCCTCGCGTCCGAAGAGCTGTTTCGTTGCAATGTACAGCCATTTCAACTTCCTTACTGTGTTAATCCTGCAATCCCCCTCTATAATTTATATCCCCTACATTTCCCTCCATTACGAAACAGAAGATTCCTTGAAGCCTGAGGATGTGTCCTATCAACCGAATCCTTTCACTAAAGTTGCGCCATGATTTTTTTCCTCCCCAGTTTGATTCGGTTTAGTACATTCTCGTTAGTTACTCGTTCTACTCACCTAGTCTTACGCATTCTTCTGTAGCATCACGTTTCAAAAGCTTCTGTTTTCTTTCCCGAATTGCTTAAATTTATATTTGGTGCAATAAATTCGTCCTTTTCATAAATGCTATTCGTGCTATGACCAGTCTGCGTTTTATATCCTCCACTTCGTATATGACCTACTCTTTTGCTGCGCAAATCTTTTAGTGTTTTATTTCCTAATCAAATATTTAGCTTCATCTGTTTTAATCGGAATCATTCTTTACCCTTGTCTTAATTTTGTTGATCGTCCTATGACCTATTTACAAGACACAGTCCATTCCATTCAACTGCCCTTTAAATTCCGTTAGTATCTGACTGAATTATTCATCAGCAGACCGCGATTTTTTCCCCCACTGAACAGTTCCTTCTAAAATTCCCCATTTTCCCTTCACATATCCGTAAAATTGATACACTGATATGAATGTGAGATATGTGTGTACTGCCTTTACAATACGGTATCCACCATTAACAAAAACTACGTATTCTGCTCGTTGCACGACTTCGCAAATCTCAATTAAGAAGGCACTGTAACTTCACACAGTTAAGTTTTTGGCATGTTGATATCGCGATGAAGGTCTTTCATAATTAAAGCAAGGTAATTTTAACTAGACTCCAAATAGGGCACTGTCCTTTTAACCACCGACATCTTTTAAGTGGCGATCCTCCACACTGCTCCCAGCCGTGGACGGTGAGACTCCTTTTACTTCAGTGCCCCTATTTTAATCCGCTACGCGCTCGTTAACAGCTGTCATCTGATACATCTTCCCTTCTAGCAGATGACACGCGCTCAGCCGATCGCGTCCTAGAGTTTGTGTCAGTGAGATGACATTGGTCATTTGAACCTCTTTTGGGTACTACAATCCCCCCTTCAATAGTAGTTTTTTAAGATTTCCTTCCGTTTTTAGTTTCCCTCTTTTTTGAATTTAACTCCCATTGCTGGTGATTTAACATACGGTTTTTTACCCTTCCCTGAGCCACAGAATGGGCGCGTATGGCTGTAGCAGTTTTGCGCCCTAAAACCATAAAAAAGCCCTTGTTGCAGATCCGTGCTTCACAAATTTAATATTTCGAAGTAAATAACGTATTGAAATCACAGTAGACGAACTTATTGAGTTGGTTGCTCGCTCGGGTGTGAACCAGGCTTAATGCGCTCCGTTCGTTCAGGGAATAAGCTGTTTAAATTCTGCACCATACGGAACAGCTGAAAGTTTCCCGTAGTTTTTATACCCAGAAACGTTCAGGGCGCCTGTTCTAGTCGTAACTGCTGCAGGAGTAGCAATCACATCTACATAATTACCAAACAGTCCACTTTATAGCACATAGCGAAGGGTGCCTCGCACTGTTACGACCTTACTTTGCTGGCCCATTTCGCAAATGGCACGCGAGAGAAGTTTGTATATCTCTGTACTCACCTTAATCTCTCATCTTATTCGCCTCGCCCT
The DNA here is from genome assembly GCF_021461385.2 of Schistocerca piceifrons. Taxonomy (NCBI): domain Eukaryota; kingdom Metazoa; phylum Arthropoda; class Insecta; order Orthoptera; family Acrididae; genus Schistocerca; species Schistocerca piceifrons. Next base: position 402,013,262 of record NC_060144.1, on the reverse strand, counting down.
TGCACTAGATTTTAATAATCGGGGTAGTATCATTTGTGTTCGGCAATAGTGTTTCTTCTGAAAATCCCCCGAACATCTCCGCAGTACTGTCGTAGTGACTAAGCCTGTCAAATCTATGAATATGCCTCATAATTTTTCTGTAAGCTGGGCCGTGAGGATAATCAGCAATCCAACGGTGCTAAAGTCGTCAGTCTCACGTGGTATAAATAATCGTAGTCCCGAACGTACAGCTTTCATTCGAATCGTTCATGTTTGTTGGAAACCTTTTCTTAGTAACGGTTACGTTGAATGTCAGTTAATGCTGACTGGTTGAAGCATTTGTAATACTTTCGAATAACAGAAAAGTCACTTGCAGTTTTTCTTCAGTATCCTATCCCATAACATGAAAAACGAAGGGAACATACGGCGTAACGCTTTTACCGGTTAACCCGAGCCACTAATTTCAAAGGGTCAGATTTGACGTTTGTTTTGCGAAGCTAAAGCATCTGGCTAAACTGTTACAGCTTCGTTAAGGTTTTGTCACTTCATCTCTGTGGATTTCATTCATTATCAAAATGGGCGCCATTGTCGTAAAACTTGGTAGCAACTCCTAGCGCACTGCCGTACACTGGCAAAGTTTCCCAGGCGGATGTTGCGTCGCACTGGTGATAAAAATACGTCGTAATCCTTAACGTCATTTGGGTGTCACCCCTTACTCTTTAATAACTCCTAGCGATTGAATTTTATGTTAGTGTTGTGTATGGAGCTATATAAAAAGTTGTTGAATTGTCAAGTTACTAGTCAGCTTTAATTTTTTTTAGTTTAAAACTCTATGCACATACTAGTGGTTCGTGTTATCATTCATTTTGTAGGCCTGTTTTGTCACTTACCAGTGGTGACCGTTAGGTATCGTCGTGTAGTCAAACAACGAACCAAGTCTGGCAACAAGGCTCGCTCCCCGCTGAGGACCCCCAATGGCTTGCCACAAATTTTTCTCTGTCCCGTTAGCCCCCGCGGGAATGCTTTAACCTTGGCGTTCACAGCCGCCCTATTACTGAAAACGTCCCTTCTACCATCTCCTATAGATTTCGAGCGGGCGCACTTGGTCTGTTTCGTTACGTGGGAGTGACAGTTCTAATGAGGCCGGTATATATTTTCGTTTTCTCACATTGTCACTCACTCTTCCTCCACCCAACGCATACACGCGCGACTCTTGCGTATTCACTATTCAGTAATAAAGTTTTCACTTGTTCATATTACAGGTGCTATAATGGAGTATTTCGTATCTTTGTAGAGTTATGAAATGCAACAGGTGGTTTTGTGCGTTTGTCGTTTCTGCCTCGGCTAGCTTAGATATTGTTTGTCGTGTACTAACTTTTGTGCACTGGATCAGATTAAACTGCAATTCTAGCTGTGTGAAGCACAGATGATTGTGTTCATTTCATTGTAATGGGAGTGTAGTTACTGAAACCTGTTTAATGTACACTTACAAACGATTAGAGGTGATAAATGTATTGCTGATTTGAGTGAAGTTACTTGATTTTTTTTTTTTGGTTGCCGAATATAAACAGAAGTTTTGACTAATTGTTAGTCATTAAGGAAGTAATATGCGAAAATGGATTCAGTTATGGAAGTGTTAAAATTTCAGCAGATATTTATACGCCTTTCACGTTTTTCTTCGTTCCTATGCTCTGCTACACACTAAACAGTGGTGATTGTGTCTGGTAGCTGCCGGTAACAAGCTAATTCGATCTATGTGACAAGGCCTAGAGGTTATTAGTTACTCCCTAATAGGATTGAAAAAGACGCTAGGCGGAGTTATTCATACTTTAAAAAAAACTTTGCCTTAGCACATAAATTTTTGTGTACTGTTTTGAAAATTAGATATTCATTGTATTTCCAGCAAATTAATAAACATTAATGATAAACCCCAGATTTTCAATCTCTCTAAATGCTTCCTTGTGGAACATTCATTCTGCCACAATTCCTCGCATAACTAGAACCTGTCTATTCTAATTATATGGGAATATTATTGCAAACATCACGACTGGTTCTTACGGCATAATGCACGTGTGGAACCAAGAAAAATTCTAAAAGATAGCGAGACATTGTCGTAGCAGCGGGGGAGGGGGGGACGACACGTAGTTTTATGATATGTGTATGTGTATGTGTGTGTGTGTGTGTGTGTGTGTGTGTGTGTGTGTGTGTGTGTGAGGGGGAGGTTATAAGCAAACTTAATACTGAATCAATGCATGGTGTACTAACCTCAAGGTCAACATTTTGGTTTCTGCCATTCGTGCTTTTATAATTTTTTGCTGCATAGTGCTTTACCACAAGGAATAGATAACTGAATACTGTTTTAATGGAATTTACTTACATGTTTCCTTCGTCGATGGGGGGGGGGGGGGGGGGTTGATTGAACAAAGCGTGACTTCATAGTTTAAATTTTGCCTCTTGCGGCTGGGTTTCTCTCGACGCGGGGCTGAGTAGTTAACAAAATCTGCTACGGTCCATTTCAGCGAGAAATGACGCGTGGTGTTGGCGATAGCAGGCGCCGCTGTAGGAGCTAAGTATTAGGTGCCAGCGATTAACGGCCTGGTCTGTCCCACAGACTGAAATGTGTAGTGCTGCGCCAAGGAACTACTTAATTCAGTCACATAAGCATGGATGTTAACTGATATTGGTGAGTGTTGAAATACTCCCCCCGCAATGAAATTGGCGCATTTGTCTGCAACGGAACGCAGCCTTCCCCTGCGAGGCGAACATCATTCAGGATAGAGTTAAAAGCCTCCGAAAAATCTGTTAAGTCCGGCTGTGAGTATTCGTGCTTGGTTTGTAAAATAATGGTCGTTGAGCTTTTTCGTAGCGCATGGAATGTCAGTATAATTCATTGGCCATTGCAGGTAACCTCAACTGGCAAAGAAGTAATCCGGTAACAGTGTTAAAACATTCGTGGATTATGTTTTCAGTAGTAGTTAATTCGGTAGGATATTCACTATCGAATACGAATACTTTTCCATGCATTTCTGTGTAACTTGCACTTTAAGTGTGAATCACCAACTAAAATATCTTTATCGACTGTCTACATAACATGGAAATAAATAGTTCTCCTTTGAACCGACATAATAGTAATCACTCTTACTTCGAGGTGTTACATTGTTTGGAGGTAGTAAAAAGTGTAACTTTTTGAGAATCTCAATACATCGTTAGTCTAGCTTGTTATTGTCAGTAGTATTGGAAGGAGTTAATTATTGTCTTAAGTAGCCGGTTGAAAACAATAATTAAAACAGAATTGATTTATTTATTAAGAAAAATTATTCGTGTTAGTTATTTGGCTGACAAATTTGTTACAGTGGAAAGTCAAACCGTCCAAGTTGTGTTGTAAGCAATAATTGCCCCGAATTTGGTATTTATGTTGTCACAGTGCACTGCGAATTATTGAGCCATTTCAATCGCATTGTATTGCTTTCGCGAAATTTCAATATACCGCATAGCCGATTGTCGCGAGAACTAAGCTTGTTTGGATTGCTGTCACTTCAGTACCAAGCACTGTCTCTACTGTGCAATTCTGTTTCAGTGATCATTATACACTAGCTTCCATTCGGTATCTACAACGTTCTAAATCATACGCTTTATTCTTGTTTCTGATATTATGTAGCTTGCGTTCATTCGTGCGCACTGGAACCACCGCCGTAGAAGACATGAGGCGCCGCACATACATTCATAGCGACATATTTCTCGGCTGTCTGGCATTTGCTTAAATAACTGAAAACGTAATTGCGGTAATTATATTGCTACCTGAAATCATTTTCTTTGAAACACTAATATCTTAAAAGATAAAAATAGCAAGACACGAATTGTGCACAACGAAGCATTCGAAAAAAGAATAAAGCGTTTGGTGTGCATCCCAGGCTCAACCAGCGTTGTAACACCTCTGGAAGATGTTTCTAAATATGGTTTCTTTCAGCACAGATTGGGTATCATTATGCTGATAATGTGTGTTCTGGGAGGTACAGACCGATATGTGGAGTCATGGTGCGAACAGCCCAATGGGGGTGGTCCCACAGATGCTCGACTGGGTTTGAATCCGGGGAGTTTGGTGGCCAGGAGTGTATGGTAATGTCATCCTCTTGCTCTTCAAACTACGCACGTATACTGCGAGCTGTGGGACACGTTGCACTGCCCTGCTGGTACCGTGCGGAAAACAATCTGCAAGTAGGGATGAAACACGGCCACCCTAAGGATAAATGCATACGTTAATCCACTGTGCTTCCAGAATGACAGTATCACCCAGGGGGTGTCACGAAAATATTATCCAGACCATAACGCTCCCTCCCCAGCTTTGACCTTTTCGACGACTGTTGCTGGTTATGTCATCCGTACGACGGAACATCAAAGCGTGATTCATCCGGTATCGCCTATATTGCCACTCAGTGAACTTCCAGTTGTGGTTCCGGGGTGCAAATTGCAGCCTTAGTTGCCGATGAACTGGAGTCAGCATGGATGCAACAACCGGGCGCCTGTTGCGGGGGCTCATACGCAGCAACGTTCGTCGAACGGAGCACAGCGTTGGTAGCCCCTTGGTTCATTTGAGCGGTCGGCTGCTCAACAGATTTACTTTATTCGCTTATACCCATTTCCACAGCCGTCGTTTACCCAAGTCATCTATGGCCCGTGGTGCACCACAGATGCCTCTGCGTCAGTTATGGGTAGCACCATTTTGCCATGCGTGGTATACACGGTGATTCAAAAAGACGGAACGTTTCAGTTGTGTATTAAAGACAAGCTGTGAAAAATTTAAACACTGGGCATGCAACTAGATAGCAGAAGGTTCGGAGTTTTACGTTCGCATAGACACTTTTTTTACAGTGCACTCAAAATGAGCAGCATACGTTGCTCGGTAAACATCGAAACGTTAATCCATTTTATTCCACACACGTATCAACAGATCCCTTTTTATGAACTAGATTGCTTCAACTATTCGATTTCTCAGCTCTTTATGAGCAGCTGCCATAGGAAGGGCAAAGTTCTGTCTTACGTACTCTCATAGAAAAAAATCAAGGTATGAAGGCTGGTGACCTTTGAGGCCAAGAGCAATGCACAAGAGCTTGTCCAACTCTTCCAATCAAACGTTGTGGAATGGTTGGTGGTAAGATAACGTCGCACATCAAGGAGAAAGACGGGGCACAGTCATGATAAATATGAAATCACTGGAATCTTCGTTGAGGAAACAACGAAGTTTGTGACCTGTCCATGAATGACATTCCTGTCCGTTTTCCCATAAAAACTAAAGGTTTACAAATTTTGTAAACAGTAACATTACGGAACACTTACAGTTTCGGTGAATCATGTTCGACGACGCCAAGATTCTGTGACCCCCAAAATCTTACATTCATTCAGGCATTTCCTTTATGTGATTAATCATGGGTCCACAGCCTTTTAGCTTACATGGGCCACTTTGGAGAAATAGCATTTTTGGGCCACACATAATACACTGAATAGCCGCTGTGGGGAAAAAACGAATGGACCAATGAGAGAATACCTTTGTGTGTAAGGGAGTCTCAAAAATATTGAATTTATCCCAACTTTACATACGTAACATCACTGTTTCGAAAGTTTAAGTTCCTGGCCAGCCCGTCCTGTGGGCTACCGAGAGCTCCGTGTTGACTCCTCTCTGAACGCTCGACATTATCATCAGACGTGCGTGGCCGTCCAAGTCTCTTCCCTTTGCACATTTCCAAAAATTGTGTACACCAGTCATATGCTCTGCCTGTAGAGTGGCGGATTCATGCGGGGTAGACAGAGCGATGCACGTTGCACTTTCACAGCGAACTGACTTCGCGCAAATTCCAACAAATATTTTGATTCTTCTTATCCTGTAGTCGGCTTGTTACAAACAGCGAAGTTATATCAAACCTTTGAGCTTTCCTCCATCCAGTGAGATGCGCAATTTAATTATTTTTTTAGTTTGTAATGAACAACTGAAATAATATTTTTTGAATCAACCGGTACTTTAACCAGGGCGGCACACTAACAGTTCACCAACTTTCGGAAATGCATCCACTCTTTATTCGAAAGCCAGTAATCACGATGTTCTGGATGTCAGATAAATCACTTTCTGCATTACGACAAAGCCTGAAATGTTTCTGCAGCTTCCCCTCCCACACGTTCCATTTGCCCTCCACTGCTAGTGCTGCCGCCTGAGTGGTTATTGCACGTTGAGTCTAGCATAGATGGTAGTCACATCGGTATTACCAGAAGATTTAGTTCAGAGGTGTTCTTAATGTTTGCATGCGTCGATTCCTGAGCTCGCTTGTGTTCAGTCTAGGGAGGACGCTCGTTCATAGGTATGGGCAACTCGTAGCAAACTGTCACCTGAGTGCTCGTCCTCTTGTGTTCGCTCTCATTCGCTCCACGGACAACTAAGGTTCGGTGGCGGACCGCGCGTCTGCAGAGCAGCGAGCAGCTGCATAGAGACAGCTGAGAGTCTGCGCGCGTGCAGGCCGGGGTGGAGCGGAGCAGACACACAGATGCCTGTGGGATGCGGGCTGGCCTTTCGCGCGGCCTGCCCGCCAAACCGGTCCCGCCGCTTTCACTTTCAGGCGGCGGCTGCCCACGGCTCCTCTGCAGCAACTGGGCCGTGCCCCCTCCACACGACACCGCCGCAGCGCACGCCACGCCATGTCTAGTTTCTCCGCCCGCCCGACCAGGGCAGCATTTTTTTCCGCTTAAAAGCTGGTTGCTATGCTGGCCGATGAAGGATTCTTGTCCGTACCATATTAATTGCCAGTGTTTTCACCACCTACCTTGGGCGTGGCCTATAAAAAATCGGTACTTCATTTTAAACTTCACAAAACGAAAAACCGTAATATCCTATTACTATAATTCAATGAGTCACTGTTGGAATCTGCCAACTCTCACAGTCGTGGGTAAAGCAGGTGATAAACTTAGGTTTGTTGGTAGAATACTGAGGAAGTGCAATCAGTTTACAAAACAAGTGCTTACAAATCCATCGTGGGATCCTAGAATACTGTTATATTGTTTGGCATCCGTACAGATAGGACAAACGGGGGTATTTAACGTATACAGAGAAGGGCAGCACAAATGGTCACAGGTTTGTTCAATCCGTGCCAGTGTCATAGATACTGAAGGAACTGAACTGGGACTCTAAGAAAGACGTGGTAAACTATCCCAAGAAAGACCATTAAATAAATTTCAAGATGGGCTTTAAATGATTACTTTAGGAATATATTACAACCCTTTACGTATCGCTCACTTAGGGATCGTGAGGATAAGACTAATTACTTCACGTACAGAGGTAGTCAAACAATCATTCTTCTCGCGCCCCATAAGCGAATGGAACAGGAAGAAATCCTAATAACAGGTACAATGGGACGTAACCTCTGACTTGCACCTCGCGCCGGTTTGCAGAATATAGAAGTAGACTGTAAAAATATGAATGTATGTATGTATATGTATGTATGTATGCATATATGTACATACACGGCGTGTGATCAAAAAGTAACAGGAATTTATACAGCCGATTTTCAATTTTTTTTACCTTTTTTGTACACACGTTCCTGACGTATGTTTGCATTATCAGCTGTTTTGAATATTTATTGTTGATAGGCAAAAACGTTATACGTGTTTTCCAGCGATCGGTGAATTTTCACTTCCGAAAAAGATGTAGCCAAGAACATTCATTACATTTTGCCTGAAAAATGGAATAAGGAGCAGCACCACATTCGTAATGTTGACTATGACTTTTGACGGAACTACTATGAGTAAGACAAGAGTTTACGAGTGTTAACAACAAGTACGTTTCAGAGAGGGTCAATAAGGCGTTGACAACACCGTTCTCGATGTCCTATATCCGTTCATCATACGAATAAACCCAATGTAAACAAACAAAACGCCGTGATTGGTCACAAAAGCCGTAGCACAAGTACACACGTGTTTTTACGCTCCTGGAAGTAGGTCCGACTTGTCATATATCGTATTATTAAGTTACGTTAAATGAAACTAAGATATTCACATGTATAAACAGCCATCAACGGTTTTCTTAAAAACCGTTTAACTATGTAGTTTTTATTTCAAAAATCGTGTAGTCACAGCCTCTGCAGCGTTGTGCTCTTGATTGTCGCGCTGTTAATGCGCATTATGAAAATGGTTGAGGATGCTTTCTGTTCTGTAGTCAAACACACGTGTGGAACATGGTTAAAATGTGCCGATAAATAGGCTGTTCTTAAGGTTTTTCATTAATTTATGGAGATAATGGGCTTCGAAGTTTTCCCGAGTTGTACGCAACGCGGTCGATGGAGGACTCCTACTTTCCTTTTTGTTACGAGATATTCCGCCCCCCCCCCCCCCCCCCCCCGGATCGACTTCTAGAATCGCCTCCATCTGGAGCCAAGCTGCGGGATTTGGCCCGAGTAGCAACAAAACGGTTAAAGTTAAGCTGCCAGTCGTACTCGAACCAAAGCACGCAGCTTTTTCACGCGTCACTGCAGAACGCTGGCGGGATGGCTCGTCATAAAAGAGAATGCTGCGCCTGGTTAGCTTCGTGGATTATGTTGTTGAAAGGTTCGTTATCTACGTGACAGGTAACACTTCCAGAACTGAAATGTATTTCTCGGATTCGGAAAAGGAAGCAGCTAAGCGATTACCAGACGACTGACTAAGTAATACCTTCACTGGCTTCAATATTTAACTATATGCTTAAATCCTTCAATACTCTTACGTTACACACAGCTCGTGCAGGAAAATTACCCTGTGCTTGAGTCAGGAATTTTCATCGTTCTTAATTTCAATTACAATGGTATATTAGCTAAAAACGACGACGTGTTGCGGTTTTCGTCTAAGGAGCGTATTGTGGCAGATTTGCAGTGTATTATTTCATTCTGCTTAAAAATTAAATGACTTTCGAATCTGTATTGCTCCTCCCATAGTCTTCTTACGTGTGTAGGCGTCCCGTATTATCGCAAAGTCGATGTGCGCGTAACGCACAGCTCAAAACGCACCCTTATTATCGTACTTGACACTACTCTAGACAGCCTGGCTGCAGTCCCCCGCGAAACAGAAATCCAATGAGGTACCAGCAAACCCGGAAGAATACGTAGTGCAGTGTTTACATTAGGCTTATTCTTATGATGAACGGATTATAGAACATCAGTTACTGACAACTGTGGAAGAAGTGATGATAATGACTATGGAAAATCGCCGAATCACTATCAGAGGATGCCGATGATGTCGGCATATCCTTTGGCTCACGCCGAGCAATTTTTTTCAGATATTATGAGCATGAAACGTGTACCGGCAAGGTTTGTTCCGAAATTGTTGGATTTCGTCGCGTAGACTTACCTTACGAATTGCTGAATGAAGTCGACAACGATTCAGAACTTCTAAAGATTATAACACGTGACTGAACATGGTCGTACGGGTATGACGTCTAAACTAAGGCCCAATCGTCCCAATGTGAACTACCAGATGAGCCAACAACGGAAAAACTAGGCAAATTCGATCACATGTGAAGGTTCTTCTCAGTCTTTCCTTAAATTACAATGGGATAGTGCATCTTGAGTTCCTCCCTTATGGTCGTAGAGTCAATAAGGAATACTATCTGGAAGATTTGTGCCGTTTCCGTGAAGCAGTCCGAACACTATTAGGATTGTGGAAAAACGACTCGTGGAAATTGCACCCCGATAAAGGTCTTACACTCAATGCTTGTTCGCGATTTTTAAGCAAAAAATACATCAAACCGTTATGTTGCCTCGGCCACCATATTCGCCGTGTGACTTTCTATTCCCGAGGCTGGAGAGGACCATGAAAGGGCGTCGTTTTGCCACATTTTTGAGAAAATCACTGAACGAGCCGAACACCACAATGGAAAATGAGTTCCAAAAATGCTTCCACGATTGGAAAAAGCGCTGACTAGTGTATACCTGAGGGGGATTACTGTGAAAGGGGCAAAGCTGATGTTCAATAACGATAGATCGTTTAAGAAAAACAAAAATTCGTTATCTTTTCTCACACCTAGTATGCATGTAAGTCCCATATCTTCTCCTAAGTCACTGGACCGACTTCAATCCAACTTCATACATCACTCGCCCACTGAAAAGATTCGTTGTGACGATAACTACTTACTTACGAAAAGATCTGAGTTAAGGATGAAAAAGCAGAGTAGCCCAGGATGCACACATACCCGTACTTTAAATTCTTGCACTATTGGGCAATATGAGCACTTAGCGACTGGCAAAACCTTTACTAAACTCCAAACCTCTACGAAAGTTTCTCGCGGACAGTCCCCCAATAAAATGATGAAAGTAAGTTTATCGCTTACTACTTTTTAGCGTTGCTTCACGTCGTTTTCATGCTTATTTACTAGTAACTGCACTCGCGACTAGTTTCGGACAGTATTTACGTGCGCCACTAAATGTAACAGTAAAATGTCATCGCACTACCCTCAGTTCAGAGGATGCAACATGGAAAATTGCAGGGTGAAATTCGCTCGACATAGGGGTAAAATATGTGTATAAACACATGTAATATATGTTTAAATTATGAAATATATTTGAGTAAGATATCCAGAACAGTAAAACTAAGGATCACCTTCAATACAAAAAACTGAATACCACTGAGGACTAGAACACACAAGATAGCAACGTGCAAAACGTGGCCAAATTTAAATACCCGCGAGATAACTCGAACAAACGAAAGCAGTGGGTCGGTAATAGAGAAGGTGAAGATGAAGTTTGGTCTTCCTTGTTATCACAAAAATAAGTCAACAGAAGCAAAGCCTATGGATACTAAATAGCTACAGTGAGCAATGCGAACTAAATGCGACTGAGACCTAACACTATGCACACATGGTTCCAAACTGGAGAAAGAAATACTGCGCCCTAAAAGAGGTGGAAGATGGGTTCGAAGAGATCGAAAGGAGTTAAGTGGATGGGAAACAGAAGTACACATCGACCAATTAGCCAGGAATTCTGACAGGATAGAAAATAACGACAGTAACTTGTGGAGCATACACGAGAAGATGGTACTATTTCAAATGAGCTGAAGAGAAGGCAAAGAGTGAAGCAGTTCCGGGAGAAAAGGTAAATCCAATCCACCAAAGGGTTAACTGTAGGCCAACCAAAAGTACTGTACCTAATTTACAATTTTAAAATGTTTGATACTTATGACCGACGTGATGAGCACTGATATTTTGTGCCGAATGTCATGACCATATTCTGTGCACTGCTAACATCTTCTGTTCTCAAAGTACAGTCTCCTTCCTTCAATGACTTCTGGACACTGGTCAGTTATTACCCTACACTGATATAAAAATAGTCTTGTAATTAATATTAGAGGACCAGAACGCAGATAGTTTGCTTTTCATGGCTGAATATGAAATTGCTCTACTCGCAATTTATGGAACAATTCATCACCGTTATTATAATCCTGTCAGTGGCACTATTTCATTGTTTTATTTTGTTTCCCTATTGAACATACAGTCATCTGGGTATATTAGGAGGCAAGATATTTTAAGCAACCTATTTTTTCATATTAACATGTTAGACAAAGCCAGCTGGTTAATCACCCTCTGTCTTCAGAATTACGTCTGGCACATGATTACTACGCATTCGACACTTTCATGATTACTACGCATTTGACACTTTTGTACTTGGCAGAGCGTGCAAGACCACATTTTTCGAATTATCCCTACCGCTCCACTAATAGCACGTGGGAGTAATTAATATACAAATCTTTCCAGGCGACTTGTGATTAATCACTGTCGTCGTTTCTATGCAATTAGGAAGCAACGAAATACCTTGGCGTTTACAGAAGAAAGCAGACTGAATTTCGTGAAAATGTTGTCACAATAAAAAATTATTTTGATTACTGCTCTGCCAACACTAATCGTATACGTACTATTTCGTGATAAAAACGGAGCCGCCCTTTTTTTGTAATTTTTACGATGTCTTAAAACGACCCCGATTTTTTGCACCTACTTCTGTCAATGAAATGTTATCTTCCCTGCATTATTTATGTGATGGTTCCAACTGAAGTCATTCGTAACTATGTTCTACGAATTTAGCTTTGCTTACAAGCTCTAAATTACTTGTTTCTATACAGCTAAGAAAGAAAATTTTGTTTACTTATCTCAATTTCGTATTGCCTTATTCACACTAACCATCATTACTTAAGCATATTCCATAGAGGTAACTCGGGAATTAACTTGTGATTAGTTTCATGTAGATATCATTTCCATGATTAATCTTAATGCTATGGAACGACTCATCTTACATTCATATGTAAATAGGGCTACAGGTTGGCCATTTACAAGTTTATTTTTATTTTATTGGCACAATTTTGCAATTCCTATCTACCACCATGAAGATAAATTTTACATAACAAAGGAAATGTTTCAAGGACAAAATTTGTTTTAACAAAGGAAATGTTTCAAGGACAAAATTTGTTTTAACAAAGGAAATGTTTCAAGGGCAAAATTTGTTTATCTTCAAATTTAACTCCTGACATTTTATATCGTGGTTACATATTGACAGAAGGGTGTCGTCTAACATTTCCTTTTACTACGTATTACTACCTGAAATTTCATCTCACAATCTAGGTGTGATGGTCGTACTTCGCTACTATTGTGCCACTTGCGCCGCTGTATATATGTAATTCACTTACAGGTAATTTACAGAGGTTGGATGCATAATATGAACATTAACCTAATATGCTGTATGAGGTATTTTAGCCAAAGGAAGAAAAAAAAACATTTCTCTTAAGAGCGAACTTACGCAATTCCACAGGGGTTCACAGACTTCCCACAGAGCGAGGTGGCTCACACTGGACTAGCATTCGGGAGGACGATGATTCAAATTCGCGTCCAGCCATCCTGATTTGGGTTTTCCCTGATTTCCCTAAATCGCTTCTGCCAAATGCCGGGATGGTTCCTTTGAAAGGGCACGGCCGACTTCCTTCCCCATCCTTCCCTAATACGATGGGACCGATGACCTCGCTGTCTGGTCCCTTCCCCAAATCGACCAAACGACAGACTGCCACGTTTCAGGATGTCAAATGAAACACCTTTCAGCCGTCTAATTTCCAAACTTATTTTATTTGGTTACCAGTTTCGGCGTTTGACTACATCTTCAGGCCCCTGACCCTGGCGTAGTAATCCGTCGAAACTGATAGCCAAATAAAATAAGTTTGCAAATTAGACGACTGTAATGTGTTTGATTTGACATCTGTAGCCAACAGCCGAGTCCCGCAACCATCTCTGAAAGATGGACATACAGAGAATTTACCACGTTTGTTTGAGTAAACTCCCCACAAAAAGTAACTATGAAAGTAAGAGGTTATTACTGGACGACATTGTCAGAAAATGTCATTTTATAGATAATGACAAACAGCACGAAAGCGGGAGAAAGTTTTCCTTGCACGGTCAGGGGTCTCGCGATAAAAATTACAGAAAACAGGTACCTAGATACAGCCAGCGAAATAAGACTTGCAGAGGAAGTCTATTTGGTTTGTTGAAGCAGCCTGTCACGTCAGATCATTCCCGTTATCGGTGGCTGCAGCGATCCACTGTTAACACCACAGCACAGTTAGGTCTATATCAACAATATCTCCAATATTTGGTTTAGTCATTTCCTGCCGCAACCCCTTCCTTGACATTTGCCTAATACGGGGTTACATGCTCCGAGTAAAACTATTAACAACATGGCTTTTCCCAATGTTTTTTAAAACATTTGTTCTGATATCTGTGTTATTGGTTAAGGTTTAAAATTGAAGTAATTCTTGAATAAGGTATGTCTCATACTTTTTAAAAACTATATTAACCTTTAACAAACAGTGTTCTAGCAAAGTACAGGGATTCTTAAAGTGTTCTGTTAGTGGAAAACCCTTGGCCTAGAGTGATGTCACAAATAAGTTCTGTTATTTCTTCGTAGCAATGACCCTATTACTTATTTGTAAACTCCCTCCTGGCTAAGAGTGATTAATTCTTTTTCCACGATTATATTTCGTTGATAGTCTCTCCATGAACTATATTTTCACATAAAAGTAGCTACTTCTCTAGCAAACTTTGGACTGCTATCTTGGATGCCTCATGACTAGACCACAAGCACAGACCCCTGCAGCTATCAACTTCGAGAGAAATTTAATTAAATTTATACTACATGAATGTATCAATGTGAAACGAATCTACAACCGTTCAGAAACTTTAAACATTCGCGCCAGACCGAGATCCGATGCTATTCCCGCATACCCCATGGTAGAACATTGTTTCTATATAGTGTAGGAAATTTTAGGAGGAAACATTGTCACAAAGCGAGGAAACATTGTCACAAAGCAAGTTTAACTCCTGCCTTGTCGCAAGCTCAGTGTCATTTTTCATCTGTCACGAAATGGCCACTGACCCCAGGTATGTTTTTTTACAACAGTAAACTGAAGAAGTACGAGGGATTCAGGAGTCAAGCTCGACTGAAAAAGTGACTGGCCGAGTACAGTTGAATAAGTAAAAAAGTGATGTCAGTTCACTATTACTTGCGCGCGGAATATGGCTGAGATAGCTACAGCTGTATTGGTTTCTCACCAAATTCATTCACATGATTCTCTATTAACGTAGACTACTGAATCCCCTTCGAAAGCTCACAATAGCCTTCTCTGCGGTATCGCACACAGTTTTTACATATTCTGTCACTCAAAACATGCTGCACAGAGAAACAACGAAAGCGAATCACAACAATCAGATGTTACTGGCTATCATCGTCTGCAACAGACTTTTACCAGAAGCAGTGCAGACAGATAGGCAATAATGAACAGTATAGGGCAGTATGACCAAATTCGTTCTTACATTGGCTGTTGCTATGGGAACTGCCCTGTAAACAGCTATAGTCATTGGGCCCTAAACAACTACTGTCATTAGCCTATTCGATTTGGCTTAAATATGCGCACACATGACACGAGAAGATAGATATTGAAAACCCAGCGAAAAATTATGCAACACGATCCCAAACCAGCGTTTTTCCTTTGTCTCGCTAGACAAACGCATTCTCCTCGTCCGAGAATTATATATAATCCTGACGTAGCTTCAATTCTCTATTCACACATCACTATCTAAGGCCAATGTAAATAAAGACAACGCCGCTGGAAAAGTATTCGGATTTAATACAAACGCCGCTGGAAAAGTATTCGGATTTAATACAAACAAAATAATAACGAAAGATACGAACGCTTCACTGCAGGTGTGATTTCCATTACCAACAAAGTCAGTTTTAGGGTTCAATCGCTGACAAACGTAACGAGTTCCTCGGCAGAAGCTAATTTCCATCTATGTATTTGCTTCACAATCACGAAAACTGTGGAGCTCCACCTCGGCTCGTGTTATCGTTATGCCGGCTGTGTGGCTATTTTTTTTAAGTTACGAGCAGAAAAAATTAAAACAATTTAATTAGAAATACCACTGTTCTCATAGCGTTATTGGTTCCTTTACCTTTGACAACTAAATGTATGGACATACGTAAATTTAAATCACAAAAAGTGAGACATTACCATTCTACAACATGGTGATACGGATGATGGTTTGCATTACTGCTTTCACACGCTTCACTTTCAAAGTAGACAAACATTGCTTTATCACATAAAACGGCGACGCTTGATATTACTGAAGAGAAGCTACCCAGTTGCAACAAGATGCATCTTCGCGATGACACATCTCAGTTCGTATCATTTCACATATGCTCTTCAAAATTAAACTTTCGATTTAAAATTCATAGGACATGTTTCATTACATAATTACCATGACGATGCGAGCCTCCCAACAAAATCACAACAACGATATTGTTAAATCATGGTGTATATGTAAACTATGGAATAAATCTGATAAAAGCAATCTTCAACTATTCTGGAAGAAAATACCCAACTTCTGTAAAATGAAGACGTTAACTCATAACAAAATTTTGAAATTTTACACAGAAATAAATCGATGTTAATAAAATACTGAACTGTGGATAATATTAATGTTCAGTATCAGAATAAACATTTCTAGTATATCCTGTAAACCGACTTTAATGATTAAAAACTTTCTACACCGCACCTTTAAACAATTTATACTGAATTGCCTACAACGCAGTGCCAAACATTCCAAATTAGGCTCTTGAATGCTCTATACAGGTTAATCAGTAATTATTATCCAATCTCTTACCACAAAATGTTTTCGAGCATTACAACCACCACGTGCGACAGTCTTCACGACATTAAATAAATATCCAGGACAGACATGTTTAAACAGTCAATAAACCTGAGACTTTCAAAGGAGAGTAATTTTACAACGGCCTTTGACTTTTCTGATACATGTTTAGTATAACTTGCTAGAAAGTAAATGTAGAGTAATTTAATACCTTTAGATATATGGCGAGAAGATTACGTTGCACCTACAACACATCCTTACCAAAGTGGTAGTATCAAACGTACGTAGGTTAATTGTGCGTTTCACTGCGAGATGAACTAAAGACATTTAACCAAACTCTTCATATGAATCACATGCCAACGAACAAATTGACTGGTAGCGTCACCATGTATCAACAATTAACAGTTGCTGCAGCAATGTAACCAAAGAACGTCGACGGAAGTTACACATCACAAGCAGTGCTGTCCGCATCCTGGCTGCCAACGATACTGAAGCTTCTCTTCCCGGCGACAACCATGACTATTAGCAACAACAAAATAAGACTGGCGAATGATATCTCTAAATTCTTTGTTACTCTTTACTCAGTATGATGTGTTTAAAAATATGCATTCTGGAACCCAGTTAATAAACATTGTGTTCCTAGAAGTACAAGCACTCCAAAATCGTATGTATCAGCGACGTAAATTTTACATCTTAATTAACCAAAAACATTAGCGAACCCTCCCGTGACATTCTTTGATGACAACCCTTATCGCAGCAAATTACCAGTAGCATGACACACTGCCAATGTTCACAGGAGGAATGGATGTTATTTTCTGGAAAATACCAAACCGCACATAAATACGTGAACTATCTGCAACAAAGTACGTCAAATTTTTAGAAAATATTAATGAACTTTCACTGTAAGCTAGAAGGATCACAAAAATCAGGTGGTGAAACTGCGACTATCGGTACAAATAAAAACACTCAACTCTATAACAAACTGAAGGTCACACTACCTAGCGTGTTTTCCACAGAGCAAACTTAACAACAAACAGTAAAATAGTCTGACAGCTACGAACAGCACTTGCGACTCCGTTTAAGGGCGCGTTGAGAGGCCCTTGTTAGTTGTTACGCAATACTGAAACACGATGCGACCGGAAGGAAGGAGAAAACGTCACAAACGAAGGCGTGAAACTACGCCGCAGAACGCCAGTGGGTAAGAACGCAATCTGTGGATTCTACTCACAATCAGCGTTCCTTTGTGGTTGCATGGCGGAAATTTACGCGCAGACAGTGGTAACGCACTAATTTGTTCAGATTAACAATGCAAGAGTTCTACGACGACCTAAGGCTTGCCCCCTAATTTTATTAACGTTCCAATAATTACTTACATCAATTGTCTTTCCATTCAACCGAATCGCATCTTCCATACTCATTCAAGTGTGTTAACCTTGGCTCGATACACATTCGAGTGATATGAAGACGCTGCACAGAACGCTTTCACGATTAAAGAACTTAACAAGAGTTTGGCTGAAGATGCAATCAAATTTGTGCACCCACACCATCAAAAGCTGCCATGTAATTTAGTCACTCTTATCAAAGGAAAAGCTTTTGTTTGGTTAATTCTCTAATTTTAATCCCCTCAACATCAAGACGTTTCTGTCTTCTGCATTTCGCAATCACCTGCATTGAATTTGCCTATCTTGCATTTGTTGTAT
Organism: Schistocerca piceifrons; assembly: GCF_021461385.2. Taxonomy (NCBI): domain Eukaryota; kingdom Metazoa; phylum Arthropoda; class Insecta; order Orthoptera; family Acrididae; genus Schistocerca; species Schistocerca piceifrons. The sequence continues at coordinate 401,995,397 of NC_060144.1, read as the reverse complement.
TACCAAGTACACATTACACAAAATGTTGGCTCATGGTTGCATACTCCAAACTTTCATCCCATTAGCTGCACTGTTTATGTTTACTCCTGGGACTTCCCTTAACTTCCTTTGTTTACAATACAAAGAAGTAGAAGCAGAAATGAGCATACAGCAACTGCCTAGAGTTTTCAGACCATGGATGATTTTAGAGAAAATAGGAAAATCTTGTTTCGATGGCTAACAGACTTTGAATAACAGTACCACATTCGAAATATTGGTTACGGTACAATGTATGTGGTGCAGTCCGATGGTTGTATCAGGTAATAAGGCACTAATTTGCCTGTGAATTACCGCAACTGTAGTCAAAGAGTGAACACGAAATAAAACACCTGTGATGACAAATCTACAGCGTAGCCCGCTCTATGGCCGCCTCCATACGTAATGCACTACCCGTTACTGAATGGTAGATCCAGAAAATCACACACACACACACACACACACACACACACACACAGAGAGAGAGAGACGATACTTTGCTGTACGTCATGTACACCTATCTTACATTAACTACGTAGGCATAAGTTTGCCACTACGCAGCTCTTTGTAGATGATTGCTCCCGGGACTGCCACTAGTGGTCACCCATAGTGATCTTATACGTAAACACTTAAATCTGTGCGATGTGGCCTGGGCATCATCCATTTGATGCATTACACTTGTGCCATGCAAAATTAAGACCGCTGGTACGAGTGCCTGTACTTTAACACAAATTACTGGTGCTTTTCTATTTTTTACTCCGGTGTGCCTAAGCAGAATCAAGAAAATGGCTGCGTCCTCAGTTTGCTCACAAAATAAAGTTAGTACAGGGCATTTTATAACTTACAAAACTAAATCAGCTGCTGAATCTCTCTCCGGCTACTATCCGACCAGTGTGACTATTATAGAAACCCCCTCCTCCCCTCTCGTCACGTTGACAGTTCCACAACACACTTCAGTAACATTGAAGATGCTGTAACATCACCTACCATTACTAAAATACTCCTCGCGAACTGGCCATTTGAGGAACAACCATCACACGAGTAAACAAACGCTCGATCGCACGAACAAGCGGGTCTGCTATGCCAGATGTTTGGAAAAAATTCACGGACAACTGTGGGCAGCATGACGTTGCGTACCCGCTAAATAAACGAAAAGAGAAAACCGAGCAGACATGACGGCAGCCACCACTCAGCAACCAAACGAAAAAAAATGGCATATGTAAGTCCGGTCAAAGAACACTTAAGTCCGTCGGGAATAAACTGCTAAACAGCTATTCACGAAGGAACGATCAGTTTTTCTACCAGGCGTGTTTGTGACTTATTTACTGGGAGCTTGGTAACAGCTTTTTCAAATATAAACGTACTGGAATATCAAGAACATCTGAGGGGAATTTTTGTTCTTGCGTCAAAATTACGTCACTAGATTAATGTGAAACCATTCTGATAACTATGAGCTGTTCAAAATAACCGAAGACGGGGGTTCTCTGCCTGCTTTCGCAGGCCACCTGTTGTACAAGTCCTTCGTTCAACCCTTACTACGTACGTAAAAAGGTCAAAACATTGACACATATTTCCTATTCTACACATGGAAGCAGAAGCAAATGCAGTCTTAATGACTAAACACTACAGCATCTATATGACAAGTGTGTTGAACAGCAAATACACAACGATGAAAGTTATTACGCAAGCATGCGCGATGAGGGCACAGCATGAATCAGTGTAGAGAAATCAACTGTCAGTCTTTCGTCGCTAATTAAGGTGGAGGAATACTTTTACTTTTCTCGATTCCGACTGTACCACGAACTACGCGCTTTTTATAGACCTTTAATGCGTCCTTGCCTCTAAACAGTATGTTCAATAGACTTACTATATACCGTTATAGACGGGGTAGCTACCTGAAGTAGACACACGAAAAGTACTGTGAATCAGGATCCGAACAGATACGCAGATGTACTTTATCCCGAAAAACATTATTTCGCTTTTAGTCAAAGCAAATGTGAGTTTATACAGCTACGTGTGATTTCAAAAAGCGGCTCTCGTGATTTATACAAATGTCAAATATCATCACAAAATTAACCTGTGTGATTATTTAACACGTCCAATACAGCAGAGGAGAAAAATCTTTCACTTCTAATTTTGAGATGTTCATCAATATTATTCTTTACGAAAGCACTCGTTCGATGTGTGCAGATAGACAGAGCAAATGTTAAATGAGCGGAGTAAATAATCGATACTACGCAACAATATCGGGGGACGCGCGCAGTGTGATTAGCGGCGACTTATCTATCAAGACCGGGGAAGGAAAAAAGAGAGCAACCTGTAAACAAAGGCAGGCAGACCGGCCGACCCGCCGGTGGTGTCCAGGACTGCCGCTGGCCGCTTTTCCCGCCCGCCAGCTTTGGGCGGGCCCAACGCGTTCTTTGTCTGCCGACGCGCCGCCACGCCGCCAGAACAAAGGAAGCTGGGCCTCCAGAAGGTTCCCGCGGACGCGCTTAACACCCCCGAGGCTCACCGCCGGTCGCACTAATTGCCGGCTTCACAGGTACCGGTAGGATGATTCGATAACGAGATATACTGCTACATCCTGGCAGGCTCCTTTGTTCGCCGGTCCCGCCATAAGGCCAACTGCTCCACCGCGAGCCGGCAACGTACCGTCAAACTCGCCTCTGTAGACTGGAAGGGTACCTGACAGAAGCGACACCGGTTGGACTTACCTCGAAGACGCCATCCAACAGATCCCGAGAGTGAGACAGCAGCTGTTGGTAAGACTTGTGGCCCGATCAGAAACCGTGTCAGTTCTCTCGCCAGCGAGTGTGCACTCCCTCTTCAACACAAAGGATACTCCGGCCCACCAGCCAGTCCCATCAACATTCACTCACCACCTCTCAGACCCTACGCCAGAACATAACTGGCGGGCACGGAGACGCCGCGCCTCGGCGGGAGCCGGGCAGAGCCCGGACGGCAGGCGGTGGGGGCAGGCCACGTGACCGCGCTGCGCAGTGCCGCTGCGCAGAGGACGCCGACGGCGGCTGTATCGACTGGCGCGGGCCGCGAACACGCGGAGGGTGCGACCGTGAGACAGGGGGAGCCGGCGGCCGGGGACTGCGCAACGCTGGAAACGGCACCCACGCCGAAGGGCACGCACCAACCACCGGCGGACCGCGCCACTACTGCACGGTCGCTGCCTCCGGGTTTCAACCGGCATTGTACCGTGCCTCCATCTGAACGTTAAATGTGCACTCGGGAATTACACAGAAATCCACAGGTTATTTCAGCAAGGTGGAGTTGAGGTTGGGTCATCGTCCCAGAACGCTGTAAGGTTCATTGCTCTCTCCCCGCCAGCTAGCATCTACATACGAGTTGTGATCAAAAGGTAACGAGAAATTTTATTTTTCTTAAAGACTCTTTCTTTATTCATCAACATTAACTTTGTCCTTTTTAAGTAATCCCCCTCAGATGTAATACATTTGTGCCAGCGCTTTTTCCAATCCTGGAAGCATTTCTGGAATCCAGTTCTCGTTACAGTGTTCGCTCATTGAGTGATTCTGTGCTTCTCAAAAATGGTGGCAAAACGACGTCCTCTCACTGTTCTCTTCAACCTCGGGAACAGAAAGAAGTCGCAGGGGGCCATGTCCGGTGAATACAGTGGCTGGGGCAACATTAATTTCGACGTCATACCCATATAACCATATACAGAGTTTCAGGGAGAGCATAAGGGAGCAATTGACAGGAATGGGGGAAAGAATTACAGTAGAAGAAGAATGGGTAGCTTTGAGGGGTGAAGTAGTGAAGGCAGCAGAGGATCAAGTAGGTAAAAAGACGAGGGCTAGTAGAAATCCTTGGGTAACAGAAGAAATATTGAATTTAATTGATGAAAGGAGAAAATATAAAAATGCAGTAAATGAAGCAGGCAAAAAGGAATTCAAACGTCTAAAAAATGAGATCGACAGGAAGTGCAAAATGGCTAAGCAGGGATGGCTAGAGGACAAATGTAAGGATGTAGAGGCTTATCTCACTAGGGGTAAGATAGATACTGCCTACAGGAAAATTAAAGAGACCTTTGGAGATAAGAGAACGACTTGTATGAATATCAAGAGCTCAGATGGAAACCCAGTTCTAAGCAAAGAAGAGAAAGCAGAAAGGTGGAAGGAGTATATAGAGGGTCTATACAAGGGCGATGTGCTTGAGGACAATATTATGGAAATGGAAGAGGATGAAGATGAAGATGAAATGGGAGATATGATACTGCGTGAAGAGTTTGACAGAGCACTGAAAGACCTGAGTCGAAACAAGGCCCCCGGAATAGACAACATTCCATTGGAACTACTGACGGCCGTGGGAGAGCCAGTCCTGACAAAACTCTACCATCTGGTGAGCAAGATGTATGAAACAGGCGAAATACCCTCAGACTTCAAAAAGAATATAATAATTCCAATCCCAAAGAAAGCAGGTGTTGACAGATGTGAAAATTACCGAACTGTCAGTTTAATAAGTCACAGCTGCAAAATACTAACACGAATTCTTTACAGACGAATGGAAAAACTAGTAGAAGCCAACCTCGGGGAAGATGTTTGGATTCCGTAGAAACACTGGAACACGTGAGGCAATACTGACCTTACGACTTATCTTAGAAGAAAGATTAAGGAAAGGCAAACCTACGTTTCTAGCATATGTAGACTTAGAGAAAGCTTTTGACAGTGTTGACTGGAATACTCTCTTTCAAATTCTAAAGGTGGCAGGGGTAAAATACAGGGAGCGAAAGGCTATTTACAATTTGTACAGAAACCAGATGGCAGTTATAAGAGTCGAGGGACATGAAAGGGAAGCAGTGGTTGGGAAGAGAGTAAGACAGGGTTGTAGCCTCTCCCCGATGTTGTTCAATCTGTATATTGAGCAAGCAGTAAAGGAAACAAAAGAAAAATTCGGAGTAGGTATTAAAATCCATGGAGAAGAAATAAAAACTCTGAGGTTCGCTGATGACATTGTAATTCTGTCAGAGACAGCAAAGGACTTGTAAGGGCAGTTGAATGGAATGGACAGTGTCTTGAAAGGAGGATATAAGATGAACATCAACAAAAGCAAAACGAAGATAATGGAATGTAGTCGAATTAAGTCGGATGATGCTGAGGGAATTAGATTAGGAAATGAGACACTTAAAGTAGTAAAGGAGTTTTGCTATTTGGGGAGCAAAATAACTGATGATGGTCGAAGTAGAGAGGATATAAAATGTAGACTGGCAATGGCAAGGAAAGCTTTTCTGAAGAAGAGAAATTTGTTAACATCGAGTATAGATTTAAGTGTCAGGAAGTCATTTCTGAAAGTATTTGTATGGGGTGTAGCCATGTATGGAAGTGAAACATGGACGATAAATAGTTTGGACAAGAAGAGAATAGAAGCTTTCGAAATGTGGTGCTACAGAAGAATGCTGAAGATTAGATGGGTAGATCCAGGCGCGGCTCGTGGTTTCTATACTGGGGAAGGCTGCGGCATTTATCAATCGGAGCCAATATAGACCTCTGGTTACGTTACAGATTAGTCTGACATAAACAACTAAGAATTCAGGCGGAGGGGGGTGGGCAGATCACTCTCTACCCATAATTTTACGTACTATGTCTTCTATAATCAGGTATTTATTAAATATCATTAGAGGCTAACTTCGAGTTAAAATCTTTGGTTAGTGTTTTTATACGTCATCATTACATTTTCTGACACTTTGCAGCAAATCATATGAAAAGACGCGTTTCGGAGAGATCTTTAATGCGATGAATGTTAACTTTGCGGCTGCTTAATATTTTTGGTGTTTTCAGTTCTAAATTTAAGGCGTTTATTGTAGTTTACCTCCAAAGCTCGAAGTTAAATGTTTTTCGCTGGAATTATGTTTTTTCACCTTTGCGTGAAAATTCTTTAAGTCAGTGATACCAGTTTCAGTCCAGGCACTGTCAGTACTATTTGTACGAAGACAGGTGAAACAGAAAAGTGCATTTTTCACTTCACAACCACACAACCACTCGGCTGCATCGTACATTGCTCTATTAAAACTGCGGTTGTATCCTTGCCTAGATTTGCACTGTTTCTGTTCTTGATTGATCGTTAGATCGGGTCTGGGTGCACAAAGTTCTTTCACTTGCATCCTATGGCCGCGTTCCAAGTTTTTACCTATTGAATTGCACACTGAATTCATATTGCGCTGGTTTCACAAGCAAGTAAAACTCACTAAAATCTTGCAAAATACACTCCGAAAAAGAAACTTGCTAATATCACACGATATCAACAAAAGCAGTCAGCATCAGCAAGCAAGGAAAGTAAAGTCACGGGACAAATTTCGCGCGCTTTGTCCTCTAATCACTTATGAAACTCTCGCTAGATGGTAGTACTGTTGTTACGGTTAGAGAGCCTGTAGTTACGGTAGTCTAGTGCACTCTGGCGGGATATTTGCAAACTTATTCTAAATGTGGATAAAATAGCCAATGGTAGAAACAAAACAACAATGTAAAACATTATCAAAACAATAATACTAAACGTCGATTAATGACGCATCGAAGCGTAGTAGACATGTGCAGAGACAGAGATTGGATAGCGAAGTTTCGGCTACTCTGCATTCCTTTATTACATAGATAGTGGAACGTGAAAAACGTGTGGTGGTTGGTATGACACCCTTAGGCTGCAAGCTCTGAGCCTTCGGGTCGCCCCCAAACCGCTACTACATGCAGCTTACGGACGTTCCAAGGCGCAGCCTAAACACTACTAACCGTTCTGAAAACATCTATCGATACAAACAGTTCCAAAAACGTTGACCGTCGTTATTTTAATCGGAATGGGAAATGTGCGAAATTCTTCCTGATAATTTAAATTTTGTAATATGTTCTTGCGAAATTTACTTTAACATATATTTTGGGGCCGCTCCGCCTCAGAGCCTTTAATTAGGAGCCGCGCCTGGGTAGATCACATAACTAATGAGGAAGTATTGAATAGGATTGGGGAGAAGAGAAGTTTGTGGCACAACTTGACCAGAAGACGGGATCGGTTGGTAGGACATGTTCTGAGGCATCAAGGGATCACCAATTTAGTATTGGAGGGCAGTGTGGAGGGTAAAAATCGTAGAGGGAGACCAAGAGATGAATACACTAAGCAGATTCAGAAGGATGTAGATTGCAGTAGGTACTGGGAGATGAAGGAGCTTACACAGGATAGAGTAGCATGGAGAGCTGCATCAAACCAGTCTCAGGACTGAAGACCACAACAACAACAACAACAACCCATATACCCATGTTTCGTCACCTCTTACAACTTTCTTTAGAGCTTCTGGATCGTTGTCGTGTTCGTTCAGCAATTCATGAACGATGTCTAATCGACGTCTTTTCTGGTCAAAATTCAACAATTTCGGAACAAAGTTTGCTGCTACACGTTTCATGCCCAAAGCATTCCAGATTCTGCTTGGCGTGGGCTACGGATATGCAGATATCATCAGCAACCATTCTGATGGTGATTCTGCGATTTTCCACAACAATTTTCTTTACCTCTTCCTCAATGTGTTCAGCAACTAATGTGCTAGGGCATCCACGATTTTCGTCGTCTTGAACGTCTTGACGACCCGCTTTGAAACGTTACACTACTCGTAAATTCTTGTCCTACTAATAGTAGATTCGCTAAAAGCCACATCAACATTTCGAATGTGATGCTGCACTTTATACCACTTTTCAAACAAATTCAATGCAAGTCCTTTGATCCATTTTTTCGAAAGTAAAAAACACGTATAACCTTTTCGGCAGTCAACAAGAAATTAAATCTTGGAAACAGCTGAAAATGCAAACATACCTTCGGAACATGTTTGCCGACAAGATAAAATAGTTTTGAAAATCAGATGTATAAAGCCAACGAAATTAAAAAATTCCCGTTACCTTTGATCACACGTCGTATCTCTACCTGAGAGGCTAATTTCCGCAAGTTTTAACTGAAGACCGTGCTTCAGTTGAGGAAGAAGAACGCTGACACTCCAGCTTTGTCAAACGTTAAAAGTGCGTATGCCCATTTAAAACTGCCTACATCAGCGATGGGAGAGGCCACCGGCTGCCATCCTTATTTCATAAGTAATGCAATGTGTGAGGAATATGATCATCGTCATACCCTGAAAAGATAAAGAAGCTGGTACACTTGCCTAAATGTCGTGTAGGGCACCCGCGAGCACGCGGAAGTGCCGCAACACGACGTGGCATGGACTCGACTAATGTCTGAACTAGTGCTGGAGGGAACTGACACCATGAATTCTGCAGGGCTGTCCATAAATCCGTAAGAGTACGAGGGGATGGAGATCTCTTCTCAAAAGCACGTTGCAAGGCAACCAAGATATGCTAAATAATGTTCATGTCTGGTGAGTTTGGTGGCCAGTGGAACTATTTAAACTCAGAAAAGTGTTCCTGGAGCCACTCTGTAGCAATTATGGACATGTGGGGCGTCACATTGTCCAGCTGGAATTACGCAAGTCCGTCAGAATGCACAATGGACATGAATGGATGCAGGTGATCAGACCGAATGCTTACGTATGTGTTACTTGTCAGAGTCGTATCTAGACGTAGCAGGGGTCCCATATCACTCCAACTGCACACGCCCCACACCTTTACAGAGCCTCTACCAGCCTGAACAGTCCCCCACTGACATGCAGGGTCCATGGATTCAGGAGGTTGTCTCCATACACACGTCCATCCGCTCGATACAATTTGAAAAACGAGACTCGTCCGACCAGGCAACATGTTTCCAGCCATCAACAGTCCAACATCGGTGTTGATGGGCCAGGTGAGGCGTCAAGCTTTGTGTCGTGAACTCATCAAGGGTACACGAGTGGGCTTTCAGCTACGAAAGCCCATACCGACGATTTTTCTTTGAATGTTCAGACGCTGGCAGTTGTTGATGGCCCAGCACCGAAATCTGGAGCAATCTGCGGGAGGGTTGCGCTTCTGTCACGTTGGACGATTCTCTTCAGTCGTCGTTGGTCCCGTTCTTGCAGGATATTTTTCCGGCCTTAGCGATGTCGGAGATTTGATGTTTTACCGGATTCCTGACATTCACGGCACACTCGTGAAATTTTCGGACGGGAAAATCCCTATTTCGTCGCTTCCTCGGAGATGTTGCGTTCCATCGCTCGTGCGCCGCCTATAACACCACGTTCAGACTCGCTTAAATCTTGATAACTTGCCATTGTAGCAGCGGTAACCTATCTAACAGCTGCGCCAGACACTTGTCTGTATAGGCGTTGCCGACAGCAGCGCCGTATTCCGTCTGTTTACATATCTCTGAACAGTGTTTGAATGCGCATGCCTATACCAGTTTCTCTGGCGCTTCAGTGTAAGTCGGAACAGCGGGATTGCATTTATGCCACTTTACCTCTTACGTATGGTGTATACGACGAAAGCCACTGTAAAATGCCTGGCTGAGGGCATTACGTAACAACGCTAGTGATTTTCTGTCCTATCCCATTTGCGTAGCCAGCGAAGGAAAGATGTCTCTATTTCCTGCAGCTGCTTCGGTATACACTGCCTGCACTCAGAAAATATAGTGGGACGTCAATGTAGCTTCGTTCAGATGCACATCATCGACCGGTATTTGTATGGGGTGTAGCCATGTATGGAAATGAAACATGGACGATAAATAGTTTGGACAAGAAGAGAATAGAAGCTTTCGAAATGTGGTGCTACAGAAGAATGCTGAAGATTAGATGGGTAGATCACATAACTAATGAGGAAGTATTGAATAGGATTGGGGAGAAGAGAAGTTTGTGGCACAACTTGACCAGAAGAAGGGATCGGTTGGTAGGACATGTTCTGAGGCATCAAGGGATCACCAATTTAGTATTGGAGGGCAGCGTGGAGGGTAAAAATCGTAGAGGGAGACCAAGAGATGAATACACTAAGCAGATTCAGAAGGATGTAGGTTGCAGTAGGTACTGGGAGATGAAAAAGCTTGCACAGGATAGAGTAGCATGGAGAGCTGCATCAAACCAGTCTCAGGACTGAAGACCACAACAACAACACGCTACAAATATAGCATCATTCTTATCCGTCGCCTATCAGAGATCATTGGAACGGCGGAAAGTTCCACGGGACTGGAAGAAGGCCCAGGTCATAGCAATCTATAAAAAGGGTAGAAAATCGGATGCACATAATTACCGGCCAATTTCACTAACATCGATTTGTTGTAGAATCATGGAACATATTTTGTGTTCAGACATAACGACATTTCTAGACTCTGAGAAGCTCATCTCCAGAAACCAGCACGGTTTTAGGAAACAGCGGTCATGCGAGACACAGCTGGCCCTCTTTGTGCATGATATACAACAGGCTCTAGATACTGGCTCCCAGGTTGATGCCATATTTCTCGACTTTCGAAAGGCGTTCGACTCAGTTCCACACGGTCGCTTGCTACAGAAAGTGCGCGCTTACGGTCTATCCAACGACATATGCGGTTGGATAGTAAGTTTTCTAACAGACAGGGAGCAGTATGTCGTCCTGAACAGGGTAACTTCAACAGAAACAAGAGTAACTTCAGGTGTGCCCCAGGGCAGCGTAATAGGTTCTCTGCTTTTTACGATTTACATAAACGATCTGGTTGATGGTATTGACAGTGGCCTTAGACTGTTTGCTGATGATGCTGTAGTCTACAGGAAAGTAGTATCACAAGAAAGTTGTGAACAAATCAATGAGGATTTGCAGAAAATAAATGCGTGGTGTAATGACTGGCAGTTATCTCTCAATATTAATATGTGTAACCTACTGCATATAACGAGGCGAAAATCCCCATTAATGTGTGAGTACAAAACAAGTGATCAGTCTTTGGAAGCGGTAACATCAGTCAAGTATCTGGGTGTGACTATTCTAAATGATCTCAAATGGAATGATCAGATTACACAAGTAACGGGTAAGGCGAACTCTAGATTGCGGTTTATTGGTAGAATCCTGAAGCGATGCCGTCCTTCAACAAGGGAAATAGCTTACAATACGTTAGTTCGTCCAGTCTTATTGTTCGTCTGTATGGGACCCTTACCAGTTGGGTCTGATTCAAGAGATTGAGAAGGTCCAAAGAAGAGCGACAAGATTCGTGACTGGTACACTTACTCATCGCGAGAGCGTTACAAATCTCATAGAAAGTTTGAAGTGGGACACACTTGCAGATAGACGACGCGCTAAACAGAAGGAGCTGCTCACTAAATTCCGAAATCCAATCTTCACCGAGGATGTAGAGCATCTATTATTACCACCAACTTTCAGATCGCGTAATGATCATCATTCAAAGATAAGGGAAATAAGAGCTCGTACTGAGGCGTTCAGACAGTCGTTTTTCCCTCGCGCGATCCGCGAGTGGAATGGAGGTGGGGAAATATGACTTTGGCGGGTATTGTGCCCTCCGTCACATACCGCTTGGTGGCTAGCGGAGTATATATCTAGATGTAGATGTCATGTACATAACATGCGTTGCTGCCTGTGTCGCTTTTCGAAACAAACTTGTTCCATTGACTCACTGTATATGGTGTTGACAAGAGTAAGGTCTACTTTTGTCTCTCTAACATGCATTCACTACTGCTCGGTCCAGTCTCGAGTTTCTCTTTCGGGCAGTGGCAGTTGTACGTTAACAGTGATGTAAACAGCATTTCTACGTTTAATGATGAAGAATCGGCCGATATGCATCTCTTCTACTGGTTCACTGATGCAGTGGAAAATTGCGGAAAAACGACATGCTCAGCTGTTCCTGCGGCGATGGCAAGCATGTAACAGTAGTTATGAATCTATACTAAGGAGCTCTGAACAGTTCAAGGAGAGGGAATAAAAAATTTGGAGTTTGCCAAAGACGTCGTAACTCTGTCAGAAACAGCAAAGCATTTGGAAGAACAGTTGAACGGAATGTGCAGTGTTTTGAAAAGAGGATATAAGGTGAACGTCAGAAAAAGCAAAACGAGAATAATGAAATGTAGTCGAATTAAATCATGTGATACTGAGGGAATTAGATTAGGAAATGAGACACTTAAAGTAGTAAATGAGTTGGGCTGTAACAATTAATGACGACCGAAGTAGAGAGGACATGAAATGTAGACTGGCAATGGCAAGGAAACCATTTCCGAAGAAGAGAAATTTGTTGCCATCGAATATAGGTTTAAGAGTTACCGTATTTACTCGAATCTAAGCCGCACTTTTTTTCTTGTTTTTGTAATCCAAAAAACCGCCTGCGGCTTAGAATCGAGTGCAAAGCAAGCGGAAGTTCTGAAAAATGTTAGTAGGTGCCGCCACAACTAACTTCTGTCGTCGAATATATGTAGCATGCTTTGTAGACACAAAGATAAATACTGGCGCCAAAACCTCTGCGTCAATAAATAAATTTTTAAAAAAGGTGGAAGACGAGCTTTTTTTCTCCGTCCCGAGTTTCGACCATTTTCATACATTATCCAACGAAGTAAACACAAATTCCGTATTGTTCATCTTCGAATGTAGCAGAATTTCAATGTACTACGAAAATACGACTGGCAAGACTGTTTGGGATGTTTGTCAGTATGGCCAACTCTACGTTCTGAATTTTTTCCTACCTGTGAGAAGAGATGGTTGCTAATAGGAACTGATGAAATGTGAATCACATGCACTATTCTCTTCACCATAAGAATGATACGAATATAAACATCTTGCCATGTATTCTTTCGTGTTTGCTGCTATCTCATTTAAATCCTGTCTGCCTAATAAACTGCGAAACTAGAGCGAGACAACAGCAAACGCGGAAGAATATACGTATCGTGTAATGTTTATACTCGTATTATTTTTATGCCTAATATTGATACAGTCAGAAATGAAGCACGGCAACTGACTAGATTTTTAAATCTAAGATGACTAATTTCTGTGCGGAATTTGATGTACTAAAGAAGCGGCCGCAAAGATTTTCAAACGGAGAAAAATTTTCGCCTAACTCTCGTTCAGAACATATTCTATCATACGCAGTCTATTATTTGGTTCTTGTTGATCATTATCAAAGAAAGCAGCAGTGTAAGTAACAACAAATAGCAGTCTCTTGCCATTGTTTCGCTAATGAGACGATTCCTCTCTCTTTTCTTTTTTTTTTTAATTGTAAGCGGCGGTAGCGCGCACAAAAGCAAGCCATGCCGCGAGCGGCGACAGGCCGTAAACACGCACTATCAGAATGCGACAAACAGTGCATGACACAGTACAGTAATGCATTTTCAGCTTACAATGGCGTAAGCACCTATAACAAAGAAAACAGCACTTATCAGATCAAAGCAAAATAAGCAATCGATTCAAACCAGACGAAGCACGTGAAAAAGGAAGGGTACCCGTATAAATACTGACGGAGCGCCTGACGCATTGCAATGGCTACCTGGTAAAGCTTAACTGCTAAGCTTATGACTCGAACCAAACTACTGTAGCTGTATCGTCATTCATTCGATCTAAATTGTGTCTCATATTACAATGGACCAACTTTGTTTCGATTTGGAGGTGCGGCCTAAAACTTTTCTCTCCCCTTGAATTTCGAGTCTCAAATTTCAGGTGCGGCTTAGATTTGGGAATTTTTTTATTCCTTTATTTCGAGTCTCATTTTTCAGGTGCGGCTTAGATTCGAGTGCGGCTTAGTTTCGAGTAAATACGGTAGCAAATATTTTCTGAAGGTATTTGTCTGGAATGTAGTCATGAAGGAAGTGAAACATAGATGACAAACAGTTTAGATAAGAAGACAATAGAAGTTTCCGAAATGTGGTGCTACAGAAGACTACTGAAGATTAAATGGGTGAATCACATAACTTATGAGGAGGACGTTAACAGCTGAATACAACTGAACATAAAAGAAATTTGTAGCACAACTTGACTAAAAGAAAGGATTTGTCGACAGGACACATTCAGACACATCAAGAGATCATCAGTTTTGTACTGAAGGGCAGCATGGGGAGTAAAAATCGTAGAGGGAGAACAAGAGACGAATACAGTTACCAGATCCTAAAGGATGTAGGCTGCAGCTGAGATGAAGAGGCTTGCAAAGAATAGAGTAGCATAGACAGCTTCAGCAAACCAGTCTTCGGACTGAAGAGCACCACCACCACCACATCAACAACATAGGCTCTCAAGGATAATAAATCTGCATATTATAATAGTTATTGCGAAGTGGAACATGCATGAGCATTACAAATTTATATTTTAAGAAGATACACTTCAACAGAACAGAGTACTCACAACAACTTATGTAACATCGTAACTTACGTAACAGAAAAAGAAACAAAATTTTAAGGTGATAATGGTTAACGATTTTTCGCATTAGGACACAATATGCATTATAGAAGAAGGAAAAGCAGGATACAAACATTAAAACAAGTAGAACAAGTGTCATATGTGTATTTAAGAGAGAATATCATATAACGTTGTGTAGTGGCAACTTCTGCCACCAAATGTAACAGCAACACCAAATGTAGCAGTAAGAGGTTGAAGGCAGTGTATTAAGACTCGTCCCAGCTTTCCAAGTGATTTGTTGTTTCCAACTACAGTCACCCCGTTCCTTTCGATCTGTGTCACTGGGCCCTGCAATGCTGAGGACACCTCTTTGTTGTCTGCTAAACGGCTTGGTGAAGAATGGCTGCCTCAGCAACCTGTGCAAGCACTGCTGTCAGTTGGCCTTGTCCGGCAGTGGAGTTGCGGCATCGTCAGGGTGCCAGCAGTTGACTCAGCAGTCTGTGACCCTGATGACTCAGTGCTGCTTGGTGTGAGCCGCAGGCAGCCAGCTGTGTGCTTAGTGTGGCTAAGATCGCGGCGACAACAACTGCCTGCGATTCGGAGTCCAAATCTGTGGCCCTCGCCCCAGGGTGCCTCTGTCGTGTGTTGGAAGCCAGGATGATTGCCTGCGGTAGCGAGCTGTGGAGTGGGCCCCCACTGGCTGGCTAGAGACCCTGCATTGGCCTCAGAGGGTCGAACCATCCACCCGCAGTGGACTAGAACACTGGCGCCCCATCTGCTGCTGAGTGTAGCTGGTGGTATGACATGCCCCGCTGTCAAGGAGAGCTGCCACACTTGAAAATAATGTCGTTAGAAACCCACACCTATTTATACGCGGCTGTGCACCTCTGTTTTGCCATACTCACTGCTTCGCATCATGTACTCATAACATGCTAGGTCGGCCAGTGGGCCCATTATGCCTGTGATTTGTGACATACAACCGCTACCTATTCTCTTTCAGCAATTTGACGGCCCTGTGGCCTCTATTTTAGTTCACAATGTTGGTATGTGTAACTCACTGCAATGCAGCCTGCAACTGGCTGAAGCTTGTGCTCAGAATATTGCACAAAACTAACTTTCCCTATCCTAAACGGTGGTGCTGCTACAGTTGTGTAGGCGATTTGTGGCACTCTAGGTCTTCTTCCGGCAGTCAGATGTTATGTTTACATTGCTGATCATTTGCATGGCGGTGTCGACTAGGCTGGGACAGGACTGCACAGCACCCCATTGCGGGTGTAGGAAGGGGGTGAGTGAGGATTCTGGGTGCATGTGGGTTGTGTCATAGTGAGCAGGTAGTAACCACATATACTGGGTGCAAATTTCCCACATTTCTGGCTGGGTACACATTTCAGTGGGTGCAGTTTTCATATACACTCCTGGAAATGGAAAAAAGAACACATTGACACCGGTGTGTCAGACCCACCATACTTGCTCCGGACACTGCGAGAGGGCTGTACAAGCAATGATCACACGCACGGCACAGCGGACACACCAGGAACCGCGGTGTTGGCCGTCGAATGGCGCTAGCTGCGCAGCATTTGTGCACCGCCGCCGTCAGTGTCAGCCAGTTTGCCGTGGCATACGGAGCTCCATCGCAGTCTTTAACACTGGTAGCATGCCGCGACAGCGTGGACGTGAACTGTATGTGCAGTTGACGGACTTTGAGCGAGGGCGTATAGTGGGCCTGCGGGAGGCCGGGTGGACGTACCGCCGAATTGCTCAACACGTGGGGCGTGAGGTCTCCACAGTACATCGATGTTGTCGCCAGTGGTCGGCGGAAGGTGCACGTGCCCGTCGACCTGGGACCGGACCGCAGCGACGCACGGATGCACGCCAAGACCGTAGGATCCTACGCAGTGCCTAGGGGACTGCACCGCCACTTCCCAGCAAATTAGGGACACTGTTGCTCCTGGGGTATCGGCGAGGACCATTCGCAACCGTCTCCATGAAGCTGGGCTACGGTCCCGCACACCGTTAGGCCGTCTTCCACTCACGCCCCAACATCGTGCAGCCCGCCTCCAGTGGTGTCGCGACAGGCGTGAATGGAGGGACGAATGGAGACGTGTCGTCTTCAGCGATGAGAGTCGCTTCTGCCTTGGTGCCAATGATGGTCGTATGCGTGTTTGGCGCCGTGCAGGTGAGCGCCACAATCAGGACTGCATACGACCGAGGCACACAGGGCCAACACCCGGCATCATGGTGTGGGGAGCGATCTCCTACACTGGCCGTACACCACTGGTGATCGTCGAGGGGACACTGAATAGTGCACGGTACATCCAAACCGTCATCGAACCCATCGTTCTACCATTCCTAGACCGGCAAGGGAACTTGCTGTTCCAACAGGACAATGCACGTCCGCATGTATCCCGTGCGACCCAACGTGCTCTAGAAGGTGTAAGTCAACTACCCTGGCCAGCAAGATCTCCGGATCTGTCCCCCATTGAGCATGTTTGGGACTGGATGAAGCGTCGTCTCACGCGGTCTGCACGTCCAGCAAGAACGCTGGTCCAACTGAGGCGCCAGGTGGAAATGGCATGGCAAGCCGTTCCACAGGACTACATCCAGCATCTCTACGATCGTCTCCATGGGAGAATAGCAGCCTGCATTGCTGCGAAAGGTGGATATACACTGTACTAGTGCCGACATTGTGCATGCTCTGTTGCCTGTGTCTATGTGCCTGTGGTTCTGTCAGTGTGATAATGTGATGTATCTGACCCCAGGAATGTGTCAATAAAGTTTCCCCTTCCTGGGACAATGAATTCACGGTGTTCTTATTTCAATTTCCAGGAGTGTATTCGGTTGACCCGGTCACATTGTGCACCAAGCACATCGTAGCGACCTTTACATCCGTGTCCGCCATCCGAGAACAAGTAGTGGACTGCACGCAACGTTTTGTGTCATCACGCACATGTAGTTGGAGATTAGTGACAGCCGGACTAGTGAGTTACGAGAGTTGTCCAGAAAGTATGTTGCGATCGGTCATGACGTGGAAACCACAGTGAAAATGAGAAATGTTTCATTTGCAACAATTGTAAGTAGGCTGTTTAGGTTTTTATGTTGGTAACGCCACGTAGTGCCCGGTATGAAAAACGCTGATTGTGCTGTGTGCAGTCTGTGGCTGGTTGGATTCATTGTTGGAATATTCGCTTGTGTAGTGTTGGGCAGTTGGATGTGAACAGCATATAGCGTTGGGCAGTTGGAGGTGAGCTGCCAGCAGTGGTGGATGTGGGGAGAGAGATGCCAGAGTTTTGAGAGGGTACTATGAGCTGTAGAGGACAAGGGGTTATTTTTAGGAAATATGTTGCGAAATTGTGATTTAGTATGTTTCAGTGCAGGATGCGCCAGCCACACGGCAGACAGCGGATGGAGGCTGGCCGGCGCGTTATGCAGGTGACACTGTTTTGCAACATGCGTCAGTATGTGTGTACGAGCGCGGCAGCCATCAACAGCCAGAACGCAGCATTAGCAGAATTACGCAGGCGCGGGCCGCGTTTGGCGCGGTTGCGTTAGCCAACTCACCGAGAACATTCTAATAAACATGGCGCCGCGTAAAAGGCGGCTTCAGCAGTGGTCTGCACTATTTAGAGGTGGTGTTGGCATCATTTTGACCGATTGGGCGATCGGTCGCTGTTACGTCGTCGTCATCAGTGATGCTGTCCCCGAGGACCAGCCGGCGGAGGGCGTTGCCCGCTGCTGCACCGGCGACTCCCAGCGTCGTCACTAGCTGCAGTGTCTGCAGGAGGCGAGCTAGGCTGGACCTCATGCTGCTAACCTCCTTCCGCCTGCACAGCCGTTGACTGAGCACGGCATCACATTCGCCGGGCTGCGTGCATCAGCATGTCTCCACCACGACACAAGCGGTGGGGCTGAGCTACTGGAAAATGTATTGGAAGAACCAACAATAAAGAGGAAGACTGCTAAAAACAGCCACCTTCTTCTACCCAGCCAAGCCCTACAACCCCGACCACGTCACCCGCTCCGGTCATCCTATTACAAGTGGTGTTAGAATTAAGGTAAATTCATTGTTTGTTCTCTATCAAATTCTTTCATTTGCTAACTATGCCTACCAGTAGTTAGTGCCTTCAGTAGTTAGAATCTTTTATTTAGCTGGCAGTATTGACGCTCGCTGTAATGCAGTTTTTCGAGTAACGAAGTGAGGTAAGTGATTCATAAAAGGTATAGGTTATTGTTACTCAGGGCCATTCTTTTGTAGGGAATGCTGAAAGTAAGATTGCGTTGCCTTAAAAATATTGTGTGTCAGTTTAGTGATGATCAGAATAAGTAAAGAGAGAACTGTCTGAGTACGTTCAGTTTTGCTCAGCTGTTTGAAAAATCAAATAATGTGAGAGTTTTTCCAGCACTGTCATTCTTTACATACAAAGGGGAAGTTTCATATGTCGACCCTTAGCCAAGGATACCGCCCGGAATCTTCTGATTTTTTCTTGTAGTTTGAGTAATTACTGTAGTTGTTGTTTATTGCTAGCACATAACTGTAGAGAGAATTTCCATTGTAGTTGTAGCTTTTCACTATTGTACAGTAAAACAGTTGTGGCATGCATGTAGATTTGCACCAAATATTTCGCAGCTGTGCTTGCTATTAATGAGATATTATTTTCAGTGCTATGTTAATGTGTTTTCTTATTTTTGCTCTTCAAATTGTGCTTTTCTGTGTTATCGAGTGTAATACGTGTTAATTATGGTGTGTGAAAAACGTATCACTAGGTTCCAAAGTAAATTAAGAAATGATAGTGACGACGAGCGTAGCTTATGAGCACTGTAATGGATTAATAGACATTGAAAGTAGTAATTTCGTAATTGTGCACAGGGAAATTGGCCAGGCGGTAAATAATGGCGTAGACAGTGAAATGGCTAGTGAACGGGTAGTATTGTCGATCGATCGGTCGGCAATAGCTCGCCTCAGGAATCCGAAATGACGGGACAAAATCTTGGAAATACTTTAGATTCAGGTTTTGCATCAAAACACTTTTCTCAATCAAGTCAAGATACATTTTCCGTTTTTGAAAATGTGAATGTTCCCGGTGCAAATGCACTGCCGAAAAGCACAGAGGAACACGTTCCAGACACTAATACATTGTTATTGCAGTTAATGCAACAAATGAAACAAAAGCAAAAGCAAATGGAACAAAGGCTTCAAAAGTTAGACACAAGGGAACAAAATATTCAAAAATTAGACACAATGGAACATAATCTCCAAAAGTTAGACACCACGCTTGAACAAACAGGTGAAGGTTTAAATGCTGAGTTTCTTAAAATCGAATCGAAGTGTCAAAAAGTTTGTAATGAAGTAAAAACACAGATTTGTGACCATTTTCAAACTATTTTTTTGCGTCATGAAAATGCATTGCAGAATCACGAAGGAGCTATAAAAGAAAAGCAAACTATTGTTCATGAAAATCACGGCATCTTTCGGGCTAAAACACTCAGTTGCATCTACTGATTCGGTTACGCAACTTGCAAAAACTCAGGAAAACTTAAAGGACACAGCAGATACTCTAAAACTTGGTTCAGAAAAACATACAGAGGAAATCAGTTCATTATCGGAGAAAGTAGCCGATCTTTCGGATCAGTTCACTAACTTATCTACAAAGGTAGATGATGATCTGAATGACACAAGACCGGTAGCCTTCACTAACACAGAAGAGTGTGAACAAATTAAGAAATTGAAACAAAATCTGAATAAAATTAATACACAGTACAAAAGAGAAATGCGGAAGGTACAAGATCAGTTGACACAGGTAACACAAGAATTACATATTTCTGAGGACACTTGCGCTCAAGCATGGGAAGAGGAACTTAGAAATACGGAAAAGCCACAAAATAATAACACAAGGAATTTTGCAAATTACGTAAGAAATTGGCAAGGTGCACCAAATTTTGAGATGGAACCACCGACACGACGAAACAATGGCCGATATGCGACTCGCCGACATGATGATTTTAACTATAAATTGTTCATTACTACATGTAAATTCAAAACATTTAAGAATTCTGGCAACAACATTCCTCCACAACCATGGCTTCATCAATTCTCTCATTGTTTTCCTCCCAATAGGTCATTAGAGCACAGATTGGAATTTATGTGTGGCTAATAGGAAAATGAACCTGCTGTAAGAATGCCTTCGATCATTCGCGATTGTCACAGTGAAGGAGAATTTTATCATACCTTCCTCTCAGCATATTGGTCTCAAGTTACGCAAGATCGAGTAAAACATTGCATCATAATGATGAAACACTTCGAACAAACTGAATTTCCCAGTCTGGTAAAATATTTTGGAGGCATGTTGCACAAAAATCAGTATTTGACAAATCCGTACAGCCCATCAGAACTTATTCACATTTGATTCATTAAACTGCTTGAACATTTACGACATATTATTTTGGCAGCACGTTGCAAAGACGACATTGAAGCTTTCCAGGGACTCTTACAAGAATTGGAAACTGACACTGACAATCACAGGACGCGAAACTCGGAAAACAACAACCCGTTACAATTTCGTGATGACAAAAAAATAACTGGACACAACAAGGCTATTCTTACAACGCAAATCATGACCAAAACAGACACCACCCGTTTGACAACCATTGGCAGAGTAATAATAATTACAGGGAAAGGTCACCTCTCCATGGTAATGACTATGACAATCATAGAAACAGATAATATGGGAACCAGAACTATCATTATCAAGGGTGACAGAATAACTTCAGACGCAAGAGCCCACCACGCAGTTACAACTCTGGGAGAAATTCTCCACCACGGGACCGACAAGAAAGAAATTACAGAAATTACCGACATGACGACAGACAATTTAATGTTAACAACAGACCAGAATTTAACCAAAACTGGCGTGATTCAAACAGAGCAGGACCCTCTCGACAAGTTGAAATTGTAGAATTTAGATCTCCAAATCCCAATAACGACGTGCAACAACAAAGAGGTAACAGACAATGACTTGCACAGCAGGCAGCCAACTGGGCTTGAGAAAAATAACATAAGCTAACCTTTAGAAAAATTCCAGTATTTTTTACCAACGTATACCACATGATAATTGCGTTGAAATTGAAACTCTGTGTACTAGGAAGACTTACGGATTACACCACATTTCACATGTAAAACCATTTATTAAGAGATAATTTGCTTTCTGAATTAGTCGTTGCTATAAGATTTCTACTTCACGTTACGAGTACACTTTGTCACACTTAGAAACTGTTAATATGCAACAGTGTTTGAAGTTAACTATCCAGTCAAGAACCTAGGGAACATATCTAGACAGTAGTTACGACTGCATTGTTATAGTGAACAGACGACACAGTGTTATTGTGTGTACATCTTGCTTGTTCGTTGCACGATTATGTAACGACTATAAGGCTTACATACTTAAAACATTTACTGCTAATGAGACTTTAATGCAACATTTTGGTTCACTTGAAAAGACATTCTTTATTTGAAATACAGGGCTATTACAAATGATTGAAGCGATTTCATAAATTCACTGTAGCTCCATTCATTGACATATGGTCACGACACACTACAATACGCAGAAAAACTCATACAGTTTTGTTCGGCTGAAGGCGCACTTCAGGTTTCTGCCGCCAGAGCGCTCGAGAGCGCAGTGAGACAAAATGGCGACAGGAGCCGAGAAAGCGTATGTCGTGCTTGAAATGCACTCACATCAGTCAGTCATAACAGTGCAACGACACTTCAGGACGAAGTTCAACATAGAACCACCAACTGCTAACTCCATTCGGCGATGGTATGCGCAGTTTAAAGCTTCTGGATGCCTCTGTAAGGGGAAATCAACGGGTCGGCCTGCAGTGAGCGAAGAAACGGTTGAACGCGTGCGGGCAAGTTTCATGCTAGCCCGCGGAAGTCGACGAATAAAGCAAGCAGGGAGCTAAACGTACCACAGCCGACGGTTTGGAAAATCTTACGGAAAAGGCTAAAGCAGAAGCCTTACCGTTTAGAATTGCTAGAAGCCCTGATACCCGATGACAAAATCAAACGCTTTGTATTTTCGGCGCGGTTGCAACAGCTCATGGAAGAGGATGCGTTCAGTGCGAAACTTGTTTTCAGTGATGAAGCAACATTTTTTCTTAATGGTGAAGTGAACAGACACAATGTGCGAATCTGGGCGGTAGAGAATCCTCACGCATTCGTGCAGCAAATTCGCAATTCACCAAAAGTTAACGTGTTTTGTGCAATCTCACGGTTTAAAGTTTACGGCCCCTTTTTCTTCTGCAAAAAAAACCTTACAGGACACGTGTATCTGGACATTCTGGAAAATTGGCTCATGCCACAACTGGAGACCGACAGCGCCGAATTCATCTTTCAACAGGATGGTGCTCCACCGCACTTCCATCATGATGTTCGGCATTTCTTAAACAGGAGATTGGAAAACCGATGGATCAGTCGTGGTGGAGATCATGATCAGCAATTCATGTCATGGCCTCCACGCTCTCCCGACTTAACCCCATGCGATTTCTTTCTGTGGGGATATGTGAAAGATTCAGTGTTTAAACCTCCTCTACCAAGAAACGTGCCAGAACTGTGAGCTTGCACCAACGATGCTTTCGAACTCATTGATGGGGACATGCTGCGCCGAGTGTGGCAGGAACTTGATTATCGGCTTGATGTCTGCCGAATCACTAAAGGGGCACATATCGAACATTTGTGGATGCCTAAAAAAACTTTTTGAGTTTTTGTATGTGTGTGCAAAGCATTGTGAAAATATCTCAAATAATAAAGTTATTGTAGAGCTGTGAAATCGCTTCAATCATTTGTAATAACCCTGTACTTTCTGAGAGAGTACAGATGACCTAGTATTTGGTTTGTATGCCAGTTACACGATTATACCATGACGCTATTAATGATTGACACAATTTATATTATGACTTTTGCGCTGTATCTGTTTTATATGTGCACAGTTTTTCTGTATTCTTCTGGAAAGTAAAACATGTTTTAGTAGTAACGTTTGTGGTATAGCTGCAATGAGACAGCCTTTTCAGTAGCAGGAGGAGGAGGAGGAGGAGGAGGAGGAGGATATTGGTGTTTAACGTCCCGTCGACAACGAGGTCATTAGAGACGGAGCACAAGCTCGGATTAGGGAAGGATGGGGAAGGAAGTCGGCCGTGCCCTTTGAAAGGAACCATCCCGGCATTTGCTTGGAGTGATCTAGGGAAATCACGGAAAACCTAAATCAGGACGGCCGGACGCCGGATTGAATCGTCGTCCTCCCGAATGCGAGTCCAGTGTGCTAACCACTGCGCCACCTCGCTCGGTTTTCCGTAGCACAACAATACGTTACAGTACAGTACTTTCTTGATCATGGCAATTAGCGTAATAACTACGATATCTATACACATAGCATTTCACTTTTGTTTACGACGAGGTAAGTACATCGACTTCTACAGAACTTTGCTTACGGACGACGATAATTACGACACTTGGCACATTTTTACCATTAAGTGGTGATAGAAATTATCTTACAGCAAGATGCACGAGTTTAGCCCTACAGGGAACGCATTTGAGTGATTAATCTTTGTACTTTGAACGTTTTTAGAAAGATTCTTGAATTACAGAGATACAGAGAAGGTTTTCGGTGAGAAATTTCATTACGTTGCTGTGATCTATAACACCTGAGGATATAATTACATTAATCCTCAGGGGGTACATGCCTACTTTGTGTACTAAGCATGTGGCAAACGCTAGGAGACCTAGCTAATATGGTATTTGCTTATTCAGTTTTACACATCAGTACCATATTTCTCTAACACAGAATTACACAGCTCTCTGATCATTTAAGAGAGACAAAGATTTTTTTTACTACATCAGTGAATTCACACTTACAAAACTGTATTTTGTCTGTACTTTGTGAACTATTCATAGCCGACCGTGGTGGCCACATGGTTCTAGGCACTGCAGTCCAGAGCCGCTCGACTGCTATGGTCGCAGGTTCGAATCCTGCCTCGGGCATGGATGTGTGTGATGTCCTTAGGTTAGTTAGGTTTAAGTAGTTCCAAGTTCTAGGGGACTGATGACCTCAGATGTTAAGTCCCGTAGTGCTCAGAGCCATTTTGAACTGTTCATATTTTTTCCGAACCACTGTGATACTAAGAGAACTTTGAATGATGTATTTGGCATGGAATCAAGATTTTTGAAGTATGTTTGCGGTATATGACACTATTGAAACGAGCAGAGATTTTGTTTTTAAGTTTTGAAATTATTGAAAGAAGCTGTGACGATTTTGAGATGTCATTGATGTGGAATGATGATGTTATTACGACGATGAAGTGCATTATGGTGTCGATATATGTTTATGATCAATAAGATGATGCTATATGAGGAATGTGATTGCGTTTATATGTATATGAATAATGAATAGGGGTTAGGGGCTCTGATTTGTGAAAAGGCTGTTGGAAACCAAGAATCGCACTTTAAGAGTTATGAAATGTGTGTACATGCGTGAATGTGAGTATCACAATGCCGGCGGAAATATTTCGACACTGTTTTATATGAGATTTTGTTTTTACACACTTCTAATGTAAATTTTCAACCTGTGAAATTTTTTTTATTTTGTATGAGACTGTCACTGTAGCGGAAACTGCTGTCATAAATATTTCAGTAAAGAAGGTAAGTGACCTTGATGTAATGTGCTGTGGGCACCCAGCTGTGCGTAAGTCAACCTGTGAAATTTTTTTTATTTTGTATGAGACTGTCACTGTAGCGGAAACTGCTGTCATAAATATTTCAGTAAAGAAGGTAAGTGACCTTGATGTAATGTGCTGTGGGCACCCAGCTGTGCGTAAGTCGCCTGGAAAAAAGCCATTAGTGTGTGCCTTTCAGAAGCACATGTGTTGAAAAAAAGAGGCCATTAACCTCGCTATTGACATTTCTTTGTAGAAAGCATCGCAAATACAGCATGCTCATGCACAAAAACATATGATTACACTTTGGAGCTCATAATTTTTGATATTCACTAAAATGCCTATGAAATCATGAGGAGTATTTTACCTCTACACACCTGATTATGACTATTGTCTTTCTAGTTGAGAGATTCTTTTACTGCCTTATGAAATGTATATGGCTAGTGAATGATGTTTCATACCTTGCTTTATATATATTTGCCTGTTTTGTTTGATATCTAGCTGCTAGCTATGCTGCAGCATTGGTTAGAATAAAATTTAATAGATGTACTAATGGAACTCTTTTCTGTCTACAGATCCATTAAATACTAATGTTATGGTCTACTTCCTTCAAGAAAGAGAGCACAAACAGACTTTTCCCTTCACATGAATTGCATTCATAAGTTTTTTTAACGACTTGGTAGCTTGTTTGGTAGAGTAAGTTATTGTGATGCATCACTCTAGTGTTAAAGATGTGATATAGGTATTAGATGTTTCCTATCTTTACTGTAATATTTTTTCTGATTGAGCTTTGTTATATTTAGGTATAGTTTATTGCTTTTGCTGCTGCTGTTTGTCAGGCGTTGTCCTACTGAATTTTACGTTTTGTTAAGCCAGTTTTACTACTGATTTATTTTTCTTGTTGCTGCACATTGGCTCATATTAGTTGTAATGTTGCATTTGACTTGCTAATTTGTATTTGTTGCTGCTTGCTTTGCCACTTCTCATTTTTTCCTCGTTCTTGTTTGTTAATGTTCATGCTGCTGCATTGCCTCATCCCTTAGTTAATGCATCTGAGCTCAGTAGATTTAAGTTAAGAGGGGGTAGGCTACATAACAGAATGAGTTGTGATGAACTGGAAGAAAAGCATTGAGGAGCTATGAGAAAAAATTTGGCAAAAAAAGGAGTGTACAATGAAGAATAATTATTTTGAAAGAGGATATGAGCAAAAAAGTAGGGTTTAGGGACAACAGGTTTAGGTAGAATTTTCTTGGAAACAAATGATGAGATAAGATACCGGAAAATAAAGAAAGCATGCTTAAATAGGACCTTTTGCGGAAAAAAAGGTTGAAATAAGAGGAGAGATCTATGGAATGAAGTTTTAGGTTGGACTGCAGTACCAAATGTCACAATGAAAACAAACCCTGTCCTTTCCTTTTGTGTTATTCCGCTATGTGTATGTGTACTCTTGTGTATTTGTGTTCTTCCTGTCTTTATGTGTTTATCTGATAAAAGTTATGTTGTAGAATTTTTCTGATACTAAGCTACATTCACTATGATGTGGTGTACTGTTACCCTCAAATATAATTTGCGCTTTACTTTGTAATGATGTTTAGACATTATTTATTCTGTTCTGTTTTTAATGCTCAGGTGTGAAGTTAATGTTTCGAAAGATATTCTCATTTTGTATTTATTTACTTATGTCATAATTCCTGTAACACTGATGTATATTTTTATTTCTATTCTTTTGTAACACCTGGATTACTACTAATGTTATCATTATATTTTTTAACGATTTTTTTGTACCTTTGTAATTGTATTCTCACGTTATAAAATTAAACACCAGGTCTTCAAATTAAGTATATAGTAGGGTTTCATTTCACTGCACACATTTCTGTTGGTCAGAGTATATGCACAATATGTAAGAAGTTAAAAGAAAGGGACTGTTAGTGCTCGCATGTGTGTTGATATTCCAGCAAGGGACTGGTTAACAGCAATGCTATTCTAAGTACATTTAATTTTTTTTTTGTGAGTGCACAAGTGCTGGTTCATGGACTTGCTATATTATCCACAAGACTCTTCGATGGTGATTGTGCACACGCACAGTCGCAACGGATGGCTGCTAGCCATCTCTACAAGGACTACAGTGTGTCTGCACCTGCGGTGGCCCACTAATACCATCATCTCTTCAAGAAATACTGTGGGTCTGCTCTGCGATGACCTACCTACCAATATTCTTCAAAACCACCACTGACTCTGATGTGGGTTTGCTCTGTTGTGGCCCATTACCTGTCTGCATGTCAAGAGTTAGCACTGTCTTTCCGTTGAATGGACAACACTACTTCTTCAAAACTGCATGGAAATCAACTACTTCCATGTCACTTTCTTTTACTGCTCAGACTTGTGCATAAAACTATCATTCTTACTGTGATGACTGATCAGGACTGTCTTTATGGACCGTGAGGACAATTTTTGCCTTTGACCAACATTGTATCAATAAGTGTGTGCATTTGATATCTTTGTTATTGTAATTATGAAAAATTTTATCATATCAGTATTGTCCATTGCCCAAAATAATTTGTAAAAATTTTTGTGGGGAGCATGGGGGCTATGTAAGTAGGCTGTTTAGGTTTTAATGTTGGAAACGTCACTTAATTCTCTGTATGAAAATCGCTGACTGCGCTGTGTGCAATCGGTGGCTGATTGGAATCATTGTTGGAATATTCGCTTGTGTAGTGTTGGGCAGTTGGATGTGAATAGCGCATAGCGTTGAGGAGTTGGAGGTGAGATGCCAGCAGTGGTAGATGTATATAATGACTTTTGAACACTATTAAGGTAAATTCGTTGTTTGTTCTCTATCAAATTCTTTCATTTGCTAACTATGCCTACCAGTAGTTAGTGCCTTCAATAGTTAGAATCTTTTATTTAGCTGGCAGTATTGGCACTCGCTGTATTGCAGTTTTTCGAGTAACGAAGTGAGGTAAGTGATTCATAAAAGGTATAGGTTATTGTTAGTCAGGGCCATTCTTTTGTAGGGAATACTGAAAGTAAGATTGCGTTGCGCTAAAAATATTGTGTGTCAGTTTAGTGATGATCAGAATAAGTAAAGAGAGAACTGTCTGAGTACGTTCAGTTTTGCTCAGCTGTTTGAAAATCGAATAACGTAAGAGTTTTTCCAGCCCTGTAATTCTTTACATACACAGGGGAGGTTTCACAGTTAGCTACACCTTTGAGAGCTTTCTCTACATGCATGAAATGTATTCGCAGTTGCGAATATCGACAACTGTAGAATGACAACAATGAAAATTTGGGACCGACCGGGACTCGAACACGGATTTCTCACTTATCGCCTTTTCAAGCGCCTGTCAAAGCACGACTCACAGTCAGATCCAAACTTCCATATGTCTCAACCATGTGCCTAGAACCTGTGATTGTACATCCATTATGTGTATTCCCTTACAGGGAGAAATTTTATTTGAAATCTGCTTGCCTGGTGCCGGCGGATAAACACGACATTGCAGTGCCTGTGTTATTCCGAATTACACTGCAATGTTCCTTCGGACATGCATGCATAGTCGACGTTCCGGCTTAAACATCTGTCGTAGCGTTGTGCCAACTTTCCAGTACC
Source organism: Schistocerca piceifrons (assembly GCF_021461385.2). Taxonomy (NCBI): domain Eukaryota; kingdom Metazoa; phylum Arthropoda; class Insecta; order Orthoptera; family Acrididae; genus Schistocerca; species Schistocerca piceifrons. The sequence continues at coordinate 401,966,870 of NC_060144.1, read as the reverse complement.
TTCGTTACAGACGGTAGCTGCCTGTGCTATCCGCCAATTCTCTACGCTGGTCTGCAGCTCGTTGTTAGAGCCAGTGGTTCATGTGAGCAGGGACGAAAATCAGAGGACCTCCGTCCGGACTGTATTGTGGGTGATCAAATACTTCCCAACGAAAACGCCGCAGGAGCGTCTTCATTGCCCTGCAGTGTGCGGCTGAAAATAGTCGTGAGGAAGGAAATGCATGACAGTTACGTTTTGTGGGGTTGCATACAATTACGCGAAATCTCTAGCCAGGCACCCATACTTGGCGACAGACATTATTTTCCGGGCATCTTTACGCGCTCACTGAAATGATCTTATGGCATTGTTGGCCGGGAGGCCCCATGTGGGGAAGTTCGGCTGCCATATTGCAAGTCCTTTTTAGTTGACGTCACTTCGGCGACTTGCGAGTCAATGATGATGAAGAACACACAATACCCAGTCATCACGAGGCAGAGAAAATCGCTGACCCCGCCGGGAATCGAACGCAGGACCCCGTGCGCGGGAAGCGAGAACGCTACCGCAAGACCACGAGCTCACTGTACGTTCAGAACAGTAAAGTACAACGTGAAGCGATTGAGCGACATACGAGAAACACTGCTCCACACATTGAATTTTCACTGTAGGTTCCGTTTCGCGACCGATCGGAACTTACTTTCTCGACACACCATTGTACTGCCCCTGCGTGGTCTGCCATAACACAACACAAACGGTTGCTTTTGAAGTGGTGTTGTGATCGGGAAGCATGGACTGCTGACGAATTGCGTCCGTGTTCAGCGATGGACTAGGGTTCTGAACTGCCCAGATAGCCATCTTTGGCGAATATGGTAGCGACCTGGGTAGACGTCCCACTTTTTCCAATGTTTTGGAAAGGCAGAGCTGTGTTACTACTCGCATCACGATCTGGGGACCTGTTGGGTATAGCTCCAGGTCGTGATTGTGAGAACTCAGACTGAGCCGTGCGTGGCTCGTGTTTGTGCCATCTCTTATTTAACACCCTGTTTTTACCATACTGCTACCTCGTTATGTTAATTTTCAATTACTGGTATCACTGAGTTGCTGCCTTGCCTGCCCGTGAGTGGAAGCAGCAGTGCTTATCGATATAGACCGTGCTGTATTATCTTTGCTGGATTGCTATTACTTCCTGCTCGTCGTGTGTCGTCGGAAGAGTTGGAACGCGCCAGCAGTGCAGTTTGGACCTGGCAGTGTTTCAGTCGGTACGCGGCGCAAGTTCAGTCGGGACGCAGCAGCAGTGAAGTCGGGGACGGAGCGCCGGTGAGGCGCCGACAGCCAGTGCTCGCCGCCTGCTGGCGACACACATGAAATGTCTGATGGAGGGAGATTGGAGCGGGACGACCGTTGGTTGGTCGTTCGGTTGGTCGTCTCATCGGCCGACGTGTACCTGATCCTTTCACCGTTTCCTGCCTGGGCAGTCGGTCGTTTAGCGTGGACCAGCTAGGAATTCTCGGTGGGGCGTAGTTTGGCTGGGCCCATTGGTGGTCTCTACGTGGTGTCGGTGCGTGTGGCGCTGTTCCCATTGCTACGAGGTCCGTGGCTCACCGACCCTGGACACGAAAGTTGAGTTTTGATTAACCTACCAGTAAGTCAAGACTGTTCACAGTGTGTCGTTTGGAATTCATTGTCGGCTATTGGGCTATTCCTGCGAGCAACAACATGGTTTTCAAGTTGGAAAATTCTAGCCACCCTCCAGTGGAATTTCACTGTATTTGGTTATTTGAATTAAAGTGCACCAGTGGAATCCTCTGCCTTGTGGCCGTTAACGTTCCGGTTACCTGCTCTGGCCGTTGACGTAAATTTTAGGCACTGTAGTTTCCTCATCCTGTTGTTGCTGTCCAGCACGGTGTGTAGTTTGACAGCTCAATGTGTGATTGGGTGTGGGCGCCAATGTCTTCTAAGTTGTTTCCGTTGAACTCCCTGTTGTGCCCTGTTCGGGTGAAGTGGAAGTTATCCTGTCGGTGGGTCCGTTGACTGTCGGTCGGTTGGGTTGTCGTCTGATCGTGAATGGTAGGCCCGACTGCCTGTCTCACCTAAGCGAGCGTTAGTGTTTGAATTACAGGCCGACCCTCGAACATCTGAGCACCCTTGGGTGTACTGCCCTATTTTTAAAAAAAATTGTTGTTGTTGTTTGTACTTGTTAGAGTTCTTTTGCTCTTAAGGCCTTCAGCCTAAATTAAAGAACTGTTTCACGTAAGGCCTTTGGTATTAAAAAATAATTAATGTTATGGCGTTTTAAGTGTTAGGCCTTCAGCCGATTTGAATTTAACTTCTTTACTTCAGCCTTACTAATGAACTGTTTTAAGATAAGGCTTGCCTGTTAAATTTCTGATCACGCTTGCTTTTTAGTTATTGGCCTTCAGCCGTTTTTAAATTAAAGTGGCCTTCAGCTGATAATTAACTCTCAAGGATTAAAGCTGTGCATCTTTTTTCTTTTTTTTTTTAAAAAAAAAGATTGGGATTTGTAATGTTTGATCAAATAATAAAAAAGTTGTATGTTGGAGTGTAGCTGACTGCCCTTATTTTGGCCCCTTTCCACAATTTATACTATCTGTCCTGTCCTGCGGGATTAGCTTAGCGTTTAACAGACTACACAGTGGTATGTAATGGACATCCTTCGTGCTCATGTGTTACCTCTCATGTGACAATTCCATGGTGCCATTTTTCAAAAAGACAGTGCTCACTCACACATGGCACTTGTCTCTATGAAGCGTCCCTGCGTCAACGGTGTATACCCTTGGCCATTAAGATCCCCAGATCTGTCCTGGATAGATATGTGGGATCAGCTCGGGCATCATCTCCATCCCAGAACCTGTATCCAGGATATTAAGGACCAGTTACAACAGCTGTGGGCCAGCTTGCCTCAGGAGAGGATACAACGCTTTTATCACAGCCTTCTGAACAGGATCAGTCATGCAGCCAGACCAGATGGGGTGCAATCTCATACTGATAAGTGGTCTGATGCTGCCAAGTTCTTTGTAACTTTGACTCGAGTTTGTAATCACTGGAACAATATCACATACGCTCTCAACCTCAAGTTTCATTTCGTTTCCTCTTTCCCTTCTGGATCCTTCACTTCGTTGTTAGGCAGTGGACACACACTGCTAACCACTGTGGAGTGCATGGCATGTTGTGCGGGAAGAATGGCTGGCTATACCTCTGTGCCTGGCACGTAGTCCAATTTGACTACTCCCTTCGGGAGTGATATCAAAGGGGATCAAGGTTACTTCTAGATTCTTCAGCTAATACTGGTAAGTTGGTTTTCACGGGATAAATGCTCGTCTACGAGATCAAGGTTTTCAGCATCACCATAACGCTTTCGAATGAATCAAACAAACCTGTTGCCCTTCTTTGTATGCGTTCAATATCTCCTATAGCCCTATTTGGTATGGCTCCCGGACGCTCGGGCAGAATTTAAGGATTAATCGTAGGAGTGTTTTGTAAGCAGTCTCTTTTGCAGATGGACTGCGTTTCCCAATATTCTGCCAATGAACTGAAGTCTGACGCTTGCTTTACCTGCAACTGAGCCTACGTGTTGGATCCAGTTTATGTTCCTTCAATCTGTTACGTTCAGTCAGTGATTGATTTGCAGAAAAAGAGGTTCCGATACTGCAACCTTCCTGGGGGAGTTTTTTAAATTTCAACTTCCTAAAACGTTATTTCAACGCTTTTCTGGACATTTTAAAAGTGTGAATACAACATTTGTACCGGTTAAAAAATAATACTACTATGTGGACCAACTTCCTTTTATTACACTTTTTTAAAAATCAAATAGTATTTCTTAGTTTACGGTTTGTTACGAAAAAGGTGAACTCACGTCAATTTGGGATATAAGGTACTGAAAAAGAGATATATATGAAGTTTATAAAACTGTCTAAAGCTTTGAAAGATTTTTTTGTACGTCCCACCTCTCTCTCTTTCCATGCTGTTTGTGTCATACTTTTCCTACAACGGAACGCTTTGAGAATTCTGGTACTTTGATAGAACACCTTGTTTATTTTGAAGGTTAATAAAATTTAAAAAAAAGAGAGGAACTTATTTTATTCAGCAATAACTTCAATTTTAAAATCGTAACACAAAATCATAATAAAATTTAAAAAAATAATAGTTTTTCGCGAAGCACTTAACACTTCCACGAATCACAGTTTTGGAGATAATGCCATAGCGGAGTCCCGTCCAAGAAGCAGGCAAGATTCCACTTACCTTGAAGGATCAAAACGAGTCAGTTGCTTGCCATTCTATTTCAGAAAAAGTAGTGAAGAAACAGTTGTGTTAACAGAGAGGCCCTACGTCAGTAATGATCAGATTCATTAGAGAAGACTCTCTTTCACATTCGACATAAAAGTTTTCTGGGTTTGGTACCGCGTCATAATGTAAAAAACTACTGCTGCTATAGAAAAGCCAAAGTTTCGACCACGATTGCAGCGGCCTTCTTCTGGGTCTAATGGTGCGTTCTAGCTATATATTTCTAGCTTTATATTTTGTTGTTAGTGTTCACTGCGCATGCCATTATGTCATAATTTTAAAAAGGTAGTTAGTTTATTGGTCACTTAAGCTGACCATGATGTCCGTAAGTCTTATTCCCAGAGTACCAGTCTCTCCTAGAGTTTACGGTGTTCCAAAGATAAATAAGGAAAGTTGTCCTTTGAGGCCAATAGTGAATGGGATCAATTCGCCTACTTACAATTTGGCAAAGTACCTAGCCTGCAAACTAAGACGTCTAGTTGGCAAGACGGACTCTTATGCGAAGAACTGGACACACTTTATAGAACGCCTAAAGGGAGAAACAATTTTACCTACGGACATCATGGTCAGCTTTGACGTGAAATCACTATTTACGAACGTGCCAGTAGATGAAACTATCCACATCCTTCAGGAGCATGTCCCGCCAGAAATATGTGACCTGGTTGAGTTGTGCCTGACTTCAACGTACTTCAAATGGCAAGGAAAATACTACGAGCAGACAGACGGCGTAGCAATGGGGTCTCCCCTATCTCCGCTGGCAGCCGACATATTCATGGAAGCCTTTGAAGCAACGGCCCTCGGTTCAGCTCCTTTACGACCACGTTGCTGGTTTAGATACGTGGACGACACGTTCGCTATACGGCCTCATGGTGAAACGGAGCTACACAAGTTCCACGAATATTTGAACAGTATGCACGGGAAGATACAGTTCACACTGGAAGTAGAAAAGAATGGTGCTATCCCATTTCTAGACGTCGAAGTGTACAGGCGGACGGAGGGTACACTGGGGCACAGAGTATATCGTAAGCCTACACATACTGACAGGTACCTGCACGCCCAATCCTACCATCACCCAGCGCAGAAGAACTCTGTCATCCGCTCCTTGGCAATCCGTGCGCAGCGCCTAAGTGATGCTCAAAACATCACGCCTGAGCTTAAAAGGTTACGCACAACGTTTTTAGCCAATGGCTACAGCCATAAGTCGATAAACACAGCCTTGTCGACGAACACAAGTAAGAAAGATAAGCAGGAAATAGACAAACTGCAGCCAACAGTACACTTACCCTATGTGAAAAACGTTACTGACCGAATAGGCAAACACCTTCGCCGCGTTGGGGTGCAGCCTGTCTTCTATAGTGGTCGTAGGATCCAGGACGTGCTAGGCTCCACCAAGGACAAATTGGATGCATTACACACTGCAGGCGTTTACAAGGTGGAATGCGAATGTGGAGAGGCATACATCGGCGAGACTGGTAGGCCAATAGCAACGCGCATTCGGGTGCACGAGCGTTATATTCGTCTAGGGCACCACAACAAATCCGCAGTGGCAGAACATCACAATGACTGCGGAAAAGAAATAAAATTCAGCGAAGCCTGTGTGTTGGCCAAGCAGCCAATTATGACGAAACGCAAAATCAGAGAGGCTACCGAAATACTTAAACACCTTAACAACATGAACAAGGAGGATGGACTCAGGCTTGCCCCATCTTGGCTGCCAGCAATCAGAGCCCAACAGACCGCACTGTCAACACGAGGCACGAGCACTACCGGCGAGTAACTGCCGCCGCGCGGCCGACGTCCAGCAGTTGGTAAACAGAAGCAAACTTCTCATTCGACGGTGGCCACCAATCATGGTACATAACACAAGAGCCAATGGACAACAGAGGTCACGTTCTCCTTCCACCGCAATAACCTATTAAAATAAAGTTCCCTCTCCTAACTAACTACCTTTTTAAAATTATGACGTAATGTCATGCGCAGTGAACACTAACAACAAAATATAAAGGACACTGCATAGCTAGAACGCACCATTAGACTCAGAAGAAGGCCGCTGCAATCGTGGTCGAAACGTTGGCTTTTCTATAGCAGCAGTAGTTTTTTTACATTATGACGCGGTACCAAACCCAGAAAACTTGTATGTCGACTGACTATGGCCGCGGAAGCCCACGCAATTATATCTCTTTCACATTCACTAGATGACACTGGAGTCGTCTTGATGATAGTTGTCAATGGAAACAAAATAATGGGATACTTTGTTTTGTTTTTACTGATTCCACCAAACTTCTCATAATTGTCAAAAACATAGTCAGGATATGTTTTTACCGTGTCTCGTTTGTTCAGCTTAAAACGAAGTGCACTAAGTAGGCATAGTTTTACGTTACTTCAAGTGCAGCAAATGTTTTATCGCGCCACATCTCAAAATCTCCGGATCTGATTTTTTTTTTTTTTTTTTTTTTTTTTTTTTTTTTTTTTTTTTTTTTTTTGTCACAGGTATCGGCACGGGATACTGGTGCGTACCATCATAAATCAGGCAGTACTGCCAGGATTTGTGTGAGTTAACATTCCATTTCTGTTTTATCGACATTGTGATACGCAGTAATGGGTAAACTGTATGAACATTCGGAATATTTTCTGAATATTGAAACTAAGTTATCAGTCCTTACATCGATTTGTGATCTTATAAAGAGTGACAGGATAATGTGTAACTTTTTTCAGACATTACTTCATTACAGATAACTGCATAATCTTCGAAAATTCAGAGTTTACTATTAATATTGCCCTCCAATCCATCGATGTACATCATAAACATGAAGGGTCCCAATACGCTTCACCTGTGATACGTATCTGTCGATGATACACTACCTAAGGTACTACTATCCCTGCCAAGCAATCCTCAATCCAATCGGAAATTACTTTTGATGGTTCGTATGACAGTACTTCGTGAGCCGTGAGGCGCTTCGGTGTGTATCGAAAGCGTGTTTTTACCTCTGTGCCACTGCAGCCAAGCCAACGATTCCTTCGCGTCCCACCAGGGGGCGCGTGGCGTCCCTACCGAGCCGATTTAACGACGGTGCGCGTGAACTCGCTCTCATTCATTTACTATCGATAGTTGGAGGATGGCAATCCAAGGGCCAGTGCTTGTAGTCATGTGGGACATGGACATTATAGACAACTGCCGGAACTGAATATCACTTTGAGCGGGAGAGTGTGTTAATCTGTCAATTTACGTGCCAGAGAAACACGTCGCTCGGATTTGGTGGATACGGCCTTAGTATTATGTCTGCTGCTGGATATCTGCAAACATCACGGGTAAAGTGAAATGGCTGAGCCCTTGGATTTGCTTGGTCAGCGCCGTAGTGCGTAAACTGTATGAACATTCGGAGCTATTCGCTGTACCAAAGGGTTCTTTACACTCACCTCTACTTACATTAGGCTCCCAAAACCTGAATCTGTAAACCGATTTCCCAATATCGCTTCTCGTTGGTCATGTATACACTCCAAAATTGAATCTCGAAATCCCATTGTAGCTGCTGGTTTTTCAGTTCCACAATCGATTTTCGCTCCCACGTAAACGCACAAGATTTTTCAAAACGTGCTTTGGTTCTCAGGTTACGTTTCGTAATTAATATTTTTTGATTGAAATGGCCGGAGAGATTTAATTGTACAGTGAATGATACATGGAAATATTAGAATGAGCATGAAGCTGTACAACTCTAATACTTGATTAAAGAGAAATAGCGATTGTACTGATTCAATCAGAAACTGGAAAACTGTTTTCCAGATGCCACATCTTACTAGATCAGCAAATCCGCTTCGGGCCTTAACATGTAAAGAGGACAGCGAAACACGTTTTCTGAAATTCGGATTTTTCTTCCGGAAGATGTTTCACATATAGCCGGCCGCTGTGACCAAGCGGTTCTAGGCGCTTCAGTCCGGAACCGCGCTGCTGCTACGATCGCAGGTTCGAATCCTGCCTCGGGCATGGATGTGTGTGATGTCCTTAGTTAGGTTTAAGTAGTTCTAAGTCTAGGGGACTGATGACCTCAGATGTTAAGCCCCATAGTGCTTAGAACCATTTGAACCATTTTTAAGTTAGAGGCCGGGAGCAATGCCGTTCCAGAAAAGCTAGTCGACAAGGCTTTCATATACTGCTTAATTCAGACAGGCGTTAAACAGTCATCGCAGCTGCTAACTGAGAGGAGGCTCATGTCAGTCATCGAGCTGAGATATTGCAGACGGCCTCCACCTGATTATGTCTTCAATAGCTGCAGGCCACTGCCTGTACTAAGTGTGGAGGCTACTGACTTGGCGCTTTCCCACATGTGGGTCAACCGCTGTCTGACAGTCATCTGCTGCTGGTCGCCTTCCTGGTGGACCGAGGTTCGAGCCTGGGTCACCTAGCTGACCAGCTCAGCAATAATTTGGCTGCTTTCTGTTTTAAGTTAAGCCTTGAGAGTGGTTTTGTTTAAATTTTATTTATACATTATTTTAGGAACTAGCCTGAGTAATCTCAATTTAAATATCAAACTATATACATTGCTGCCTTTTTCTTTGGCTCAGATTCGTATTTTACTTGATTATTTAGCAGGGACGAAATAACATATTTCATTTTATTTACAGTCATTTGTTGTCTCTTCTGATTTGCTGCGTTTACAGAGTTAACTGAACTGCCAGCTAAGTCTTTAGATGCTTTATGTATGTTACATGGAACATGTACTAATAAAAATGTTTCGTCTGTTCTCTCACTAACTGAAGTTATACTACGCTTTACTTGATCTATGCAGTGGCATAGCCACCTGAGCCGCGTGGTCTCAGGCGTCTTGTCACGGTCCGTGCGGAGGTTCGAGTCCTCCCTCGGGCATGGGTGTGCGTGTTGTCCATAGCGTAAGTTAGCTTAAGCTAGATTAAGTAGTGTGTACGCTTAGGGACCGATGACCTCAGCTGTTTGGTCCCATAAGACCTTACCACAAATTTCAAAAATTTCCGGAACCACCTGAGTGCGCTCAAGGCTTACATAATTTCCCCATTTCTATTTTTAACCTATAATTCATGTGTTACATATTGACTGAAAATATTCTACGTAGTTATATGAGCCAATTTATTCCATTCTGTTTTTTCATAGTGACTCACTACCTGTTCTGACCTTAAAAATAACGTTTTATTGATACACTGAGATGACAAAAGTCATAGGATACCTCCTAATTTCGTGTCGGACTCCTTTTGCCCTGCGTAATGCAGCAACTCGACGTGGTAAGGACTTAACAAGTCGTTGGAAGTCCCCTGCAGAAATATAAAGCCACAGTGCCTCTATATCCGTTCATAATTGCTGAAGTCTTGCCGCCGAGGGATTTTGTGCACGAACTGACCTCTCGATTATGTCCCATAAAAGTACGATGGGATTTATTTTGAGCAACCTGGTTGGGCAAATCATTCGCTCGGTTCACCCACAATGTTCCTCAAACCAGTCCCAAACAACTGAGGCCTGGTAATATGAAACATTGTCATCCATAAAAAAATCCATCGTTATTTGGGAACATGAAGTTCATGAATGGACGCAAATGGTCTCCAAATAACCGGACCTAACCATGCCAATCAATGATCGGTTCAGCTGGATCAGAAGACCCATTCCATTCCGTGGAAACACAGTTCACACCATTATGGAGCCACCACCAGCTTCACAGTGTGCTGTTGACAGCTTGGGTCCGTGTTTCGTGGGGTCTACCATCAGCTCTTACCAACTGAAATCGGGACCCATCTGACAAGGCCACGGTTTTCCAGTCATCTAGGATCCAACCAACAAGGTCACAAGCCCGGGAGAGGCGCTGCAAGCGATGTCGTGGTGTTAGCAAAGGCACTCGCTTCAGTCGTCTGCTGCCATTGCCCATTAACGCCAGATTTCGCCGCACTGTCCTAAGAGATATGTTCGCCGTACGCCCCACACTGATTTATGCGGTAATTTTACACAGTGTTGCTTGTCTGTCAGCACTGACAACTCTATGCAGAAGCTGCTGCTCTCGGTCGTCAAGTGAAGACTGTCGGCCACTGCGTTGTCTGTGGTCAGAGATAACGCCTGACTCTAATATCCTCGGGACACTCTTGACACTGTGAATACTGAATTCCATAACGATTTCCGGAATGGAATGTCTCATGCATCAAACTCCAACTACCATTTCGCGCTCTGTTTGTTAATTCAGGTAGTGCGGCTATAACCACGTCGGAACCGTTTTGAGATGAATCATTTGAGTACAATGACAGCTCCGCCAATGCACTGCCTTTTTATTCGTTGTGTACGCGATACTACTGCCATCTACGTATGTGCATATCGCTATCCTATGACTTCTGTCAACTCAGTATATTATTGCGCAACATTTGTATTTTCGATTTGCTTGAACTCAGACCTTACTTATGAAAGAAATACATAATAACTATTTGGAATACCTCTTTTAAAGTAGTTTTCTGCTTGAGGTTTTTTTTTTTTTTAAACCTGGCACCATTTAACTCCCAGGTGGTCGCTTGCTATGGTATTTCACTTCCGTTAATAAGCGTTTGTGTGGTCAAATGCTTTTCGGAAATCAAGAAATACTCTATCTACTTGTTTCCTGTTTCAACCGGTATGGCATTCTGCCTCTGTCGAAACGTAAATGGTCGCTTGGGTCGGCGACTTTATGAATAAATAGATAAGTTATTTCTGCAAGGCTGAGCTGACGTAGGGTAAACGTCATAGGACGCCACAAGGTTCAGTGCTCTGTCTTCACCAATTTGAATCTACATAAGGCGGTCTTTTAGAAACGAATGCCTTCCAAATATTTTCGCCGGCCGGTGTGGCCGAGCGGTTCTGGGCGACCAACCCCGTAATCGCAGAGCAGCACTTGCGACCTACGTCCTCAATTATTTGCTGGATGTATTCCAATTTCTGTCTTCCTCTACAGTTTTTGTCCCCTACAACTCCCTCTGGCACCATGGAAGTTATTCCATGAAGGCTTAGCAGTTGTCCTATCATCCTGTCCCTTCTGATTGTCAGTGTTTTCCACACATCCCTTTCCTCTTCGATTTTGCGCAGAACCTCCTCATTCCTTACCTTAGCAGTCCACCTAATTTTCAACATTCGTCTGTAGCACCACATCTCAAATGATTCGATTCTCTTCTGTTCTGGTTTTCCCACAGTCCATGTTTCTCTAGCATACAGTGCTGTGCTCCAAACGTACATTCTCAGAAATTTCTTCCTCAAATTAGGGCCTATGTTTGATACTAGCAGACTTCCCTTGGCCAGGAATGCCTTTTTTGCCAGTGCTAGTCTGCTTTGATGTTCTCCGTACTCCGTCCGTCATTGGTTACTCTGCTGCCTAGGTAGTAGAATTCCTTAACTTCATCTACTACGTAACCATCAATCCTAATGTTAAGTTTCTTGTTGTTCTCATTTCTACTACTTCTCATTACTTTCGTCTTTCTTCTATTTACTCTCAATCCATATTCTATACTTATTAGACTGTTCATTCCATTCAGCAGATCATGTAATTCTTCTTCACTTTCATTCAGGACAGCAATGACATCAGGCGAATCGTATCACTGATATCCTTTCACCTTGAATTTTAATTCCGCTCCTGAGCCTTTCGTTTATTTCCATCATTGTTTCTTCGATGTACAGATTGATCAGTAGGGGCGAAGCACTACATCCCTGTCTTACACTCTTTTTAATCCGAGCACTTCGTTCTTGGTCGTCCGCTCTTATTACTCTCTCTTGGCTCTTGTACTTATCGTGTATTACCCGTCTCTCCCTATAGCTTACCCCGATTTTTCTCAGAATTTCGAACATCCTTCACCATTTTACACTGCCTAACGCCTTTTCCAGGTCGAAAAATTCCATGAATATGTCTTGATTGTTCTTGAGTCTTGCTTCCATTATCTTCCATTATCATTCGCAACGTCAGAATCGCCTCTCTAGTGCCTTTACCTTTCTCAAAGCCAAACTGATCTTCATCTAACACATCCTCGGTTTTCTTTTCCATTCCTCTATATATTATTCTCGTCAGAAGCTTGGATGTATGCGCTGTTAAGCTGATTGTGCGATAGTTCTCGCACTTGTCGGCTCTTGCAATCTTCCCGAAAGTCCGATGGTATGTCGTCAGACCCATATATTCTACCCACCAACTTGAATAGTCTTTTCGTTTCACTTCCCAAATGATTTTAGAAGTTCTGATGGAATGTTATCTATGCCTTCTACCTTATTTGATCTTAAGTCCTCCAAAGCTGTCTTAAATTCTGATTCTAACGCTGGATCCTCCATCTATTCTAAATCGACTCCTGTTCCTTCTTCTATCACATCAGACAAACCCTACCCCTCATAGACGCCTTCAATGTACCCTTTTCACCTTTCCGATCTCTCCTTTCCATCTAACAGTGCAATTCCCGTTACACTCTTAATGTTACCACCTTGCTTTTAATTTCACCGAAGGTTATTTTGACTTTCCAATATGCTGAGTCAGTCCTTCTGACTATCATTTTTTTTTCGATTTCTTCACATTTTTCATGCAGTTATTTCGTCTTAGCTTTCCTGCACTTCCTCAGCGACTTGTATTTCTGTATTCCTGAATTTACCTGCACGCTTTTGCACTTCTTTCTTTCAGCGATCAGCTGAAATATTTCTTCTTTTACCTATGATTTCTTCGCAGTTACCTTCTTTGTACCTATGTTTTTCTTCCCAAACTTCTGTGTTTGCCCTTTTTAGATTTGTCTATTCCTCATCAACTGTACTGCGTATTGAGCTATTCCTTATTACTGTATCTATAGCTTTAGAGAACTTCAAGCGTATCTCGTCATTCCTGAGTACTTCCGTATCCCACTTCTTTGGGTATTGATTTTTCCTGACTAATCTCTTAAGCTTCAGTCTACTCTTCGCCTACTATATTGAAATCAGTGTCTATATCTGCCCCTGAGTATGCCTTACAATCCAGCATCTGATTTCCGAATCGCTGATGTAATTTAACTGAGATCTCCCCGTATCACCCGGCCTTTTCCAGGTATACCTCCTCCACTTGTGATTCTTGAACAGAGTATTCGCTATTACTAGCTGGCATTTATTACAGAACTCAATTAATCTTTCTCCTCTCTAATTTCTCGCCCCAAGCCCATATTCTCCAATAACCTTTTCTTCTACTCCTTCCCCTAAAACTGCATGCCAGTCCCCCATGACTATAGATTTTCATCTCCCTTTACGTACTGTATTACCCTTTCAGTACCCTCATATACTTTCTCTCTCTCTTCATCTTCAGCATGATAATCGTAATATTAATACGTGAACACGAAAATTTAAATATCGATTTTGAATATTAATTGTACCCGGAGGCCAATGAGTGTTATATAATGCGAAAGATACTTCCCCAAAAGACAAAATCATGCGTTTAAGTAATAGTTAAGAGTGGTAAAAGCAAGTAGAGGTTTCTATATTCGTAACTGTGATGATACCTTCTCTATCACGCGTTAAAATCCCCAACAAATGCATATCGACAAATGGAGTGCAGCTAACTTCTGCCTGCGTACCAGTCAGGTTCTGTGGTAGAAATGTCACAGGGAAGTAACAACGTTTCGTGGAATCGCATTCTAGGGACTGTCATGTCTATTTGGGTCATTCGCGGTAACACAACCAGTGCGGACAGCTACAACGTGACAACTTCTAGGTCGATAATGTTGTCAGCAGTGGAAATCAAGATAGCATAATAACGAAGTCTGTAAATAACATTGTATATTGGCGTCGTTATTTCGCTTACTTTCCTGTGGTCGTTTTCCACCGTTTCCAGAAAATTTTAAGTAAGTCCGTAATTTTTAATTTCTTCATTTTGAATAACTATTAAATTCATTTTGAATAACTTATTAAACGGAAACTATTCTGCTTTATGCTATGACTAGAAGAAGAACGCTAACAGGTCGGCGTGAAAAGCGCAGAGCTAGACAGACAACTTTTGTGGATATTTATAATGATAATGTGTCTGGTTTATTTAACGATCAGAATATTAACACGTGAATATCAAAAAATGAAGTACCGATTTTTCAAATTAATTATACAAGGAGGCCAGTGAAACTTATGTAATTCGAAAGGTACCTTGCCATAGATGTGCATAAAAAACTATGTGCGTACATTGCCATTAAGAGAGGTAAAAGGAAGTAGACATACATGCATGAGAAAAGAGATAAGTTTTCTTCTGTTCTTACATTGCTACTCCCCATAGTAACGATCAGTTGTTATGGTACAAATCACACGATAACAACAACGTTTCGTGAAATCACGTTCTAGGAACGCTCACGTTTAAATGTTGCAGATGGTTCATTTGCAGTAACACACTCACAGTGGGCAGCTACAGTGCCACAACTGCTACTTCGTTGATGTTGTCAGCGGTGAGAAACATAAAGAAGTCGTCGGGGACAACAAACGTTATTTAGTTTCTTCCCTTACTTTTGTCCAACGCTAAACAGAACTAACGTTGTGTTTGGCTGCCACCATGACCACAAAATCTGAAATGTTCCTAATGTTCAATTTCATCATTTTGAATAGCTACGTATGTCCTTATTACACGGAAACTATATTGTTTTAGGCTATGCCTCGAAGAAGAGCACTAACGAGTCAAACTGAAAGACGAAGAGATAGACACAATTTTTGCTTGGACAAAATAATAGGAATAATGCGAACGTTGATAATGGTAATCCTACTGTTGTTTTTAAAGAGATAGTTAAATGTGCACTGAACGTAATTTCAAATAATTTTCAGAGTTATAATTGCAGTTTGATGAATTTACAGTCCATCATTTCGCATCTGATGTTGCTTTACGCGATACAACGGCAGTCACATTGTGCTGTCATAAGTTATTTTGCCACCAGTTGCACAAAATGAATTTTTCAACGCACTGTGTCAAGGACTCACTTAAAAGATCAAAAAATTCCAGAGAAATCAAAGAATTATTCCAAGAGTACTCGTAGATGCAATGCAGCATTTGCTATGGGTCATTTCTGATGCTAAAATTTCAGAGTTTTGCATGGAGACTATCACTTTAAGATAGACGGCATTTTTTTTATATCACAGATAAGGTCCACTGACTTAGTTGGTCGAATTTCGATCAGAGGTGGCAACAGTATTTATTACTAGCTGTTCGGATACTTTTGACCAGATAGCAGACTCATCCCCCTGTTTGATGCTGTACACCTCCAACTCGTCATTTCTTTCCGATGACAACTTCTTCGAACATTAGGATTCGAAATAACTAGTTTCGAATCGAATGCCACCTCTCAACCATGCATTATCGGCCTCACCTATGGGCACATAAGTTCACACTGTGTACGTCAGTGCCGGCCGGTGTGGCCGAGCGGTTCTAGGCGCTTCAGTCCGGAACCACGCTGCTGCTACGGTCGCAGGTTCGAATCCTGCCTCGGGCATGGATGTGTGTGATGTCCTTAGGTTAGTTAGGTTTAAGTAGTTCTAAGTTCTAGGGGACTGATGACCTCCGATGTTAAATCCCATAGTGTGTACGTCAGTGATCTTACAGTTGTGAAATTTGGAGAGGTACTGGCTGAATCGAAGCTGTGAGGGCAGATCGTGAGTCGATGCGAGCATGGCTGGGGTGGTAAGAGTATTGCCCAAGATGGGCATGGCGCTGAGTCCATGTCATCGTTCTGTACACAGTTTTAAACTGCCAGAGTGTTCTGTATGACAAGGTTTTTTTAAAAAAATAAAAATATCAGTATTTTAAACCTAGCTGCACAACAGCAACGGTTCCACGTAATACTGTTTATGGTATAACATTAATGCTGGTAACCTCAGTGGTCTATTTTCTCAGGAAGCTATGATGCACTTTCAAATCTTTAAGCTCACTACCCTTTATGTAATGTGGTTTTCTCACGATGTATGGCTGCCACTACATCGGCCCTTATGTGATTTTGTCTGGCTCTAAAACGTTGGTTCCCTGCGAATGTTTATTACCTGGATTGTGGACCAGGGTTCGTAATTCTGTCTTAAGAGCCATTATTATCAATTTTAAAGTTCTGACATATATACCGTGTGTGGGCTTCACTAATATTGTAGTGTAATTTTTATATTCTGGCTGTATATGCCACTGTACGTAACTCTCTCGGCGTAAGCGCCACCTGCCTTTTTGATGTATAACTACATTAATTGTACCAAGGCTCCCATATTGTTATAACGGGAGTGTTAAACGCTTTCCTTCTTTTTATTGTTACTTTATCTAAGGACGTTATTAATACTGATAATTTACACGTTGCTTTTGTACGCCAATCGGCACATGGTTCGCGCCATGAGCGCCACCTGCCCTGGCCGCAGAGTAACTACGCTGGCCGATTACACTCAGTCGGTTGTGAGCTCTGCAACATCCATGTACTAATTTATATTTACGTGACAAACCCTATTTGTAGGGCTATATTTTAATTTTAACAAATGGATCTATGCAGACATTTGTAAAAACGGCGATGATACATCAGTCCATACTAATGTAAAATTTTAAGTACCAGTCGTCGTTCTCATATTTTTGTAATGCAAGAGCTCTCTAATTTGTGTTAAAATCTATTCTTGACTTAAGTTTCATACCTTTCTAATGTAAGCTATGATGTTCATTGTCCTTAGGCCACCTTCTGAAGAAGACAAATTTAAATTTGTTGAAACCTAGGTAAAGAATTCTTTATCCATTGCAACTGGTCGGCTGTTTATAATTTTATTAAATAAAAATATTATGCAATCAAAATCGGCTGTTTTTAGGGCTCCATACGTCAGTCAGTAAAAACAGAACCCTTATGGGATCAATTTGTTGTCTATCTGTCTGTCTGCCCGACAGTTAAGGCCCTAGAGGTATCAAGTTGAAATTTATGTCACATACAGGGAATAGACAAAATAATATGAAGACTTGTACTTACTTGGAAATGGTTTATTAATAAGGGGTTAGATCCCCATTTGCCTGTAATACAGCTGCGATTCTTCTTGGAAAAGTGGCATATAATGATTTTATAGTCTCCAGTGGAATATTATGCCACTCTTCGATCAGAACCTCTTCTAACACCTATAGTGACGAGGGAGGCGAAAATCTGCGCTCCAATACCGTCCACAACGGTTCGATAATGTTCAAGTCCAGGGCCGGTGCTGGCCAGGGAAGACGCTGTTCAGTTGCATGCTCCTCATACCACGATTGTACTGTCCTGGCTTTGTGAAAGGGTGCATTATCGTCCCGAAATATGGCATCATTGTTGGGAACAACATTCGAATCACTGGGTGCACCTGATCATCTAAACTTTTCACATAATCATTGGTGGTAAGGCCGCCTTTAAGAATAATGATGGGACCAGCAGAATATCATGATATGGCTGTCTACACCATCACACTTCCACCTCCATGCTTAACATTTGAATCAAGCAATCAGGACTGTCCCGATGTTGGAAATAACAAAAATATTGACTCGTTGGGTCATTTGACGTGTTTCAACTGATCAGCCGCCCAGCATTTATGCTAATGGCATGTTTTACGGTTATTTGCGTTGGTTGTCGTCACTAATGGTTCTGCTATAGCAGCTCGTCCACGAATATTCGCTTTATGGAGTTCTCGGCGGACGGTGTCGATAGATATGGGCTCTGCAGTCACTTTAGCCGTCGTAGTTTTGTGTTGTTTTGAGACAATTCGTATTAGCGTATGACGATCTCTGCCATTAGTTTTGATTTGCGCCCAGCATTACGTTTACACGATGATATCTTTCCATGTTTTGTGTAGGCTGCCAGACTGTTGGAACAGTTGCTCTTGAAACATTCAATAAGTTTGAAACGTCCCCCCACTGCTGGCGGCTCACCTCCAACTGCGCAACGCTACGTGCTGTTCACAGCCAGCTGCCTAACACTACAATGGCGAGTATTACAACAATGCAAAGCAGCCACAGACTGCACACAGCACAGCCAGTGATTTTCATACAGAGGTGGCGTTACCAATAAAAAAAACCTAAACAGCCTACTTACATAGCCCCCATGCTCCCCACAAAAAATTTTACAAATTGTTTTGGACAGTGGCCAATAATGATTTGATAAATTTTTCATAATTACAGTAACAAAAATATCAAATGCACACACTTATTGATACAATGTTGGTCAAAAGCTAAAATTTTCTCACTGTCCATAAAGACAGTCCTGATCATTCATCACAGTGATCTTACAGTGTTTTTTTCCTCAAAGTCTGAGTAGTAAAAGAGAATGCACACAGAAATAGTGGATTTCCATGCAGTCTTGAAGAAGTAGTGTTGTCCTTCCAACGGAAAGACAGTGCTGACTCTTGAGATGCAGACAGGTAATGGGTCACAACAGAGCAAACCCACAGCAGAGTCATTCGAAGTTTTGAAGAATATTGGTAGGTAGGTCATCACAGAGCAGACCCACTGTAGTCCTGGTAGGGATTACGGTATTGGTGGGCCACCAGAGGTGCAGACCCACTGCAGTCCTTGTAGAAATAATGGTATTGGTGGGTCATCAAAGGTGCAGACCCACTGCAGTCCTTGTAGAAATTGGCAGGCCATCAAAGATGCAGACCCACTGTAGTCCTGGTAGAGATAGCCAGCAGCCATCTGTTGTGACTGTGCAGGTGCACAATCACCATCAAAGAGTCTTGCAGAGAATATAGCAAGTCCATAAACCACCACTTGTCCATTCACAAAAAATTTGTTTGAAATGTCTTTAGAACCAGCAATGCTGTTATCCAGTCCCTTGCTGAATTATTAACACAGGTGCAAACACTAACAGTCCCTACTTCTCACATATTGTCCATATACTATGACCAACGGAAATGTGTGCAGTGAAATGAATGCTTACAAGTTACTTAGTTTGATAAACTGGTGTCAATTACAATTTTATAACATGAGAATACAATTACAAAGGAACAAAATACATCATTAAAGAACATAACAATACAGATAACTCTGTAGTAGTACAGGCTTTACAAAAGAATCGAAATAACATATACATCAGTGTTACAGGAATTATGACATAAGTAAATATATAAAAGATCAGAATAACTTTTGAAACATCAACTTCACACATGAGCATTAAAAACAGAACAGAATAAATAATGTCTAAACATCATTACAAAGAAAATAACATATTATAAATGCAAATTATATTTGAGGATAACAGTATTCCTCATCATAGTGAACGTAGCTTAGTACTAGAACAGAAAAAAATTTCTACGAAACAGTACACAGAGACAGGAAGAAAAGAAATACACAAGGATACACAAACACATAGCATAATAATACAAAAGGAAAGGACAGGGTTTGTTTTACTGCAGTATTTTGCAAACAAAACTTTCTTTACTTCCTGGAGATCTCCCTTCATTCATCATTATTCCCAAAAAGTCCTATCTATACCTGCTTTCTGTATTCTATTCATATTTCTTTCAAAATAATTACTCATTTTTGCCAAATCTGTTTCTTATATCTTCTCAATGCGTTTCTTCCAATTCATCGCAACTTATTCTCTTATATAGTCTACCCCCTCTTAAGCTAACTTAAATCTACTGAACTCAGATGCTAAACTAAGGGACGAGGCAATGCAGCAGCACAAAACAAGTAACACAAACATCAATGACAAAAAATTCAAACTGGCAAAACAATTGCAATATTACAACTAATATAAGGCAACGTGCAGCAAACAAGAAAAATAAATCTGGCTTAGCAGAGTAACACAAATTAAAATTCAGTAGCACTATGCCTGGCAAACAGCAGCTTATATCTAAACATGACAAAGCTGAAAATGACCATGTCTAATACCTATGTCACATCTTAACACAAGAGTGATGCATCACAATTTATTCTAGAAAAGAAATTACCAAGTCATTAAAAATAGTATTTATGCAATTCCTGTGAAGGGAAATGTCTATTTATGTGCCCTCGTTTTCTTGGAAGGAGATCATTAATTTCTTATTGACTGGATCTGTAGGCATAAAATAACTATATTAGTACATATATTAAATTTTATTTTAACCAATGCTGCAGTGCAGCTAGGAACTAAATATTAAACAAAATAGGCAAAGCAAGGAGTCAAACGTCATTCACTAGTCATATGGCATTTCATAATGCAGTAAACAATCTTTCAACTAGCAAGACAATAGACATAAAATGTTTCTCATCACTTCATTTCAGTAAATATCATAAATTAAGAACTCTACAGTGTAAGCATGTTTTCAAGTTTGAGGGTGCCGTATTTACGATGCTTTCTATAAAGGAATGTCGATAGCGAGGATAATGGCCTCCCCTTTTTTTTTTCTACCACCTAATGGCTTTTTCTCAAGGCGGCTGGCACACCTGGCCGCTCACAACGAATTACGTCACGGTCACTTACCTTTCTTACCGAAATATTTACGACAGCAGTTTTCGCTATAGTGACAGTCTCATATAAAAATTTCACAGGTCGAAAATTTGCGTTACAAATGTGTAGAAACAAAATCCTGTAAATATAACAGTGTTCAAAAAGTTTTCGTCGGCATTGTGATACATTCACACATTTACACACATTTCATAACTCTTAAAGTACGATTCTTGATTTCCAACATCCTTCTCCACAAATCAGAGTCCCTAACCACTACTCATTATTCCTTACCTTATTACACATATACATATTCGTCGACACGTCAATCTTGCGACGACACTTCAATATTTCATCGTAATAAATACATAACATATTCAAATTCCTCATATACGGTAGCATCATCTTATTGATCATAAACATACCTCAACAGCATAATACACATCGTCGTCGTAATAATATCGTAACATCTCAGTCAATTCTCAAAATCGTCGTAGCTTCCTCCAATAATTTCAAAACCTAAAAAAAAATTCTCTGCTCATTTCAATAGTGTCATCTACCTCAAACATACTTTAAAAATCATGATCCCAAACCAAATACATCATTCAAAGCTCTCATTGTATCACAATGGTTCCGAAAAAATATGAACAGTTTACAAAGTACAGACAAAATACAGTTTCATAAGTCTGAAGTTATCCAACTGTGTAATTGCGTAAACATCTGTCACTGACGTAGTAAAAAGAATGTTTGTTTCTCTGTCAAATAATCAGATAGCTGTGTAATTCTGTGTTAGAGAAATATGGTACCGATGTGTAAAGTTGTATAAGCAAATACCATATTAGCTAGGGCTCCTTGTATTTGACAAACACATGGTACACAAAGTAAGCGTGTACCCCCCTGAGGATTAATGTAATTATACCCTCAGGTGTTACAGATTACAGCAATGGAATGAAATATATCACGGAAAACCCTTGTATCATTGTACTTCAAATATCTTAAAAAATGCATGTTTTAAGTGCGAAATTAATCACTCAAATACGTGTCCTGTAGCGCTAAATGTGCGTCTTGCTGTAAGATAATCTCTGTGGAAGTGTCGTAGTTATCGTCCTCCGAAAGCTAAGTTCTGCAGAAGCCAATGTACTTACCTCATGATACACCAAATTTCAAGTAAACCAAAATGTTGCATTAAAATCTAATTAGCAGTACCGGTAAATGTTCTAAGTATGTGAGTCTTATAGTCGTTACGTAAACATGCAACTAACAAACAAGAATGTGCAAATAACAACACTGTGTCGTCTGTTCACTATAACAATGCATTCATAATATCTGTTTAAATAAGTTCTCTTGGTTCTTGACTGGATATTTAACTTCAAACATTGTTGCATATTAACAGATTCTAAGTCTGACAAAGCATACTAGCAATGTAAAGTGAAAAGTTATATGGCAAAGGCTAAGTTAAACAGCAGATTATCATTCAATAAACGGTTTTACATGTGAAATGTGGTGTAACCCTTTACTCTTCCTAGTACGCAGACTTTCAACTGAAAAGCAATTGTCATGTTTTATACGTCGGTAAGGAATGCTAAAATTTTTCTCAAGTTTAGCGTCTATGTTATTTTTCTCTGAGCCAGCCAGCGCACGCGGCTGCCTGTGGTGCGAGTCATTGTCTGTTGCTTTGTTGGCGCGCGTCGTTATTGGGATTTGGAGACCTAACTTCTACAAATTCACCTTGCCCATAGGGCCCAGCCCTGTTTGAATCCCGCCAGTTCTGATGAAATTCAGGTCTGTCGTTATGATTATATCGTCTGTCGTCATGTCGGTAGTTCCTGTAGTTTCTTGTCTGTCGGTCATGTGGTGGAGAATTTCTCCCTGAATCGTAACTGCGCGCTGGACCGTTGCGTCTAAAGTTTTTCTGTCTCCCTTGATAATAATTATTTTGGTTCCCAAATTGTCTGTTTCTCTGATTGTCTCTGTGATAGTCGCTACCGCGGAGAGGTGATCTTTCCCTGTAATTATTACTGCTCTGCCAACGGTTGTCATATGGGTGGTGTCTGTTTTGGTCACGATTTGCGTTGTAAGAATAGGCTTGTCGTGTCCAGTTATTGCTTCTGTCGTCACAGAATTGTGACGGATGTGACCTGTAGTGATTGTTTTCCTGTTTTAGCATCCCGCGACTGTCTGTTCTTGTTCTTGTAACAGTCCCTGAAAAGCTTCAATGTCGTCTTTGCAACGTCCTGCTAAAATAATATGTCGTAAATGTTCAGGCAAATTGAGTAAGCAAATGCGGATGAGTTCTGAGGGGCTGTATGGGTTTGAAAGATATTGATTCTTATGCAACATGTCTTCAAAATATTTCACAAGACTGGAGAATTCAGATTGTTCGAAATGTTTCATCATTATGATGCTATGTTTTACTCGGTCTTGTGTAGCTTGAGACCAATATGCTGAGAGGAAGGTATGATAAAATTCTCCTTCACTGTGGCAATCGTGAATGACCGATCGCATTGTTACAGCTGGTTCATTCTCCAAGTAGCCACACATAAATTCTAATCTGTGTTCTAACAACCAGTTGGGAGGAAAACAATGAGAGAATTGATGGAGCCATGCTTGTGGATGAATGTCTTTGGCAGAATTCTTAAACGTTTTGAATTTACGTGTAGTAATGAACAGCTTATAGTCAAAATCATCATGTCGGCGAGTTGCATATCGGTCATTGTTACGTCGTTTCGGCGGTTCCATTTCAAAATTCGGTGCACCTTGCCAATTTCTTTCATAACTTCCGAAATGCCCTGTGTTATTATTTTGTGGGTGTTCCGTATTTCTAAGTCCCTCTTCCCGTGTTGGAGCGCGAGTGTCCTCTGAAATATGAAATTTTTGTGTTACTTGTGCCAACTGATCTTGTACTTCCCGCATTTCTCTTTGGTGTTGCGTATTAATTTGATTCAGATTTTGTTTCAGTTTCCTAATTTGTTCGCACTCTTCTGTGTCATTAAAGACTACCGGTTTTGTGTCATTCAGATTATCATCTACCTTCGTAGATAAGTTTGTGAACTGATCCAAAAGTTCGGCTACTTTCTCTGATAGTGTACTTATTTCCTCAGTGTGTTTTTCTGAACCAAGTTTCAGAGTGTCCATTTGTGTTGAAATCGTATCTACTGTGTCCTTTAAGTTTTCTTGAGTTTTTGCAAGTTGCGTAACCGAATCGGTAGATGCAACTGAGTCAATTTTAGCTTGCAAGGTGTCGTGATTTTCATGAACAACAGTTTGCAGTTCTTTTATGGCTGCTTCGTGATTCTGTAATGCATTTTCATGCCACGAAAAAATAGGTTGAAAATGCTCACAAATTTGTGTTTTTACGTCATTACAGACTTTTTGACATTTCGATTCGATTTTATGTAACTCAGTAGTTAAATCTTCACGTGTTTGTTCAAGAGTCGTGTCTAACTTTTGAAGATTTTGTTCCATTGTGTCTAACTTTTTAAGATTTTGTTCCACTGTGTCTAACTTTTGAAGCTTTTGCTGTGTTTGTATCTGATTTTGTTCCATTGTGTCTAACTTCTGAAGATTTTGTCCCATTTGTTTCTGATTTTGTTCAAGCGTTGTGTTTAAGTTTTGTAGCCTTTGTCCCATTTGTTGCATTAACTGTAATAACAATGCACTGGTGTCTGAAACATGTTCCTCAGTGCTTTCCGGCAGTGAAGTTGCACCGGCAACATTTACATTTTGACAAGCAGAAAATGTGTCTTGACTTATTTGCGAAAACGGTGAGGACCCAAAACCTGAATCTACAGTATTTGCAAAATTGTGTCCTGTCATTTCGGATTCCTGAGGCAAGCTGTTGCCGAGCGATCGATCGATAAAGCTTCCCTGTTCACTAATTGTTTCACTGCCTACGCCATTGCTTGCCGCCCGCTCCATTTCCCTATGCACAATTACCAAATTACTACTTTGAACATTAGTTAATTCATTACATGGTGGCGCTAACACACTGCTTTCGTCTTCACTGTCATTTCTCAGTTTACTTTGGAGCCTAGTATTACGTTTTTCACACGTCATTATTGTCACAATATTTCACACGACAACACAGAAAAGCACAATTTGAAGAGCAAAAATAAGAGAACATATTAACATAGCACTGAAAATAATATCTAGTTAATTGCAGCTGCGAAATACTTGGTGCAAATCTACATGCGTGCCACACCTGTTTTACTGTACAACGATGAAAGACTGCAACTACAAAGGAAATTCTCTCTATAATTACGCGCTAGCAATGAACAATAGCTACACTAATTACACAGACTACAAGAAAAAAATCAGAAGATTCCAGTGAGGTATCCTAGGCTAAGGGTCGACATATGAAACGTCCCCTTTAGAAAAATTTATACAAGACTGTGCTTAAACTGACACACAATATTTTTAGCGCAACGCAATCTGACTTTCAAAAATCCCTACAAAAGAATGGCCCTGACTAACATTAACCTATACGTTTCACAAATCACTTACCTCACAATAATCTTCGTTACTCGAACTACTGCAGTACAGCGAGCGCCACTACTGCCAGCTAAATAAAAGATTCAAACTACGGAAGGCACTAACTACTGATAGGCATAGTTAGCAAATGAAAGATTTTAATAGAGAACAAACAATGTATTTACCTCAATAGTCATAATATATATAGCAGTTCATGACAAATTACAAAACTCCGCCATCTCTCTCCCCACATCCATCACTGCTGGCGGCTCACCTCCAGCTGCGCAACGCTACGCGCTGTTCACAGCCAGCTGCCTAACACTACAATGGCGAGTATTACAACAATGCAAAGCAGCCACAGACTGCACACAGCACAGCCAGTGATTTTCATACAGAGGTGGCGTTACCAATAAAAAAAACCTAAACAGCCTACTTACAAGTTGGCTGTGTTGGATACTGATGCTCCAGCTAATCGGGCCCCTACAATCTGCCCTCTTTAGAACGTCAACCTCGGCTTCTGAATGCAAATACGAAGTGTGCACTACTCGTAAGCAACCTGCACTGATGGCTAGACCGTGCTGAACACCCACAGCCTAGCGCAGCACGTGCCTTACCTGTGTTGTTGACCGTCAAACACAACTATCCCATTACCACCACGTTCACATAGTTTTGCCTATCCCCTGTATTAAGATGAACGGTTCCATGGCATCGTAAATAATTTAAGCTTCTAAGTCGATGCAATCAAACGGTACGACCATGTACATCACGTATGTTGATAGTCCCAAGCTCGCTCAGCAAATCGTATAGATGAAATAGAAATACATGTATCTATCGGGCCAGATGGTCTAGAAGCGCCGGCACGGAAGCTCAGCGTGTCCTCTGTAATAAAAAGAAAAATCTCTATCTCTCATACACACACACACACACACACACACACACACACACACACACACACACACACGGTATAAACATCATGAATAGAAGTTAGTCTTCAACATATACTTCGTACTTTGTTAGGTTGGCAACAAATAGGTAAACATGCCAAAGAGGAGGAAACACGTAATTGAGTTGCACTGTTTACCTTGTGAAAAGCATTGTCCGGAGAAGTAGTTATATCGACTGGCAAAAGAACACAGTACACCACAGGAAAAAAATGAGAAACATGAACAGTGTGAAGAAGGTCAGAAAGCAAAGTTGTGCTTATATAGCAGTAATAAAAGTAGTAGTGCGACCTCCAGACCAGATGTGAGCAAGCACAGTTCAGTAAAATCATAAGTAATTAGTTTAAAAAAAATCGCGACGTGAACTGTTTCATAATCTAAAACTAACAAAACTGTATCCTTATCTATCCCACTGATGATGCCTTAGAACAAGATAAGGCGAAACGCGTTTGGGATAAATAAATTAAGTAGGAGCAGGAAAAGGCAGTTTTATTTACAAAACAAGTTGAAAAAAATGTTTGTGAAATCTTATGGGACTTAACTGCTAATGTCATCAGTCCCTAAGCTTACACACTACTTAACCGAAATTATCCTAATGACAAACACACACACGTAGGGAGGACTCGAACCTCTGCCGGGACCAGCCGCACAGTGCATGACTGCAGCGCCTTACACAGCTCGGCTGGTCCCGCGCTGCTACAAAACAAGTATTTATATCCTTGCTGCAGAGGATGGCCACGCAAACAAACTTGTCTGAGTGAAGTATTCAAAGATCAGTTTGAAGGGGTATCATGTGACGACTACCTTGATCAAATCCCGAGAATAATGACGAGAAAAAAGCTGTAAAGTGCGTGCGTGGAAAGTGAGAGGTCGTGTGATCGAAATTCGGTCGATTCATAGATTTTTCAGTTTTCGTTTTAACCTGGCCTTCACTTCTGAACGATGTGAAGAGTCGCCAGAAACGAATTTCTGAACGATGTGAAGAGTCGCCAGAAACGAATTACGTATGATACCCCCATATTATAGTACATTGTGGTCAAAAGTGTTTCGGAAGTCAAGAAATGCTGTCTCTACTAGCTTCTCGTTTTAATCGGTAGAGTATCCTGCTAGCCATCTAAACGTGGAATCCGAATCTAAACGTAGGTGTGCATTTGGGTCAGCAAGTTTAAGAATAAATCGATCGATGAGTTATTTCAGTAACGCTGGGCTGACGTTGGATAAGCGTCATAGGACGCCTCGAGGTAAAGTGCTCTCTCTTCCCCTCTTAGAACTTACATACCACAATCGTTGCGAAACGAATGCTTTACAGATATTTTCATGGAAACAGACGCAGAAAGCACCTTAACACGGTTAAACTGCAGGTTGCCTTTCCTCGGTTGGATAACTGGGGTAGGTTAGGAACACGCAAGTTGCCGAAGTGGCGTCCCTTCAAAAGATTTGCACCAGGGCATTGAGCCATGAGAAATTATTATTATCTACAAACATAATTAAGTTCGTACGAAACCCTCAGAACACGAGTCCTGCTCCCACGTGCACTTTTTTTTAGTATATGTAATTTAATGCTGTTCCATCAAGACCCGCTCTAAAAATGTCTACTGCAGTTACATAAGACACTAGTTAGAATCTAATACAGTTCAAATGTCAAGCTTGAAAGCCGTTCGTTAGAGAAGTCTGGCAGATCATTTATCTTTACGCGAGTGATCAGTCGCTGGCGGGGTGCAAAGACAAGCTATGCACAGTATTCGTCTGCTGTGAATGCCACAGTATTTGGCTGTATAGAGAAGGTGTACCTGTATGGAGTAGCAGAGGAGGAGTAACTGAGTGAGCAATTCGGCGTGAGTGCACTACAGCTTTGCAGCGTGCCTGTCAGACTGGCAGGAAAGCACACTCGTGTTTTCAGGGTCGTTGGGACCAGATGTCTCACGAGGGCCCTGCCCACTCTAATTTGGCGACGTCGTCTGATGTTTCATTTCGATGGCCATTTCTATACTGCAACATACAGGAATTTATGGTGAGATCGTTACCTGCGAGTGTGCATCGGTGTAATATTTCATTGGCTGGATTTTCAGCTTTATAGATGTAACGACTTTGTGCCCAAGGCTAATCCGTTGTTGAAAGTGAGAGACTTTGTTCCACGTTCAAGGATCAATATCGGATCTCTGATGTAGGCCATGACATACATTACAATCCCATTTATTTAATATTACTCTGTGAATTCAAGATTATGTGGAGTTCATTTTTGTCCTGATTCAAATGCTTCGTGGAACTGTACTCCACATGGTCCGTTAGAGGACATACCTAACCTTCCTGCTACAATTTCTCACGTAGTTATTCAATAATAATTCGAAGTTATTTTAATTCGTCTTCAATTATTTTGAACCCACAACCATTTCTGAAAACTATTATGTATCTTTGGGTTGTTCCCGTGTGCTCGTGTATTCTTACTTAAATCAGTAGTTGATCCGAGCATAATTTAATAGGCACGTTCTGTCCTCAGCAGAATCGTTTTTCAGATACACTACCATCAGCAAAAATATTTTCAATTCTTTACATACATTTTCAGGGTGTATGAGGTAGGTTTGTGCTGCTGAGATCCTGCTGATCCTGTCGTGTTCAGAGTGATTCTTGTGAATCACGTTCATTATGAATGGTTGTTAGACCATACAGAGCGAGTTTTTACATCCTCACTGCAGCATACAAATATACTTTCAGATCGTATTTGGAGGTTACAGTGTGTTGATCGTGCCGGCCGCCGTGCCCGAGCGGTTCTAGGCGCTTCAGTCTGGAACCGCGCTGCTGCTACGGTCGCAGCTTCGAATCCTGCCTCGAGCATGGATGTGTGTGATGTCCTTAGGTTGGTTAGGTTTAAGTAGTTCTAAGTTCTAGGGGACTAATGACCTCAGACGTTAAGTCCCATAGTGCTTAGAGCCATTTGAACCTTTTTTTGTGTTGATCGTAATGTTGCTTTCACTCAAAATACATGTTCAGGCTCTTCTTAAATTACTCATTGTGCTATGAAAGTCTTTCCTTCTTCTGGGTATATTAGTCAAAAAGCAGTCAGATTGCTTTATTATTCATTCATAGCGAAATTTTTTTGTGAATAGTACAATATTTTCAGGGTATTTTCACAATAATCATACCAGTTTTGTACTCAGGTGCAAACAAAGGAGTTGGAGGCCTTTAAACTTGAGTTCTTTGTAGCAAAAGAAAACTTTTAAGTAACTAAAGATGGGAAATCAAATCCAATTTGTGTATTACTATATTCTTTCTGTTCTACACACGTTCAGGGTTTCATAGCCGTTTCAGAAAGATTTACAGTCCTGCAAGTCCATCATCGTGATACCTGAACTACGTACCTTCCGTCTGTTACATGTCTCGGCAACGTTTAAGCCTCTATATGTCCGAGACGCTTTACTCACCACGTGATTTTTTCCAAATCAGTCTTGTGACTGGTTTGATGCGGCCAGCCACGAATTCCTCTCTTGTGCCAACCTCTTCGTCTCAGAGTAGCACTTGGACCCAATGTTCTCAATTATTTGTTGGATGTATTCCAATCTCTGTCTTCCCCTACAGTTTTTACCCTCTATGGCCCCCTCTAGTGCCATGGAAACATTTCCCTATGTCTTTAAACATATCCTATCATCCTGTCCTTTCTCTTTGTCAGTGTTACCCATATGCTATTTATTGCTGTAGAATAACATTGTATGGTAACACTTTTGTAATAACACCGTATACATACTGACGACATGATGAAACCGTGCTGGCATTTTTATCTATAAAAACTGATCAATTCTATTCATGTGTATCATACCGTCTTTTTTAATGTGATAGTAAGCTTAGGAATCAGTGGATGGGCACGTCGAAGCTAGTGGACCATACTGAAGCGAGCGCAACGCAATGTAGTCGTAACACTCTTTAGAGCTTTCAGGACTACACGCTACAATACTTTAACCCAATTCAAGACATGGTACTTCTGATCAGTGACCATTATCCTTCCCTGAAATGTATATTTTTAGTATCATCATACATGGTTATTATGCAGTAATAAATTACATACGGAAAATACTGGCAAGAAGAAGAGACAGGATAATGGGACATGTGTAAAGACATAGAGAAAAACTTCCGTGGCACTAGATGGGGCCGCAAGGGTAATAACGGCAGAGGAAGACAGAGATTGGAGTACATCCAACAAATAATTTAGGACATTGGGTCCAAGTGCTACTCTGAGATGAAGAGATTTGCATAAGAGACAAACTTGTGGTGTGCTACCTCAAACCAGTCAGAAGACTGACGAAAAAAAATCTGCTTTCTCCGATCACGAGACACTGCGGAGAGGTTTGGCATTTAATCAGGATATTGTCGGAAAGTCTAGTGATCAAGAACTTCGTGCCACGACCTCTCCCCCTTTGCCGAAATGACAAACATACTGATAACATGTGATTATAAACTAGCGCATATCACAGGCGAGAGGTCAGGTTAGGAACTTACGAAGTTCTATTTTTGACGGTCTGCGTGCTGTTGTGTCCAGTAAAAAACAAAATGAAGTTGTATAGCATTGTTAGCTTGGTTACTCCAAGAGGTAGTTTCAGTCACCTAGTCCGAAAGGATTTTCTGCCTCTGAGCACACTGGTCAGTTCCCTTGCGAATAAGTAAGAGTTGTGTCCTATGTGTATTTGTTGTATGGGGTGAGTGTGTGAATGTGTGTATATTGTGGTGGAATGTTTGTATTGTATGATAGTGATGAGAAAAGGGAGAGGCTGAAACTCGATGTCGGTACGTAGTCTACTCCTATCAAATAGCACCAAAGTGCCCACTGAGCTATATGACCCCCAAAACATTGTCACAAGTCCTCGGTTCACGAGACATTGTGGAGAGATTTAGAATTTAATCCACGACTTTTGCGAAAAGTCTGATGATCAGGAACTTTACATCACCATCCCACGTCACCTTGCCAACCAAATACTGGCAGCATAACAAGGATTCGAACCGGCTTACCTTCAAGTTCAACGCCACCACACAGCTAAGGAGGCAGATGTTGTGTTTAGTGATGGCGACAATACTGGAACTCTTAGAAGGCTATACAAATCATCTGAAGCAACTTGCCCCCTAATGTCTGCCATAAGTGGACTAAAAATATACATTGCTTGGAAGGACCATGACCACCGTTCAGAAGTACCATGTTCTGAAAGCTATTGAGGTATAATGGTGTGTAGTCTTAAAACCTCTGAAAAGTGTTAGCACTACACTTCGTTGCGCTCGCTTCAGTTTGGTCCGCCAGCTTCGGTGTGCCGTTACATTCGCTCCAAAACTATTACATTGAAAAAGGCGTTGTTATAACATGCATAGAATGCATCGCTATTTTTAGCAACCATTAGCAGCACGTTCGTATTATATGCATATATTTCTTTGCTTTAGTGAAATTTTGGTTAGATTCTTTTCTCATAAGTACGTGCACCTACAAATATCCATATAACATATGTTATTGAAATGCCATGCAGTCTAGCAGCAGGTTGCTCATTACATGGATCCTATCTTTAACGTATGTAGGATCCGTCTTCCGGAATATTTCAAGAGTCAGGTATTCAACATCAGCAAAAAATGCTCCTATCTGCGTACAAAAGAGGCGAATGTGCTCTTGCCTAGTAAAAGACTGACTGAAAAGTAGCGTACCAACTGCCTCATTCTACCTTCCGCAGCACCTTTAAAAATTTTCTCAAAAACTTTGGCTTGCGAATGTATACGCGCTCTTTTTAGCATGCAACTCACTTCTAATTCCCATAAGATTCCCAAACTGGTTCGGTCCATATTACCACCTCTGAATGTCGCCTAGCCTACAATCTTAGCAACAACAGTACCGGCAAATGTTTTCCACAGTCAGAGGTTCAGAGGCATCGGAACGATTTTCGCTGATCACTTTCGACTCGGTGGTTCCCGGACCAGGGTCCCTTACATCAAATTGATACATTTACCCTTCTCCATCATCCCTGAAAGTCTGTGGCATTGCCGAGCGGGTGGCCGAGAGGTTCTAGGCGCTACAGTCTGGAGCCGCGCGACTGCTACGGTCGCAGGTTCGAATCCTGCCTCGGGCATGGATGTGTGTGGTGTCCTTAGGTTAGTTAGGTTTAAGTAGTTCTAAGTTCTAGGGGACTGATGACCTCGTATGTTAAGTCCCATAATGCTCAGAGCCATTTGAACCATTTTTGAATCTGTAGCAT
Organism: Schistocerca piceifrons; assembly: GCF_021461385.2. Taxonomy (NCBI): domain Eukaryota; kingdom Metazoa; phylum Arthropoda; class Insecta; order Orthoptera; family Acrididae; genus Schistocerca; species Schistocerca piceifrons. The sequence continues at coordinate 401,934,640 of NC_060144.1, read as the reverse complement.
TCTCTCGTAACCTCCCTGTATAGTGGTCTCTGAAAAGCTTTAGATGCCGTAGAAGACGTGATTGGATTGGCTGTGAGAATCCCCTCACTACAAATTTACGCTCTGAACTAAATGCAAAATAATCACTTAAGTGCCTAGTGGGCTTTTTATGATTTAAAGATAATTATGGTGACCCTGTAAAAGGCTTATTCGAATGACTGCTTCACGTGAAGAACTTAGTTTCGTGTTAAAAGTGCGTCATGCACGTTCTCACGAAGTAAACTGCTCAAAAAATGTTTTGCTCCATCCGTATGACTTTCATAGTTGGTGTATTTTTGATAGGAAACCTCTTTCTCAAAGCTCTTTCTGTCACAGGAAGTATCTGCGTATGGACAGCAGTGTAGTCGTGATAAAGGTAAACCTCCCTTCTCAGCGCAGTACAGTAGAAGACACTATGCCTTCAACCTCGAACGAGACAATGCGGATTGCGCACACAGTTCAGCCTTTCAACATGTCTCGAACCACCATTTTAGGCTTGAACCATGCACGGATTGCCACTTTACGACAAGAAAGGTTTATAAGCAGGGGAAGTTCTGCTGTGTCCCATTGGCGTACACCACACAGACGCATTCGGACATTCAACTCATTCAGCTTGAAAAACTGGCTGTTATATTTGCAATTTTGATTATTTAGATTGTTTCTTTCACTGTTCAATATTTTCACGTTTTAGTTGTCGTAGGTTTAGCGCAAAGCTGCAGTTGTGTACCTAGTTTATCGATTCAAAACAACTAAGTTATCTTTGGGTCAGCCCGTGAGGCGCTCAGAAAGCATTCTTTGAGTTCGGGCTACAGCGACCAATCGGGTCACAGCCCCCCCCCCCAACCCCCCTCCCCACCCTCACCCCCCGTTGGGAATACTGGATCACGAGTTGAGTTAGAATAAGCACTTTGGGTCCTCGAGTGCTTGTTTTGGTGTCTTACGGCGTGGTTTGATGTTTGCTGTGCGGTGTCAGGGCAAATGTTTCTGAGCACTATGGGACTTAATATCTGAGGTCATCAGCCCCCTAGACTTAGAACTACGTAAACCTAACTAACCTAAGGACATCACACACATCAATGCCCGAGGCAGGATTCGAACCTGCGACCGTAGTAGCAGCGGGGTTCCGGACTGAAGCGCCTAGAACCGCTCGTCCACAATGGCCGGCAAGATGTGCAGAAAGAGCACACTTGAAATACGTTGTCGTTAATCATTCACAACGAACGTATGGTTCATGCGTATTTATCTTTTCGATTCACATCGCGAAGTTACTGAATCTTTTACTATTTTGACGTGTGTTTTATATGTGGAAATCCAGTCTTTGTGTCTTTGTGAGGAGAGTATGTTTCGGGGCTTGGTAGAGATTATGTTTGGTATGAATTCATCCGAGTGGCAGAACATTAATTTAGTCAGTTAACATTCATCAATGATTTGCAACAAGTATTTATCTTACTTTTATGATTTTCTTGCGTGTTGTATTTATTTGCTATGTGTTTTCTAAGCATTAATATTACACGTGCTGCTGTGATTTAATTGCTTTTCTGGTGTCAAGTGTATGAGTTTACATTCAGTTATTCTTTCAAGTCAGTTTTTCCTTGCCAGTCAGTTTCCTATTTAGACAAATCTGTGTCGACTTGCACTCAGCAGTTAGCGTACAATCATTTGATGCGATTCACACCTGGCCTGTAGCAGTTGGTAAAAGTTTATAAATCTCTTACTGATCTTGTAACACAATTCCATCTGGTGATGCGAATGGCTCTTACGACAGACTCAGCGAAATGGCTTCATAAGGAGGGTGTAGCGAGTTACCTAAGTAAGTAGGAGCAATTGCACGAGAAGACGTATTCAGTACTCAAGAACACGCATTCAGGGTGCTGATACTGCAGAAGTCGTCACCTGGAGCTTCTCAAGGGGGAAGTTCACATTACACCGCCAACAGGGATGCTGGATGCTGACATGACGAGAAATCTGGGGCAAATGATGTCACGATTGCCCAACAATTACACCAAGCACCTCCAGCCTGTTATGGGTTAAGAGGCAGCCGGCCGCTGTGGGCCTCCAGTCTGGAACCGCGTGCCTGCTACGGCCGCAGGTTCGAATCCTGCCTCGGGCATGAATGTGTGTGATGCCCTTAGGTTTAGTTATTTTTAAGTAGTTCTAAGTTCTAGGGGACTGATGACTTCAGAAGTTAAGTCCCATAGTGCTCAGAGCCATTTGAACGGTACTACTTCTCTACCATTCCACTCTCGAATGGCGCGTGGGAAAAAGGAACACCTAAATCTTTCCGTTCCAGCTCTGATTTCTCCTATTTTATTATGACGATCATTTCTCCCTACGTAGGTGGGTGTCAACAAAATATTTACTTACGCATTCGGAAGAGAAAGTTGATGATTGAAATTTCGTCAATAGATCTCGCCGCAAAGAAAACCGCCTTTGTTTCAGTGACTCCCACCCCAACTCGCGTACCTTATCAGTGGCACACTCGCCCCTATTGCGCGATAATACGAAACGAGCTGCCCGTCTTTGCACTTTTTCGATATCCTCCGTCAATCCTACCTGGTAAGGATCCCATACCGCTCAGCAATATTCCAGCAGAGGCAAGTGTAATGTGGGCTGTCTTTTTAGTGGGTACTGGGGACTGTGGTATGTTCCCGTCTGCCCGCTACTCTTTGTGCTGAGCGACGGGTCTGGGCAGCTGCCTCGGACCGTGCGCTGTCCATACGACTAACGTTTCCCAGCTACGTTCCTGATTCAGCATCGCTGCAGGCGCGCTGACAGCACCACCTCGCTGGCCTCCTCTATCGCCTGAGGGAAGACACAGAGCGCTGTTCTTCTGTCCTTCCGACAAACCGCAGCTGACACCAGTACGCTGCCAGCCAAGGCCACCTACACCACAGAAGGCACTGACCGCCTCCCCAGTACCACCTTCGCTGCTGTAATTGTTGTGGAGTACAGTTTCCATTACGAACCGTGGTCCTACACCTGCGACCACACCGCTACAGCACCATTGTTGAATTGCAAGACACCCTGACCTAACACATCCAGCATCACTACTGCCACAGTAGGGCCATAACCCAGATGTCTTCACTGCCATTAATATATATATATATATATATATATATATATATATATATATATATATTAAAAAAACAAAAACAAAAAAAACTGGCCAAGTGCCAGTAGGACTCGCGCACTGAGGTTTCTGTGCAAACTTAATTGCGAGGATTGGAACTTTAATAGTGGCAGTTATTTATTTACAGCTCGTACAAAATATATACGTGTTTCGAAGTTTTACTGACCTTCAAAGTAGTCACCAGCGTTGTGTATAACACTTTGCCAGCGATGTGGAAGTCGTAGGATACTCTTAGCAGTGCCAGTTGTATTAACAGTTCGAGCGGCTCGATCTATTGCCCGACGAATTTGTAGCAGTTCTGAAGCGAATGCCGTGAAGTGTTTCCTTCAATTTAGAAATCGAATTGAACTCACGAGGGCTGAAGTCAGGGGAGTGCAGTAGGTGGTATAACACTTAGCAGCCCCATCAGTCAACAAATCAGTCACAGCTTGCACTGTATGTGCTTGAGCATTGTCTTGCAAAATGATGGTCGGGTGCTGCAGAAAGTGCCATCAGTTCTGTCTCTAAGCTGGTCGTAGGTTGTGTTTCAAAATGAACAGCACAGAGATAGAATAAGTAGTTGCCAATATTAAAGTTCCAATCCTCGTATACAGGATGCTTAAAAAAAGCGTCCAACAGTTTGAGAGGTGGTAGTGCTCACCAAAACAAGAAAGAAAGTCCAGTAAACATGGGCTCTAAAATGCATACATTAAGAACTTTGAACATTTGTTCAGGAGAATAGATATGTTTCACAGTATCGAAGAGCAACAAGTATTCATAGCTCTTAAGTTATACATTTTAGAGCCCTCGTTTACAGGAGCTTGTTTTGTTTTGGTCTACATTACCTTCCCTCAAAATATTGAAAGGAAAGAGCTTGCAGTAGAAGAGAACTCTTTCATGATATCGAAAATGAACAAGAGCCCATAGCTTTTAAAGTGTGCATTTTAGAGTCCATGTTTACTAGATTTCCTTTCTTGTTTTGTGAGTACTACCACCTCCCAAACTATTGGACACTTTTTTTAACACCCTGTGTGGTTCATCCATCCCGCAAATAGAGAATCTCAACCATTTTTTGCCTGTTTTCGATATTTTTATGTGTTGTAATTGCAGTTTAACAATTTCCTGATTTTTTTTCCTTTACCTCTACTGTGAAACCTGACTTCTTGCCGAATTTCATGATTCAAAATCTACAAGAAGAACGCATGAATGGGTTAGCGAATTTCAAAATATGTGACATATATTTTTTGACTGAGTTGACTTAGAAGGTTAAATATTTTACACCACTAAGGGATCATAGACTTCAGTATATTACACAAATTTCAACATGTTATGACAACCTGCTCCAGAGAAAAAGGGGTCGTAACAGACAGCCAGATGGATAAAAAATGATAATAAATATTTTTTCGTGGTTTGTAATAACGAAGAAACAATTTCGGATTTTTTTCTTTACTTGTACTGTGTAACCTTGCTTCTTACCAAATTACGTGATTCTAGATCAACGGTCCTATATGTTTTGATGAGTGAGTTCTCGATTATCAAAATATGTGACATAAATGACCGCATCTTTTGACTCAATTGACTTGGAAGCTTAACGTTTTTACGCTACCAAGGGACCACAGACCTTAATATGTGAGTTAAATTTGATCTACATCTACCCGACCCGTAGAAAAAGGGCGTCTTAACAGTCGGGCAGACAGACCGACAGAGAGACAGACGGACAACAAAAAGATTTTATAAGGGTTTCGTTTTTACAGTTTACGGCACAGTGCCCTAATTACACTCATGTTCATAATGAGGATAATGCTGGTACATGGTGAAACAACGCTCTGGTGGGCGGTTTGCGGGTTTAAATCACCTCGGGATGTGACCATGCGGTGCATTTGACTGCGGTCGTCGCACAGTGGCGCGGGCAGCAGTCCACATACGCAGAGGTGTGTTGGTGCATGTCAGAGTACGGTGCAGCGAGTAAGTGTGCAGACGTTTTCAGACGTGCTAATGGTGACTGTGTGTTGAAAATGGCTCAAAGAACACATACTGATGACGTTATGAGGGGTAAAATACTGGAGGCTGGTCAAACACAGCAGGTCGTTGCACGAGCCCTCCGTGTGCCACAAAGTGTGATCCCAAGATTATGGCAAAGATTCCAACAGACAGGAAACGTGTCCAGGCGCTACAGTATTGGACGTCCACAGTGTACGTCACCACAAGACTACCGGTATCTCACCTGCAGACGGCAGGGAGTACTGCAGGTAGCCTTGCTCGGGACCTTACCGCAGCCACTGGAACAGTTGTCTCCAGACACACGGTCTACAGACGACTGAACAGACATGGTTTATTCGACCGGAGACCTGCAAGGTTCGTTCCATTGACCCCTGGCCACAGGAGTGCCCGTAAAGCCTGGTGTCAAGAACACAGTACATGGTCATTGGAACAGTGGTCCCAGGTTACATTCATGAACGAGTCTGAACAGTGATTCTTGCCGAGTTTTCATCTGGTGTGAATCAGGAACTAGATACCAACCCCTTAATGTCCTTGAAAGAGACCTTTGTGGAGGTCGTGGTTTGATGGTGTGTGGTGGGATTATGATTGGTGCACGTACACCCTGAAAGTTTACCGTCTACCTCCTTGCCTAGGGACGCCAGATGAAAGTTGATGTCGTCAAGCCCTCAATCAAAATTACGCAATGGATAACTGGGGAGGGAAGCTTGAGAGCGCTACCTAGAGAGCGTGCTCTTTCTGTACGATACTAGGCAAGGGGCTGGTGGGCTCACACGCTGATGTGTGGGTCCCTGCATTGTATATCTTTTATTTTAAGTGAATTCCTTTAACTTAACTTTTTTGCGATTTTTAAGGTATGTTAAAGATTGATGACAGTTGATTACCTATTTATTTTAAACATTATCACTCGACTTTACAGCGATTGCAGCAATTGATTCAGTTTACAGATATTACAATTTTACAACTTATAGCTCGCGTATATTATATACTAATCTGCACGCACATTTCTACGGGCAAGACGGGATTGCGTTGGCCAAATGTATGCCACCAACTTCTCCCAATATTTTACATAGGACATCCACTACGTGAGGAGGATAACGGGCAAACTGGGGACCAGATACATTAACACAGGGGGGGTCAAATTTCCTAAATATACGAGATCATTCATTTCCTTACACAATCCGAAGCTGGAAATAAAAGAATTAGTACAAATATTCAAATACCTCTCTTCCATGCGTGAACATTGAGACAGACGCACTGAGGGCATGTCTGCTCACTTACCCGTCTTCTGTAACACTCTTCGAATATGGCGGGCACCCGGAGGTCTTCCTGGGCCCCGGTGGAGGGGGTAGTCGAACCACTTGGCCGTGACCAACCTCTCCACCCCAAATCTTGTGACACTGGAACGTCTCTGACTTTGACCTGCCTGTGCTGTCTCTCTGATCCCCCACTCAGGAGTAAAGTTGGCACTACTATACTACAGAACTACTTCCCCAAGAAAGATTTGGCCACGCTTTACGGAAAGGTGTGAGGAGGATTAGGAAAGCTCATGTGCAGATTCACATTCACGTACAAGAAATGCATAATACATGACACATGTCACATTTCTTTCCACCCGTCCACATGGGCTCTGTTGCACCCGCGGCCGGCCGCGTCGTGTAATGAAATTGGCTGCGGAGCCGCCTCTGTTTCTATTTCCCGATGCGAGCGAGCAGCGAAACCTGCTGCTTCTAGAGCGGAAACTACTGTACCGTTTCAACCCCTGCATGTCTTTGACAGAGGAACTGCAACAGATCAGGTGTATCGGGACGTCATTTTTGCGCCATTATGCACCATTATGTCCGTCTTTTCAAAGGTGTGGTGGGTCCCACTTTCCTCCTGATGGATGATAACGCACGGCCCCACCGAGTTGCCATCGTGGATGTATACCTTGAAACAGAAGATAGCAGGCGAATGGAGTGGTCTGCCTGTTCTTCAGACCTAAACCCCATCGAGCACGTCTGGGGTACTCTCGGTCGACGTATCGCTGCACGTCTTCAAACCCCTAGGTCACTTGAGGAGCTCCGACAGGCACTGGTGCAAGAATAGGAGGCTATACCCCAACAGCTGCTCGACCAGCTGATCCAGAGTATGCCAACCCGTGTGTACGTGTGTATGGTGATCATATCCCATACTGATGTCGGGGTACGTGCGCAGGAAACAGTGGGGTTTAGTAGCCATGTGTTTCGGGACGGTTTTCTCAACTTATCACCAATACCGTGGACTTACAGATCTGTTTCGTGTGTGTTGCCTTGTGTCTATGCTATTAGCGCCAGTTTTGTGTAGTGCCACGTTGTGTGGCACCACATTCTCCAATTATCCTTAATTTATGAGCATGAGTGTAGCATCACTTACGTGAATTGTTTACGTCCTTTATATAAATTGCGTCATGAAAGATAATGTTGGTGTTGATGAAGAAGGCAGAGCCGCTGCTATTTATTCTACAGAAAATGTGTATGTTCGGTGTCTTCTGTTTGTCATCTCTTATAACAGGTTGTGTTCACACGTCCACAGCACTGCAGGGAGCTATAAGTCACGTCACGTTACACATTTTCGTGTTTGGCGAGATATTTGATACGGTTACTCAGGTTCATGTGAATTCAATTTCCTTTCGCCACACCCACTAAAAAATTGCTTGAGCGACATAAGCCCTCTCTGTTTAGGTGATATTATACAACATTTATGCACTCATATCGCGTTAGTAGTTTGTTGCATGGGCCTATAACTTGTATATGGCATAGCATTTGTCTTAATTCAGGACGTATACGAACTTTTCAGTCCTGGTAGGAATCTTACTAGCTACTATTATGAGACACAAAACATTGAAGATCTGCCTCGTAGTGCTCGGTTGTGATAACGTCAGCTGATGACCGTTACCAGGAGGACAAAGCATCACAATAAAGCGCTGACCTTTTGGTAGCTTCATGGGAGTTGTCGCGAACCAGACAGCGTGAAACCGCCTCCTCAGGATCTGTTTGGGCCCTTGGTATTTATTATGAACAACAGTAGTACGCCACCAGCACCGCGGCGTGGAGAAAGTAAGCAAAGGAACACCAGGAATGGAAACTGGATCAGTGATGTTGTGTTCTTTTCGTCATGGAGCTCAGTACTGAGCAACAACATGCGATTGTGGGTCCGCCTTGATGCAAAATGGTTTTTTTTATTTATTTGTTTATTCCCAAACTAGTTTCAGCGACAAATGTCGCCATCATCAGTGGGTTGTTTGATTCTAAAACATACCGAAATAGCATGCTTATAAAACATTGTTAAACATTATTACGTTATGTGTTGTTTTGTTCCAAATATTGTTTTCCGTGAATGATTTTATTATACCTTATTTACTATACGTCACAGCATGGTTTTACGATCGTTGCCGCTGTTTCCGGCATGTTCTCTGCGGTTTCTGTTACCCAGCAACAGATTTTGATCTCACAAACGTGTAATTTCGAACAGAATGTTTGAATGTTGGTTGTCGTTTAATTTTTACATTACACCAAATTTAATTTTAGCGTTCCGTACCTCACTCCATAAAAACGGAACCCTTCTACAATTTCGTTATTGTTTGTCTTTCTCTGTCTGTCTGCCTGTCCGTCTGTTAAAAACCATTTTTCTCAGGAATGGGCGGACGTAGCAAGTGGAAATTTCTGTCACATACAAAGGTCTACAGGCCCTTTGCGGTGCAGTAAATATAAGCTTCTAAGTCATAAATATTGATACTCGCAAACTCAATCAAAACCTGTAAGCTACTTTCCATTGGCTTAGAATCATGAAATTTGTCAGACTCACAGTACAACGAAAGGAAACATCCGAAAACTGTAAATCCGTAATTATATCACACAAAAACAAATTTATTCCTTTGTTATTTGACTCTCTTTTTCTCAGGAGCGGGAAGACATATGAAACTGATATTCATTGCCTTGCTATGGTGTATAGGCCCTTGGCGGTATAATAAATGTCAGCTTCTAAGTCTATGAACCCAAAAGAAACGGCCATTTGTGTCACGTGTTTTGATACTCGCATCTCACTCATCAGTACCTAAAGGGTACTTCCCGTTGACGTATAATCATGAAATTTTCCAAGAAGCAAGCCTTAGCATTACAATCAAAGCAAGAAATCTGTAAATTTTTATTTCTTAACTATACCACACGAAAAAATATTTCTTTTGTCATTTTCTTTCCAACGTTAGATTTGAAATTAAAATAGTGAAGTAGTTCTGCATTCATGCTGGCTGGGTCGCAGTGGTAAAAGTCAAACATCGGGCAAGGAATGACTTTATTGTTCATACGATGTGTTTCGGAATTTATCCATCATCAGACATCCAGGAACGACTGCTGCTGTGACTTTTGCCATTGCGATCCAGTGAGCCTTAATGCAGAACTACTGATTATTATAATAATTGTCCGATATCTGGGACCGATATCTTGCCGATTCAACGTCGATAACAGGCAAAAATGGTCGAGAATCTCGATTACCGGAATGCATGAACTGTCTATATACATAATTTAGTTGGTAAAGAACTCTCAGTCCGTGAGTCCTACTCGCATCTGGTCAACTTTTATCACTAAACTTTGATAGGACTGATTCTTTTGTTCCCTGCCCCCTTTGCATCTAAACACACACACAGATTCGCGGATGTGTAGGTGGTGCGAACCTGTTTTCCAGCAGTTTACATGGTTATGAAATATAAGGTGATGAATGCGCCAGGATTGAGGACTCCTTCGCAAACTCTCATTATGTCCCATTTTTGACAAAACAGCTTCAAGTTTAGGTTGGTTTAGCGAAGCTAGCGTTATTACTCACCGAAGTTTTTTTCTTACATTTAGGACCTATTAAGTGGAGGAGGAGCATATCGAAGAAACGTTGTTGATGGGGATAGGGATAAACAGCACTATTTCTTGATTATCTTCTGACCTAGGGTGCTTTCTGGAAGGTGCAGGAAGGTAATTGATTGAGAGAGGCAAATAATTTTTGTGAGGTTGCAATAACTGACGAATCACATTACTGTTTACAAGCAAATCTCAGATTATCGTTCTCGATGAGGAGACATGACAAATAACAGACATGGCAGTGGGCTTACGTCAAGGAAACCGTATTACTAGGGTGGTACTAATCAGTATGTATACTGCTCAAAAGATTTAAGAGATTCATGAAGGTACGTTCCGTCTATACACCTAAATGAAAGGCAGTTTGATTTTTTGCCATACGCGTTTCGCTTCTTTTACTTATAAAGCATCTTCAGTGGCCTGTAATAAATATTTATTTTTATACCTTTAATAACAATATTATGTAGTAGTTACAATATGTTACTATGTTACATTTTGGATGTTTTTCTCTTGTTTTTCGGATTACAAACAACTTTTGTAGCAGAAAAAGCCCATAGCATAAAGCAAACAGCCTTTCATTTAGTTGCATAGACGGAACGTACCTCCATGAATTTTGAAGCAACTAATGAACTAGCAGAAGCCGACCTCGGGGAAGATCAGTTTGGATTCCGTAGAAATGTTGGAACACGTGAGGCAATACTGACCCTACGACTTATCTTAGAAGCTAGATTAAGGAAGGGCAAATCTACGTTTCTAGCATTTGTAGACTTAAAGAAAGCTTTTGACAATGCTGACTAGAATACTCTCTTTCAAATTCTCAAGGTGGCAGGGGTAAAATACAGGGAGAGAAAGGCTATTTACAATTTGTACAGAAACCAGATGGCAGTTATAAGAGTCGAGGGACATGAAAGGGAAGCAGTGGTTGGGAAGGGAGTGAGACAGGGTTGTAGCCTCTCCCCGATGTTATTCAATCTGTATATTGAGCAAGCAGTGAAGGACACAAAAGAAAAATTCGGAGTAGGTATTAAAATCCATGGAGAAGAAATAAAAACTTTGAGGTTCACCGATGGCATTGTAATTCTGTCAGAGACAGCAAAGGACTTGGAAGAGCAATTGAATGGAATGGACAGTGTCTTGAAAGGACGATATAAGATAAACATCAACAAATGCAAAACGAGGATAATGGAATGTAGTCGAATTAAGTCGGGTGATGCTGAGGGAGTTAGATTAGGAAATGAGACACTTAAAGTAATAAAGGAGTTTTGCTATTTGGGGAGCAAAATAACTGATGATGGTCGAATTAGAGACGATATAAAATGTAGACTGGCAATGGCAAGGACAGCGTTTCTGAAGAGAAATTTGTTAACATCGAGTATAGATTTAAGTTTGTATGGAGTGCAGCCATGTATGGAAGTGAAACATGGACGATAAATAGTTTGGACAAGAAGAGAATAGAAGCTTTCGAAATGTGGTGCTACAGAAGAATGCTGAAGATTAGATGGGTAGATCACATAACTAATGAGGAGGTATTGAATAGGATTGGGGAGAAGAGAAGTTTGTGGCACAACTTGACCAGAAGAAGGGATCGGTTTGTAGGACATGTTCTGAGGCATCAAGGGATCACCAATTTAGTATTGGAGGGCAGCGTGGAGGGTAAAAATCGTAGAGGGAGACCAAAAGATGAATACACTAAGCAGATTCAGAAGGATGTAGGTTGCAGTAGGTACTGGGAGATGAAGCAGCTTGCACAGGATAGAGTAGCATGCAGAGCTGCATCAAACCAGTCTCAGTACTGAAGACCACAACAACAACAACAACAATGAACGACGGAAAACGGAAAAAATGACAACTTGAGAAATGTATTGTCAACTGCTCTTGTAGCGTATTCGGGCATAACACACAGTACTTGTATATAGTCTGGAAGCATTAGAAAACTGTTTCTAAAAGCAGGAAGACCTACAGATGACATAAACTTAGTTCAGAGATTGAGAGCGGACTCTTGTCGTGACCATACGTGAAGTATTGCACATAAAAACGCCAAAGGATTCCGTTTTTTGGGATTATCAGTCTTCTGACAAATGTTGGCCACATTTCCTCTACCGGGCCAATCTCTTCATCTCAGAGAAACACCTATATCCATTTGTTGTATGTACTTTAATATCTTTCTTCCACTACCATTATTGCGTTATGCGGCTCCCTCTAATGCCACGGACACAATTCCCTGGTCACTGAACACATGTCTGTCATCCTTCCTTTCTTCTAATTAATGTTCCCGTCATTTCATCCTTCGCCGTTTCTGTAAATAAACTTCACATCTCTTCTCCAGGAATCAACATCACTGAGGAATCAGTGCAATTGTTTACGAGAGTAAGACACATGAACAAGATTCATTTATGAGTGTATAATGAATCCAGAGAAGAGGAGACAAAAAATTCTCATACGAATTTGAATATGTACTTTTCAAGTCGCTTTTCTCTCATGTCCTTCTCCAGCTACGACCTCGGCTGTAAACCGAGAGAAATTGTGTTACCCTATGGGATACCGAAAGTAGTTTTCCCTGTTCACAGCCGCGATTTGAGCGGAAAAGTACTGGGTGTGGTGATGGAGGGTGGAGGGGGGAGAAGGTACAATGAATCTCGTGCACTGTGCGTCCTCCACCATACGATGAAATGTGGGGTGAAGACGTAGATGTGTTATTGTAACTAGAACAGCTGAGTATATTCATAAAATCCAGCAGCGTCGTGAATCATCGTTTAGTGGTTCATGACTTATCATGTCGTCGAACCAAGGGGAAATACTTGTCAAAATCAAGTGTGGACAGATGAAGGCTTGCCTCTTGCTGGGACTGGAACGATCTTCATCTCTACAACAAAGAGTATCTGGCAATCTTCATAGTAAGTCGGGATTCCTTAAAAGCGGTTGAGGAACTTTGAAAGAACTTTGGCAGTGTAATTCAAAAGGTGTCAGTAGGGGCAGCGGCCGTTATCAACGGCTGGCGTGACGGCATCATGCGGGCTCCTGACGCAACGACCTGCGTCAACCTATCGTGCTGCCGCGCACGTACACATGGACTGTGACCGTGACTGCACATGATTTCTCTTGAGCTTCTCGAGAAAAGAAAGAGTCGCTAAACGAAAGAAATAAAAATGTACTTACCGAATAAGAATTACACGAATCTACTGATGACTTCAGTTACTTTATTCCTTACCCATCCCAAACACCACTCATCTCAACGATCTCTCCATCTTAATAGTTTCACTTTTTGGAATAGTCACTGTCACTTTTTCATAAACCATGCAAGATTTGAGGCTACAATTATCGTAAAACCCATCTACACCTTTACCTAATCAAAATACTGAGATACCTAGGCAAGCAATGGATGGAAAAACTAACCATGAATCGCCAACTACAGTGTGTCTGAGGAGCCTCTGTACCCGCAGGAAAAGGTATATGTTGTACAATGAGGTGAAAAAATTCATGGGATACCTCCTAATATTGTGTCTGATCTCCTATAGCCCGGCAAAGTGCAGCAACTCTTCGTGGCGTAGACTCAGCAAGTCGTTGAAGGTCCCGTGGAGAAATATTGAGCCATGCTGCCTCTATAGCCGTCCATGATAGTGAAAGTGCTGCCGGCGCAGGATTTTGTGCACGAACTGCCCTCTGGATTATGTCTCGTAAATGTGCAATGCGATTAAGTTTGGGCGATCTGGGTGGCCAAACCATTCGCTCGAACTGCCAAGAATGTTCTTCAATCCAATCGCGACAAGTTATGGTCCACTGACAAGGCGCATTGTCATCCCTAAAAATTCCATCGTTGTTTGGGAACATGAAGCCCATGAAGGCTGCAAATGATCTGCAGGTAGCCGAGCATAGCCGAATCCAGTTAATAATCGCCCAGAGGACCCAGTCCATTCCATGGAAACACAGCCCACTCCATTAGGGAGGCACCACCACCTTGCCCAGTGCCTTTTCGACAACTCAGGTCCATGCCTTCGTGGGGTCAGCGCCACAACCGAAGCCTACCAACTGCTCTTATTGAAATCGTTATTCATCTGACCTGGCGACGGTCATCTTGGGTCCAACTGATATGGTCACCAGCTCAGGAGAGGCGCTGCAGGCGATGCCGTGCTGTTAGCAAAGACACTTGCGTCCGCCGTCTGCTACCATAGCCCACTGACGCCACATTTCGCCACATTTTCCTAACAGATAAGTTCGTCGTACGTCCCACGCTGATTTCTGAGGTTATTTCGTCCAGTGTTGCTTGTCTGTTAGCACTGACAACTCTGCAAACGCCGCTGTTCACGGTCGATAAGTGAAGGCTGCTGGCTACTGCGTTGTCCACGGTGAGTGGTAATGCCCGAAATTTGGTATCTCTGGCGACCCTATGGATTGCGGAATAATGAATTCTCTAACTGTTTCCGAAACGGAATGTCCCATGCGTCTACCTCCAACTACCGTTCCGCATTCAAAGTCTGTTATTCCCGTGGTGCGGCCATAATCGATTTGTAAACTTTTTCGCATAAATCACTTGGGAGCAAATAACAGCTCCATCAGTGCACTGTCTCTTTCATATCTTGTGTACGCGATACTACGGCCATCCGTATATGTGCATATCGCTATCCCATGACTGTTGTCACATCGGTGTAACGTGAGAAGTACCCTAGCCATTATATTTCAGAACTTATAAAAAGTGCGTACCTGATGGATCTGTATGCTCACCATCATGCTGCACACAGGGATCTATACGGCTCCATGCTCTCCTTGACATCCTGAAAAGAATCTCAGGAGTCGCGCTTCGAAGACTTCCTTAACCCTTCTGCGCTATTCTTCATTAGTCCTGAATAGACGTTGAGCCGCATGAGACTTGATTATTTCTGCTAATGATTTTGGGGCTTGGCAAGGTGTGGGCTTTGTGGCGTTCATTTCAAAGGGGCTGGACATTTTGAGAACCGCTCCCAATTCAGCGCCTCGAAATTATTCATCAAGAAATTAACACAATGGGAATAGCAAAGTGTGCTTGAGCTCCCGTTGTAACTACTCGTGATCAATGATCCTCATGTCTTGGAGCTGAGGTATTAACCGCATTTACAACATGTCCATGTCAGAGTTACCATGATCCCAACGGATATCATGATGGAACGTAGACATTCTAGTATATATAATAACATGCAGTTCCTAACCATCTCTGGCACATAATGGGGTTTTTTGTTAGACTGGAAAACCACATTCTTCCTGTGTGAAGTGCGATGTGTCACACATTTACTAGAAATTAACACTGTTGATCGAGGCACGATATTTGGTAGTACAACAAAGTAGCGCAGGCTTCAACTGACTTCACAAACACAGTCAACATCCTTTCATATTATTCTATAACAACAATGTTTTTCGTCAGCTTGAAAGCTGGGATACCGATAGAACACCCATTTATTTCGCCAGTTTGTGCAAAGTCGAGAGGTCTATAGGGACTAACCATCAAAAGAAAATTGCCTTCTTACGCTCAAGCATCTTGGCCTCAATAAATTCTGAGAAGGGATTGAGACCTGGCACCAAGGAAGGCAGGATTGGGTTACGATTGTGGGCGGGGCCGTAATCAATTGCTGTTGGTTAGTTTATTTTTCAATCACGTGCACTTTATTTGGAAACAACAACAAATAAAAGGTAACAATAAATTAAGAAGTGTTCCACGGCTGAAGGCCTTAATGACAACAAAAATGGTTCAAATGGCTCTGAGCACTATAGGACTTAGCATCTATGGTCATCAGTCCCCTAGAACTTAGAACTACTTAAACCTAACTAACCTAAGGACATCACACAACACCCAGTCATCACGAGGCAGAGAAAATCCCTGACCCCGCCGGGAATCGAACCCGGGAACCCCCGGGCATGAGAAGCAAAAACGCTACCGCACGACCACGAGCTGCGGATTAATGACAACAAATTCAAAATTATTTCTCGACTGAAGGCCCCAATAGTGATAATTTAAAACTGTTTCACGGCTGAAGGCCTGAATCGCAATCTTTTAAGAGCCAGTTAACTTCTTCAACTTGCAATTACAGTATTAAAATATTTTTAAAAAATCATCAAATCTGACCAAAACAAGAGGGAGCGTGGGGTGGGGGGGTGGGGGCAGACGTTGCTCAAGGGTCGACCTGGGAAAGTCCCTCAAAACTTCACAAGCGTAGAGACAGGCAGCCAAGTGTTGCATACACTTCCCGAGATGGTAACTCAGACTAGTGGCAGTTTAAACACATGACCAACAATCATTTGCCGAATCTACCTAACGTCCTATGACCAATGCAACGATGGAGTAACACACCCAAGCCGGAACCGGCGGTCAGCGCTACGTCTTCAGACGCCGGTGTTTAGAGCATCCGAAAGCAGAAAGGAACCACTACTGCCAGAGTAAGAAAATACACATACACACACCACCCGGCCCACAAAACAAGGAAGCTGTCGAACTACACGGCTTACCGGACACACAGCGGCAAGGCGAGGAAAAGTACACTGCCGTAACATACACTAAGCTCCAGGGCAGGTAACTGGGGCGTTAGGGCCGCTAGGCAGGAAAAAGTACCACTGGTTGAATGGTTCAAATGGCTCTGAGCACTATGGGACTTAACTTCAGAGGTCATCAGTCCCCTAGAACTTAGAACTACTTAAACCTAATTAACCTAAGGACATCACACACACCCATGCCCCACTGGTTGAACTTCACAGGTAATAACATACAGAATGCAACAATTAATAACAAGATGTGGAGGAAGGCTAATCAGGTTCGCCTTTCCCAAACGCTCCACTCGCTGCTTTTCGTCTCGGCGACACTGCGCGCAGCAACACGCAAGCAAATCGCGAGATCTCACAGTGGTGGAGGTTTCACTACCTGAATTAAGGCCCACTCAACTTGAGCTTCCTGGGTCCGGTTGACAACGAGGTTGTACGCCTCGCGACTACAGCCCTTCTATCCGGCAGTGCATCATGCCACCAGTGGTCCCGGCGTGTTCCCGCGCTGCGCGGACGTGGCTGCTCGTCCGTCCCCAACCGAATTGCGAACTCACACCACACGAAAACACCACAACGTCACCCCAAAGATAGTACCACCGTTACTAGATATCGATAACCGCCGCTGCTGCCACTAGCGGACAGACAACGCTTGCAAATGGAATGGCGCCAATGAACACAAGAAGAAGACGACAACCGTAACTATAACAACCAAATGGTGCCAACCTAGCAGCGACACCAACGCGAGCCGCAAGCACAGCTCAGGGATTCCTATTCGCAAATGAAGTTACGTTCTTGAAGTCTGAAAAAGACCAGAATAGACTAAAAGTGACCAGTTCACCATGGGGACTAAATCCCATGATCAGCTTTCATACACACAAGCTGTTGTTCGCCCCATCTTCATCCACACAAACGTAGCGTGGACATACATTCCATAGAAGTTTTACCACACACTCCAAATCCCCACACGACGTACTGTCCACCTCGCTTTCAATTTCCGATTAACATCACCCTTCTGAGTGTTTATTATTTATTTCTTTTTCTGTTGTTAGGCTTCTGATTAGTTTGATATGATAAATCAATACAGTCAATCACGATTGCCTGTCCTGTGAGACTCTTTATCACAGAATAGTAGTTACACGCAACGTGATCAATGTTCTAATCGTCCTCCGCTACAACTGTTGCTCTTTTCGGCTCCCTCTAGTGCCATTATATCTTTACACACATTCTACCATCTTGTCACTCCTTCCAGTGAATGATTTCCAGATATTTAGATCCTCGCCGATACTGCTAAAGACTTCATCTACACACCTCACCAGTTAACTTACTTTTCAGCATCCTTCTACACTTCCAATGCTTCTATTATCTTATTTTGAGCTAGTAAAACCAAGCGAAGGATATTGCATGGTATTGTAATGATAAAGTGATGCCGACTGCGTGCATATTGTGTTGTTTGTCAAAATCTTCAGCTGTTGATGCAACGTTGAATAACTACAATCATTACACAGGATGATTCTTATTAACGTTTAACAGTCTCCGAAGCGACGTAGGTGACACTGAGGTAAGTAATTTAATACAAGTCACATGGGGCCGCAAATGTCGGGAAACACCCCAAAAGTGGATGACAAATGTTGAACATGTGACGTCACATCCAAAATACGGAGATTTTGGAGCGTTTGCGGGAAGGAATGATTGAGCGATGAATTACTTGCATTTAAACAAACCATACTTATTTCGAACACCTTTTGTAAATGTGACCTGCTGTAAACGTAGTAGGAACAAAATTATTGTCCTCGCTGTGACCAAGCAAAAGCTGTTCTTATTTTAAGTTCTCTTCCTTTTTTCACTTCCGTTTTTGTTTACAGACGTTATTTATTAAAGAAAACATAGCTCATTTACTGGTAACGACGCAGTTCGGAAGCTTATGTTCATTCACTTGTAACGCAGTAGGACAGGTTTTTGTTATGCTTTACTTTGCAGTAAACTAGCGAAGACTGTGAGACTGATAAATAAATTAATAAATCAGTACGTCAAAGTAAACACATAACTGTTCCACGCAGTGAAAAAAAAAATGCAGCATGCCAGACGCAATACTAGAACCCTGAGCACCGCGCTCCAAAGTCGCACACGTAGTTCAGGAGCCATACCGATGTGAATGCCTGACTTGGATTATGATGATCAGGTGCGACAGACTGTAATCTCAGCCGCAGCACGTGTGGCGAGGTACGTCATCTGGTGACGTCCGGTGCTCAACAGTTGTCATTCCCTTCTGGTAGCCGCCGCTGTGGCCGAGCGGTTCTAGGCACCGCGCTGCTTTTACAGTCGCAGGCTCGAATCCTGCCTCGGGCATGGATGTGTGTGATGTCCTTAGATTAGTTAGATTTAAGTAGTTCTAGGTCTAGGGGACTGATGACCCCAGATGTTAAGTCCCATTGTGCTCAGGGCCATTTGAACCATTTGAACCCTTTTGGTATATTTTCCCTCATTTGCCGCCCCATGTGTCTTACATTAAATTATTTGTCTTAACGTCATCTACGACACTTCGGGGTTCTTTAGACGTTAATAAAAATCACCCTGTATACACCGAAAATGAACTGCTCTCGTAGCCAACGGGGTGGTTTGTAATCCAACTGCCACCGCGTTGGCCACATGACCGATTCACTTCGATTATATTGCGGATGTCGTTGGTCCTCACGTAAAATGTAGAAGAGCGGGTATACTTGAATGAGATTTTTCACTCTGCAGTGGAGTATGCGCTGATATGAAACTTCCTGGCAGATTAAAACTGTATGCCGGACTGAGACTCGAACTCGGGACATTTGCCTTGTAAGAGGTCCGAGCAGATGTAATTTCGATGTATTGCTCATGCGCTGCCTGCAGTAGGCAAGGTATAAGAGAATCTCTGACCAGAGAGCAGTGTTGACTGAAGTAGGAACTGTGTAGCTGTAGCAGTAAGTTGTTGCTAGTCTGGAGTCTGCTCTGGTCTGGTATAGTGTATCGTGTTGGCTGGCCCGGTCGCGGTGCAGCGATGTCGGAGCCCGAGTATTATTGTACGAGGTATAAGGTAAAAAGCAGCCTCGCGCATATGTAGTAATGTTATCTCAAGTCGCATGTAAATGTTTTAAAACTCTCGTAATAATAATCTTCCTCATAAAAAGTAACTTTTAACAACCATTCATTTCAATTTAAAGAATTTACTAATTTCTCCCATCCATGATCATCCCGATTATTGCAATAGAAAAATCAGTTGCTTCCTTTCATAAATGACAGATAGGTCGACCAGCATTGCACAGAGCTGTGCCGGAAAAATTTATTGTAAGAGCAGATATATCCGGCGACTTCATTGAGGTAAGAATTTTTCCTTTTTTTATTCAGAATGATCTTTCAGGGCCATGACCACTGCTGTCGTTCAAAATTTACCAGGTTAAATTCACAGTGAATTATTGAAAAGTCATAAGTGAGCGACAATTTAATTGAGAGGTTAGTTACATTGTATTGTTACCAGGTTACTGAATTTATTTTTTTATTGGGACGTTACACGGAATGTGAACGACATAATTATAATTTTTTTACTGTTGAGAGGTTTAGGAATTTTTCTGTTGTGAGGTTACGCTAAATGTGAATGAATTTTGAGCTTGGATTAAATCAGAAAGAATTTTGTGGGTAGATTAAATGTAAACGAATTTTGTGTGGAGGTTAATGTGAAAAGAATTTTGTAGCGGGGTTATAAATGTAAATGAATTTTGTGGAGAGGTTACACTGTGAAAGAATTTTGTTTTGAGGTCACACTAAACCAGAATCATTATCCATAATATTTATTTTATATTTTGTGGGGCGGTTACACTAAATTAGAATCATATTCATATTATTTATTATATTTTGTGGGGAGGTTACACTTGGCGACAACCGGTCAGGATCGTATTTCTTTGTGAATCTCTGAGAAGTAGTCATATATCTGCTCTTATTTACTTAAATGTAGTTTGCATCTGGCGCAACGCTTTTACTAATTTGTCACGCTTTCTTTCACAGATCATCGGCAATTTATTGCTCTTTGTTGTATTGTGTTGGTTCCATTTTTGCTTTGTCTTTGTTTCATTTTGTGCTTAATTTTTATTTGTGAAAAATGCCGCGAAAAACTGTTAACAGTACATCGCGATGTGCAATGAGTGAAATAGCCGACTCGAATAATTTGACCGATAATACTTGCGACACTCAGTGTAATAGCGATAACCCTCTAATTACTGATAATCAGTGCGTACCGATCACTAATATTGATTTTGATCCTAATGAGGAGCAAACAAATGCAATTATGTCCACAGTAAATGTAACAATTGATGACGCGGCACGTTCCGTTACAATGAACGCTGTCCAGTTTGACACACCTAATTTGCAAAATTCACGTAGCGAAGAGATAATTGTTTCTAATGAAAGTGAACAATGTACTCAAAGTACGACAAATTTATTTGATTCCGATTTAGCGACCAACAGTGCACATCCGATGGGCAAACCTTTTTGTGAATCAAAGAATGGTTACACAAAACGTGACAATTGCAGGTACGCCATCAAACAGCACAGAGAACAGAGTAGGTAATATTGGCTTGGATCAAATTATGGCAGTATTGCTGCAACAGAATGAAAGACAAGACAACAACTTCAAACAACTTAATGAAAATCTTAAACAATTGAATGAAAAATACGACAACCTTAATGAATCGTACAAACAACGTAATGAAAAATTCGATAACCTTTTCAAACAACTTAATCAAAAACTAGACAACAATTCCAAACAGTCGAACGAAAAACACGACAACCTTAATGAACAGAACAAACAACTTAGTGAACAGATTACAGCCGTTTCCGTGCAACGTTATGACACTAAAGAACAATTATGTGAGGAAAGTAAGGCTTATGCTAGGAACAGTAGTGAAGAAATTAGATCTCTTGTACAAGAATTAAGTAGTACACGTGTAGCCACAACTAAATTACTTAGAGATGAAATTAGTGCAGTCGCTAAACAATGCTCTGAAAACGCAACACAGTTACGCGACGAGTTTAAATTAATGTCAGCAGAACTTTCACGCACGCTGGATACAAAAGTGGACGCGAAATTTGTCCAACAGAACAGCCAAATTGACGAACGTTTTAATCACCACCTACAAAACAATGAAACGCGTTACAGTAAATTCATACAGGAACAGAATAAAGTAAAGCAACAAGTCATGGAAACAATTACTGCACAGAGACAGGAAGATAAGCATAAATTGTTTACGAAAGCAAAAACATACGTAGACAACTATATGGCTACAGTATCGGACGAAATCAAACAGTTGAACACCGAATTGCATGATGAAATCTCCGATCTTAAAACTAAAACAGACACACACACATTAGACTTTCAGACAATGACCAACAGACTTGAAAAGTTGGAATTAATACAGGATCCCGATGCCATTAAAGCAGACGTTAAAAAATTGAACAAAACCACACGTAAAATACAAAAACAAATTAATGCCTGTGATACTAAAAACGATGATCACGTAAAAGTACTGACTGAAAAATATGATGAATTGGCCAGTCGTATTGACGTTATCTAAAGTAATAATGACACCAAATCAGACGATACGTCACCAGTTTCGTTTAATCAAACACCCGAATTCCAAAATTTACAGCAGACAATCAGTGAGACAGGCTCGTCCAATAATACATTACATAGAAAATTGTCGTGTTTACAGCACGAATTGACGGAGATGAAAAATGTTGCAGTCTCTAACACGTCACAGTATACGCCACTTTCCGAACATTTGTCACACTCACACAGCCAGTGCAACTTAGGTAATTTACAGAGAGTACGTGACTTGGATTCCGGGCAAACGGATTATCATACAATCCTGAACCAGTTCACACATACAGAGACGATAACGTTGATTATAAGCAATTTTTATCCGTAAAAAAATCTAAGGTATTTAATAATGACAGAACACAGAGTCACGCTTTGGACTGGATACGACAATTTGCTTTTGTATTTTCACCAGCTTGGCCTGTAATGCAGAAACAATAATTGGACTGGATACAAACATTTACTTTTGGATTTTCACCGGCATTGCCTGTAACACAGAAACCAAAATTTATTTGCAGCGCGTAATTGACCTCAGGGGATTCATTACACTTCGATGAATATGTGCCGTAGCATGCACAGGGCCCCGAGCCGTAGTAGTGCTATTTCATCTTTAGTTTTCTGCACTGCTGCCTTCTCTTTTACCATCCTTTATATCTATCAATACAGCTCTTCAACTATCGATCTATCTAGGATTAAGGATATGTAAAGAAAACCTGACATGACAAGCTTAATCGAAAGTGACAATTTTCGTTAGACATTCAAGAACTATCAGCGTAATTTCAATGTCAGACAAAATTTTAATTATCAGTATCGTCAAAATTATCAGCAACAGGAACCACATTTTGGCAACGATAGAGGGTTTTCCCTACAACAGCAACAAAACCAGCTGATTAGCATACCTAACCAACAATGTAATGTGCAAGGTCAACCAAGCTTTAATGTTTCGCCGCCTGCACGTATAGCGTCAGCTCCGCCAAATAGTAACGCACAGCAACAAGGAAATCAGTATGTACAGAAGACACACTATTTTAACTCATATCCCAATGCACCGTATAGAAATGACTATCATGACAGACGTAAATGTAATGAGCACAATTTTCAGCGTACGTTTAATAACAGTCGGTCTTACCAGCAGCAAAATCATCCGCAACAACAGATTATCATGAATGAATCAGACAGTCGGTATCATACCGAACCTAATGCGTCAGGACGAAATAACAGAACAGTACAAATAGTCGAGATGCCACAGCATCCTCCGGCAAATAATAGCACGTCAGATAGAATTTGACTAGATACAGTACAGGTTGCATCTTCCAGCAACGCAAGCAATACTTTTGACACACAGAATCTTGTTCACGAAAATGTTATTACTTTTGACGACATTCGAGACACTCTTTTGCAGGAAAAAACAGTTATCCAAAAAACCATTTCACACCCTGTCATTGAAGTAAAGATTGGATCATCCAAATTTTCAGCAGTAATCGATTCTGGACCACCTATGTCAGTTATAAATGAGGAAACTTTCAACGAATGTAACAAAAAGAATACCTATCCTACGTTACCATTACGCAAAATTAAAGTAAATGGAGCAGTATCTGGTAAAGGAGTAGATGTAAAGTTACAGACACACTTATCATTTTGTATTGCAGGTCATACGTTTCACTCAAATTTTTGGATTGTTCCCTTATTGATAACAGACGTTATTTTAGGTACGAATTTTCTGGTACAACACGACGCAATTATTGACTTTCAAAATTCGTATTTAATGTTAAAGGATAAAAATGTACAACTGGCATTAGAATTTCAGCACTCTTTATCTGCTGAAGAACAAACAATTAATCGGACAGAGGTCATTTCTGCATCACGTAACATAGCCTATCATCCCACATTGTTCACAGATACGTACGTACACAACTATAATACTCCAGACGAAGCCGACTATGACGTTATGCAGATGATTTCTGATAAAGTTAAACAGAGCAGTGCAAATACAGACGACGAACGCACGCAACTACGCAATATTCTTTTACAGCAAACTCCAGTTTTTGACAACGTCCCTGGTACTATTCCGGTTTTATGTATGAATTTCAAGTTAAACAGCACGACACATTTAAAGCCAAACATTATCCCATTCCTTATATTCACAGAGAACGAGTTAAGAAAGAATTGCAAGCTATGCTTGACCAAGGAATTATTGAACCGGCAGTTAGTCCGTACATAAACCCGCTCCATATTGTTAAGAAAAAGGATGGTTCACTTCGCCTCGTACTTGATTCGCGTCACATCAATGACATTATTATTAATGAAACAGATCGCCCACAGACACTAGAAGAACTTCTACAGAAATTTCATGGTACTGCTATTTATTCCACGTTAGATTTGAAATCGGGATTTTGGCAAATTCAGCTCCATCCGAACTGCAGAAAGTACACAGCTTTTCTGTTTTGGTAACTGTTATCAATTTTGTAAATTACCTTTCGGTTTAACTATTTCTTCAGCAGCGTTTATTCGCGGTTTGAATACTATACTTCCGACAGAATTAAAAGACAGAATCACAACGTATGTAGACGACATTCTTATTGCAGAAACTAACTGGCCTGAACACGATTTGATTCTTGAACAACTGTTACGAACTTTTCGTGCACAAGGACTCACAGCTAATCTCGGTAAATCGCACTTTGGCAAAACTTCTATAAAATTTCTTGGACATGTAATTTCAGCAGAAGGCATTACGCCTGACCCGGAAAAACTTCAAGTTTTACGTGACATTACTGTTCCTACGACGAAGAAACAACTACGCAGCTTATTGGGTGTAATTAACTTTTTTCGTAAACTTTTTCATTACTCTGCTTTAGACACTCCTAGATTATGGCAACTGACGAGTAAAAACAGTATTTGGTCCTGGGATAGCCAAGCACATTCTGAATTTGTTAATCTGAAACAAGCTTTGTTGATTGCATCACTTTTATCACATCCAGATCTTACTAGAAATTTTTCCATTGCCACCGACAGTTCTAACACCGCTTTAGGCGTACACATTTTTCAGGAAATTGAAGAAGACGGTACTACAGTAATCAAAAATATCGCCTTTGCGAGTCGCATTCTGTCACCTGCTGAACGCAATTATTCTGTTACAGAACTTGAAACATTATGTGTTGTATGGGCATTTACGAGATTTCGGCATTTTCTTTATGGAAGACATACGACCGTTTACACAGATCATAGAGCTATCCAGTTTTTACTTTCCGCAAAATTTACACATGACAGGTTAAGCAGATGGAAACTTTATTTACAGGAATTTAATTCCACAATTGTTCACATTCGCGGTATACAAAATATTGTAGCAGACGCACTATCCCGTTCTCTCAGCAACAATCAGCAAGACATCGCAATCAACTTCTGCCAAGCAAATTTTAGCGTCATGTATATTGAACAAGTTGCATTCGAAAATTTTATTTCGACATCATTACGAGACATAGCACGAGAGCAGAGCAAAGACAACGTGTGGAAAGAAATTAAACACCTTTGGCAAGATAGGAATAATGTTACCATCAGAAACCATTACACTGTACGCAATAATATTCTGTTTCGCCGCTCTCACCCTGACAGCAACAATTGGTTACTATGCATTCCTGACGAACTGGTTAACAAATTAATTTTGTATACGCATTTAAGTTACGCACATTACGGAGCCAGAAAATGTTTTCTTATACTGAGACAGAACTGTTATTTTGCCAACATGGAGAAACGTATTCGACGAGTTTTAGCGTCATGTAAAATCTGCCAGAAAGCTAAGTCAGACACGACTTCACATATTCCTCCGTTACATCCCATTGTACCTGTTAAACTGAGACACATGGCCGCTGTAGACATTTTTGGTCCGATTCCCAGATCTAATAGAGGTTTTTGTTACATCTTTGTCGCTGTTGAACTCACTTTGAAATTTGTTACCTTCACTCCGTTACGCGAAGCTACTGCTAAATCTGTTTCGAAAGCATTTGTAAAACATTTTCTATTTCATGTAGGGCATGTGTTGAAAGTAATTTCCGACAATGGACCACAATTTCGATCTGCTATATGGACACGTATGTTACGAGCTAGAAACATTTCTCCGATCTACATATCCAAGTATCACGCTTCTTCGAACACTTGTGAACGACTAATGAAAGAAATTGGTAAACTGTGTAGAATATACTGCCATAAAAGACATATTGATTGGGACACACACATACTCTCATTCCAGGATGTAATTAACTCCATACCAAATGAATCTACTATGCTATCTCCGACTGTTATACTGAAAAATGTTGATCCACCTAACAAAATTAAAGAATTAGTATCCTTTCCTACATCTCGTCGACTACGACACCATGAAATAATTGACATTGCGCTGAACAACATCAAACGTGCCGCAGAGCGCCGGAGAAGACAGCAAAAACAGGTTTGTACACGCCGTGACTTTCACATTGGACAGAAGATATTAGTACGTACACACTATTTATCCAACAGAGGAAAGAGTAGATGCAGTAAATTTGAGCTTTTATACGCAGGTCCATATCGAATTCGCAGCATTCCTCACCCCAATGTAGTACACGTCGAAACTTTGAGAAACAGAAAAAGTAAAGGCAATCACCATGTCTCCAATATTAAACCCTTTATTGAATGAACATACTTTATGATTTGTCGCACTGTAATGCCGTTTACAGATATTTATATGAACACTTACTGATGATTATCATATTTTTTCTTGGCAAGTGCCCGCCAAGGTAAGGTTAGCAGGTAGCTTTTCTTGTCGTTATATATCAGACCGTGCACATTCTCCATTTTTCGTGTATGTATGATTGTTTTCCTATTTTGTTTGTATGCACTACGAAATCTTTAAGATATAACAAACACCAGTTGACATTGACATTTTGCCTTATGATATCTTAACATCTTGACTATTCTACATTTTTTGCTACTAAATTATGATACTCTGTGTAAATTTTTTTGCACTTGAAAACTGTCTACGTTTTTGACATAATACGTTTTCTGTCATGCTATGCTGTATGCTTAATTATATCACTAGAAACCAGTTTTTATTTAATGGGTATATGATTTAAGTGCAAGATATTAATCCTTATTCATCATTTTCAGAAAGCAATAACTTGTAAAATAAATAAATTAAACAAACCATAGTGGATTACTATGAAATGGGAATTTCACCTTCGGAATGAACGAAAGAAAATGGAATACCTTGTGATGAAGAGTAAATGGGTCAGAATTAACAAGCATTAACAAGAATATACCATACACATCGTATGATAGCAGTCTTAACTAATTTTTTTCCTTTAGAATACGAGGCGATTGATGCAGGCTGTCAGACAGAGCTACACATCCTAGTTTTAGTGATAAAATATGCTAGAAATAAGAAACTCTATACTTTGAATAGTTGTATGAAGTAAATGGTAATATGAATAATGAATAATGAAGTGTCTTTTTTGCAGATGATAATGAATGATGATGAATAGTTATATGAAGAATATGCTAATATGAATAATGAGGTTTTTCTTTGCAGGTGATGATAGTAATGAAGTTATGATAATATGAATAAAGAAGTTTTTCTTTGCAGATGAGAATAATGATGAAGTTTATATATTTACTGTTAGTTAAGAAATGCTATGTAGTTATTTAAGTATTTGTTGCAGTTCGTTTCGACAGTATGTCTTATGTCGCATGGTATAATAACTGAATGTTTTGGAAAGGACAGCTAGAGTACATACATATTGAGTACATGTTTCATTACCTGTTAATTCGAAGTTCACTACTTTTCAGCATAATATGCGTTTCTTCTTTCAGCTTAATAATTCATTTCGTATTTTTTCTAGGAGAAGCTATTCATGAAATTAATGTGCTATAAGCAGTTAGTTATTAAACCTGTTCTAGTACTTGCATTTTTATTACCCATTTGTGTGTGTCATTCATGAATGTGACCACATATACTCTACTTGCTTCATAACTTTGCTACAGCTATGACGAATGACGTTACTAATCCTTATATCCAGCAATAAGTCAAAAGCAAATATTTTCATGCCCCAGCAATTAATTATCGATCCCAACGCTATGCATTGCTAGCACAAAAAAATGTATTACCAATCCCAAATAATGCTACTAGTTTAAGAGATATTTATAGTACTAAATATAATGCAGATTTGTCAGATGTATTAAATCCATTATATCTATGTATTATTGGACCACAGACCTTGAGTAATAGTTGCAGTGTGTTACATTTTAAATATGTCTTATGTCACTTGAATGATGAGTTCTGAGTAATACTGAATGATGTTTTCTAACCACAGACCTTGAGTAATAGTTAGAGTGTGTTACATTTTAAATATGTCCTATGTCACCTGAATGATGAGTTCTGAGTAATACTGAATGATGTTTTGTAACAATGCATAAATGCTATGCCAATAATTTCTGTAAATAATATTTTTGTTATACTCTATAAATGCTATGCCAATAATTAACTCTCATTTTGAATGATGACTTCTGATTAATACTGAATAATGTTTTATAAAACTATATGAATACTTTGTAACTGGCCAATGAATGCCACTGTTTCTTATATTTTAAATTTGTCTTATGTCACTTACATGCTATTATATATGAATACCAGTAGCTTGATGCTACACTCATTAACTCTTGTTTTGAATGATGACTTCTGAACAATGCATAAAAATGGTTTGTAACTGGCCAATGAGTGCCAATGATTACTATAACTAGATGAATTATGTAAATGGTATGCCATTAATTAACTCTTGTTTTGAATGATCACTTCTGAATAATGCATGAAAATGGTTTGTAACTGGCCAATGAGTGCAATGATTACTATAACTAGATGAATTATGTAAATGTTATGCCATTAATTAATTCTTGCTTTGAATGATCACTTCTGAATAATGCATAAAAATGGTTTGTAACTGGCCAATGAGTGCCAATATTTAGTGTAATCAGATGACTTATGAATAATGTTCTGCAACACTCCATACATAGTGCAGAAATGTTTAGTAACTAGGCAATGAGTGCCAACAATTACTCCAATTGATTGATAGACAAGTGTAATTCTCTATGATGACTAGCATAAGACTTAATGTCCTTCACCTTCTGACCTACTTACCAGAAATTACTGCAATATCCGTTTGTCCTGTCCATCCTCATGGTCATGGAGCACTATATTTGGATTTTGCACTGATTCTATGTTGGTGAAAAAGTATCAATTCTGCAGGAGTATGGTGTTGACACATCATGCTGTCTACCACCTTGAATGATGGAGATGTTATTATGGTCCCACTGTTTGGTGTACCTAATGTACTACCAAAATGATAACATTGAATATTAATACGACATTTCAGTGTCTTGGCTACACTGATTAATACTTCAGGGAAGGGAACTTCAGATTGTCTCACTCGGTGTTGTGCTTCTGTAGAAAGATATGGACTTTCAGTGCAGCTACGTGCAACCTAATGTGCTACAACCATGATGCAATCCTTCCCTTTCCTTTCCTAGTTCTTATAAAATGGTAAAAAAAATAATATATATATATATATATATATATATATATATACAGTGTGTGTGCACTTTATGTCATTTATTAATATGTTGCGTATCCTAGTTCTTGTAAAATGTAGAGATATATACAGTGCGTGTGCACTTTATGTCATTTGTTAATATGTTTTGTACTCATTGCGTATACATTTTGTCATTGCTTGATATGTTCTGTACTCAGTGCATCTGCACTCTATTTCATTTCATGTTCTGCACTTATATATATATATATATATATATATATATATATATATATATATATATACTCTGTGACTGTAAACTTAGTTAATTAAGTAGATTTTAGAAAAATTTGTTGCTCATGGCAAGTCCAGTTGACTCACCATCGCTACCAAATTTTTGCCCCCCCCCCCCCCCCCACCCCCCAGTGGAGGGTTATGTAAGAGGTCCAAGCAGATGTAATTTCGATGTATTGCTCATGCGCTGCCTGCAATTGGCAAGGTATAAGAGAATCTCTGACCAGAGAGCAGTGTTGACTGCAGTAGGAACTGTGTAGCTGTAGCAGTAAGTTGTTATTAGTCTGGAGTCTGCTCTGGTCTGGTATGGTGTATCGTGTTGGCTAGCCTCGTCGCGGTGCAGCGATGTCGGAGCCCGAGTATTATTGTATAAGGTAAAAAGCAGCCTCGCGCATATGTAGTAATGTTATCTCAAGTCGCATGTAAATGTTTTAAAACTCTCGTAATAATAATCTTCCTCATAAAAAGCAACTTTTAACAACCATTCATTTCAATTTAAAGAATTTACTAATTTCTACCATCCATGATCATCCCGATTATTGCAATAGAAAAATCAGTTGCTTCCTTTCATAAATGACAGATAGGTCGACCAGCATTGCACAGAGCTGTGCCGGAAAAATTTATTGTAAGAGCAGATATATCCGGCGACTTCATTGAGGTAAGAATTTTTCCTTTTTTTATTCAGAATGATCTTTCAGGGCCATGACCACTGCTGTCGTTCAAAATTTACCAGGTTAAATTCACAGTGAATTATTGAAAAGTCATAAGTGAGCGACAATTTAATTGAGAGGTTAGTTACATTGTATTGTTACCAGGTTACTGAATTTATTTTTTTATTGGGACGTTACACGGAATGTGAACGACATAATTATAATTTTTTTACTGTTGAGAGGTTTAGGAATTTTTCTGTTGTGAGGTTACGCTAAATGTGAATGAATTTTGAGCTTGGATTAAATCAGAAAGAATTTTGTGGGTAGATTAAATGTAAACGAATTTTGTGTGGAGGTTAATGTGAAAAGAATTTTGTAGCGAGGTTAGAAATGTAAATGAATTTTGTGGGTAGATTAAATGTAAATAAATTTTTGTGGGGAGCTTACAGCCCTTCGCGGGCAAGTGCTCTAGCAACTGAGCTACCCAAGCACCACTCACGACCCATCCTCACAGCTTCAATTCTGCCAGTACCTCGTCTCCTGCCTTCTAAACTTCACAGAAGCTCTTCTGCAAACCTTGCAGAACTAGCACTCCTGGAAGAAAGGATATTGCCAGGAAGTTTCAGCGGGTATACTTATTCCATCACACGTACTTGGATATAGAATGGAGGAAAGTATGATCTAGTACATTTGGACTTAACTCTGTATAATGGGCTTTAATATCTCACTGTGCTTGAAAATGACAAAGTATGAAATTGCTGCCGCAATCAAGATTTTGAACAGCTTTATGCGGCATGCCTACATTCTATGAAACAGGTTGGACATGTCATTTTGGACGGAAAGGGCTGACGCTACAGGTATGGGACACACCACATATTTGAAAAGAACGTGTGTGTGTGTTTAAGAGAGAGAGAGAGTGGGGGGGGGGGGGGGGAGATGAGAGAAAGAATGGAGGAGGATGAAGCACTAAACACCTTTACCATTATTTATACCGCGTTTTTTTTTCTTTAAATGCGTCCGGCTTCTGATAATCATGTACGCGTTTACACTTTCTCGTCGTGTCGTATGTTTATTCTAAGATTTAAGTGCTATGCAAACTTCTTCAATCAATATTCATCAGCGCTTTCATTTCTCAGTACATTTTACAAACTCACCAAAATAATTTCATCGCGAATATTCCTTTCACTACTCTATGTTGCGAGTTCATGAGTAACAGCATGAAGCTGACACTTGTTGTGTTGCAGTAGTCCGTGCCCTATTGCGAAATGAATTATTTTCTGTGCTTCAGTCTGAGTGCCATCAACTTTTGAATATGTACTCTGATGAAGTGCCTGGCAGAGAGAACCTTTTATTGTGCCGTGTAGTAAGGTTTCTTCTCCATCCGTTCATGGATGAAACATGGAAAAAATGACTGCTGGAACGACTCCGTCCAAGCTGTTATGTTACATGCCGAATTTTATCTGTACAATGTCTACGGGATAGACACCTAGAAAGCTGCAGAATATTAGTAATTTGCACCCTTAATGCCGGTTCCTAGTTTTTCCTAATCAGGTTCCCGATACGTACGAAGTCTTCGAGCATCTAGTAGTTAAGAATGTTTCTCGTAGCATTTTTCAGAGACCGTTACCATATTTTTCCTTGACTTACTTTATCTTAAAAATCATTTAATGAAGCAACATGTTTCGAAGTGCAAACCTCATCTACAGCATACAGTGACAATACAAAAACATTTAACAGATATGTATGCAGAGACTAAAGTTGTTCCTTACAATTTTTTGCATGTGCTATGGCCCTCTTACGGCAAATGAGAAGGATGTCTAGTATGAGGAAATACTAACTTCTTTGGATGGAGTGCTGTTCACTTAAAAGTTTTTAAATAATCACTCATTTTTTTCGTATAGAATCTCTGTCTCCTCGTGGTGTATTCAGTTACCTCTATCACTGTGGCTCCTTGGACCTTATTAGTCTCTGTTTATAAGCCTTTTCTGCATGATCTACAACCTTGAGTACACAGATAAAGCCCTGATCTATGAACTCAAGGTCCAAAATGTCAAAGGTAATGCCCCTGTTTTCAACTGAAAATGTGCTCTGACCACAAGTAATTAACGTAACAGTCGCAACTCGCACACATTCACACTAACACACACACACACACATACACACACACACACACACACACACACACACACACACACACACACACACACACAAATACACATACACTTACCTAAATGTGCGGGACATAAACGTCAGGTAAATAATCATAAAGTTCTACCCAAAAGTCATATAATATGGATACATGAGATTATAGCAAAGTAGTCCTACGAGAATGTTTCCTCGTGGCTCTAATTACTGAACTTGGACCCTAAAACGATTTATTATCAAAACACTTCGTCAAACCAATAGGTACATGACGTAATTCAAAAGCGAAACCTATGTGTACGAAAACAGGAGACGCCTCAGTACCATGTGTTCCACAAAATATTTTACTATTACACCAACAAACACATAGCATAGCCTCCCACAGCAATCTGTGATCCAGAACAACGTTCTGAACTCATACGCAGGGTGGGGTATTTAATATTAAGAAACTGAAATAGTTGAGTACGAGTGATGAATTTGTTAATGGCGTAGGAAGAGCGAAATAATTAACAGGAATACTAAATATAGTTACTATATTGTACTCAGACAGATGACAAGACCCATATGGGTCCCCATTGCACGTAACATAAACTGAAGTTCTAGTACTTGGCATGAAATTACAGATCCTCTAGATACATCTTCCAGTAAGAGAGTAAACCATTCATAATGCAGGAGCGGATGATAAGAATGAATACACAATGTAACGAATTGCATAGGTATTACTCGATCCTGGAAGTCAGCATCTAGTTTACGAAAGTGAGCGAGTTCAGCCGTTGTGGCACCACATACATGAATACCAAATTACATTACAACCCACTGCAAGTTCTGCAGGCAGAATGATTGCAAAATAACCGTTCGAACATTTATATAACGCGACTGAAATGACCTACACATCACGTATTAACCACTGTCAACCGAACTCTCGAACTTCGCATATCTCCGAGCTGTCTCGCTCCGAAAACACCGTACAATGCAATGCAATTCCCGTTTCAAATCTGGACGACCTCCTTGTCCCGACAACCGCCAACATTTATCATTGGCTGAGGAGCCAAGAAGCAGGCCAAATATGCAAACACGCTTCAGCTGTGCCACAAAGAATTAGCTCAACGATTTTACATGGCTAATCGAAGCTTAGAATCGGATGTCTTCGCTGAATATTGCAAACAGTATTTTGCGATTTTAGAAACTAAAAGAATTGTGAGCTAAAATGAAAAGTGAAATTTGACAAGAAACTTTCACCACTTCTTGTTAATTTAAACAGACTGCAATGTACTCTAGAGGAATCACTGGAAGACACTGCAGATTTGTACAAAACATCCTATCATAATTTTAAAAGAAGAAAATCTATGTGAAAATGGAAAATTTTACTGTAATGACTCTTTTACAGCTGAAATTTAGGTAATCCTACCATTGTGACAGAGTCAATTGGCTTGGCATTATAAAATGTTAGCCCATGAATTCCAAGTTCAGTGCATCTAGCAGGTTATTTAATTGCATCATGGCAAAGCCTTCAGGCTTGGTATTACAGTTTTAAGCCATGAGTTCCAGGTTCTAAGTTCAGTGAATCTAGAATGCCTTACATAATATTGAAAAGCAATAAACAGAGAAAGTTAAATTCTGTTGCTGAAGGAGATCATTATTACTATTCTCCATAATAACTTTTGAACATTAGAAAATGAACTCACTTTATATTGAACACTAATTTTTATGTTTTATATCGAGTGATATAAACTAAAACATAAATGCATAGTAGCATAAACTAAAGCATAAATAAGAGTGTAATCAATTTTATCCATCATTGTAGAGGATGGATAAAATTACACACATTGTCTTATAGAACCCTTTTAAATAAAAATTAAGTTTGGATGAAATGGAGACTAAGTTATATACACTTGTTTCTGTTGAACGTTTCAACATAAACATAAAATTATAACTATTATAAAAAAGAACAAATATACAAAATATAAATTGCCCTCTTACAATTGCTTCACTAAAGCAATATTTCATGTTAGTTTGCGAGGACAAGTCCACTTGGGATGGTTTTCCAACAAAATCAGAAATAAAAACATGACACATGAAATAAATTGTAAACATAAGACTAAATTCCTGTAAAAGTGACAAAAATATAATATTACATTATTAATGTTCAATTGACATAAAGAACATGCAACAGGTTCCATCTTTTGCTAGCCGTCAGAAGTAATAATGAAAGAAGAAACAAATGATTTTACTGAATATTTTCTAACTGATTCAGAGCCTTACTAGAATTACAGCTTCTGTTGGTATTTCCTACTTAAACTTTTTTATAGCACTAGCATATTACTTACAGCAATTTGCTTAAGAATGACTAATTCGTTCTTCCTGACATGCTCAGTCATGATAACATAAGACACCTGATAATTGAGGGATGAAATGTACCATTTCGTATACAGCAGGATGCCATGGTGAAAAAGCTATAATGAGATATGTGTGGGTGGGTTTCCTATAGATGCTAAATTTATATCGACCATCGTCTTTTTTAGTTCTGAAGACGATCATTAAAAGTGATCAAAACTACACTACTGGCCATTAAAATTTGCTACACCACGAAGAAATGCAAATGATAAACGGGTATTCATTGGACAAATATATTATACTAGAACTGACATGTGATTACACTTTCACGCAATTGGGGTGCATAGATCCTGAGAAATCAGTACCCAGAACAACCACCTCTGGCCGTAATAACGGCCTTCATACGCCTGGGCATTGAGTCAAACAGAGCTTGGATGGCGTGTACAGGTACAGCTGCCCATACAGCTTCAACACGATACCACTGTTCATCAAGAGTAGTGACAGGCATGTATTGTGACGAGCCAGTTGCTCGGCCACCATTGACTAGACGTTTTCAGTTGGTGAGAGATCAGGAGAATGTGCTCGCCAGGCCAGCAGTCGAACATTTTCTGTATCCAGAAAGGCCCGTACAGGACCTGCATCATGCAGTCAAGCATTATCCTGCTAAAATGTGGGGTTTCGCAGGGATCGAATGAAGGGTAGAGCCACGGGTCGTGACACATCTGAAATGTAACGTTCTGTTCAAAGTGCTGTCAATGTGAACAAGAGGTGACCGAGACTATAACCAATGGCACACCATACCATCACACCGGGTGATACGCCATTATGGCGATGACGAATACACGCTTCCAATGTGCGTTGTCCGCGATGTCGCCAAACACGAATGCGACCATCGTGATGCTGTAAACAGAACCTGGATTCATCCGAAAAAATGACGTTTTGCGATTCGTGCACCCAGGTTCGTCGTTGAGTACACCATCACAGGCGCTCCTGTCTGTGATGCAGCGTCAAAGGTAACCGCAGCCATGGTCTCGGAGCTGATAGTCCATGCTGCTGCAAACGTCATCGAACTGTTCGTACAGATGGTTGTTGTCTTGCAAACGTCCCCATCTGTTGACTCAGGGATCGAGACGTGGCTGCACGATCCGTTACAGCCATGCGGATAAGATGCCTGTCATCTCGACTGCTGGTGATACGAGGCCGTTGGGATCCAGCAGGGCGTTCCGTGTTACCCTCCTGAACCCACCGATTCTACACTCCTGGAAATTGAAATAAGAACACCGTGAATTCATTGTCCCAGGAAGGGGAAACTTTATTGACACATTCCTGGGGTCAGATACATCACATGATCACACTGACAGAACCACAGGCACATAGACACAGGCAACAGAGCATGCACAATGTCGGCACTAGTACAGTGTATATCCACCTTTCGCAGCAATGCAGGCTGCTATTCTCTCATGGAGACGATCGTAGAGATGCTGGATGTAGTCCTGTCGAACGGCTTGCCATGCCATTTCCACCTGGCGCCTCAGTTGGACCAGCGTTCGTGCTGGACGTGCAGACCGCGTGAGACGACGCTTCATCCAGTCCCAAACATGCTCAATGGGGGACAGATCCGGAGATCTTGCTGGCCAGCGTAGTTGACTTACACCTTCTAGAGCACGTTGGGTGGCACGGGATACATGCGGACGTGCATTGTCCTGTTGGAACAGCAAGTTCCCTTGCCGGTCTAGGAATGGTAGAACGATGGGTTCGATGACGGTTTGGATGTACCGTGCACTATTCAGTGTCCCCTCGACGATCACCAGTGGTGTACGGCCAGTGTAGGAGATCGCTCCCCACACTATGATGCCAGGTGTTGGCCCTGTGTGCCTCGGTCGTATGCAGTCCTGATTGTGGCGCTCACCTGCACGGCGCCAAACACGCATACGACCATCATTGGCACCAAGGCAGAAGCGACTCTCATCGCTGAAGACGACACGTCTCCATTCTTCCCTCCATTCACGCCTGTCGCGACACCACTGGAGGCGGGCTGCACGATGTTGGGGCGTGAGCGGAAGACGGCCTAACGGTGTGCGGGAGCGTAGCCCAGCTTCATGGAGACGGTTGCGAATGGTCCTCGCCGATACCCCAGGAGCAACAGTGTCCCTAATTTGCTGGGAAGTGGCGGTGCGGTCCCCTACGGCACTGCGTAGGATCCTACGGTCTTGGCGTGCATCCGTGCGTCGCTGCGGTCCGGTCCCAGGTCGACGGGCACGTGCACCTTCCGCCGACCACTGGCGACAACGTCGATGTACTGTGGAGACCTCACGTCCCACGTGTTGAGCAATTCGGCGGTACGTCCACCCGGCCTCCCGCATGCCCACTATACGCCCTCGCTCAAAGTCCGTCAACTGCACATACGGTTCACGTCCACGCTGTCTCGGCATGCTACCAGTGTTAAAGACTGCGATGGAGCTCCGTATGCCACGGCAAACTGGCTGAGACTGACGGCGGCGGTGCACAAATGCTGCGCAGCTAGCGCCATTCGACGGCCAACACCGCGGTTCCTGGTGTGTCCGCTGTGCCGTGCGTGTGATCATTGCTTGTACAGCCCTCTCGCAGTGTCCGGAGCAAGTATGGTGGGTCTGACACACCGGTGTCAATGTGTTCTTTTTTCCATTTCCAGGAGTGTATATTCTGCTAACAGTCAATGGATCTCGACCAAGGTGAGCAGCAATGTCGCGATACGATAAACCGCAATCGCGATTGGCTACAATCCGACCTTTATCAAAGTCGGAAACGTGATGGTACGCATGATGTAAATCAGCAGCAAAATAGAGGATCTCTCGAAAACGCGTCGTTGTAGCTAAGACTTTTTTTATAATAGAATTACGGGAAACTATATGTCGGTAGGTGAAGACTACCCGTAGTTGATGTTTTTAGTGTTATAACTAGTGTATTAATGAAATTATCCCGTTTCAATAACACGACACAATGACGATCTATCAAAAGCGCATCTTTTGACACAATTTGCACATTAATTACCAAATAATGATTTATGTAAATACAGTCTTTAAACACTGTATGCCATATAAGAAAATTCAACTGCTGTGTCGAAGGTGTAGCGTAGGCGCTGGCCCGAGTGGCAGAGCGGTTCTAGGCGCTTCAGTCTGGAACTGCGCGACCGCTACGGTCGCAGGTTCGAATCCTGCCTCGGGCATGGATGTGTGTGATGTCCTTAGGTTAGTTAGGTTTAAGTAGTTCTAAGTTATAGGGGACTGATGATCTCAGAAGTTACGTCCCATAGTGCTCAGAGCCATTTGAAACATTTTTTTTTTTTTTTTCTTTTTTTTTTTTTTTTTTTTTTTTTTTTTTTTTTTTTTTTTTTTTTTTTTGTAGCATAGGTGGTAGCGATGTGGTTCTGGTTTGGAAAGAGAGAAGTATCGGTTTCGCATCCACCTCGCTCCAAGTCTTGTTTCACTTTTCGTTTTGTAAAAGATTCTGGGTACTTCTTATGCACTTAATATAAGTATTATCTCAAAAGTCGAAGTTATCTTTATAATTAATGTATTTGCTGCAATTCTTGTTGTAAAGGCCAACGACTATAATGTTTCCCCAGCGGCCAGGAATCTTTACGTGATTACCAGTTTGTCTGAAAGTAAACACAAGTTACACACTGAAAGTTTTAGCTATTATGAAACTTACTGTAATATATATGGACTGACTCTTCTGACTCTTCTTTGTCTCTCTCCGGTAAACATCTTTTTCAGTGACGCTTAGCAGCTTCAAAAAAATCTCCGCTTTCATTCGAATTAAGTTACGAAATGAATTTCGTTGTTGACATCTACATGATGAAGTACGTTATTTCAGAGTGTTGACAGTCAATGCGACGTATAGAATGTGGATATTAAGCATGCATAAGCTGGCATTAGACACTATACCTCAACTAGACTCAATTTAAAACGGGGAAGGGAATTGAGTTAGCGAATAATATCTACAAGTACGTATCTCAGAACAGCATTCTGTAGTGACCAGCAAGGCGCTGTTCAAGCCGTTGACGAATCCAGTGTGCTGATTTTCGGCACGATTGTGTTCCGGCCGCGAGTGTTAAGGTCGATATTGGCCTCGCCAGAGATACTGGGGCGCCCGGTAGGCGGGGAGTGGTCCTCTGGCGACGAGGAGAGGAGGGTTGGAGAGTACCGAGCGAGAACAGAACGGCGGAGTGTTGGGGTCCGGATGGTCCGAATTATGCATTAATAATTTTGGCACTCTGTGGTAATGAACTGATGGTGAAACCGAGACGCTTGGAAAGTCAACGCTGCTGTGGAACGATAAGACGTGGGCTCCGAATTGTGTGGACGCAATTTACGGCGAGCTGTGGCCGATGTCGTTTGTGGTTGTTTTGCCACGGCAGATAAACAAGACAGAGTGGGCCCAAACTGAACACTCTGTGCTGTAGCATGTTCGCCCACAATAAGGATGTCATGATACTGGGGAAGAAAGCAGTGGAATACGGCACGTATATTAACCTTCAGTGACTTCCGCGGTCTTAGTTTACTTAACTGTGTGGAGATTGAGCAGTAACTGTCACTTTTCAACGGAATTTACCATTGTGTAAAAGTGTGGCCAATGCCGGGTGGGCGTTGTCATAAAGTTATTATATTTCTTATTTGTGAACATAATTTTCTGTCATCAAGATTACTCATTGGACAGATTTGAAATTGCCAGTTCTGCGCTGTAGTTCAGCGGGTTATAAATACTGGAATTTGACAAATATGCTAACTGTGAGTTTCGGATATGTTTTTATATCTGTGTGTTAAGTGAAAGTGAATTTTGAATTTTGTAACGTACCTCTCTACCATTACGATTCTCTAAATTTTTATTTGAAAGTGATGTTGTTTGCAACAGTTATTTAACCAGCCTTCCTATGAAGTGTTTTAAGACTTGTTTTCAGGGAACTATTTTTAATAAATTACGTAAGTCAGTAATGTTGTGTAAGCAGTTATTGAAGGCACCCATCTCCATTAGCCAATCAACCATGGCCAGTTGAGAATGGGTATTGATGTAACATTATGGGACTAGAGGCTATTGGTTAAGTTGTGGCAACGGTAATCCTGTTGTTTGTTGTTCTTGTTGAAGTGTCTGATGAAGATGAGGTCCCATACTCCGAGGAGGGTAGGGGACGATGCGGGAAACCCGAACCGCCGTACTAGGCAAGGTCCTAGCGGAGGTGGTTTGCCATTGCCTTCCTCCGACCGTAATGGGGATGAATGATGATGATGAAGACGACATAACAACACCCAGTCATCTCGAGGCGGGGAAAATCCCTTACCCCGCCGGGAATCGAACCCGGGACCCCGTGCGCGGGAACCGAGACGCTACCGCAAGACTACGAGCTGCGGTTGATGTGTCTAGTCGCCCCTAAATTAAATACCAATTCCGCACACCAGAATCTTCCTCAAGATTTTCTCGCCTCTTCTTCGACAGTCGCTAACAGAGTTAACGCAGCTATTTTACGCACGTCATAAGGCAACTGTGTGGTTTGCGAGCCAAATAAAGCCAACAAAGGGCGCAGGAGGGCACTGAGAAGGCAAATCGCCTTAACCAGCTCGTCCGATGTCTCATCACGTCTACGTCAGCGTTAGCTGCCTCGTCCTGTATGATGACGATTTAAGGAAAGTATGTAAGCGGAGCAGATACGCGCCAGGAATCATTCTACCAACGATAAAGGCTCCAAATGAGGAAATCACGCTTTCACAAAGAACAGATTTCATGGCCGGCGCCTGGGAATGAACATCTTCGTCAAGGAAAAATTGGTCGGCCCTTGGCGTGCCACTACCTTGAGCATGGATAGTGTGGTGTCACCGCCAGACACCA
The DNA here is from genome assembly GCF_021461385.2 of Schistocerca piceifrons. Lineage (NCBI taxonomy): Eukaryota > Metazoa > Arthropoda > Insecta > Orthoptera > Acrididae > Schistocerca > Schistocerca piceifrons. The sequence goes on along the minus strand of NC_060144.1, from coordinate 401,893,709 downwards.
CACTTGCTAGGTGGTAGCTTTAAATCGGTCGCGGTCCATTAGTACATGTCGGACCCGCGTGTCGCCACTTTCAGTGATAGCAGACCGAGCGCCACCACACGGCAGGTCTAGAGAGACGTACTAGCACTCGCCCCAGTTGTACGGACGACGTAGCTAGCGATGCACACTGACGAAGCCTCGCTCATTTGCAGAGCAGATAGTTAGAATAGCCTTCAGCTAAGTCAATGGCTACTACCTAGCAAGGCGCCATTAGCCTTACATAGCTTGTACCTAAGGAGTCTCACTTATGTCGTCAATAGCGATGTACCTCAAGGATGGATTAAAGTTAAGTATTCCAGCAGCTACGTACTTTTCTTTATAGCATACATTACGTATCCTGTTTCAGACCTCACGCCATCCTGCGTGAGCTTAGCGCGTGGCTTTCGGCTTCCTCTCATTGTGTCTAGGCTGTCTTGTCTAGACACAACAGATAGAAAGTCGTTGGACTGTGAAACCAATAGGTGACGAGAGCATGAATGTTGGACGCTCGCCCGCTCTGTGAAGCAGCACAAACGACGCGACGATCTATGGCTGTTCGGAAGACAGAGTACATTGCTGATACAGGCACAAGCGCTTCGGAGCATACTACTCAGCGCATAGTTTTGAACTTGCGGCTCCGGAGCAGACGGCCCGCTACATGTTCCTATGTTGGTCCAACGACACCAATTGCACCGTTGAATCAAAGCATTATGACCACTTGCTTAATAGTCTATGGAACGAAATAAATCACTGGTTCTTCGAAGCAGGGATCCGACAGTTTGCTGGTAGGTTTGTGGTAGTATGTGGCGTTTGAGGTCTACGCACAGGTCATGTAATTCGCGAAATAACGGGCAGCTGATTTGCGTAAGCTTTGATGCCGCCCGACAGCGACCCAGATGGGTTACATAGAATTTACACCAGGCGAATTTGGTCGTCGAAACATCAAAGTGAGTTCACTATAATGCTCCTCAGATCATTGTGGCACGGTTCTGGCTCCGAGACATGGACAATTATACTGCTAAAAGATGAAATCGCCGTCGGGAAAGACGTCAAGCTTGAAGGGATGCACGTGTCAGCGTGTCTTCGACTGCTGCCACAGGTCCCATACAAGCGCAGGAGAATGTCTCCCACAGCATAATACTGCTCCCACCAGCCTGCGTCCGTGGCGCGTTGCACGTTTAGAGCCGCCGTTCGCCTCGATGACGGATTTTCTGGAGACTACTATCGAACTAGTGTAGCAAAAATGTGATTGACCCGAAGAGCCGACACGTTTCCATTGATTGACTATCGGATGCCGATGGTCCCGTGCCCACTGCAATCGTAGTTGATGGTGTCGTTGGGTCAACGTGTGAACACGTAGGGGTGGTCTGCTGTGGAGCTCCATGTCCAACAGTTTACGATGAACGGTGTGTTCCGAAACACTTGTGCGTGCACCAGCAGTGTGCTCTTTCAGCACAGATGCTACAGATCATCATTTATCTTACTTTACAGAGGAGAAAAGCCTTTGAAGCCCACGTTCTGTGACGAGTCGTGGACCTCCAGCCTTTTAGTGCCTAGTGGTAGTTTCACTGTCCTCCTACCCCTTTCCGTAGGTATTCACGGCAGTAGCACGTGAACATTCGACCAGTTTCACCATTTTCGAGATATTCGTTCACAGGCTCTGCGCAATAATAATCTGTCCTTTGTCAAAGTCGCTTATCTCAACGGATTTCCCCATTTGCAGCTCATATCTTCACTAGGGCCCATGTCTTCACTAGGGTGATCCCATGTCCGCGTCTGCTCCGCTTGCATACTTGCCACCAGGCGGCACCCAACGTCACGCCGGGCTGTGTAGTTTCGAACGGACACGTGACCATCAAGACTGAACTGTGGGCCAATGGAAACGTATCGTCTGGCCGGATGAATCACGTTTCTTGTCGATAATCGTATCTGGATACACTGTCATCCAGCTGAATAACTCCTTGAAATATGTACGCCACAGACGGGTCAGTATTACACTATGAGGGACATTGGACTGGGCTTCCAAGAGACCTGTGATAGTAATCGAAGGCACCTTGACAACTGTGGACTACGTGAACATTATTAAAGGGAACATGCATTCCTTCGTGCTTGACATCTTCCCTGACGATTATGTCATTGAAACCTGGTAGTTAAGGAAGGCAGAATCCGGTTACGGTTGTGGACGGGGCCCGAATCAATTACCATTGGTATGCTTAGCCATTTCACTGATTTATTTTAATAAATATTTTTTGAAAACAAGCCAATGAGGTCGCAATCAGACTTGAGGCACGTAACCATAATCACGGCTGAAGGCCTTAAAAAAAATAGCAATTATTTAAAACTTAACAAATACGTAAAATACAGACAGCAAATACTTTTGGAAAACAAGCCAACGTGGTCTCAGCCAGAATTTTAAGGCAAGTAACCACTATCATTGCTGAAGGCCTTTAACGTCCAAAATGGCAATTATAAAAAAAAAATTAACAAACATACATAAATACGGACAGCAAATAATTTTTGAAAACAAGCCAATGTGGTCGCCATCAGAATTTTAAAGCAAGTAACCACAATCATGGCTCAAGGCCTTTACCGCCAGAATGGCAATTATAAAAAATTAAACAAACATACATAAAATACAGACAGCAAATAATGTTTGAAAGCAAGCCAGTGTGGTCGCAATCACAAATTTAAGGCAAGTAACCACTATCACGGCTGAAGGCCTTTAATGCCAATATGGAAATTATAAAAACTTAACAAAAATCCTGTCAAACAGCGAATGGCATAGCAAAAGTTAATTTAAAAAAACAAATAACAGATCACCAAACAGGTGAGACAAATGATGGTAACTTAATAATACAATAATAAAATAAAACACAAGGGCCAGTGACAGACGGTGCTCCAGGAATCGACCTCTCAGTAGGTCACACCAAAAAAACTTTCGCGAGCGAAGAGAAAGGCAGCCAAGAGTTGCATTCAGATCACAAGATGGTAACTCGGACTAGTGGCAGTCTAACGAGCGACTAATGATAATCTTGGTGAGGCTACCAGACATCCAACAAAACAAATGCAAGATGTAAAATTACTCCAAAGCCGGAACCGGCGGTCTGGGCTTCGTCCGCAGAATACTGTGCTTAGAGCGCCCGGAATAAGAAGGTATGACTCCCACTAAGGTAGAAGAACGCCACCCAACCTACAATCAAGAAGCTGTCAAACGTATACGCTTCGCTGGACAGTGGCGCCAAGGCGAGGAAATGTACACTGCCGTTACATACACTAACCCCAAGGGCAGGTAACTGGGGCGTTTGTGGCCACGAGACAGAAAAATATCGGTGGTTGAACTTAACAATGTAAGGAGTTGAAAATAGTAAATAGTAATTAGAAGCTCAGGAAGGCTAATCAGATCCGCCTTCTCCTGGTACTCCACTCTCTGCTTTTCGCCTCGGCGACACTAAGAGCAGCAACACGAAGGCAAGTCACTGGAAAATCGCTAGATTTCACAATGATGGAGATTTCTCTACGCGAATTGCAATGAACTCAACTTAAACATGCAGGATTAGGTTTCGACGAGGTCGTGCACCCTCGTGACCACTGCCCTTCGATGCGGCAGTCCTTACACGTCGCCAGCGGTCCCGGAACGTTGTCGTTCTGGGCGGACCTCACTGCTCCTGGGACCCCAACCGAACTCCTCACTCACACCACACGGAAGAAGAACGAGATCGCCCCTAAGATAGGCAGCAGAACTACATATCGATAAGCGCCGCTGCTGCCACTAGTGGACAGGCAACGCTTACGAAACCGAGTGGCGCCAGTGAACACGAGAAGAAGACAAACGCAACCATGCCATCTAAACGATACGGTCTGTCAGAAACCTACACACGGTACCAACGCGAGCCGCAGCACAGCTCAGTCATCTTGCAGCAAGATAACAGTTCTTGTTACAAGGCCAGACTCGTGCTACATTGGTTTGAAGAGCATACGAGTGAAGTGACGTTGATTTCTTTCCCATCGAATTCTCATGACCTGAACCTGATGGAACACGTTTAGAACACTGTCGGGAGCCAGCTCCGCCCCCACAGAACACCAGCCCGGCTTGACCTATTCGTAGATACCTGGTGCCACATACCCAGAACCTGTAATATACCTCTTCAGTGTTGCATATTCAATTACGTGTCCTCAGTCCGTTCGTTAGTCATTGTTCTGAAGTGATACACATTAAAGTCGTATCCACTTGGTGAAACACGTGGGTTTTACTTCGCCGACTGTCTTCATGTTCTCTTCGTCGTCTTCTTCAGAGGCCTGGTATCTGCAAGCTGGGCTAGTACGTAGAAAATTAACTGGTGAAAGCATTGTGAATATGTGGTAACTCTCGAGTTCCGTAATGAAGTGAAGTATTTGAACTTTTAAGCATTTGTGTTCTGAGACTCCTAACGCATTATAATGACAGAAATTCAACTAATAATTCGAACTATACGCCTGCTTTCTGTAATCTCACAAAATGAGCTGACCGCCATACATCACAGTTCTCCGCCAGATCCGCACACGATGAAGCAGTATAAAGATACTGGACAAAGCAAAAAGTTTACACCTTTGTCAGGGACAATCGCTGGCACATACTCAGCAAGACTTAATATAATTGGACGGTCGCGGTGATCGAGTGGTTCTAGGCACTTCAATCTGGAACCGCGCGACTGCTATGGTCGCAGGTTCGAATCCTGCCTCGGGCATGGCTGTGTGTGATGTCCTTAGGTTACTTAGGTTTAAGTAGTTCTAAGTTCTAGGGGATTGATGACCTCAGATGTTAAGTCCCACAGAGCTCAGAGCCATTTTGAACGTAATATAGTTGGATTCATGTAATTTACACTTGTTGTTGGGGCGATCTAGTGTTGTAATATATAATAAGACCAGATCGCTTGCTGTGAAACAGCTTATTTCATGACCTGTTTCGACAGTAACTAGCTGTCATCCTCAGGTTTATAATGTACGCACAGAATAACGTTAATGTAGTAATTTGCAAGGTTGTACAACAGTTGTACACCAGGAACCATATTATATGAATATTACAACGCTAGATCGCCGCAACAGTGCAAGAAAGATTATTAAGTGATTATAGACAGCCAGTAAACGGAAGCATATAATTATAGCTTGGTGCTGGACACAGGCTTAAAATTGAATTTTCAAAATTTTATGTTAAAACTTTTATTCTAAAGACATCGAATATAAATATTTAAGCACGAAATAATACTAGTTCACATAATTTTTTCTATGTTGAAAATGAAGGTATCCATTCTCGCTGTTGACGTAGAATCCATAATGTGTCTTGGGCTTGATTACATTACAAACCCTATCAAGGAATCAATTGCCGGTTTCGAAGTTTCAAGCTTCATCTTCAAGTGCCACCAAATAATTGCGGGAACATAAACGAGTGGCCGTCAGACCAATCATTCGTGGGGGATAGTACCCACGTCAAACAAACGCATGGAAGCACCGTGGTTGCTGGTAGTACGCTCCCATTAGTTCGTTTGACATGGATATGATCCCTCGTGACTGACTGGTCCGACCATCACACATTTATACTCCCACGATCATTTGGTGGAACTTGAATCTTCCGAAACCGGTCGTGGAATATATTAAGAAAATTACTGGCAACTGAAGCGGATTTTGATTCTATAGGGTGCTCCGAAATTTCCAAGCTTCGAGGACTTGTAGAGGGGAGTGAGTACATAATATTTTGAATAGCCACCCATGTCCGGAAACGTAACGTTTCCGTATTACAGTCGTCTGAAAATGTTTGCTAGGTGGGTTGCAGGAAAGTATTCATGGTGGGGAGTGGTTACGTCGGATCGGCTGATGTCATTTGACGTCTATCCTACCCCTCTGAGCTGGTTCGAGCCTCATTCACGTGTCTGTGAGTGTTGAGCAACAAGGATGAGTACACGTTCGCAGAATACACCGACATGATCCTTCTGAACGGCGAAGCTCACGGTAGTGGAAGAGCTGCTCGTCCGCCTTTACCAAGATCGTTATATACAAAGTCCGACTCCATCGCACACCATTTTCGCCACAATTACGCAATGACCACGAGAAAGGAGTACCTTCACCGTCAGCAGGCGTGAGTGGTGCTCCAAGGAGACGCCGCACACCCGACGAGTACGCGCTGCATCACGTTGAAGACAACCCGTCAACGAGTACACGAGCAGTTTCGTTGGCCATTAATCAGTGAAACTGTAAAACAAATGGTGTACTGAGTCCCACCTGATCAATTACTTGTAGTCGTAGTCGCGTTATCATGTTTTCAAATGTTTTTTGCACGGAAACAGTACTTTTCCGGACATGGCTTCTAGTTCACTCCCCTCTACTACTCCTACAAGTTTGTAACGGGAATTTCCGAACACTCTGTATGAATATGTTCCTCAGTGGCTGCTGTTCACTTGATTAAATATTTTGTTCCTATCAATTACATTACGAATGCATGCGACACAGAATGCTATTTTTTTGGCATAATCAGTCTTCTGCTGGTTTGATGCGGCCCGCCACGAAATTTTCTTCTGTGCCAAACTCTTCATCTCAGAGTAGCATTTGCAATCTACGTCTTCACTTATTTGCTGGATATATTGCAATCTCTGTCTTCCTCTACAGTTTTTTACCTCTACAGCTCCCTCTAGTACCACCGAAGTCATTCCCTGATGTCTTAACAGATGCCTTATCATTCTGTCCCTTGTTCTTGCAGGGTTTCACACATATTCCTTTCCTCTCCCATTCTGCGCAAAACCCCTCATTCCTTATCTTATCAGTCCATCTAATATTCAACATTCGTCTGTAACATCACAGATGATTCGATTCTCTTCCGTTCCAGTTCCCTCACAGTCCATGTTTCACTACCATGCTACACTGTGCTCCAAATGTACGTTCTCAGAAATTTCGTCCTCAAATTAAGCACTCCGTCTGCAGGTCACAAGTGGCCCATCGGGACCATCCGACCGCCGTGTCATCCTCAGTGGAGGATGCGGATAGGAGTGGCGTATGGTCTCGCGGTCGTTATGATGGATTTCTTTGACCGGAGCCGCTACTGTTCGGTCTAGAAGCTCCTCAGCTGGCATCACGAGGCTGAGTGCACCCCGAAAAATGGCAATAGTGCATGGCGGCGTGGATGGTCACCCATCCAAGTGCCGGCCACGCCCGACAACGCTTAACTTCGGTGATCTCACGGGAACCGGTGTATCCACTGCGGCATGGCCGTTCCTCAAATTACGGCCTATGTTTAATACTTTTTGCTAGTGCTAGTCTGCATTTGATGTCTTCCTCGCTCCGTCTGTCATTGGTTATTTTGCTGTCTAGGTAGTAGAATTCTTTAACTTCATCTACGTCATGGCCATTAATCCTGACGTTTTCTCGCTGTTCTCATTTCTGCTACTTCTCATTACTTTCGTCTTTCTTCGATTTACTCTCAATCCATATTCTGTACTCATTAAACTGTTCATTGCATTCTGCAGATCATGTAAGTCCTTTTCACTTTCACTCAGGATAGCAACGTCAACAGCGAACCGTATCATTGATTTTCTTTCACCTTGAATTTTAATTCCACGCCTGAATCTTTATTTCCATCATTGCTTCTTTGATGTACAGGTTGAACAGTAGGGGGAATAGACTATATCCCTGTCTTACACCATTTTTAACCCCAGTAGTTCGTTCTTGGTCGTCCACTCGTATTATTCCCTCTTGGCACTTGAACATATTGTATAGGAGACGAGGTACTGACAGAAGTAAAGCTTTGAGGAGGGGGCGTGAGTCGTGCTTGGGTAGCTCAGATGGTAGAGCACTTGTCCGCAAAAGGCAAATGTCCCGAGTTCGAGTCTCGGTCCGACACACAGTTTTAATCTGCCAGGAAGTTTCATATCAGCGCACACTCCGCTGCAGAGTGAAAATCACATTCTGGAAATATTGTGTGGTGAGCGTACTGTAAGACCTTCAGTACACACACCATCAGATTATTTGACTTATCGCTCTAACGAAGTAGGCGAGTGTCAGCAATATGTCTCTTGGTCTTATCATGGCGTGTTTATCTTCTGCCGTTAGGTCAGACGATAGAAATGCCACTTGCACGCTTAGAGTAGCAGATTGACGGTGACCAACTTTAAACAGAACTTGATTAATTTTCACACACATTTATTAAAATAATAAGAAGCATAAAAATTACTTAACTTGGTTCTGGATGCTATTTACAATTGACAATCTGAAGTTCCTTTGGTATTGGTACTTTAATCTTATTCTCACATATCTCTCTAACACTTGACAAAAGTGTCTATACATTTATCTTCATGGCTATGTACAAGAATATGGTATTCTTATTACGCGCAGACTGAAACTTGACTATAGACTGGTACAGACAAATGTAGAATTCTTACAGACTGGTACAGTCTAATGTAGACTGGTACAGACTGTTGCAGACAAATTCAGACTGACTAATCGGAGGTCTGTACACTCGTTATAATACCTCGCGCGTTCAAGTATCACTGCGCGAGTGTGATCCGCGAGGAGAAAAGGTTCTACGTTAGCAGCAATCTCATTGGCTGCGTTACATATTAATACGCGGATCGGCGGAAGCAGAATTTGGTCCGTCTCTATGGCAGCTCCATCTCGTAGTGCGGAGACGGACGAGCGCTGCGCCTGCGCTGTTGTGCTTAGCGGGGCGCGCTTTAGTGGGAAAGTTGTGTACGCGCTGACTACGCGGAACTATGTACACAACATATTGTATATTACCCGTCTCTCCCTAAGTCTTACCCCTATTTTACTACTGTACTCCATCCCTATAGCTTACCCTTATTTTTCTACTGTACTCCATCACAATTAAGCAGGTGTTCATAATGATCTGGCTCATCAGTGTGTCAGTGGTGATGGCAGTTAAGCCAGCGAGCTGGAGGTGGCGCAATGTCGGCGCCTTGGCAGTCTGTTAGTAACCGCGGTCGCCCGCAGCTGCGGTCGGTCCCGGTAATTGACGTGTGTGTGTGTGTGTGTGTGAGTGTGTGTGCGCGCGTGCGACACTGCCGGCCCACAGGACGCGGCCGGTGTCGGCGCCGCAGACCGCCGCGACGCCCCCGCAAAGCCGCCGCGCCGCCGCCGGTCGTCCTTCACCCTCGCGTCTCGGCGTGGGCGTGTCTCGCCAGCGCTGGTGTCGCCGTCTTCTTTGTTCTGAGACCCCCGCACAGTGTTGGTGGCAGGACATAAGTCAATGGCAGTGACGCAGACACGGCACCGGGGTGTAGGAAACCCGTAGAGAGAGCAGAGTCAGGGGTAAACGATACTTCGAGAACGGTCACTAGCAACGTGGCACTAATTCCAGGAGAGCAAGTGAGGCATTGGCGGTAGTTGTGTTAAAAGAATCACCCCCTTCATCACCTTCCAGTGACTTAGGGAAGCCGTGACAGTCAATTTGTCTTGTGCCCGACTGCCCTATGTACTGAGTGCTATGTTCACGTCCTGCTTAATTTGAGTACGGTCATATGACGTACCGTAATCTGATTTTAATGCTGGTATTACTAGCAGTGACTATGACACACTAAGTATGACGCGACACGGACATCAAAAAAAGAAAATTTCAACAACTAATTTTCGCATACGCATCTGAACTATTTCACATTACCAGTACGCAGTAACGCTGTTCGGTATCACTGATTCAGGAGTCGCTGAGGATCGTAAAATATCTTCACTATACTGATGATAAAGTGTATCTAAACCGGACTTGACACACTCGACTCGCAGGTGTTTCTGAATGTCAAATTCTCTACAGACTCAGACGCTAATACATCGTATTAGTGGTTTTGTCAACAAACAATATTCACGTCAATAACTAACTGTTATTATCGCCTCGGTATTTTGTCAAATAACATTACACGGTAAATATTACGAGTGTAAACTTAATAATAAGCCACTGTAAACGTATGGGGTTAGAATCCCCGTATGCTTCGGGACTGTCACGTCAGCTATTGATCGTCTGGAAATCTATCTCTCTCTGTTTCGTTAACTTTCGTAGCTTAATATTGCCCTTCATGTATAGGAAGTCTCTAATTATTTCAGTGGAAAATATTTTTCTGGCTTTGTTTATTCCTGTGACACTGTTAGTGTACCATCTCTGGTAGTCTATCAACCTCATCAGTCATCGCTAAATGCAACTTTAAATAAATTACTGTATCTTACACTTTTCGTCCAAAGATGAATTAATTTTCTTCATTGGACTTTTGTTAATCTCTCTTTTTATCTTTGTGTTTATTTCCTTTGAGTCTGTTATTCGTAAATATACATAAAATTACAATTCTCTTTAAATATTGTGCTTACGACGAACAGACTCGTTAAAATTCTATTTCTTTCTTTTTCTCTCTCTTTTCTTTTATTAAGTTTAGACAGCAAGTACCATAAAAGGTTTCCTTCTGTCTTTTGCTCTCAGTTTAACTATTTATTGCCCCTGCGGTATAGTCATATTGCTGGACACAGTTCAGTTATCGGGTTTGTATTTAATTAATTATGGTTGGATAGGACAAACGTATATTTACTCTGAATGTCATCAACCTTGTCTATCACGTAATACGTACAATGATTCTAGCTACAAAACCAGAAAAGGATCACTTTGTATTTTTCTTTGATTTCAGCCTGGACGTATATTTTTTTTATACCTTATTGGTTATTCACCTGATATCCATACACCCTTTACAATGAATGTGATCGAGTGACAGCAAAAACACTAATCTCCCTCATCGGAATCGAATCAGACAACAAAATCAAAACAAAAACCCTACGTGTCACCGCCGATTTTAATTAACAATTATACAGCGAAAATCAAAGCTCTGTCTCGACAGGCGTTGACAGTTTGCAAACCCTGTAATAAAATCTAATTTTATAATGGTCACTCGTCACAATGAATTCCTAGAATTACAGAACATGTGCACGTCGACTCTCGATATGGTACCAGAGTTTCATGGTCTAAATCGTACTGTAACCAAGTTAGATATTAACTTTTAAATGCCAAGCGCTCTTTTCAGTACACAAAAATAATGTTTGCTGGATACTACACGGAAGAGCCAAAGAAACCGGTACACGTGCCTAATATCGTGTAAGCCACGGGCGAACACGCAGAAGTGCAGCAAAACGACGTGTCATGGACTGCTGGAGGGAACTGACACCATGAATCCTGCATGGCTGTCCATAAATACGTAAAAGTACAAGGGGGGTGGAGATCTCTTTTGAACAGTACGTTGCAAGGTATCGCAGATATGCTCAATAATGTTCATGTCTGGGGAGTTTGGTGGCCAGTGGAAGTGTTTAAACACAAAAGAGTGTTCCTGTAGCCACTCTGTAACACTTCTGGCTCAAAATGGTTCAAACGGCTCTAAGTACTACGGGACGTAACATCTGAGGTCATCAGTCCCCTAAACTTAGGACTACTTAAACCTAACTAACCAAAGGACATCACACACATCCATGCCCGAGGCAGGATTTGAACCTCCGACCGTAGCAGCAGCGTGGTTCCAGACTGAAACGCCTGGAACCGCTCGGCCACCGCGGCCGGCTAACATTTCTGGACGTGTGGGTGTCACTTTGTCCTGCTGGAATTACCCAAATCCGTCGCAATGCCAATTGGACATAAATGGATGCAGGTGATTAGACAGGATGATTACGTACGTGTCAACTGTCAGAGTCTTATCTAGACGTATTAGCAGTCCCAAATCACTCCAACTGCAGACGCCCCAAACAATTACAGAGCCTCTACCAGCTTGAACATCGCCTGATGACATGCAGGGTCCATGGATTCATAAAACTGTCAACTGTCAGAGACTTATCTAGACGTATTAGCAGTCCCAAATCACTCCAACTGCAGACGCCCCAAACAGTGACAGAGCCTCTACCAGCTTGAACATCGCCTGATGACATGCAGGGTCCATGGATTCATAAAACTGTCTCCGTACCCGTAGACGTCCATCCGCTCCATACAATTTGAAACGAGACTCGTCCGACCAGGCAACATATTTCCAATGATCAACAGTCCAATGTCGGTTTTGACGGGCCCAGGCGAGGCGAAAGCTTTGTGTCGTGCAGTCATCAAGGGTACACGAGTGGGACTTCGGCTCCGAAAGCCCATACCCATGATGTTTCGTTGAACGATTGGCACGCTGACACTTGTTGATGGCCCAGCATTAAAATCTACAGCAATTTGCGGAAGGTTGCACTTCTGTCACGTTGAACGATTCCCTCCAGTCATAGTTGGTCCGGATCTTTTTCCGGCTGCAGCGAGGTCGGAGATTTGATGTGTTACCGGATTCCTGATATTCACGATACACTCGCGAAGTGGTCGTACGGGAAAATCCCCACTTCATCGCTACGTCGGAGATGCTGTGTTCCATTGCTAGTGCGCCGATTATAACACCACGTTCAAACTCACTTAAATCTTGATAACCCACCATTTTACCATCAGTAACCGTTCTAACAACTGCGCCAGACACTTATTGTCTTACATAGGCGTCGCCGACCACAGCGCCGTATTCTGCCTGTTTATATATCTCTGCATTTGAATATGCATGACAATACCAGTTTCTTTGGCTCTTCAGTGCATATGTGCTCAGCTACCAGTGATTACTTTCGTAAGCTATAAATTTTTTATGCTTAATAACGCAAGGAAATCTAGTCTTCCAAGACAATTTTTTCACGTTCTTTCGAGAGCAGAGTCGTTCTGCTTTAGTCGACTGATGTCGTCTGCTCTGGTCGGGCCGGCCGGTGTGGCCGTGAAGTTCTAGGCGCTTCAGTCTGGAACCGCGAGACCGCTACGGTCGCAGGCTCGAGTCCTGCCTCTGGCATGGATGTGTGTGATGTCCTTAGGTTAGTTAGGTTTAAGTAGTTCTAAGTTCTAGGGGACTGATGACCATAGATGTTAAGTCCCATAGTGCTCAGAGCCATTTGAACCATTTGCTCTGGTCGGCGAATTCTATAAGTTTTGCAGAGAATCGAAGAGGCCCAGTCCATACTATCACCTTGTGAGTGTACTGAAGAAATATACAAGGAGTACCTCAGTTCTAGCGACAAACTTTCAGAAGTGGTTCAGGGATATTTTTCGAGTGTTTTGTTACAAGCGACTCATGGTCGCTGATACCTCGTCGCAGAGTAAGGCTCCTGCTTTAGCCCATAGTTTTCCATAACACATATTCGTGCGCGCTACGATAGTCACTTGTCAGGGTCAAACATCAGTAGTAACCAATTTGTCTACTGGTGCAGTACATGTCTGAGTGGAAATTGAAAGGCGCATGTTGACGGATCCACTGATCTTCCAACGGCATCCCGCCGTTGGGAAAAATAGGCGGCAGATTTCGTTAAAGGGGGGCCTCATGTCCAACACAGAAAGGTGCTGCTGCTGTGACGACTTGGGCTGCCGATTTTCCTAAGATATAGACGCTTTGTCCTGAGATAATGAAATGGGCACAGTCGACTAACTTGATTCTGGATTTTGATGAGACTGTTGGTGGTTTTCTACCATTGCACTGCATTTGTGTGATTGTAAATTACGTGACCTTTGAGATCATGGGGAACTGGGTGCCTATCCATGATGCATTTTGCTGTTAGATTTGACTTTGAGAATATTATGTCTGTTAGATCTTCGTTCGCCCGTTCATCTTCTTTAGAGCACGTGAGAGTCAATATCGTGTCAACATCCACTTCCAATTTAGTCATCCAAACTTTCGAGTGACTTGTCTGAATGATCTCCCACTCGTAAGGCAGCTTTTCAGGAATTAATAATAATATGCTGCGATTTTCATGTGTCTATTGTATCTGGTGTAATTGTAAATGCACATGGTCCTCTGAAATGTTTTTTCACGTGAAGTATGTTAACCTGTTTATGACTATTGGTCATCGTATTAAGTCTGAGGACAGTTGGGATCTTACGAATTCATTTGCCTCTTCCTGATCTTTGTTTCGTTAATTTTTCCATACCTTCGCATGGGTCGACTCAAGAACAACGTTCTCTAAACATGGCCTGTTCATTTCAACTGTATTCGAAGCTGGAGTCAATAACCTGTCTTAAGCACTTATTACAAATATGTCGCGTAAGAATTTCTGCTTTATGGGGAAGTCATTGTCCTGTAGACCTTCGAGGCAAGTGTCAGCAGAGACGAAACCATCGAGGTAATTTCTGCGACCCCACAATTTCAAAGTTTTTTCAGTTTATTAGGCAGCCTGGAGCACTGGTTGTAAAAATGTTTGCATTACACGTAATGTATGTGTAAGATACAATTTATTTACATACAAGCTGAGTACCCAGCGTTGCCCAGGGATGTGTTTATCACAATCTTCTATCAGTCCATCTCTTTCTTCCCCCCCCCCCCTCTGGCCACCTCCTCTTACGCCTCCTCTCTGTCTGCCTCCACCACTGTCTCTCTCTGTCCCCCTCCCTGTCCGTCTCCTCCTCCCTCCTTCTCTCAGTGTGCTCCTCTCCCCATCTTCTCCCCCTCTGATTCCATCTCCTCCTTCCACTTCTACTGCCCATCTCCTCCTCCCATTTCTCTGTCCATCTCTCCTCCACATCTCTTCTTTCATCTTCTCCACTTTTCTTTCTGTGTCCACCTCATCTTCTCCTCTCTCACTGTCCATCTCTTCCTCGTCCCTTCCTCTATCGACTTCCTCCTCTCCCTCTGTCTGTTCATCTCCTTCTACCCCTCTCTTTGTCTTTCACTTCCGCTCCCTGTCTCTTCCTTTCTGTGTCCGTCACCTCATTTCTCCTATCTCTGTCCATTTCTCCTTCCCATATCACTCCTTCTCCTATCTGTGCCTATCTCCTCCTCCCCCTTCACTGTCTGTCCATCTCCTCGTATTCCATTCTCTCTCACCTTATGACCCTCCAGTGGGAGGCTGGTGGTTCCTACCCCCACAGTATTTCTTTCGAGATTGTAATTAATATAGACACCAAACTTGAGTGAAATCGTTGCAGGGGTTTAGGATGAGCTCCTTGTACTTGCTCGCATATGCACATGTCAAATATATTTCACATATATTTAACATATCTCGCGCTTAATGTCACGTATATTTCACAGCGAATTTCGCCTCGCAGTTTCATTTTCGTGTAGCTCAATGTTTATGACGATGTATCTCTTCAACTGTGTGCTGTACAATGATATAATTTTGCAGGCACATCCAGTGGTATATATGCCTACTATCTGCAGAATGTGTTGCGAATAGAGTTAATGGTAAAGAAGTAATAAATTGAGAAATCATGCATGATGCGGCAGTTTCTCAAGCATCTCAGCGTTTATGACGTCATATCTCCTGAACTGTTATAAAATGATGTAATTTTTCTGGTACATTCAGTTGTACATGTGACTACTACCTGAAAAATGTATCATTAATAACATCAGTAGTAAAGAAGTAGTAAATTGAAACATCATTCTTCGTGTGGCAGTTTTACTGCTTGATCAGCGAAAATATAATAGTGGATAAACTTCAGTCCTTTAATCATTTGTGAGTGTTGTCAGCGAGATAATGTTTAGTAAAGTTTTGAAATTATGTGTAAAGTTTGATGTAAGTCCCTGAGTTCTCTCTTTCTCAAATACTGGATGAAGAAAGCATGGGTATTCGAGCACAGATTTTGCGCCCTCACCCCCACCGCTTGTTCTTACTCCCACAGTGGTTCTTTCCGGATAGTGATATGTGCACCACGTTTGGTTGAAATTGGTCCAGTGTTTTAGAAGCAGATGTAGTGGAACATACATACATACGTAAGTATACCCATGTGCACCACGTTTGGTTGAAATTGGTCCAGTGTTTTAGAAGCAGATGTAGTGGAACATTCATACATACGTACGTATACCCATTTTTATAATTTGTATCTATACAGTTAGTAGACGCATGAGATATACGGTGAGGATTCTCATTTCAGTTTTGCCTTGGTTGGCTCTGATTTACCCTGACGCGTTTGTGAGTGTCCTTGCCAGTCTGAAACTTTAATCATCTGATTCAGATAGCGTTTACTTACATGAGGTCAGATTCGATGTAAAAGAGTAACGTGTTACTTCATTAAACCAGGGTCATTATCTCATATGAAGCCCCAGGTCAAATTTAATTAAAAGAGTACAAGTTGTCAGTCTGTTTATCTGTATCCACTGAAAATATCTCGACAAAAGGAGACGCTCTATTCCTTTTTTGGGAACAAGCCTGTTCGATTCACTCTCAGTACTTGCAATATGACAGCAAAGTCCAATTTACTCTTCGCCCTCAATCCTGCAGCCAGTACTGCGCGGTTCTGTCTTGGATTTATATTTTCCAGCAATATTAGTTGTATGAATACACAACTGTACGGATAGGTATAGTGACGAAGAGTTGACCAAAAAGTTCTTCGTATTCTGGTTCACTGAATGCAGTGGAAGAGCGTCACGATGACAATACGCTTAACTGCCCCACAGCCGCAGCCGCGGTGTAGTCATGCATATTCAAATGCAGAGATATATAAACAGGCAGAATACGGCGCTGTGGTCGGCGACGCTTACGTAAGACAATAAGTGTCTGGCGCAGTTGTTAGAACGGTTCTTGCTGCTACAATTGCAGGTTATCAAGATTTAAGTGAGTTTGAACGTGGTGTTATAATCGGCGCACTAGCAATGGAACACAGCATCCCGTACGACCACTTCACGAGTGAATCGTGAATATCAGGAATCCGGTAAAACATCAAATCTCTGACCTCGCTGCAACCGGAAAAAGATCCTGCAACAAAGGGACCAACGACGACTGGAGAGAATCGTTCAACGTGACAGAAGTGCAACCCTTCCGCAGATTGCTGCAGATTTCAATGCTGGGCCATCAACAAGCGTCAGCGTGCCAACCATTCAACGAAACATCGTGGGAATGGGCTTTCGGAGCCGTAGTCCCACTCGTGTACCCTTGATGACTGCACGACACAAAGCTTTCTCGTCGCCTGGGCCCGTCAAAACCGACATTGATCATTGGAAATATGTAGCCTGGTCGGACGAGTCTCGTTTCAAATTGTATGGAGCGGATGGACGTCTACGGGTATGGAGACAGTTTCATGAATCCATGGACCCTGTATGTCATCAGGCGATGTTCAAGCTGGTAGAGGCTCTATAATTGTGTGGGGCGTGTGCAGTTGGAGTGATGTGGGACTGCTAATACGTCTAGATAAGACTCTGACAGGTGACATGTACGTAAGCATCCTGTCTAATCACCTGTATCCATCCATATCCATTGGGGATTGCACTGTATGTTGTTCCATTCCCCTGGTTTCTGTTGTTGTTGTACGTTTAGGTGATTGCATATTAGTCATTTTCACTACTGGGAAGAATTTTCTCAGAACAAAGACAAATGGGAACCAAACCAAATGAGACATAATTATGCACTGCCAGAAAAAAAATTAGTACTTCCGGAAAGACGACGACGATTTTGATCCGATGGCGGCATGTGCCACCTGGGTGATAGTATGTGGTTCCAACGTCCTCCGCCAACAGATAACATAGTGGCGTAGCTCCCTTTAACAGGGAATGCTCACGGCCAGTAGTCTCAATGTGATGCAAACGTTTGAAGCATGTGGCCAACCATGCCACAGAGACGCACTCGTGCTTCCTACAGCCAAATGAGCGAGTCTGAATGAGATCAAATTGTGGCCTTCCTAGTGGCGGGATTGTCGTTTAAAGAATTGCTACACAAGATGGACGTGCTGCGTCAGTTGTGCAACGGTGCTAGTGTCAGTGGTCACGTGAACGTTCTCAGAACCGTAGACGACGTTCTGGATGTCCATGCAGCACAGACGCCCGCCAGGATCGGCGTACTGTAATGGTAGCCGTGGCAGATGATGCACCTACAACAGCACAGATAACTTTGAACGTGTCAGCACCAACTGTAGCGGATGGTCATTAGCAGTGGGAGTACGGGCACGCACATTCTAGCCACAGTATCGCCGTGCACAGCCCGCCAGAGGATCACTTGGAAGGTGGAATGGCGTGCCGTGGTCTTCAGCGATGGAAGCAGATTCTACTTGCACCAAAGTGATGGTCGTTTGCTCGTACGATGTAGACCTACGGAGCGCTGTCTAGTGGAGAGCATTCGTCCAAGATATACTGGCCTCAACGCAGGCCGTATGGTCTGGGATGCGATAAGCTACAGTCCTCGTTCACCTTTGGTGTTTCTAGAGAGGACGCCAACCAGCGATGGGTACGCACAGAATGTTCTTTTTCCGTTCTTGGAACAGGAATGTGATGCAAGAGAATACTGTTCGTCCACACATTGACTGTGAAACTCAATGTGCCCCGCACGGTGTGCAGCAGCTTCCCTGGTCAGCATGATCTTCGGACTTGTCTCCAATCCAGCAAGTGAGGGATATAATGGGACGAGGAGTGATTCGTACGGCTCGTCAACCAACGACTCTTACAGAGCTACGTGAACAGGTCGAGCAGGCGTGGCGTAAAGTATCCTATGACACTAGACGCCGTTTGTACGTTGAACTGGATGTCAGAGTCAGCGCCTACATTACCGCCTGTGGAGACAGGGTGTTTCAGCATGGGTTGATACCTAGTATCTCAGAACCGCTTGTGGTACTGATCTGTAAAGGTAATCATTTCTTAAGTCCATTTACACAGTTGCAAGAAGAAATCTTGCATGAATTGGAAACCTCCAAAGTGTGTAATAATTTTTTTCTGGGAGTGTATCATAACTTTTCAGCGAGCTATAGCAGATGACGCGTCTTTTATACCGAAATATTCAGAAAAAATCAATGAACAATCTCTGAAATTTATCACAGTTTGCTTCTGGCATCTCCTACATGTTAGTCGGAAACTGTGTAGCTTTATGCAAGACATAGAAATTTACCTTAGAGCGTTAACTTTACTATACATTGTTTTACCTTCTCTCAATGTTCTACTGAATTTAGGAAATCGTAATTATAAATGATAAATGTTTGAATTTAATTTTGTGATGGAAATATCGTATGGCGTCAGTGGCCGGTTGTTCCCAGGCGGGAAGCAATTTTGTGATAATTTTATACGTACTGTACGTATTGTAACCTCCCAACAGTTTAAATTATTGCAACCTCGCAATAAAAATGGTGATTAACCTCCCAATAAAAATGTGACTCATATATAACCTTTCAATAATTAAGTGACTGTGAATCTAAATTGGTATATCTGGACGTCAGGTGGTGGTGGTGGTTAGTGTTTAACGTCCCGTCGACAACGAGGTCATTAGAGACGGAGCGCAAGCTTGGGTTAGGGAAGGATTGGGAAGGAAATCGGCCGTGCCCTTTCAAAGAAACCATCCCGGCATTTGCCTGAAACAATTTAGGGAAATCACGGAAAACCTAAATCAGGATGGCTGGAGACGGGATTGAACCGTCGTCCTCCCGAATGCGAGTCCAGTGTGCTAACCACTGCGCCACCTCGCTCGGTATCTGGACGTCAGCAATGTTGCGTCATGGCCCTGAAAAGTCATTCTGAATAAATTGAAAGTTCTTACCTCAATTAAGTCGCCGGATAACGCGTATATATCTGCTCCTATAAGACATTTTTCTGGCACAGCTCAGTGCAATGCTGGCCACTACATTTTGTTATGTATGAATAACAACTGATTTTATTTACGATAACTGGC
The DNA here is from genome assembly GCF_021461385.2 of Schistocerca piceifrons. Taxonomy (NCBI): domain Eukaryota; kingdom Metazoa; phylum Arthropoda; class Insecta; order Orthoptera; family Acrididae; genus Schistocerca; species Schistocerca piceifrons. The sequence continues at coordinate 401,874,074 of NC_060144.1, read as the reverse complement.
ATGACTATGGATAGGAGAAATTAGTGAAAACTTTAAATTCAGATGAATGACTGTCAAAAGTTATTTTTATAAGAAAGATTATTATTGAAAAATTATTGGAAAATATTTACATGTGACTGATATAACAATAGTACAAAATGAGTTGTTGCAAATTACATATGCGCGTGGCAATAAATAATAATAATTTTTGCTTTTACCTTATACTACATCGCTCAGGCACCGTCATCGTTCTCCACGACCGGCCTTGGCTATTCCATACAGGACACAAGTGCTCTCTGTGAGCTATACAACTAGACAGCTGCTCTATAAGAGCGACCTGACCCAACCGCCCGACTGCGAGCTACTGCTCCTACTGCTGCCGACACTGCTCTCTGGTCCGCGATTCTATTGTAACTTCCATACCGCAGGCAGCGCGTGAGCAATCCATCGAAGTTACATCTGCTCGAGTGCGCTAGCAATAAATTCCGTAGTCATCGACCTGTTACAATATTCTATGTACATTGTATTTCGTATTGTGTATTGATTTTGATTAATCGAGTGTTATACACCGGGGATGGCTGTATGGTGCACCAAATGCCAAGTGCCAAATAAAAAAAAGAGAAAAAGTGCTAGACGACGACGCCGTCACGTAGCCGGAAAAAATTTATTGCAACGACCGCGGAAGCCGACGCCCGTGTAAGGCCCGGTATTGCATTGCGGCTCATGTAGGCGGTCAGTGACTGCGCGATTCGTCGAAAGGCGGCAGGCTTCGATTTTTATGGCCACCTAATTCCTGGAAGCAATGGAGCGCGAGAGCGAATGCGTAGCGTGCGTGGCGTTGCTTAGTGTGATGCAAATAATTCTGTCACATAGTTTGGCTCTACTGTACACATACTACTTAATCAAAAGAATCCGGACACATCTATGTAATGTGGAACTGAACACTAGATGTCACGAGAGACGGACCCATCGGTGCGGAAGGAGACTGGGAGTATTTTGTTGACAGAGTTTTTTTTTTTTTTTTTTTTTGAGTCATTACTCTTCTGACGTTTGATGCGGCCCGCCACAAATTCCTCTCCTGTGCCAACCTATTCGTCTCAGAGTAGCACTTACAACCTACGTCCTCAATTATTTGGTGGACGTGTCCCAATCTCTCTCTTCCTCTACAGTTTTTGGTCTCTACAGCTCCCTCTACTACCATGCAATTTATTTCCCGATGTCTCAGCAGATGTCCTATCATTCTGTCCCATCTCCTTGTCTGTGTTTTCCACATATTCCTTTCCTCTCCCATTCTGGGCAGGACCTCGTTCTTTACTTATCAGTCCACCTAATTTTCAACATTCTTCTGAAGCACGACATTTCAACTGCTTCTAATATCTCCTTTCCCGTTTTTGCCACAGTTCATGTTTCACTACCATATAATACTGTGATCCAAACGTACATGCTCAGAAATTTCTTCATCAAATTAAGTCCTATGCTTGATACTAATAGACTACTCTTGTACAGGAGTGCACTTTTTGCCAGTGCTAGTCTGCTTTTGCTGTCCTCGTTGCTTCGTGTTATTTTGTTACCTAGGTAAAAGAATTCCTTAACTTCATCTACTTTGTGACCATCAGTCCTGATGTTAAGTTTCTCGCTGTTCTCATTCCTGCTATTCCTCTTTACTTTCGTCTTACTTCGATTTACTCTTAATCCATATTCCGTACTCATTAGACTCCTCCTTCCATTCAGAAGAGACAATATATTGCAAGACAAAGCCGAAAATCTAAAATAAGTACATCCCCCCCTCCCACATGCGTATTTCGAGCCAACGCGGTATATTTGAAAAGTTTTCGATGGGCATAATATTATTGCGCAGTCCGTCAATCTCACCACTACACGTTCATTGTTATTGCGCATCCGGAAATACTGTAAAATAAAGTTGGCTGTCTGGGCAGTCCTTCCCAGCATGGGGATAATTAGCCCCTGAAGCGTAAAATGTAATTTCCTGCGGTGTAAAAACAAAAAGGTTCAGTGTGTTTCGGCCACGAAACTAAGTCATTTTTAAATTATCACTGTGATCACTGTGATCACTAATTCATAAGAGAGTAATACAGAACACACAAGTACCTTATTGCATTAACACGTTACACAATCTGATGGAGGGTACAGCTTGTGAAACAAATGTACGAACATTTTTCTCACATAGTCCACCAACTACTCACATTCTCTGCACATTTTACCATGCATCTGTGGCAGTAAAACTGAGACTATATCAGATGCCTTTGTCATACTGTATACATTTCCTACATAGACTAGATACTGCCTCATTAATCACTTTTTAACAGTAAACGTGCTAACTAACAGCACATAGCAATAATAACTGTGTAATAGCTACTATGCTGCTGTAGGGACTACACAGTATTGTTATTATTGAAGACACAAAGGAATTAAAGGCGTTAGCTGAGCATTGACTTTTCTCAATGGCCAAGATAAAAGTTTATGCTGGACCAGTGCTCGAACACGGGTCTCCTACTTTCTAGATAGATGTGCTGACCATTACGCCATCCAGGCACAATGGCCATCAGAACTGCACCGACTATGCGACCACGCCTTCGTCATACCTAAATTCTCAACTTTTACCACACTCTACCGATGTAGTGCCTCTGCTCATTAGCTCCAATACTCGTGGCATCTCGTCGATTCCCATAAGACTTCGAGCTTGGTGTGCATCTGCACTGAAGGCATGGGGTGTCATTGCCTGAATCTGTCAGACATGTCCTAAAGAATAGGCACCACATTTATTATTATTGTAATTATTTGTGGCAGTGGTCAGACAAAAAGCATTGGCAGCCTGAAGTCTTCCAGCTTCTGCCATTTCAGAATTAATGACTCAAGTAATCAAATGATTTACTAACTGCCAGAATGACATTTTCTCTCTGCAGCGGAGTGTGCACTGATATGAAACTTCCTGGCAGATTAAAACTGTGCCGGATAGAGTCTCGAATTCGGGACCTTTGCCTTTCGCGGGCAAGTGCTCTACCATCTGAGCTACCCAAGCACGACTCACGGCCTGTCCCCACAGCTTTACTTCTGCCAAAGGTAGCAGACGAGGTACTGGCAGAAGCAAAGCTGTGGGGACGGGGCGTGGGTCGTGCTTGGGTAGCTCAGATGGTAGAGCACGTGCCCGCGAAAGGCAAAGGTCCCGAGTTCGAGTCTCGATCCGGAACACAGTTTTAATATGCCGGGAAGTTTCGATTTCCTAACTGTAAGTTAGTGCATGAGTTTTAGCTAGGTTGTTTCTAAATTTAGATGCAGGGTGTGACTGAAGCAATTTTCGCTAGGAAGAGGAGTGGTGCAGATAGTTAGCTTTTTCTGAGAAGGAGCTGTAGGTAGCACTCGCGATGCACTGAGAATTGGTTTACCATTCTGTAAAAAGAGATTTTTAGAAATAAGCAGTACCATTTATCTGGTTACTCATTAGTTCTTAGTTCAATAAAACGACTACAAACACATCATTTATCTTTCGTCATTTTAAAAATTAAAGTGCTCTAAAATTTAGTTAGACTTTACTTTTGATGACGTTAGGGAGGAAGGAGGGCAGGGTATCAGCTAACATCTTGTTGCTCTCAGGTATAACGATCTCAGGAAATTGGGAAGCCTGGTCGAGGGGCCGCTTAGCTTTCAGAAGCAGTGGCAGCGGTTGGCTGACCACGAGCCGAGACTGGCCCAGCACGTCACAGAGCGAAGGCCGCCGTGGCGGGCCTTGCCCCTGTGCGGTAGGCCGCACTGCGCGGCTCCTAGCGCGAAACACTTCGCAAGCAGGAGAGGCGTTTACGGCTGACCTACTTGGGTGGCGACCACTGGACGCCCCGCCGGGCGAGGCATCAGTGTCACCACGGCAGGTCTCGTGCGACAGCTCGGAACGAGGTCGCGTCTGGCGGCGCTGCACAGCTGCAGACGGCGCTCTTGCGGTCGGGATAAACATGCGTGGTCCACATCTACAGCTGCTCTCTGAGAATCACCGTGAAGTTCGTGGCAGGAGATACTTCAACCATTATAGGTCATGGCTGCAAAATACGAAAGTGGTTTGATAAGTTTGGTAAATTTCCATGAAAGATTGGAACATTTTTGTTGCACCTTTATGATTTGTACGTATGGTTATTCCAACTATCGTATCAAAAATTTTAACAATGTACAGCGTACAGCTCCTTGTTGGCAGCCGTCTGAACTGGTCAGTACATCGACTGGGACGGAAAATAGAGAAAACAGGATTTAGTACTGTTGTTTTCATTTGAAAGGTTGGACTGACACACAAATCAAAGCAGAACTGGATGAAGTCCACCAACATTCTGCACCATCATCGAAGACCGTTTACTTTTGGATTAATGAATTTAAACGTGGTCTGATAAGCATCAAAGACGAAGCACACTCCACTCGTCCAGCTGAGTTGACCACAAAGGGAACCGCTGACAGCCGTCTGAACTGGTCAGTACATCGACTGGGACTGAAAGCAGAGAAAACAGGGTTTCGTACTGTTGTTTTCATTTGAAAGGTTGGACTTACGCACAAACCAAAGCAGAACTGGACGAAGTCCACCAGGATTCTGCACCATCATCGAAGACCGTTTACTTTTGGATTAATGAATTTAACGTGGTCTGACAAGCATCGTAGACGAAGCGTACTCCACTCGTCCAGTTGAGTTACACCACAACGGGAACCGCTGACAAAATATATGAAATGGTAACACAAGACCGCCGAATGAAAATCCGTGATTTTGTTGAGACTGTAGGCATCTCAAATGAGCGAGTTGTAAGTAGGCTATTTAGGTTTATGTGTTGGTAACTCCACGTAGCGCTCTGTATGAAAATCACTGATTGCTGTGTGCAGTCTGTGGCTGCTTGGCATTGTTGGAATATTCGCTATAGCAGTGTTTGGCAGTTGGATGTGAACAGCGCGTAGCGTTGTGCAGTTGGAGGTGAGCCCCCAGCAGTAGTGGATGTGGGAAGAGAGATGGCAGAGTTTTGAGAACGGACGATCTGGACGTGTGTCCGTCAGAAAAACGAAATTTGTAAAACTGGATGTCATGAACACTATTAAGGTAAATACATTGTTTGTTCTCTATCAAAATTTTCATTTGCTAACTATGCCTATCAGTAGTTAGTGCCTTCAGTAGTTAGAATCTTTTATTTAGCTGGCAGTATTGGCGCTCGCTGTATTGCATTAGTTAGAGTAACGAAGATTTTTGTGAAGTAGGTGATTCATGAAAGGTATAGGTTATTGTTAGTCAGGGCCATTCTTTTGTAGGGATTATTGGGAGTCAGATTGCGTTGCGCTAAAAATATTGTGTGTCAGTTTAGTGTTGATCAGAATAAGTAAAGAGAGAAATGTCTGAGTACGTTCAGTTTTGCTCAGCTGATTGAAAATCAAATAACGTAGAGGTTTACCAGCACAGTCATTCATACATTTTTCTAAGGGGATGTTTCAGAGTGTATAATATCCTGCGCGGAGAACTGACAATGAAGAAGCTGTCTGCAAGATGGGTGCCTCGATTGCTCGCAGTCGACCTAACGCGCATCCGGCACATTTCAACGAAATGTCTGGCGATGTTTAGTCGCAATCCGCAAGACTTTTGCGCCGATATGTGACTGTCGATGAAACATGGATCCATCATTACAAGTCAGAGGCAAAACGGCAGTAAAAACTATGAACAAAGGCTAGTGAAAGTGCACAGAACGAGGCCAAGGCCATTTTGTCAACTGGTAAGGTGATAGCCACATTTTTTTTTGATTCTCAAGGAATAATCCTCATAGATTACCTTGAAAAAGGCAGATCCATAACTTTTCCTTATTATGTTTCATTGCTGGATAGCTTGAAACTTGCATTGGCTGAAGAAAGACCAAGGCTGACGCACAAGAAAGTACTCCTTCAACAGGGTAATGCACCATCCTAAACATCAACTATAACAATGGCGAAAGTGCTCGAATTGTGCTTTGAATTGATTTCTCATCCACCACATTCACTAGACTTATCCGCAGGTGACTTCTTCCTGTTGAAACATTGGCTTGCTCGGAAGAAATTTTCATCAAATGAGGAAGTGATAGTTGCAGTCAACGACTATTCTACAGGGTTTGACAAACCTATTTTTCAGGTGGGATGAAAAAGCTGGAGGATCGCTGGACCAAGTATATATCCCTCAAAGGCGACTACGTCGGGAAGTAGGGTGAGTTGTTTACGAAACAAACATTTTTATTGCTTCTCTACCAGACTTACCAAACCATCCTCGTATTGGTGAGAATTATTTACTGAAGAATGGAGAAACTGGTAAACTCCGTCCTTGGGGGGGGGGGGGGGGATAGTTTGGATCCAGAGAAGTATAGGAACACTCGAGGAAATCTGAGCCTACGACTTTTCTTGGAAGATAATTTGAAGAAAAGCAAACCCACGTTTACAGAATTTGTAGATTTATAGAAAGCTGTTGACATTGTAGACTGCATTACACTCTTTGAAATTTTCAAGGTAGCAAGGATAAATTACATTAAACCTGTACTGAAAGCAGACTGCAGTTATAGGAGTCGAAGGGAAGCAGTGGTTATCGATGCACTTATATATGTATGCGTACATAGACAGGAAATTCTGCTCGGTTCACCCAGAATGCGTCTCAGATCAAGGAAACTATTCTTGGCAGCTCATAAGGCCCAACCGCTCAGGACTGAAGATGTACGGAAGGAGAAATCGAAAAATACCACCAGCATACGTAGTCAGGGCCTCGAAGACCCCACACGTAAAATCGGGCTTACAACTATCTACAAGAACCTGCTGTCATCTGAACAGAAGACGATGTGGACAAGGAAGAAATAAGTCCTTCATGTATAAATGGGGACTCTCAGACTCCCTACTTCAGAGCATACCACATTGTAAAGGAACGTCCAGAGAGATGTATCGGTGAAGACTGGAAGGACATCGTGAATGCCTCTCCAACAACACTGGAATGGATAGAGTCTTACGGCATGACTTTGTAATGTCAATTGATACCAGAGATTTTGCATATTCCTTCTACACTTTATTATGTAACTATTCCCATGAATTGCAGATGTATAGCTGTACGATAAATAAAATAATAAATAAATAGTGGTTAGGAAGGGAGTGAGAGAGGGTTGTAGGCTATTCCTGATGTTACTCAATCTGTAAATTGAACAAGCTGTGAAGGAAACCAATGACAAATTCGGGAAGGAAATTAAAATTCAGGGAGAAGAAATAAAAACTTAAAGGTTATCTGATGACGCTGTTATTGTCAGAGACGGTTAAGGACTTGGAAGAGCAGACGTACGGGATGGATAATGTATCTAAAAGATGTTATAAGATGAACATCAATACAACAATAAAATAAGATTATGATATGAGACTCTCAGAATAGTAAATGAGCTTTGCTATTCGAGCAGAAAAAATGACCGATGATAGCCCAAGTAGGGAAGATATAAAATGGAGTCTGGCAATAGTAAGAAAAGAATTTCTGAAAAATAGAAGTTTGTTAACATCTAATACAAAATTTAAATGTTAGCAAGTCTTTTCTGAAGATATTTATCTGGAGGGTTGCCTTGTAAGGAAGCGAAATGTGGACGATATGCAAGTCACACAAGCAGAGAACAGAAGGTTTTGAAATGTGGTGCCGTAGAACAATGCTGAAGATTAGATGACTGAATCTAGTAACTAGTGAGGTGTAGAGTCGATCTGGGGAAGAAAAGATATTAATGGTACAATTTGATTAAAAGAAGGGCTCTGTCGATGTGACACTTCTTGAGAGGAAACTCAGTTTGGTAATGGAAGGAAGTGTGGAGATAAAAAGTGAAAAAGTGTAGTGGGAGACCTACCTGTGAACCAGTAAACAGGTTCAAATAGATGTACATTGCTGAGTTATGCAAACATGAGGTGGCTTGCACAAGTAGTTTAATATGGATAGCTGCATCAAATCATTCTTCGGTCTAAAGCAACAACATTGGACTCTTCTGTAAATTTTGGTCTACAGTTCCGAAGTGTTGTATGAAATGCATCTTCTACATATACCACCAAAAGTCGTTCTTAAATAAAACTTTTACGAAGGTGATCCAAAAGGAAAGATTTATAGTGCAGGAGCATTCCTAAAATTTGTTATCGACTTGGCATTTGGCAGGAGTCATCCTTGTGTTTCGACAAATGACCAGCCTGTTGTTGCGTCAAAGATGAGGAAGCTATGTCAGGACAAAGATGGCCGCTCAATTGTCGACTTGCACGGTGTTGGAGCAGCTATCTGTAATACGTTTTTTGAATAATAAAGCAAACTTGTGAAAATGTGTCACAGGATGAAAGCGCCTTACAGTGATTTGTGTGGCTACCTGCAGCAAGTGTGCGACTGGTGCAAAAAGTTGAAAGAAGTTTAACTTCTGTGAAAGCTGTTGAAAATACGGGTGCTGGTGTGGATTCGAACTTGGATCGCCCCTTCATCGGAGTTTAGCCCCTTTGGGACTATACATTTCCATTATTTCGCTGTTTCTCAAGATTTCAACTTCCTCAAAGTTCTATTAAAGGCTAAGTTTCGATGGTCCAACACAAAAATTTTCATGTCATTTTAAGTACCAGTAGGTGCACGTCTAACTACTGGTGTAATATAATTTTGATTTTAAACATGTCTTCATCCACTGTTAAAAATAATTATAACTGTCGGTTTCGACTCGCAGTCAGACTTAGAACTTTCCATCATATATCAAGTTCTAACATGTCACTCCCAGCTTCTGGTAAAAAGAAAAAAAAATTCTATGTTAGCGTCTCTTTGTGTTTACAACGACGGCATGTGATGGGTTCGTCTTCTATTCCGTATAGAAATTTTCGTCGCGTTATTCGTAGTTCAAACACGCGCAAAACTCACTGAAGGTGACAGAAACCAATATTCAACTTCTATTCGTGGCTAGAAAATAACAGTAGCCGCAGATTCGAATCCCACCAGACAATTATTGTCTCGTCATTTCAGGTTTAAGGCTCTCACTGCTGGGGAAACATGCAATATCTAACATTTGATTGTGATTGATTAACAATCTGACTATGCACTGGGTTCGAATCCTCGTATAACTCAAAATCTTACATCACGTTGTTTCAAATCTGAATATGCGCATACTTCATTACTTATTAGTGGAACCATACTCAACATTTTTATGCTTAGGTGGCAGTGATAATAGTTAATGGACAGGACACTCGGTCGAAGATAAAAAAATTCGTTATTTAATTTCAAGTTCAGCCTCTCAAATCAATAGTGGCCAAAAATTAGACATTTCATGTCTTTTTTCTGCCTAGTCAACAACGACGATCAGTGCTGTGTCCAAATTTAGGTCAGGTACGAAGGCTTTGCTCAGGAATAGCTAAAGGTACAGTTTTGCATCGCAACCAAAGCAAAACATTGTTTATGTTATTTAAAGTTGAAACATGTGCACTACTAGCTGTTATTGAGTACCTTAGAGACTTATTGTACTTTGTAGTAGATAACAATGACGATAGGTGACTTGTGGACTGCATAAGGATCCACGTGCCAATACAAGTACAGTGGAATTGTTAGTTTAAAAATGGTTCAAATGGCTCTGAGCACTACGGGATTTAACTTCTGAGGTCATCGGTCCCCTAGAACTTATAACTACTTAAACCTAACTAACCTAAGGACATCACACACATCCATGCCCGAGGCAGGATTCGAACCTGCGACCGTATCGGTCGCGCGGTTCCAGACAGTAGCGCCTAGAACCGCTCGGCCACCCCGGCCAGCGAATTTTTAGTGGTATGCTGTTGATAGTGATGGTTCCATGCAACACTTGACGGTGACAGTATCTTTTTTTTTGCGAATGGTTAGTTCATTAATCAGTTTAGGCAAAACCTGTTGCCAAGAGAACGATGGTTGAAAACCTGTTTCTAAAAAAAAAGAAAATTACATTCGACTAAACATCACTGAATGTTTATGTGATGGTGTTAGATTTATTAATTGTCTCAGATGGTACTGGGAGTGTTAATGGTTGTCATAAATTTCAGTTTACAAGCGTTACGGACTACCTCATGTCTCGCAACGTGTTTCCTGATATTTACAATATCGTGATATTAATTTACGCGAGGGTTCATTGCCATACATCTACATCTACATTTATACTCCGCAAGCCACCCAACGGTGTGTGGCGGAGGGCACTTTACGTGCCACTCTCATTACCTCCCTTTCCTGTTCCAGTCGCGTATGGTTCGCGGGAAGAACGACTGTCTGAAAGCCTCCGTGCGCGCTCTAATCTCTCTAATTTTACATTCGTGATCTCCTCGGGAGGTATAAGTAGGGGGAAGCAATATATTCGATACCTCATCCAGAAACGCACCCTCTCGAAACCTGGACAGCAAGCTACACCGCGATGCAGAGTGCCTCTCTTGCAGAGTCTGCCACTTGAGTTTGCTAAACATCTCTGTAACGCTATCACGCTTACCAAATAACCCTGTGACGAAACGCGCCGCTCTTCTTTGGATCTTCTCTATCTCCTCCGTCAATCCGATCTGGTACGGATCCCACACTGATGAGCAATACTCAAGTATAGGTCGAACGAGTGTTTTGTAAGCCACCTCCTTTGTTGATGGACTACATTTTCTAAGGACTCTCCCAATGAATCTCAACCTGGTACCTGCCTTACCAACAATTAATTTCATATGATCATTCCACTTCAAACCGTTCCGCACGCATACTCCCAGATATTTTACAGAAGTAACTGCTACCAGTGTTTGTTCCGCTATCATATAATCATACAATAAAGCATTCTTCTTTCTATGTATTCACAATACATTACATTTGTCTATGTTAAGGGTCAGTTGCCACTCCCTGCGCCAAGTGCCTATCCGCTGCAGATCTTCCTGCATTTCGCTACAATTTTCTAATGCTGCAACTTCTCTGTATACATACGGTGCAGTGCTCTCTAGCATTCTCTTGTGGTAACCATTTAATAGAGTCAAACCAACACCGAAAAGTAATTAGACGACCTACAGTTATGTCGTGGGGGTTGCATGCTGATCAGGGTGTATGCCATTCAGATACTCTATTGAGCGTGATATTATCAGTGCCTTAGTAACTTTACCATCGAATTCCCAAATAAACCTTTCCTCGTAGAGAATTTGCTACCATATGTTTTGAACCTCTCTCTTATTTACTAACGATGATATTTTATTGCCTGATATCCCACATTTCCGTATTATATTCCTAACTTCCATGGGCATCTGCACACTATTAGCATTCAGCAGCTGGTCTTGCACTCAGTTCAGTGAATTAGATTGAATCATTAAGCATAAATCTACCACCTGCAAATTAGATGTATATATGCAGACTGAAGTGACGAATGAAAATTTGTACCAAGGCCGGGACGCGCTAACCACTACGCCAAACTGGCACAATGGGTTTCTGCAACTGCACAGACTACCCTAGCACGCCTCCAACCTGCCGTACAACTGTGCAGAGTCACTGTGCCAGCGTAGCGTAGTGGTTAGCGCGTCCCGGCCTTGGTACAGATTTTCATTCGTCACTCCAGTCTGCATATACACTGATGAGCCACAACATTATGACCCATCTAGTAGCCGTATATCCACCTTTGGAACGAATAACAGAGGCGACGCGCCGTGGCATGGAAGCAATGAGGCCTTGTTAGGTCGCTGGAGGGAGCTGGTACAACATCTGCACACACAAGTCACGTATTTCCAGAAAATTCTGGGGAGAGGACGATAAGCTCTGATCCCACGTTCAATCACGTCCCAGATGTGTTGGATCGGGTTGAGATCTGGCGAGTTGGGGGGCCAGAACATCAATTGGAACTCACCACTGTGTTTCTCGAACCACTCCATCACACTCCTGGCCTTCTGACCTGCCGCATTATCTTGCTGAAAAATGCAACTGTCGTCAGGAAACATGATCGTCATGATGGGGTATACGTGGTCTGCAACCAGTGTACGATAATCCTTGGGCATCATGGTGCCTTGCACGAGCTCCATTAGACCGTTGGGTGCCCCAGAACATAACGGAGCCGCCGCCAGCTTGTCTCCTTCACAGGTGTCAAGGAGCGGTTCTCCTGGAAGAAGACGGATTCGCGTCCTCCCATCGACATGATGAGAAACGTTTCGGGCTTCATCAGACCATGCAACGCTCTGCCACGGCGCTCATGTGCCCATTTCAGTCGTAGCTGCCAATATCACGGTGTTAAGATTGGCACATGCATGGGTGGTCGGCTGCGGAGGCCCATCGTTAGGAGTGTTCGGTGCACTGTGTGTTCAGACATACTTTGCAGACTGTCTTGTTTATCAGTCTACCCGACTTACGGCGTCCGACATCTGTAACGAGGAGAGGCCGCTCAATCCCACGACGTCTGGACATCGTTTCACCATGGTTGCGCCACGTTTTGAAGATACTCACCACAGCATTCCTCGAACATCCGACAAGTCGTGCAGTTTTCGAAATGCTAGTGCCGAGTCTCCGGGCCATCACAATCCGCCCACGGCGAGACTCAGACAGATCGCGCGCCTTCCCCATTCTACACACGGACGGCATGCTCACAGATACTTTATGACTAGCAGTCATTCCTCGTCAGGTGACGCTGCTGTCGGCTGGACGGGCTTATTATATTGACAGTTGGTCGATGGTCATCAAGTTCTGGCTGATCAGTGTAGACGTCACAGATTTTTGAGACTTGGTCTCTGGAATCATACAGTTTTAACTTACAAATTAAACGTTTTAAAAATTTTGTCTTAGCGTACATCTGATTAAATAGCAGTAGCAGACATAACGTTTTGGCACCAAAAATGTGATTAAACAGTGAAGAATTTCAACCAGGCAGCCATGGCGTTTATCAGGGCGGCACTTAGGCACAGGGTATCTAGGCTGCAGTCTACGAACCTGCAGCACAAAAATTTAAAATATGCTATGTGATCAAAAATATACGGACATCTCTTAGAGACGCGTCCATCCTTCGGCTGGGGCAGTTCCAGTCATGTGTGTTTGTATGTCTATGGAGGAATGGCACCTCATTCCTCCTCATGAGTTGGAACCAGAGAAGATACTGGTGCTGGAATCTGGGGTGTGGAGTGCAGTCGACGTTCTAACTCATCCCATAGGTGTTACATATTGGGTATAGGTCGAGACTCTGGGCACGACAGTCCATTTCAGGAATGTTATTGTAAACAAACGTTTCCCTCACACTGCTTTATGACAGGAAGCATTATCACGCTATTACAACCAATCGTAGTCTTCCAGTTTTAGTCTACTGTACGCAGTACACATTGATATAAAATATGTTCATGTCCTTCCGAATTTAACGATTTGTTTAGCACAGTGCGGGGACCATACCGCAACCTTGAGAAACACCTCTACACTTTGGCACCACCTTCTCCGTACTTCGCTGTTGGCAGTACACGAGTCGGCAGGCAGTGTTCTCCATGCATTTGCGAAACACAACATCGGACTGCCACAGGGTATAGCGTGATTCATCGCTCCTAATCACACGTTTCCAGTCATACACTATCCTGTGGCGTCGCTCTTTTACAGCAGCTCAAGTGTCACTTAGCGTTAATAACAGGAATGCATGGTTTGTGAGAAGCTGCTCTACCTTCGTATCCCATTCTTTTTAACTCCCTATGCAGAGTCATTGCGCTAACTATTTCAACATTTGTCAGGCGACCTTTACCACCTGTCTTCTTACCATCTTCCAATACTATTTTTGACTTTTATTTCAATTATCTTCTCAACCTGGACCGCATTCTCTTCTGGACATGCCCAATGCACTCTAATTTAGAAATTGTGACATTAGGACCGTAGGATTGTTCTGCACGTACCCGGTCAAAAGCCTTGCTGTCACCGTCCCCAGATTGCACAGAGTGCCAGGAAAACCATCACAGCTAACAAAAAATTGTTGTATTTATACAAAACAAAAACTGTTTCAGGCATTTCAAATATGCTAAAATCTAAAAATCGAAATTCTGAAGCCCACTTGCCTTCTGTCTCCCCTTAAGCTAGAAACAGTACTTTCAGAATCTGTACGTAAAAAGTAACACTGAACACAAACAAAATTTTCCGATGTAAACGAAGATGCCAGTCGGCAACATACATTGCGCTGCTTTTTTACACCATACAAATGAAAAAGTATTTGTACCACGATTATAAATGCGAAAATCGGAACAACAAGAAGCAGAACAGAATGTAATTACATCTATATTGTAAGTACACAACTCGTGAAGTATAGTAGCTAAACAACATTGTTATTTTGCACGAGCCAACTGCAGCATCCAAAGTGCAGTCGATATTTGAACGATGTACCAACTAAAGATTTAAAATCATATTACGCCAATTGGAGATGGGTGAAAGTGCAAACCGTATAGTGGCATAAATAAATATAGCTGTAATTATTATAACAATATTATCCCCAGCCACAGAGCTCAATAACCGATAAAATGGATAAATTACAGTGGGAAAGCAGATGCCAAAATTTTAAGAAAATTAATTCATCCACGAAAGACATGGCTTGCGAGACACCTGTTCGACAGATTCTTGAGTGTTCTTCACGAGAGAGGAAGGTTTATCAGATGGGATTAATATTAGAGCTAGAGAAGATATAACGTAGAGCGACGCGTTTCATCACGGGATCGTTTAGTCGGCACGAGAGGGTTACGGAGATGCTCAACAAACTACAATAGCAATCGTTACCATAGGGGGGCTGTTCACCACGGAGAGATTTTTGATTGAAACTCCGAGTACGCACGTCCCTGGAAGAGTCAGACAATATACACTCACGGAAAAAAATCGCTTCACCAAGAAGGAGTTGTACGATGTAAACGAAAATTCGTAAGCTTGTTTCTACATCTGAAAATGATAGCTATTATAATTTCTCACCATTCGCATAAGATCAGCGCGAGTAGCGCCACTATGAGGATGCAATTCAGGTTTGCTTTAAATATACGCTGTAACAGCTATGAGCGTTAGTAACCTTTGAGATTGGACGTGGTGAGTTGATGTTAGTCAAGAATGCCTTTAAAGCGACAAAGACGCCATTGTCTACACATTACTGAGTTTGAACGAGGTCGTGTAATAGGGCTACGAAAAGTAGGATGACTTATCAGAAATGTAGCCACTATAAATGATTGCTGGCAGCGTTGGTGACGAGAATGTATCGTCGCAAAAAGACCGGGTTCCGTACGGCCACGTGTCACTACCGACAGGTAAGATCATCGTATTCACCGTACGTCTCTGTTGCACTGTACCACATCTGCAGCAGTTGCACTATAGTGACTCAAAAAGCTGTTATAAATCGGTTACGCCAACGACAGCTCTGACCTAACGCACTTTAGCGTGCTATTGCATTGATCTTAAACCGCTGCCATTGTCAGCTTCAGTGGTGTCAAGCGAGAGCTCATTGAAGGCCAGAATGAAGGACTGTTGCGTTTTTTGATGAAAGCTGGTTCTGCCCCGGTGCCAGTGATGGCCGTGTTTTGATTAGAAGGATGCCAGATGAGGACCTACAACCAACCTTTCTGCTTACTAGACACATTGAATCTACACCTAGAATTATGGTCTGGGGTGCGATAAAAGTAAATGTCGTGTGACTAAGGCCTCCCATCGGGTAGACCGTTCGCCAGGTGCAAGTCTTTCGATTTCACGCCACTTCGGCGACCTGCGCGTCGATGAGGATGAAATGATGATGATTAGGACAACACAATACCCAGTCCCTGAGCGGAGAAAATCTGCGACCCAGCTGGGAATCGAACCCAGGCCGTTAGGATTGATATTCTGTCGCGCTGACCACTCAGATACCGGGGGCGGACTTCGTTTGATAATAGAAGCACTCTCGTGTTTGTCCCACGGCCCCTGACTGCAAATTTATACATCAATCTGTTGATTCGACCTGTTGTGCTGCCATTTATGAACAGCGTTGCAGGGGGTGTTTTCCAACAGGATAATGCTCGTAACGCTGTTGTAACCCAACACGCTCTACAGAGCGTCGATATGTTACTTCGGCCCTCTCGATCACCAGATCTGTCTCCAGTCGAATATGTAAGGGACATCATCGGACCAAAACTCCAGCGTCATCCACAACCAGCATTAACCGTACCAATATTGAC
Source organism: Schistocerca piceifrons (assembly GCF_021461385.2). Lineage (NCBI taxonomy): Eukaryota > Metazoa > Arthropoda > Insecta > Orthoptera > Acrididae > Schistocerca > Schistocerca piceifrons. The sequence continues at coordinate 401,857,979 of NC_060144.1, read as the reverse complement.
TGACTGACTATCCCACAAACTGACATGCGGCACCTGTACAACACAATGCATGCACATTTGAATGCTTGCATTAAACTGTGAACTAGCAATGGTAATCACTAGGGCCCGGATTTTAATGACAAGTCATATTTTTTTCTGAAATATAGGGTGAATTTTAGAACAATTTATACACAAATCTAGGCATTTTAGCGTCGAAAAATGTTTTTTGATTGTGCATATGAAGTCATATTTCAACAAATTTTAATAATAGGTGATATTGCGGCTAACTTTTAATATAATAGGTCTTATTTCCGTCAACTTTTGCCAAAAATGCATATACCGTTTTTCTCGTATCTTACGGGACACGCGAATAAGAAAATGAATATGTTGCTCACGATACAATATTTAACGTGCTATTATGAAAGATAAACAGATAAATTAGCACACAGTTTTATTTCTCAGGACTGTAGCAGAAAATCGGTGTACCACAACAGTCGTTTCGCGAACATAAAACATTATTGCGCAGGGTCGACAATACACTCTCAGAGCCAACAAAGGCGGCTTCTGCAGTAACAATCATCGCAGTCGCACAGGTGTTCCCAGTAACCAGTTTGAATACAGCCTTTGCCTTGTTCAACATGCCTAAAGCAAAATGCTCCGACAGCGTGAAGTTGCGAGGATATGTTCGAGGATTTGGAGAGAAGTTCTTTAGTACTGATGAGGAAAATATTATTTTGTAAACTGTGTGAAGTTAAAGTTAATGCTGAAAAGCGCTTTAATATGCAACAACACTGTAACGCCGCTAAACACAGTAGCTGTGTGACACGAAGTGCTGAAAATAACAGCAGGCAAACGCTGTTATTTGAACAGACAGGTCAATCGTCAACCGTGCAATCATTCTGCATGGATTTGCGTGAGATGATGGTGTCCTGCAACATCCCATTGGAAAAGCTGAAGAATCCACGCTTCAGACGGTTCTTGGAGAAGTACACAACACATCCAGTTCCAGATGAATCTACACTGAGAAAGAACTATTTATCCGTATGCTACAATGATGTGCTCAACAAAATACGAATTACTATTGCTGAGCAAAAGATCTGGCTGTCGATAGATGAAACTGCGGATATTAGTGGGCGATATATTGCAAATGTTGTTGGTGTTCTAAAAAATGGCTCTGAGCACTATGGGACTTAACATCTGTGGTCATCAGTCTCCTAGAACTTAGAACTACTTAAACCTAACTAACGTAAGGACATCACACACATCCATGCCCGAGGCAGGATTCGAACCTGCGACCGTGGCAGTCGCGTGGTTCCGGACTGAGCGCCTGAACCGCTAGACCACCGCGGCCGGCTGGTGTTCTAAAAGTTGATGGCCCTGAAGATATGTTCCTACTAACGTCTCTCGATAGAGTAAACAATTCGACGACTGCTATTTTATTTGACAACTCTCTGAAGCTACTGTGGCCGGATGGTGTGAAAAGAGACAACGTTTTGCTGCTTGTAACAGATGGTGCTTCATTCATATATGGCTAAAGGAGCCAAAGGGTTTCAGATTCTCTACCCCAGTATGGTGTACGCCACATGCATTGCACAGAGTTGCCGAAGAGGTGCGATCAAATTACCCTGACGTGGAAAAATTAATTTCCTGTGGCAAGAGAATCTATGTGAAGGCTCCGGTACGGGTGCAGAAATTCAAGGAACAAGCACCTTCAACGCCCCCCCCCCCCCCACCTAAACCACGATGGGGTTCTTGGCTTAATGCTGCTGGGTATTACTGCACCATCTACACCCCAATAAAGACAGTCTTCTGTGAGCTTGATAGCGATGAATCAAGTGCTATCAAAATTGTGAAAGAAGTTTTTACAGATACATTGTCTCCAAACTTGGTATACATCAACGCCAATTTTTCAGTGATATCAAAAGTCATCAAACGACTGGAAGCTATTGGCACTCAGCTATGTGAGGCCCTGAGTATTGTGCAACATGTGCAGAGTGTGTTGGGTCGAGCTCGTGGTCATGTGGCTGACAAAGTGAGAACCAAATTGCAAAGTGTTCTCCAACGGAATCCTGGATATTCTACACTGTGCAAAATTAGTGACAGTCTTTCAGGGAATGCCGCAACATTTGAAGATCTGAAACAAAGCTGAACTCCAGTGTCCTGACTGCCTTCAAATACGCTCCAGTTACGTCTTGTGAAGTGGAGAGGAGCTTTTCCAGGTACAAAACTATCCTCAGTGACAACCGTAGATCTTTGACAACGGAAAATCTGAAAATGCACCTTTTGATCCAGTGCAACTTCGCAGATACTGAAGATTGACGTACAGTATTAAATAATGTGAAACGCTTTATACACTATGTAGAAATAAAAACATTGTTTTACTGTTTCGATAGATGATCTTTTCACTGTACTTTGTGTTTAGGAAATAAAACATTTAGACATCAAAAAATAGGTGCAAATTAGCCACAAACCCTACAGAAAGAAAGAACTATACTTACAATATTTTTAGAAGTGAATTTTGTATTGCTTTATGGTGAATAAAAAATTAAATAAACAACAAGAATGCTTTAAGTAAACTTCTATTAAGTCATATTTTATTTTTAAGGTCATATTTATGTAAGTTTTAAGTCATAAATGTTTGCATAGTCACTGTTTTTTAGGTAATTAAAATCCTGGCCCTAGTAATCACTTAAATATGTTATCTAGACGAATGTGTTCACGAAATTTCATTAAACTACATTAATTACTTTTTAGTGTTGTGATTTTTTTCCATCAATGTATTTCTTCCTCCAAAACACGTCTCTCTAAACGACCATGGTGAGGTTCAAATGGCTCTGAGCACTTTGCGACTTAACTTCTGAGGTAATCAGTCCCCTAGAACTTAGAACTAATTAAACCTAACTAACCTAAGGACATCACACACATCCATGCTCGAGGCAGGATTCGAACCTGCGACCATAGCGGTTGCTCGGTTCCAGACTGTAGCGCCTAGAACCGCACGGCCACTCCCGCCGGCCCACGGTGAGGAAAGCAAACTGAAGCTCATAAGGCTTACCGACAATCTTTCTTCCCACTCGCCATTTACAAACGGAACGCGGACGGACGGAAAAGACAGTGGCGCAGGAACGACTCATCGCTTGCGGAGGAAGATGTAGATGCGTGAAAGATATTTTACGGTACTTTAATCTAGCGATTACCTTCACATTTCTCTAGGAAATTCCTGTGTCCCTTTCCCCTCCCGTAGACTGCCGGGAGTTATTTTCGTAATTACCCTGTAACTGCCAGGCTGCCTCATATTGTGTTCACGACGCTCACCAGCGCTTTTCCTCGCGTCCCTGGCGTTCCGTTCGCTCGTCCAGCGCACGCTTCCCATATTGTTCTCTGTGAAATCCCAATTTGCTTTACCTCGTTCAGCTTCCTGTAAAACTTTCTCCCTGGCACGAGCCGCATTCACTTATAACTTTCACGTCGTCTCTCTCGCCATTCAACAAGTGGCTATTACGAAATGAAATTCTAAGGATCTCAGCTCCCTTTATGGGAGTGCGAGTGCCGTGTGCTGACCCGATGCTCCTCCATACCGTAGCCGATGATAAATGACTGAGGATGACAAGGCAGCCGGTCGACTATCGCGTAGTCTTCAGGATTGATTGCGGGATTTCAACTCGCTTCAAAATCTGATATTATTGTTGAAATGGTGCAGAAGATCATAACGTTTTTCCGTAAGTTCAATAAACACAACAGATACACGTAACAGTCATGAATAATACACTCATGCTCATAAATTAATGATAATGCTGTTACATGGTGAAACAACGCTCTGATGGGCGGTTAAATCACCTCGGGGTATGACCATGAGGTGCAGATGACCTGTGATCGCCGCGCGGTGGCGCTGACAGCAGTCCACATACGCAGAGGTGTGTTGGTACATGTCAGAGTATGGTGCAGCGAGTAAGTGTCTGCACATTTTTGGACGTGCTAATGGTGACTGTGTGTTGAAAATGGCTCAAAGAACGTATATTGATGATGTTATGAGGGGTAGAATACTAGGGCGACTGGAGGCTGGTCAAACACAGCAGGTCGTAGCACGGGCCCTCCGTGTGCCACAAAGTGTGATCTTAAGATTATGGCAACGATTCCAGCAGGCAGCAAACGTGTTCAGGCGCTACAGTACGGGACGTCCACAGTGTACAATACGACAAGGAGACCGATATCTCACCATCAGTGCCCGCAGACGGCCACGGAGTACTGTAGGTAGCCCTGCTCGGGACCATACTGCAGTCACTGGAACAGTTGTCTCCAGACACACGGTCTACAGACGATTGAACAGACATGGTTTATTCGCCTGGAGACCTGCAAGGTGCATTCCACTGACCCTGGTCACAGGAGAGCCCGTAAAGCCTGGTATCAAGAACACAGTACATGGCAATTTGAACAGTGGTCCCAGGTTATGTTTACAGACGAGTCCAGGTATAGTCTGAACAGTGATTCTCGCTGGGTTTTCATTTGGAGTGAACCAGGAACCAGATACCAACCCCTAAATGTCCTTGAAACGGACCTGTATGGAGGTCTTGGTTCGATGGTGTGGGGTGGGATTATGATTGGTGCACGTACACCCCTGCATGTCTTTGACAGAGGAACTGTAACAGGTCAGGTGTATCGAGACGTCATTTTTCACCAGTATGTCCGCCATTTCAGGGGTGCAGTGGGCCCCAACTTCCTCCTGTTGGATGATAACGCACATCCCCACCGAGCTGCCATCGTGGACGAGTACCTCTAAACAGAAGATATCAGGCGAATGGAGTGGCCTGCCTGTTCTGCAGACCTAAACCCCATCGAGCACGTCTGGGATGCTCTCGGTCGACGTATCGCTGTTCATCTTCAAACCCCTACGACACTTCAGGAGGCACTAGTGCAAGAATAGGTGGCTATACCCCAGCAGCTGCTCGACCACCTGATCCAGAGTATGCCAACCCGTTGTGCGGCCTGTGTGCGTGTGCATGGTCATCACATCCCGTATTAACGTCGGGTTACATGCGCAGGAAACAGTAGCGTTTTGTAGCACATGTGTTTCGGGACAGTTTTCTCAACTTATTACCAAGACGGTGGACTTACAGATCTGTGTCGTGTGCGTTCCCTATGTGCCTGTGCTATTAGCGCCAGTTTTTTGTAGTGCCACGTTGTGTGGCACCACATTCTGCAATTATCCTCAATTTATGAGCATGAGTGTATATTCTCCTTCACTGTATACAACAGTCTGCCATAGCCGGGGCAACTTTTCAATTTCGCGATTGACAAATGACGTGCTTTTGAGGCGAACTCGTCGAGCCATGTTCGGAGATAATTTTCATTCGGAAAGGAAGCTCTTCGAAGGTTGTTCAGCAGAGAGCGCAAAGGTGAAACTCCGAGATGGGCGCGGAATGACTTCCCAACCCAACTCCTGTATAGTGCTTTTTGCCAGTCTAGCAGGAAGTTGTCCAGCGTTATCGTGGAGTAGCGTTATTTCACGCAGTCTTCCTGGTAGTTCTTGGATTGGGTCTGTAAGACATCTCAGTTATTGACAATATATGTCAGTAGCGATAGTTGCACCTTGGGGGAGCAATTCTTAGTACACCACACCGTCGTTGTTCCACCAGATGCATAACATTGTCTTTAGTAGATGTGCGCAGGTATTTGTACGGGAAGTTGCTGCTTTGTTTGTGCTCAACCATTCTTTTCTTTTCCTTACGTTACCATAAAAACACAATTTTTCGTCACCAGTAACGATACAGGTTAGGAATAGATGGTGATGTTCACGTTCCAGTTGATAATGAGCAAGCAGAGACGAACGTACTGCCATCCACTGATTTTTGAGATTTCTGCCTTAGAGGATGCTGTGCCCGTACACCTGATGCTTGAACCTTTCGCCCTGCATGAAAATGTCCCACGACGGTGGAATATTCACAGTTCATCACATTTGCCAGTTCTCGAGTACACATGGACCTTTGTGGATTAATGCTTTTAAACGATCAATATCAAACCCCAATGGTCTTCTTGAACATGGGCACTAATGTCAAAACGATCGTCCTTAAAACGAGAAAACCATTTTCTTGCCGTGCTCTGTCAAGTGGAACTTCCCCAATATACGAAGCAAATGTTTCTGTCTGCCTCCATTTCTGTCGGTCCTCTAGTGAACTGAAACAGCAGACTACGTCGGAAATGTTCCGATTTCTCCACTTGGCACTCCATTTTCTAGCGTCCACAGCTCCACTGACTATCTCCACATGACATAATGTAAACTCAAATAGCAACGGTAAATTACAAATAAAAAATGACAATCAGTAAATAAACCCATAGTAAACGGAATACCAACATGCAAAACAAAAACGCTATGAACTTAGCGCCAACCTAATATTTTGTACAAATATAAAAGTGAAATGTGGGCGCTGGGAAATCTAGACCTGGCGCAACTTCAAGAATTTGCAGTACAACGCTCTCGATATAACATGGAAAAATAAGTGAGCAGTTAATCTACGAAGTGGAGAGGTACTAGAACCAATAAGTCAGGAGTAAAAGTTATGGAAGGCCCTTATTGCTATGACTTCGTAGAATAGCTTGGCCCTGGATGGAATAGTAGAGGTTCAAATGGTTCAAATGGCTCTGAGCAGTATGGGACTTAACATCTGAGGTCATAAGTCCCACAGAACTTAAAACTATTTAAACCTAACTAACCTAAAGACATCACACACATCCATGCCCGAGGCAGGATTCGAACCTGCGACCGTAGCGGTCGCGCGGTTCCAGACTGAAGCGCCTAGAACCGCTCGGCCACACCGGCCGGCAGTAGTAGAGGGGAAAGCAGTAGGGACAATGATATTTCAATTTTTATCGAGGTTTCCAATGATTAGGCAACTCTCGTATGTCGGTCAACAAAAGGAGTGGACCTTAGGGGCCACCATACTTTAGTTTTTCCTACTCCAAACTGAGTATCAGTTGTTAATGTGACCCATTGTTTCGAGTTGTAAAGATATGAGTTCAGCTTTGCAAGGGGAATGCTTTCCATGTAACACACAAAATACACACAACGGACTAAAGAGGATTTTGTTTATACAGGGTGTTTAGAAGAGATAAAAAGAACATTTTTTATGTGACATTTTTGCTTCACTGCTAGGGGGTCTGTGAAGGTATGGACTTCAGTAATGTCAGAGACGGTGTTTAAACTGCAGTGTGATAAATACTGTTTTCAGCACATTGCTGAAAATATCGTCCGGTTACATTGATGTAAAACTGACATCTTCGTGCTAATGGTTGTGCAACACGCTCAAAACAACCAGTTTTTTTTTTGCGAATAATGGCTGCAGCTTCAGCCTAACGGCAACTAGGTCTTCTTGTGTGTCTATTGAAGTCTCGTACACCAAACACTTAATATGCCTCTACAAAAAGAGGTCCGTAAGCGATTGGCACAGCTCCAAAACAATCTTCACACAGTAGAGTCAACACCGTTTCCTACTAGCGCCAGAACCGTAATAGACTCCTAGTGGGAAAATGGAATATCTGTGGAATTTTTCTCACATTAAAAAATGGAATGAAATGATCGTATGGCATTGTTGGTAGGGAGGCCCCATGCGGTGGAATTCGGCCGCCGTATTGCAAGTCCTTTTTAGATGACGCCGCTCCGGCGACTTGCGAGTCAATGATGATGAAATGATGATGGACATACAATACCCAGTCATCTCGAGGCAGAGAAAATCCCTGACCCCTCCCCCCGGAAATCGAACCCGCGACCCTGTGCGCAGGAAGCGAGAAAGTTACCGCAACACCACGAGCTGCGGACTGTCTCACATAAAAAAGTATGTATGCAGACTGAAGCGGTGAACGAAAATTTCTACCAAGGTGGAGATTCGAACCCAGTTCTCCTGATCACTGGACACTTGCACTAACCACTATGCCATCCCGGAACAGTGGCTATGCACAACTGCACTGACTACCCTAACAACCTTCCCTCCTGAATCCAAAGTCCCACTCACACCCCAGTCCACTTGGTGTTCCCCGTTAACTCGAACAGGACTGGATTTAGACTGAAGACGGGGGCTTTTTAGTGTAGTCTGTGCCGTTGTGCAAGGCTACTGTGCCAGGCTGGTGTAGTGATCAGCGCATCTGCCTAGTGAGCAGGAGACCCAGGTTTGAATCCCAGCCTTGGTACAAATTTTCATTCGTTGCTTCAGATGTTTGAGACTTGAAGAGGCCCCTAGAACCACATAGTTTCATTTGATTAAAGTACTTATGCCTTACTCTCAGTCAGGATTCCCCCATTTCGTTCGATGCTGAGGTGCTATTCCAGTATCGTTGCAGAGCCTCTGCAGGGGATTAACGAGGCATGAATGGGAATATGGATAGAGGAGAGAGGCTTGCTAAGGTTGTCTGAGCAGTGGTCCAGAGCCACTGTTCTAGGGTGGCGTAGTGGTTAACGTATCTGCCTAGTGAGCAACAGACCTGGGTTCAGATCCAAGAGTTGGTACAAATTTTCATTTGTCACTTTAGTCTGCGTTTATTACATTAAAGATATATGAGGCTTGAAAAGGTCTATGGAACCATACAGTTTCATTTGACATAAAAAGTGTTTCTTTTTATCTCCTTTAAACACTCTAAAATTCATTAAATGTAGTGTTTACCATCCTCCTAAGTGTTATTTAAACTGATGTTTGAGAAATTACAGGGATTTTACTGAGAAACTACAACAGTTGAGAATCATAGTAAAGGCGCTTAGAAACAGCTTACAGACAATCACCCTCATTGTTTACTTAACTCTTCCAGTACGGTAACCTACAATTTTTTGTGTACATTCCGTAAAGAAGTACCAAACTGAATCCTGGCGCCACTCATCCACAGAATCATGTACCACTTGATTGCAAATGAAGCACCTTTTAGGGTCTTCTCTAAGGGATCGTACACGTGATAAACGTAAGGAGATGATTCAGAGTGTAAGGTGGTGATCGAACACCTTCTACAGAAAGCTGTTTACATTGGGTGTGTGGTCTTCTGTTATCGTGAAGCAGAATAAATCTTGTAAGAATTTGCCTGGTAGGTTGCGTTTAATGGCCGTTCAGAGGTTCTGTAAATCGGCGCAGCAGCGTTGAACGTTGAGTGTGGTCCCAATGAGCATTCAAACGAAGATTGGTAACCCCTGGATACCGAAGAGGAGCCTCAACATGGCCATTCAGGCCACAGCAGATGGCCGGCCGAGGTGGCCGAGCGGTTCTAGGCGCTACATTCTGGAACCGCACGACCGCTACGGTCGCAGGTTCGAATCCTGCCTCTGGCATGGGTGTGTGTGATGTCTTTAGGTTAGTTAGGTTTAAGTAGTTCTAAGTTCTAGGGGACTAATGACCTCAGAAGTTAAGTCCCATAGCGCTCAGAGCCATTTTGAACCACAGCAGATGACAGCTCCAACTTTAGTGTCGGAGACAACGGCTGCCTCCTTTCGTGTCTATTCCTTTTGGTTGCGGCTGGAAATGGTGGCTCATCCGCAATCGCAGTGCGCTCAAAGAATGCTCTACCATCTTTCTGGTATATGTTCAAAGAAATGGTTCAAATGGTTCTGAGCACTATGGGACTTAACATCGGAGGTCATCAGTCCCCTAGATCTTAGAACTACTTAAACCTAACTAACCTAAAGACATTACACACATCCATGCCCGAGGCAGGATTTGAACCTGCGACCGTAGCGGTTGCGTGGTTCCAGACTGAAGCACCTAGAACCGCTCGGCCACTGCGGCCGGCTATCATATGTTCGAAGGACATCCTAATGTGCATGCCTTTATGCTGGTAGCTAAGTTTCTAGGGTACCCACACAGCACGAACGTGCGGCTATCTCAGTGTAAGGTGAGCATGTCTTCGGAAACCTCGACGTCACTTCACATTTTTATTAAATGCTGAATAACTAAAACTACTGCGTAGGTAAACAAATCCACCCGAAACTGAACCCCATTTCTATGTAGAAGTACGACAAGAAAAAATACATGTAAGAAAGGGAAACTGCTTAGAAGAACACAGTAATCATTGGCACATAATATGCTGCCATGTGGTGCAATCGGCGGAAAGCAGAGCGCCGGGGATCGGACGACACAGCGGCGTTGGCAACGACACAACAGAACGTAGAGTGGCCACAGACATCGAAAAGGTTGGACAGAATGGAGATGTCAAATGATGTGGGAATATGTAGAAATATTGAGGCAGGTAATTGATTTAGGCAGAATATGCTGGCGATCAGTTTGACTTTAGGACAGGTAAAATATACCAGAGAGGCAGTTCTGACGTTGCAGTTGATAGTGGAAACAAGACTAACGCAAAATCAAAAACCTTGAGTAAAAATTAATGTCCCCAGATATTGAATAATAAAAAGAATAAGAAGCAGTTAAACCCGTAGAAACAAAATAAAGAAAAAAATTAAGCAATTAATTAATCTTAAATAAACCATCTCAAGAATTAAATCCTTTGAATAAAACCCAGCCAAAAAAGCTATACCACATAAAGACAAGACATGTTCATAGGGTTTGTCGACCTCGAAAAAGCGTGAGGCAATGTAAAATGGTTCAAGATCTTCGCAATTCTGAGAAAAATAGGGAAACACAGGTATGTCTAAGAGCCAAAAAGGAACAAAAAAGTGGAAGACCAAGAACCAAGGGCTCGGATTAAAAGGGATATAAGACAAGCATGTAGTCTTTTGCCCCTACTTTTCAGTCTATACGTCGACGAAGCAATGACGGAAATAAAAGAAAGGTATAAGAGAGGAATTAAAATTCAAGGTGAAAGGATATCAATGATAAGGTTCGCTGATGAGATTCCTATCCTCAGTGAAAGTGAAGAAGAATTACAGGATCCGCTGAATGAAATGAACTGTCTAATGAGTACAAAATGTGGATTGTGAGTAAGTCAAAGGAAGACGAAAGTAATGCCAAGTAGCAGAAATAAAAACAGTGAGAAACTTAATATCAGAATCGTAGATCAGGAAGTACATGGTGTTAAGGAATTCTAATATCTAGGCAGCACAATAACCCATGATGGAAGGAGCAAGGGAGACTTAAAATGCAGACTAGCACTGGCCAAAACTGAATTTCTGGACAAGAGAATACTGATATTAAACTTAGGCCTTAATTTGACGAAGAAATTTCTGAGAATGTACTTTTGGAACACAGCATTGTATAATAGTGAAACATAGTCTGTAGAAAAATAGGAAAAGAAGAGAATCGAAGGATTTGAGGTGTGTTGTTTCAGAAGAATGTTGAGAATTAGGTGGACTGATAAGGTAAGCAATGAGGAGGTTCTCTGCAGAATCGTCGATGAAAGGGATGGATGTAAAACACTGACACGAACATGGTACAGGATGACAGAACATCTGTTGAGACAACAGGCAATAACTTCCTTGGTACTAGAGGGAGCTGTAGAGGAAGACAGAGATTGGAATACATCCAGCAAATAATTGAGTACGTAGGTTGCAGTTGAAGAGGTTGGCACAGGAGAGAGGAGAGGAATTCGTGGCGGTTCGCATCAACCTAGTCATAAGACTGACGCCTAAAAAAAGAAAAGAAAAAGAGGAGGGCATCAGATACAAATGATTATTGAATAAGATAATCATCGTATAAGTTTGATTTTTGCAAAGTGAGGATGTGAGTGAAGTACTGTGGCGCAGTCAGTGGTAAGCGTGTATCGTGTATTCTATTATTTCGTTTACTCACTTACATTCGAAACAACTTCAAGAAAAGATCGACACACTCAAGGTGAGTTCACCATCATCTTAAATGTGAACAGTACAGATTTTAGTAATGAGTTACAGACTAATTCTTCCAAGATGAAGACTCTGGAATTTATGGGATCAGAATTAAAAGTTTGTGTGCAGCAGATTCTTTCAATATCATTTTTATAGCAGTCAGATAAAACCTTGTGAAAAGATATAAAAATCCATCGCACAATTAAATATTTATAAACGATCAATTAAAATTTCCTAATCAGATTAATAAAGCGACCTCATATTATACCTGACTTCCCACGCCAGGACAAATAAAACCGAGTTTACTATATTTGCTTCACATGTCAGGATATCTCAAAGTCACATTGTACCTGGCTTCTCATCGCAGGATTCTGACAGGCGCCATGCGTGTAGGTCCGGCGCCATAATGCATATAGATCCGGCACTAATATTCACAGCAATCGTCATTGGACGCATTGGTGAGTTGTTATTGATGAACCTTCTGCCATATGATCTCCAGCACCATCTTTTCAAATTCCACAAAGCACTGTCACTTTCGCCAGCACACGTGGTGTAAATGATTTCTCGTTGGTTTCTATCCATGGCAACGATGTTCTTCCGGCCAGGATGACACCTGTTTCTCCATACATACTGCTGCATCACACAATTGAATTAAATCCACAACTTCCTGTAAAGAGTAATGCTTCCTCTTCGACAACCATTCAGAAATTGTAAAGGGCACATCACACACATTTTCAGTGGAATGTCGCCCGTTCGGTGCGGCAGGCAGTCGTTGAACATGAGCAGTTTACCAACACGTGCCTCCTTCAGGACCTCGTACTGCTTGAGCTATTCATTTCGTACCACTACACCATCTACCTCAAGGTACTTAGGATATGATCGACTATCATTAGTACGATGTCGATCCTAAAACTCCGGGGCGCACTGTGTAACAAATGGTGTAGCAAGAGCCTTCTCCAGTCCTTTCGTCGTCGGCTTATGCGAGTTACTGTCGGATTAATCTTTTTTTGCCAGACGATAAACGATGGCATATAATAGTGCGCTGGAGTGTGAGTTTCTCTGGTATCTCGAAAAGTAGGAGACATTGATAAAATCAAGTGTGTCAAATAAAACCCTTAAAAATGTAATAACGATTCGATTCCCTGCGCCATTGTTCTGAAAGTTGTAGCAATTTAAAAGAATGTCGAACAGGTGGGAGCACATTTCATACAAGTGAAATGCTGGTACAACACTAGTTTATAATGGCTAGCCCCTTTGTCAAGTGTACCAACAGAGAGCAGCGTCTTGTTATAAGTTTTCTGAACAGCGAAGGTACCAAAGCCGCTGAAGTCAGTCGGTGAATGAAAGTCCCGTGTGGCGAGACATGTTTGTCATTGGAGCAGTTGTAGGAACTCCAGAACCGGCGTGGCTTCTGTGACAGATGGTCTCTGTCCAGGTAAAACAGACCCCGTTGCGACACGAGGGTCTACTGCAGTAAATGTAACCATACTGATGTACAATCACCGTGTGACGGTGGCTGAAACAGCCGCAATGGTGAACACTGGTATTGGCTGAGCACCTTACTTATTCATGACGTTCTTAGGTTTCTCAAACCGTCTGCAATGTGAAAACTATGGCATTTGACTCCAGAACTGAAAGAGTGGTGCAGTACCATCTGTGAGTATATTTTGCGGGGCTTTGAAGCAGAAGATGATGATTTCTTTACGAGAGTGGTTACAGGAGATGCAGCCTGGGTTCACTGCTACCAACATGAAACCAAGAGAGCCAGCAAGGAACATGACCAATCCTCGTCACTAAAATCCTTGAAGTTCTGTGTGAAGCAATCTGCTGGAAAGGTTAAGCTGATTCACTTTTGGGGTGAACGCAGCGTTATCTTAGATCACTACAAACCTAGGGAATCATCATAGTCCACTTCATTGAAAAATCATCGTCGACCTGCCATAAGACTGCAGGTCTCATTTTGCAACATCACAACGCTCGACCTCATACAACATGCAACATCTGCGATCACCATCTTGACTTTGATACTCTTCTACAACGTTGATATTAATTAGACCTAGGCTCAAGTGATTCCACATACTTGGACTCCTCAGTGAGGCGGTGGAAGGAAGAAACCAGTCGGTACACAAGCGGATGAGCGAAACCCCACAAGAATTTTTTTAGAGTTTTCGTGGATTTCTTATGCGCTGGTGGAGATTTGTTAAACGTCAGCGAGACTATGTCGGAAAATGATACACTTACGTGTCAACAAATCACATGTTAAAAATGGTTAACGGTTTCATTTGTCTCACACACCGTATAAGACATATTCATCTCAGCCGTCTTTACATTATTTTTTCGACTTCGTATGGTTGTCCAAATCAATCAATCGAGGTTTACATCGAGCAACTCCAACAGCGCTAACTGTGTCAGTCAATGTAGAGTCAGAAGATTCCAGAAACTGATGAGTAGAGTCTAACACCCTGTCGAAGACGGAGGAGCTCGAGTTCGGCTAGAATGGGTACGAAAAATCGTGCGGGTCCATTGCAAAGGAACTGTTTTGCCGTCTGCTTTTTGTGATTTACGGAAGCCACGGAGCCGGCCGGAGTGGCCGAGTGGCTCTAGGCGCTACAGTCTGGAACCGCGCGACCCCTACGGTCGCAGTTCGAATTCTACCTCGGGCATGGATGTGTATGATGTCCTTAGGTTAGTTCGGTTTGAGTAGTTCTAAGTTCTAGGGGACTGATGACCTCAGAAGTTAAGTCCCATAGTGCTCAGAGCCATTTGAAGCCACGGAAAACCTAAATCTGAATGACCGAACGAAGACTTGAACTGCTGTGCTCTCGAACACTGCACCACGTAGCTCGATGATTCAAAAGACACTACCTGCAGTTATTCTGCCGTCGAGACACACACAGAGACTGGACAAAAAAATGGAAATACTATAACCACACAACACGTTTCCAGGCCTAATACGGTGCAGGAAAACACTTGGTATTCCTACTCGTCTCAGAATTGATGAATACACTTCCTTTATGCTTTTCTAGGGAACCTTGTGCCACTCTTCCTGCATAATAGTAGTTTTATTTTATTGTATGGCTAGGGTCCCCCGTCGGGCAGACCGTTCGCCGGGTGCCGGTCTTTCAATTTGACGGTAATTTGGCGACCTGCAGTCGATGAGGATGGTGATGAATACAGTACAACACCGAATCCCTGGGTGGAGAAAATTCCCCGACCCAGTCGGGCCCAAAAATGGCTCTCAGCAGTATGGAACTTAACTTGTGAGTTCATCAGTCCCCTAGAACTTAGAACTACTTAAACCTAACTAACCTAAGGACATCACACACATCCATTCCCGAGGCAGGATTCGAACCTGCGACCGCAGCGGTCGCGCGGTTCCAGACTGTAGCGCCTAGAACTGCGTGGCCACCCTGGCCGGCGACCCAGTCGGGAATCGAACCCGGGCCCAGAGCATTGACAATCCGTCACGCTGACTATTCAGCTATCGGGGGTGGACATAATAGTGGTAAGTTCAGGTAACGATAATGTAGTGGACAGAGATCACGCACCATTCTTTCTAAAGCAGACGACGAAGGCTCAATAATATTGTGATCTGGCGACTGTGGTGGCCAGGGGAAATGCAACAGTTTGTTCTCGCGCTCACAAAACCGGTCCTGGACAGTGCGAGCAGTGTGAACAGCGGCCTTTTCGCCACCACTGGGGATGAAACACTGTACTACGTGATGGACCTGATCACCCAAAATGGTCACGTAATCCCTGGCAGTATTGCGACCTTGCCGAGTACCCATGTAATACCACAACATGCTTCACTCTTGGGACGTAAACTTGGCCAGAAGTTGGAAGCAGTGTGAGAAGAAGGCTCATCCGAAAAAATGACTTTCTCCCATTGCTCCACAGTCCAGGTTTTATGACTTGCAACGGGCATTCGCTTCAGTGATGAGTAATTTTGGAATTTCAGCTCGGTCTGTAATTCCCTGTTCATGCCCTCCACCCCCCCCCCCCCCCCCTTCGTGTTGTTTTGGTGCTAACAGTATTCAGAAGTGCGACATTCAGTTCTGTATTGGCTTTTGCAGCTATCGCCGTCTGATTTTTCGTCACTATCCTCTTCAATGGCCGACTATCACGACCACTCAAAAAACATTTTCGTCCGTGTTCTGACACAGCGGAAGATGTTTTTCTGCTTTCCCTTTATGAGGTATAAATATTCAGTACTGTTATAAACTTCCCACTACACGTTTCTGTAAGAAACTTAGCCAAAATTTACCTCCCACTCTATAAAAAAATCTACGTGTTACCGAAGTTATGTACCCACAAACTGTTATCTAACTTAAAATTCTTATGCTGACCTTTGACTAAATCGAACCTAATTTTGAATGAACTGTAACTGGCCTTTGTATTAGATGCGCAACTGAAGTAAATCAGTTATCTGGTCTAATCAAAATCTCCACATACCTCGCTTCCTGTCTTCTCGAAAGCGCGACAGAAAAACGAGAAGCGGGTAAGATAGAATTCTATTTTCAAGTACAATTTCCAAACAATATTCAAACTGTTGCATACCATATGGTGCAATGTGGTAACGCGTAATGATAAACTTCCTTTAAACAGTGGGATGGAGAGAGTAATTATTCCTATGAAATGATATTCCAAGACAATGATTTTAGAATGAAGTATGTATTCAAAAAGACAGAGTAAAACTTCGCATGAGCTTCACACATACCATTGGTCTTAACAATACTATGCTTAACAAAGTGAACAATGTTTTGAAAGGGGTACAATGTTAATAGAGAATTTCTAAAGAACCCAAACAGCCTAATCACTGATATCTTAATGCATTACACAGAGAAGTGGGGTGTTTTTCTTTCAGCTCTGAGCACGTTAACTGGCAGACATTGATCATTCCGACAAACTAGCTGCGCAGTGCTGCAGTCATACCTCAAAGTTTTTCTCCTAAAAGAAAAAAAAATTAAAAAATATTCAACATTTATATGCTTTTCGCCTTCCAGTATGTACACCATTTTCATTCTTGCCGTCCTTGACAATAAATCTTTCTTCATCTAATAGATAGAATCACAGTCAACACAGCACTACTGAATACGTCCATCACCTACCACACTTCATCCAAGAATGTATCAGACTGCGCAGAGACAAAGAGTCCAAAGATTGTTTAACAGTAATATAAATTGCTCTCTCTCTCTAACACGTGCACATCGATAACTTACAAAAATCAAAATGGCATACTCACCTTACACGGTGCTTCTTGAAACAAAAAACACTTCGACTGCTGCCCAAGGGCAGTTGTAGTGATCCAGAAGTCGAGCACTGTCACAGGGCATGTTTCCACCTACATGATGCATTATACTGTATAAATAACCTAATGAGCTTATTACAATAATAGACTACTTTTGTTTAATACAAACTACAAGTGTTTTGTTTTTTAATTGCTAAATGCACGAAACGGACATTTGGCGAGCGCTGAAGGCTATACTTTGCAATCACGTCATTGGATACAAGTCCGAGCTGATCGGAAGCTATCTACCGCAGCAAGAACCCTGAAGATGTGCCACATCTCGTCCGCCAGTTATAATGCGATAATGAAATAAAGTAACGAATGTTATCGATGTAGAGCATGAACAAAAATTCGTGCACTCGACGCCAGAGCTCTGCTCTTAACATACTGAGAATACAGAAATATCTGTAATGAAATTTCGCCCTGTACATATTTTCGTATGGATACAGTGTTGCCGAATTATCTTTCTTTGACGTTCATTTTTCACCGAAAATATGTACGTTTTTGTACTGTGAGTAAACAAAGAATCGCGATATGGCGCCAGAATGAGCGAAATTTGCTTCACCATGTATGTCTTTCAAGCGGTATTCAGCGTCTTCTAGGTCACTCTAGAATCAAGCTCATTTTTATGCACAAGACTGTGGTTGGCGCACAGTTTCCGCCAACGTGCAGTTATTTGGAGCAGAGATTTGGAGCTCCTGCACTGACTGGCTCGATTGCAAGTTACCCGTTACCAGATGTAATAATTTCATACTCTTGAAGATGGAATGTCAAAATCCCGAAAGAGGTCTTGGTTTGAATAAATAATTAGTGCAACTGAAGCCGACCTCTTAAAATTCATTAATTATCATTTTTTATGGCTCGAGTTACGTCTTTTTATTACCGATGTACCGTTGTTTATCGTTGATGAAAATAAATCCAGTTGAAGTTTCTATGAAAAATAACTAATATTCATCGAATAATGAATACTAACTTACACAGGTGTATCATAATGGTGTAAACGCATTCAGCTGAAAGTACTCTAAAACACGTACCTTTAGCCCTATAGGCACTTCTTCATCTTCGATGTTGTGGGAAAATCTTCTACTCCAAGATCGTTGCTTTCCACATTTTAGGCGGAGGTAGTATGGACCAAAACAAGAAACAAATTTCCAGTAAATATTGGCTTTAAAGTATATACCTTAAGAACTATGAGCACTTGTTCAGTTGAAGAGATGTCTTTTACAGCAGTGAAGATGAACAAGTGCTCATAGCTCTTAAGGTATGATTTTTAGAGCCCATGTTTACTCAGATGTTTTTCTTCCCAGTAACGTGTATTTTCAACTGAATGCGTTCACGTCATTACTTATCATACGCCCTGTATATTTGAGAACAATGTTTCAGCTGTGTAATTTTAAACAACAGTTTAGGTGTATATGTATACGAAATAGGTTTTTTCAACATGAGCAAGATTGAAAGTCCGAAGTACATGCTTGATTTTATAATACATCGACAGCGAATATTTACGAAAGAATATCTCGGTATTTCAAGAACAAGAAACAGGTACAATCTGTTTCTTGATGAGCAGTTCACAGGCAGATTATCTCGGAAATAATGGTATGGATATTAATGTCGGAAAATATTAAATATAATTGCGAGCACAGAAACCAAAGAGCTACGATTACGTCGAGTGCCTGTTAAGAAACCATCGCTGGTTGTCTGGGCAATGGAGAAAATCAATAACTGAGTTTTTTGACAATTTCTACAAGTGGTTGTAGAAAAAAAAATTTCCATCATATTCCACATTCTTCCTTAAATGAGACGAACCGGCAAACATTCACGAAATTAAACATTTGCAGCGAAACTCTGCCAAGTATCAGAAGAGGCTGTGATGACGACAGGACAGCACAGTATCGTAATATCATTAAGCATGTACAAGTAATATTAATAGTTAGCTCAGATTACCGCAGTTTTCGGTCATGAAATACGGTCTTAAAAAAAAAAAACATAAAATTTCAGCCAGATCTTGATAAGCTATCAAAATAGTGCAGCGATTGATAACTCGCTTTAAAAGTTCAGAAATGTACAATTGTGCTCTATACTGTTGACCCGTGGGAGTTGCTGAGAAACATGGTCTAGCAGAAGACTGAAAAAAGACGCCAGCTATACCTCGAAAGCCTATTAAAAAAGTTTGGTGAACCAGGATTAAGACATTTAGGAACATGATAGAACCCCCTAACTTTTTACTCCCGTAGGGGCCGCAGAGTCAAGATTAGGCGAAATACAGCGCGTAGAGAGGGATTTCAGCACTCATTCTTGTGGCACTCCCTAGGGGAATGGAACGGGAAGGCCTATTAAGAGGTTCAGTGGGAAGCACCCTCAGCCGTGCGCTTCAGAGTGGTTTTCAGAGTGTGCAGGTAGACTGACTTGATCCATTAGAAATCGTTTGTGAAAGCCTGCGACTGTGAAAACAATGGATTTGTTTATAAATAACATCTTTTGCAACCAGTCACGATTTTCTTTGGTTTACGGTACGTTTTACACGACGCGTTTCGGGAAATGAGTCCCATTTTCAACTGCGTTTTCTCTATGTACTATGCAACTTTTTCATAATGTTATTGATGTGTGAGACTCTGTATTGTTCTGTTGACTTTATTGAAATATATAAAAGTGCACAATTTTTAGTTGATTACCGATCTTTATAAATCTTAGAGTCAAAGGAGAAATTTAGAAGAAATTGTACCTACAATTTCTTATGGTCCATTTGTGCAGAGTCTCAGACGTATTAAACAATATAAACAATTTTCTTTGTACAATATACATCAAGAATAACAAAACTACGTAAACAAACAGTAACAAATATGTTTTTATATGTATTCAACAGAGATGATGTTATGGGTCTTCCACAGAGTATGACATAATTTTGTACACAGGGTCCTTATGTCAATAAACTGCATCATAAGTTGTTTATAACTATTACGATGGTGCTTTTTTTCTACGGGTTACCATTTTTATTTAAGTTACTACCGAAGCATCTGAATAAATACAATGATTCACTTCAAGGTTACGTTTAATATTTTATCCTCATATTTTCTGTAATGTGAATATATCTTCAATATCTTACCCTCATATTTTCTGTAATGTGAATATATCTTCAATTCTTCGAACGGACCCATTTTATGTCCTTCATTTAGTCGGTGGAGTGCTTTGACATTTTGCTCTACTTTTCCAAGTGAGTGTCCTGTATTGTGTGTGTGTGTGTGTGTGTGTGTGTGTGTGTGTGTGGGTGTGTGTGTGTGGCTACTGGTGATGTGCGTGTAGGCTTTAATGTGCTCTGATGTTTAAATCCCGGCCTGTTTGTCCTAGGTAAATCATGAAGCATTCCTGTCATATTACTCTGTACTTTCGTGAGCCTGATTATGGATCATGATTGCACTTTATGTTATGTATTAGTTTTTGTTGTATTTTATTAGGTACAGAAAACTTAATTTTTACTTTGGGATTTTTGAAAATATTTACAATCTTCTGTGATGTTTTGCCAGTGTGTAGGATGCGAGATACACATTTGTTTTTGTCTTTTTCTTCTGTGGTGCTGTTTCTGTATGTGTCCTTCTTCACTTTGTGTGGGATTGTGTTAATCGTGGGAGGAGTATAATCATTGACAACAGCAATCTGTTGCAATGCGTTTAATTTTTGTTGCATGTTTTCTTGGTTCAAAAGTATTTTAGTAGCCCTATTCAACACTTAACTGTATGCTGCCTGTTTATGGATGTTTGGGTGACATGAGGTTGCAGGGATTCTGGTGTTGGTCATAGTATACTTCCTATAAATCCTATCTCCTATAAAATGCTTGGTTGTTAAATAACGTTTGTTTCAAATGATTTATATATATGTCAGCTATGGTACCAGATATACATGACGTCATTGATAGGTCATCTATCTGATTATAATTGTTCCCATTACAAGTAGAGCAGCTGTAATTTAGGGTTAGCTAGAGGAGATCCATTAATTCAATAATCTTTGTGTATGGAAGTTTCTTATGTTTCATAAGGTTCTTTTGGATCACTGTTACAGCTTCTTGCATGGGTATATTAGAGTAAAGGCTGGTAATGTCAATTTACAAAAATTGAGCATCATGGGGTGGTTTTCGGTTTTTAGTTCTTCTGCTAATATAATGCTGTTTTTTTTATAGAATATGTTGTTTCATATGTATAATTTTTCATCAATTTTTTATTCAGTTTCTGTGACAGCTCGTATGCAGGGCTATTTATACAGTTTACCACGACCCTTATAATCTGTGGAAGACCCTTAACGTTATCTCTACTGACTAAATCTAAAACATCTTTGTAACTGTTTGTTTGTGGGTTTGTAATTCTCGATGTTTACTGGACACA
Source organism: Schistocerca piceifrons (assembly GCF_021461385.2). Classification (NCBI taxonomy): domain Eukaryota; kingdom Metazoa; phylum Arthropoda; class Insecta; order Orthoptera; family Acrididae; genus Schistocerca; species Schistocerca piceifrons. The sequence goes on along the minus strand of NC_060144.1, from coordinate 401,836,597 downwards.
GAATATTGTGTGTAATGTTTAATATGTGCGAGGCTCTGTGCAAATAGACCATAAGAATACTGTAAGTAGAAGTTCTTCCAAATTTCACCACTAACTGTAGATAAAGTCGATAATCGACTACAAATCGCAGCATTTTTATATGTTGCAGTAGAGTCAACAGAACAATGCAGAACCTCACACATCAAAAACATTATGGAAAAATCTGACAGCGTGGGAGTAAGAGTCGCGCTATGAGGATTTCCTACGAACGTTATTATGTGTACAGACAATTCATCCATTCCGGGAATCAAGAATCTCGATGATTTTTGCCTACTGTGATACTTGATACTGGCAAGATATCTGGCGCAGGAATGTTTTAATTTTAACACCAGATAGCAAGTGACAAAAGGAAAATTTTTCGCGCAAAATAATTATAAATTAACAATTTTCTGATTTTTCCTTTGCTTGCACTGTTAAACCTTGTTTCTTGCCAAGTCTCATGAGTCTATGTCAATGCGAAGTATGATGAGTATGATGAGTCAGTTTTCGAGTATCGAAATATGTGACGTAAATGACCTATCTTTTGACTGCACTGACTTAGAAGCTTAACATTTTTGCACAACTAAGAGATCATAGACCTTAGTATGTGACAAATTTCAGCTTGCTACGTCTACTGTCTCCTGAGGAAAAGGCATCTTAATAGACAGAGACAATCGCACAACAAATGACAATTTTTTTTCGTATGGTCTAATTACAAATCAACGATTTCGGTTTTTCCCTTTAGTTGTATCATGGAATCTTTGTTCTTGCCAAATTTCATGACTGCAGGTTTTGACGAGCGAGTACGCGTGTATCGAAATATGTGATATAAATGACAGTATGTTTTGATTACACTCACTTAGAAGCTTTAGTTTGTTAAATCACCTAGGGATCATAGACGTTAGTTTGTGACATAAATTTCAACTTGATGCGGATACCCGTTCCTGAGAAAAATGAGTCCTAACAGAGGGATAAACAGGCTGTCAGACAACAAACGACAAAAAAAGTATTTTTTTCATGTTGGTTACTTACAAATCCACAAGTTCCAAATTTTTTGCTTTACTTCTACTGTGAAACGTTGCTTTTTGGCAAATTTCATAATTCTAGGCCAAAGGGAAATACCGTATGAGTTTTGATGAGTGAATTAGTGAATGTCAAGATATGTGACATAGGTGACCGTATCTTTTGTTTGCGTTGGCGTATGAGCTAGCATTTATTACAATGCCAACGGACCGTACATCATAGTACGTGGCATAAATTTCAACGTGATACGTCTACACCTTCCTGAGAAAAAGGTATCTTAACAGATGGACCGACAGACAATCAGACAAAAAAAAAGCCAAAAAAACTTTTTTTCGTCTGATATAATTATAATTTTGCAAGCTAGCCTATGGTGGTGGCAGTTCTCCACCTCCAAAACGATTAAAAATTCGTAACCATCACACCAAAGAGGTGCCACGTTTGTCAATAGCACAAGGAAATCTGACAATTACTAAATAGTAACCCCTGTGTGGATAACCTAATGAGTTGACTAACTTGACTAAAAATTAATTTAATGCCTTCAAACCCGCAACAAAATATATGACATCGTAGGGAATGAGAATGGCTGTTGTTGAAAAATTAATAATAAGGACCTACGGTATCACAAAGAGATTTATTGCAAGTGTAATGGAAGTGAAATGGGGGGGGGGGGGAGGGGGATTGGGTTGTTTGGTGAAGAGACCAAACAGCGAGGTCATCGGTCTCATTGGATTAGGGAAGGATGCGGAAGGAAGTCGGCCGTGCCCTTTCAAAGGTACCATCCCGGCATTTACCTGAAGCGATTTAGGGAAATCATGGAAAACCTAAATCAGGATTAAACCGTTGTCCTCCCGAATGCGAATCGAGTGTGCTAACCATTGCGCCACCTCGCTCGGTAGAGATTTATTAACTAATGCCAAGGTCAAGAGAGAACAAACATATAGACAGAAACTTCAGCTGTATAACATTTCATTAACACGAACTCAGGTTGGTTGGCAATAGACTTGCGGAAACTAACTGGAACTTACGTGTAGAGGAGACTGGCTACTCTGAGTGGAAGAATGCCAGTCTAGGGAAACACACACTGCTGTATCGTTCCACTGACTGGTCTCTCATGTCAAAATATAATTAAGCATGCAATGGACACTGGGAGTGACTACTGCAAGGCTGCTATAAAAAAAAGATGGCCGTAAAAACGATTGATAGGCTTCTGAATTTGCCGAAGCTGCGCAGCGTTACCGATATAGCTGGTAAAAGACGAGATGCTGTCGTCTGCGTGCGGGCGCTGCCGAAGCTGCTAGGATCTGTGGCACATCGTACTGCGGGAAATGACGCCACGTCCGCCGGCGATTGTCTCACGTCTGCGAAAATATAAAGTTTCGCCCAGGTGTCCAGACATGTTTACAACTAACTGCTTTCTCCGTAGAAACAGAAGAGCTCTAGCGACTGTACTTCATGACGGTCGAAGAGCAAGTTCTCACCTCTACCATTGCTCAAAACCTTCCGAAAAAACAGCTGCTCCCCCAATGTTCTTGAATAAACCTGTCATGGCCCAGCAGTGGTTACCATGCCAATTATGTTTTCTAGGAAGGAGACCCGATCTTCCTCAACCAATCACTGCAGTGCAGTACACATTCTGTTCTCTGAAAAAACACCACACAATGCCTGGGGGTCCTGCAGCCAAACCCCCAGCGTATTTCACAAAATCAGGGAAGCTTCCTAGTGAAAACAAGCTCTGTCTCGTCCATAAAACGATTTAGTGGGCGCCGTTTTGGCGAGGTGCCACGGCATCTAAGAAACGCGATGCCTGTCTCACAAGTTACGCTGTTCTTGTAATAAACACATTAGGCAGGTGCCAGCCCGACGCTGCTTTACTTGGACCCTCACACAGTATAAGGAGACCAGACTCGACACCACATTCACTCGCTAATAAAGCGGTAAGGTCGGCGCCAGGATGCCCGGCGCCGCCAGTTTCTAAATAAGTGTCATTTCGCATTCAGCCATGGCGTTCCCACCCTCTTGCTTCAGCCGCTAGTGGAACAAGTGGACGCGCCTAGTACACGACCACCATAGCGCTTGGGGACCACAGCACCAAGTTCGACACCTGAAGATGGGCTTATGAGAGCCAGAAACCTGTCGTGATAATAAAAGATCTTTACAACTGAAGCTGTATTTTAAACCTCTGGTAGTGAAACAAGACCGACTGCCAGAATGGCGGCCCATAAACCATTGCCCTGCAGGGCCCACGGCCAGTTTCGGTGAGTACAAAGGGTGATTAGCAATGAGAAGTTTCCGCGAACTCGCTCGCTGCTCGGGGAAACTTCTAAGGCTGCCCCTAATGCAATGGTCACCTCCAGCGTCCAGTAATGTCTCTATAGCTGAGTTTAATTCTATTACTGCTACTCAAGCCATACAAGTACTGTGAGACCAATCAATGGTTTACCCAAACCCTAATAGTCCATCAGATTAATATCAATCAGGGAAAATTTACAAAACTGGCCGTTAAAATGGCTACACCAAGAAGAAATGCAGATGATAAACGGGTATTCATTGGACAAATATATTATACTAGAACTGACATGTGTTTACATTTTCAAGCAATTTGGGTGCATAGATCCCGAGAAATCAGTACCCAGAACAACCACTTCAGGCCGTAATAACGGCCTTGATACGCCTGGGCATTGAGTCAAACAGAGCTTGGATGGCGTGTACAGGTGCCCATGCAGTTTCAACACGATACGACAGTTCATCAAGAGTAGTGACTGGTGTATTGTGACGATCCAGTTGCTCGGCCACCATTCACCAGACGTTTGCAGTTGGTGATAATCTAGAGAATGTGCTGGACAGGGCAGCAGTCGAACATTTTCTGTATCCAGAAAGGCCTGTGCAGGACCTGCAATACGCGGTCGTGCATTATCCTGCTGAAATGTAGGGTTTCGCAGGGATCGAATGTAGCTTAGAGCCACGGGTCGTAACACATCTGAAATGTAACGTCCACTGTTCAAAGTGCCGTCAAAGCGAACAAGAGGTTACCGAGACGAGTAACCAATAGCACCCCAAACCGTCACGCCGGTTGATACGCCAGTATGGCGATCATGAATACACCCTTCCAATGTGCGTTCAGCGCCAAAAACGGATGCGACCATCATGATGCTGTAAACAGAACCTGGATTCATTGGAAAAAATGACGTTTTGCCATTCGTGTACCCAGGTTCGTCGCTGACTACCATCGCAGGCCCTCCTGTCTGTGATGTAACGTCTAGGGTAACCGCAGACATGGTCTCCTAGCTTATAGTCCATGCTGCTGAAAACGTCGTCGAACTGTTCGTGCAGATGGTTGTTGTCTTGGAAAAGTCCACATCTGTTGACTCAGGAATCGAGACGTGGCTGCACGATCCGTTACAGCCATGCGGATAAGATGCGTGTCATCTCGGCTGCTAGTGATACGAGACCGTTGGGATCCAGCACGGCGTTCCGTACTACCCTCCAGAACCCACCGATTCCATATTCTGCTAACAGTCATTGGATCTCGACCAACGCGAGCAGCAATGTCGCGATACGATAAACCGCAATCGCGATAGGCTACAATCCGACTCTTATCAAAGTCGGTACACATTTCTCCTCCTTACACGAGGCATCACAATAGAGTTTCACCAGGCAACGCCCGTCAACTGCTGTTTGCGAATGAGAAATCGGTTGGAAACTTTCCTCATGTCAGCACGTTGTAGGTGTCACCACCGGCGCCAACCTTGTGTGAATGCTCTGAAGAGTTAATCATTTGCTTATCATAGCATCTTCTTCCTCTCGGTTAAATTTCTCGCCTGTAGCACGTCATCTTCGTGGTGTAGCAATTTTAGTGGCCAGTAGTGTATTTATAAACAAGCCACTGTAGGGGCAGACAGTAAGAAGCGGCGCTAAGTAGCGTCAGTGCCCCGTGTCTTCGGCACAACCGCGAAGCGCTGCCCCGCGAGTGAGCTGGACGCAGCGGAGTGAGAAGCGGCCGTGGACGGGCGGGCAGCCAAGTGCCGGAGCAGCTGGACACGGCGGCGGCGCGACCTCTGGGGGCAATCGGGCGAGACGCGGCGCCAAGGCTGGCCGCGGGCCGCGGGCCGCGGGCCGCTACCAGCCGGCCGCGCTTTCCCCGGCTGCTCGGTGCCGCCGGCTGGCCACGGAGAGCCCGGCAGTTTACGTTCCGTGGCTCGTTTTACGACTAATCGTAATGATGTGCAACCTACCGTCTTGCAGTCATATTAAACAGCAGCAGAAAAAAATGCGAATACGTTCCTGTTTATTTAAAAGACAGACTAAAAGGGGAGCACCAGCTGCATTGTTCTACCTTCCTCAGCACCTTTAAAAATTTTCCCAAAAATCTTGGCACGCAAACATATTCGCGCTTTGTTTTGACATGCAACTCATCTCAAACCCCCACAAACTCCCTTAACTGTACTTCACTCACACCCACTATTCCGTCGCTGTATGCCACTTATACGCATAGACTTCAGCTGCCCTGTCTCACTCACTCATTCAGCCCAACTCACTGTCATTATCTCTTTGTGTCTCTCTGTCATTGTCTCGTGTGTCACACCCACAATCCTCTTCGCTCTGTCCTACTAATACAGTCTTCTCTCATTGTCACTGTCTCCCTCTTACTCTCTCTTATTGCTAATATCTCATTGCTTTCTTCCTACTGCTGCTGTTCCTTCTCACTGTCACTATCTCTTTGTTCCTCATTGTAATTGTCCTTTACTCTGTCTCTTATTATCAGTGATTCTCAGCCACTTACACCTTCTCTTTGTCTTATTCCTCGCCAACCCCCTGGTCCTGTCTCCACTCTTTTCTAACAGTTTTGTGACACTGTCAACCATGTTCCACGGCAACTGTGGCCCTCTGTTTCTCTCACACTTCCATTGTCGTCTTCACTTTTTCTATAACACAGCCACTGTCTGATCCCCGGCTTGATTGAGGATTTTCCCTGCCTGGGGACTGGCTGTTTGTGCTGTCCTCATCATACCATCACTATTCGTGAGTGCCTAAATCGGACTGTGAAAAAATTTGGACTGCGTAAAAACTGGGACTTTGTACAGGCGCTGATGACCGCGCACTTGAGCGCCCCGTAAATCAAACATCATCTCTTTTTAATATATAAGAAACTATGAGCCTCCATTGCGGCAATGAAACCAACCTTTACCTACGTTTCAGTCTAAATAATTGGCCTTCTTCAGAAAATATACCTGAATCTATAATTTGTCTAAGAGAGCATGGTCTAGAAATAAAACTAAAAAAGCCTGAATAGGCGTAGTCACATTTTAAAAATGCGGTACATAAGTACTAAGTCAACACCAAGACTTGACTTAAGCTCCGGCGTGCGCCTCGTCTCCACGGACGCCGTGCGATGGGCTTCGGGAGCTCACGTGAAACTATCTCTTTTTGCCATTGCCACTGTCTTCTTCTCTCTCAGCATAAAAAAGCGCGAATATGTTCGCATGCTAAAATTTTTCAGAAAATTTTTGAAGGTGCTGAGGAATGCTAAATGAGGCAGTTGGTGACCCGCTTTTCTGTCAAAGTCTTTTGACTAAACAGGACTCGCATTCGGAAGGACGACGGTTCAATCCCGCGTCCGGCCATCCTGATTTAGGTTTTCCGTGATTTCCCTAAATCGCTCCAGGCAAATGCCGGGATGGTTCCTTTCAAAGGGCACGGCCGACTTCCTCCCCCGTCCTTCCCTAAAACCGATGAGACCGATGACCTCGCTGTCTGGTCTCCTTCCCCGACCAACCAACCAACCAACCAACCAACTAAACAGGAACGTGCTCCGATAGGAACATTTTTCCGCTACTTCCCATCTTTCCCTGGTGCAGCAACGACGTAACTCATATGCAACGACTTGCATTGGTCAGTAAAACTGAAATAGTTTACCTTTGTGAAATTGAAATAATGTAAAAGTAATTGTACACCCCAGACCGGATTTAACGTGCAAAAAATTTTGCATTTCCATCCGTACTACAGAGTAGGGTTCCCAGATGATAGCGGACATACTTTGCAGCTTATTTCTCTGTGCTACGTTTTGTGTTTATTTTACTTGTATAACCAGGGTAACTGTGAACCTCTTTATCTCAGAAACGAGTAAAGATATGAATAAAAGTTTTAAGATTGTTGGAGAAAGGGATCTTAGGAACATATCTCGAAAATAACAGTCATCTGCATCATGCCTTCTCCGAATCAGCAGCTGGATTTTGATCTCCAGAAAACAAGTTTTTTGCGTGTTTCTCGAAAAGGGATATAGATTTTTGAAAATTAGGAGATGGCTTTTCTAGATAAATGCCTCGAGGACATCGTTAAAATTTAGGTGCTTTGCTACAGTTATTTATTATTTAGATTTCTCCTCATACCGGAATTTGTGTGTAGAGGTAACGCGATCAAGAAAATTTTCAGGGCGTCCGAGATCGGGATCTTAGGAATATATAGTAAAAATTTCAGCCATTTTCTGTGAATCATCATCTTGCAATCCTCGTCTGGGTTTTAGTCCTCTGGTGACTGCGAAAATATAATAAAAGACCTTTTTTGTCGGGTTCTCCGAGAAACCATGAACACTCATGCTCCTAAATTAAGGATAATGCTGATACATGGTGAAACAACGCTCTGGTGGGCGGTTTGCGGGTTTAAATGACCTCGGGGTATGACCATGAGGTGCATTTGACTTGCAGTCGTCGAACGGTGGCGCTGGCAGCAGTCCACCATACGCAGAGGTGCATGTCAGAGTACAGCGCAGCGAGTAAGTGTGCAAACGTTCTCAGACGTGCTAATGGTGACTATGTGTTGAAAATGGCTCAAAGAACATGTATTGATGACTTTATGAGGGGTAGAATACTAGAGCGACTGGAGACTGGTCAAACACAGCAGGTCGTAGCACGGGCCCTCCGTGTGCCACAAAGTGTGATCTCAAGATTATGGCAACAATTCCAGCAGACAGGAAACGTGTCCAGGCGCTACAGCACGGGACGTCCACAATGTACACCACCACAAGAAGGCCGATATCTCACCATCAGTGCCCGCCGACGGCCACACGTAGTACTGCAGGTAGCCTTGCTCGGGACCTTACCGCAACCACTGGAACAGTTGTCTCCAGACACACAGTCTACAGACGACTGAAGAGACATGGTTTATTCGCCCGGAGACCTGCAAAGTGCATTTCACTGACGCCTGGTCACAGGAGAGGCCTTAAAGTCTGTTGTCAAGAACACGGTACATGGTCATTGTAACACTGGTCCCAGGTTATGTTCACGGACTAGTCGTAGTATAGTCTGAACAGTAGTTCTCGCCGGATTTTCATTTGGCGTGAACTAGGAACCAGATACCTACCCTTTAACCTTCTTGAAAGGGACCTGTATGGAGGTCGTGGTTTGATGATGTGGGGTGGGATTATGATTGGTGCAATACACCCCTGCATGTCTTTGACAGAGGAACTTTAACAGGTCAGGTGTATCGGGACGTCATTTTGCACCAGTATGTTCGCCTTTTCAGGGGTGCAGTGGGTCCCACCTTCCTCCTAATGGATGATAACGCACGGCCCCACTGAGCTGCCATCGTGGACGAGTACCTTGAAACAGAAGATATCAGGCGAATGGAGTGACCTGCCTGTTCTCCAGACCTAAACCCCAACGAGCACGTCTGGGGTGCTCTCGGTCGACGTATCGCTGCACGTCTTCAAACCCCTAGGACACTTCAGGTGCTCCGACAGACACTGGTGCAAGAATGGGAGGCTATACCCCAGCAGCTGCTCGACCACCTAATGCAGAGTATGCCAACCTGTTGCGCGGCCTGTGTACGTGCGCATGGTGATCATATCCCTTATTGATGGAGTACATGTGTAGGAAACAGTGGCGTTTTGTAGCGCAGGTGTTTCGGGACGGTTTTCTCAACTTATCACTAATACCATGGACTTACAGATCTTTGTCGTGTGTGCTCCCTATGTGTATATGCTATTAACGCCTGTTTTGTGTAGTGTCACGTTGTGTGGCACCACATTCTGCAATTATCGTTAATTTATGAGAATGAGTGTACTAATAGTGCCTCCATAAGTCCTATCAAGCCCACCATAGGCAACATCAAATGCAAAAAGAACCATTTGCAGTAGAAAGTGTGTAGTATTCATGCTTTAACCCTTTACTGTGGGACAGTGCCACTAAGACACTCCTTCTGTTGCATATACGTCTGGTTCCTAGCCCAAGGGCTGTCCAAAACAGCTGACCATACCCTTTTTATCACCAAAAGATCCCGAGATAAGGGCACCGGAAAATCAGGTTCCCGTTTGTATGCACCGTGTTTTTATCATATTAGGTATGTATGCTCTCGGTCTCATACCCTTTCATATAGCCTAAAGTTATGGCTACATGCTGATCTAACACAAGTTTTCTCATGTTTTTTAAATAGAGATGTGAGAGTCCACAATTGTGCTCCCAGATATTCCCGATACTGGCACTGAGACAGAATTGTTGTCCGAGATGGTCCTATACATGCATTGTTCGGGATAGTTCCACTCGCTGGCCACGGAAGTACCTCAACATTACGCAAACAGTTCATACAAACGTATGTCACGTGTGGATGAGCATTTTCCTGTTAGAAAAATGACACCACAGTACTGTCGTTTGAGAGGTAACACATTAGAGCACCGCATGTCCGTGACATACATACCTTTGTGTAGTTGCGGTTCCCTTAATCACTACTAGCCTTGACCTAAAGCCATACCCACTGGCTCCCCACACTATGATGCCAGTGTCTGTCCAAAACGTTGCAAGAATCGATCTCTCCCCATATTCGACATGATTGGTCATCAGGAATAGTCTGGAATCGCTAATCGTTGCTGAGAGCAATACAACATGATTGATCAGCAGTCCATGTTTCCCTCTCACGGAACCACTCCAGACGCAGCCATTACTGTGTTACTGTTAACGGCAGCCCATGCATGAGATGTCTGCTGCTAGCCTCTGGCCAGCGGTGCGCGATGACAGAGAATGTCGCAGGGAATCCATTCATTGTTCTCGGATGGCAGGCGTACATGTGAAGGTGTTACAATGTGCTTGGGACACGATACGGTGATTCTCCGCTGTGCTGGCTAGACGTTGTCCACCGGAATCTTGGCGACGGATGCATGCCCTCACATCCCCATGCAGTCCAACATGAGGCCACTATCGGATACGATTGCCCCACAAATCTCGATACTCCACGATACCATCAGCTGCCCAAATGGAGACCCACACTGACCCCCGTACAAGTTCCGTCAAGTGCGGCTAACGCTGCCTGAAAAGGGTACACGCTATCTCCGTGTCCTTCATGGTGATTTTTGTGGACTGGCAAGACAGCCAATCCACGAGGACGGGAGGCCGAAGGGCACGCGTTTAAGCTCACGCAGGATGGCGTGAGGTCTGGAAAATGACAAGGAATTGAGACTAGCAAAAAAGATACATAGCTGCTGGAATACTTAACTTTAATCCATAATTGGTGAACATCGGTCTGACGGTACATGCATCACAAAATAAATAGCAAATGATAATGGCGCCTTGCTAGGACGTAGCAAATGACGTAGCTGAAGGCTATGCTAACTATCGTCTCGGCAAATGAGAACGTAATTTGTCAGTGAACCATCGCTAGCAAAGTCGGCTGTACAACTGGGGCGAGTGCTAGGAAGTCTCTCTAGACCTGCCGTGTGGCGGCGCTCGGTCTGCAATCACTGATAGGGGCGACACGCGGGTCCGATGTATACTAGCGGACGGCGGCCGATTTAAAGGCTACCACCTAGCAAGTGTGGTGTCTGGCGGTGACACCACAGTGATCACTCAACGTAAGACACTGTTCATGCCCCTTTAAATACTGTACCAGGTCTGGTGACGACACTAAATACGAACGACGCTAATGGACTCTGGTGCGCTTTCAACCTATCGCAGAGAATTGAAACTCCAATCATTTACATACCCGCCGATGGTGTGTACCTGTGAGAAGTTACACTGACATCCAACCTTATCCTTTGGGTGCTAAGCGAAATATATATTGAAATGTCCCCTTTTGAAAAATTATACATGACTGTGCTTAAACTGACACACAATATTTTTTTAGCGCAACGCAATCTGACTTTCAGAAATCCCTACAAAAGAATGGCCCTGACTAACATTAACCTATACCTTTCACAAATCACGTACCTCACAAAAATCTTCGTTACTCAAGCTACTGCAATACAGCGAGCGCCACTACTGCCAGCTAAATAAAAGATTCAAACTACTGAAGGCACTAACTACTGATAGGGATAGTTAGCAAATGAAAGATTTTAATAGAGAACAAACAATGTATTTACCTTAATATCATCAAAAGTCATAATATATATAGCAGTTCATGACATCCAGTCTTACAAATTTCAAAACTCCGCCATTTCTTTCCCCACATCCACCACTGCTGGAGGCTCACCTCCAACTGCGCAATGCTACGCGCTGTTCACAGCCAACTGCCCAACACTACAATGGCGAATATTACAACAATGCAAACCAGTCACAGACTGCACACAGCACAGCCAGTGATTTTCATAAAGAGCACTATGTGGCGTTACCAATAAAAAAACTAAACAGTTTACTTACAGACCCCCAATGCTACCCACAAAAAAATTTTACCAAAGTGTTTTGGGCAGTGGCCAATACAGATTTGAAAAAAATTTTCATCATTACAGTAGGAAAGATATCAAATGCACACACATATTGATACAGTGTTGGTCAAAAGCTAAAATTTTCTCACAGTCCATAAAGACAGTCCTGATCATTCATTACAGTAAAATTGCAGTGTTTTTCTCAAAGTCTGAGCAGTAAAAGAAAATGCACACTGAAGTAGTGGATTTCCATGCAGTCTTGAAGAAGTAGTGTTGTCCTTCCAACGGAAAGACTGTGCTGACTCTCGACATGCAGACAGGTAATGGGCCACAACAGAGCAAACCCACAACAGAGTCATTCAAGGTTTTGAAGACTATTGGTAGGTAGGTCATCACAGAGCAGACCCACTGTAGTCCTGGTAGAGATTATGGTATTGGTGGGCCACCAGAGGTGCAGACCCACTGTAGTCCTGGTAGAGATTGTGGTATTGGTGGGCCACCAGAGGTGCAGACCCACTGCAGTCCTTGTAGAAATAATGGTACTGGTGAGTCAGCAAAGGTGTAGACCCACTGTAGTCCTTGTAAAGATGGCCAGCAGCCATCTGCTGTGACTGTGCAGGTGTACAATCACCATCGAAGAGTCTTGCAGACAATGTATCAAGTCCATAACCACCACTTGCGCACTCACAAAGTTTTTGGAATTGCCCTTAGAACCAGCAATGCTGTTATCCAGTCCCTTGCTGAATTTTTAACACACGTGCAAACACTAACAGTCCCTACTTCTCACATATTGTCCATATACTATGACCAACAGAAACGTGTGCAGTGAAATGGAACTTAATTTGAAGAACTGGTGTCTATACAATTACAACATAAGAATACAATTACAAAGGCACAAAATACATCATTAAAGAACATAACAGTACAGATAACATTTGTAGTAACACAGACCTTACAAAAGAATAGAAATAAACATATACATCAGTGTTACAGGAATTATGAAATAAGTAAATAAATAAAATAATGAGAATAGTTTTCGAAACATTAATTTCACACATGATAATTGAAACAGAACAGAATTAATAATGTCTAAACATCTTTACAAAGAAAATAACATATTATAAATCTAAATTATATTTGAGGATAACAGTATTCCTCATCAGAGTGAATGTAGCTGAGTATTAGAGAAATTCTACAACATAAATCTTATTAGCTAAACACATAAAGACAAGAAGAACACAAATGCACAAGAGTACACAAAAACATAGCGAAATAATACAAAAGGAAAGACAGGGTTCGTTTTCAGTGTGACATTTGGTACTGCAGTCCAGCCCAAAACTTCGTTCTGTAGATCTTTCCTCTTATTTCAACATTTGTTTCCACCAAAAAAATCCTATCCAAGCATGCTTTCTATATTCTGTTCACATCCTCTTTCAAAATTCTTTTTTGGCCAAACCATTTTCTTATAGCTTCTCAATGCATTTATTCCAATTCATCACAACTCGTTCTCGCATATAGCCTACCCCATCTTAAGCGAACTTAAATCTACTGAGCTCAGATGCTAAACTAAGAGATGAGGCAATGTAGTAGCACAAAACAATGAACACAAATAGCAATGACAAAAAAATGCAGAGTGCAAAGAAAGCAGCAGTAAATCTAAATTAACAGATAAAATGCAAAATTACAACTAATATGAGCGAATGTGCAGCAACAAGAAAAATAAATCAGTAGCAAAACTGGCTTAACAGAGTAATGTAAAGTGAAATTTATTAGCACTATGCCTGGCAAACAGCAGCAGCAAATGCAATAACTTATATCTGAACATGACACAGCTCAAGCAGAAAAAATATTACACTAAAGACAACAATGCAGACAAGGGAAATGTGTATTCACATCTTAATGTCTATGTAATTAAAGTGGTGCATCACAAGAAGTTATTCTACCAAAAAAATTACCACGTAGTTGAAAAGAAAATTCCATATGCAATTCCTGTGAAGGGAAATGTCTTTTTATGCTCCTTTGTTTTTTTTTAATAGAGTATAAAATTATTTACTGGATCTGTAGGCATAAAATATTTATATTAGTACATCTATTAAATTTTATTTTAACCAATGCTGCTGCAGCTAGAAACTTGATATTAAAAAAAATGAGTAAATAAATACATAAAGCAAGCCATATGGCATTTCTCTCAACTAGCAAGACAATAGCCATGAAATGTTTCTCATTGTTTCATTAGGCATTTTAGTAAATATCATAAATTAAGATCTCCACAGTATAATCATATGTTTTCAAGTTTGAGCATGTCGTATTTGCAATGCTTTCTACAAAGGAATGTCAATAGCGAGGATAATGGACTCCTTTTTTTTCCACTTGTGCCTCTGAAAGGCACACACAAATGTCTTTTTTCTAGGCAGTTGTCGCGCAGCTGGGTGCCCATGACGCATTATGTGCAGGTGGTCACTTATCTTTCTTACCGAAATATTTACGACAGCAGTTTCTGTTACAGTGGCAGTCTCATATAAAAAATTTCACAGGTCGAGAATTTGCGTTACAAATGTGTAGAAACAAAATCCTATAAATATAACAGCATCCAAAAACTTTTTGCCGGCATTGTGATACATTACGCATATACACACACTTCATAACTCTTAAAGTATGATTCTTGGTTTCCAACATCCTTTTTCACAAGTCAGAGTCCCTAACCACTACTCATTATTCCTTACCTTATTACACATATACATATTTCTCGACAGTTCTTCAATATTTCATCATAATAAATACATAGCATAATCAAATTTCTCATATAGCATCAGCTTATTGTTCATAAACATACCTCAACAACGTAATACACATCGTCATCATAACATCATAAACCCTCAGCCAAATCTCAAAATCGTCGTAGTTTCCTCCAATAATTTCAGAACCTAAAAAAAATTCTCTGCTCATGTCAAAAGTTTCATCTACCTCAAACGTACTTTAAAAATCTTGATCCCATACCAAACACATCATTCAAAGCTCTCATAGTGTCACAATGGTTCCGAAACATATGAAGGGTTCACACATTACAGACAAAATACAATTTCATAAGTGTGAAGTTATCCAGCTGTGTATTTGGGTAAATATCTGTCAATGACGTAGAAAAAAAATGTTTGTCTCTCTCAGTTAAATGATCAGATAGCTGTGTAATTCTGTCTTAGAGAAATATGGTACCGATGTGTAAAGTTGTATAAGCAAATACCATATTAGCTACGGCTCCTTGTGCTTGCCAAACACATGGTACACAAAGTAGGCGTGTACCCCCCTGAGGATTAATGTAATTATACCCTAAGGTGTTACAGATTACAGCAATGGAATGAAATGTATCACGGAAACTTTGTTTGTAATTCAAAAATCTTGAAAAATAAATGGTTTACGTACAAAATTAATCACTCAAATGCATGTCCTGTAGCGCTAAATGTGCGTCTTGCTGTAAGATAATTCTGTGGAACTGTCGTAGTTATCGTCCTCTGTAAGCAAAATTCTGCTGAAGTCAATGCACTTACCTCATCATAAACGAAAGTGAAATGCTTTGCGTATAGATACCGTAGCTATTACGTACCTTACCGTGATGAAGAAAGTACTGTGCTGTAACGTATTGTTGTGCTACGGAAAAGGCAGTCTCATTGTAGCTATACCACAAAAGTTACTACTAAAACATGTTTTACTTTCCAGAATAAAACAGAAAACTGTGCAGATATAAAACAGAAACACCGCAAAAGCATCATTGTAAATTGTCACTCATTAGTAGCGTCGTGATAAAATCGTGTAGCTGTCACATAAACTAACCACTGTGTCATCTGGTATCTCACTGAAAGTGCTTTAAATCCAGAATGTATTTTCAAGTAAACCAAAATGTTGCATTAAAATCTCATTAGCAGTACTGATAAATGTTCTAAGTATGTGAGCCTTATAGTCGTTACGTAATCGTGCAACTAATGCATTCGTAATTTCTGTTTGAATAAGTTCTATTGGTTCTTGACTGGATATTTAACTTCAAACATTGTTACATGTTAACAGATTCTAAGTCTGACAAAGCATACTAGTAATGTAAAGTGAAAAATTTTATGGCAAAAATTAAGTTATAAAGCAGATTATTTTCAATAAACGGTTTTACATGTGAAATGTGGTGCAATCCTTTACTCTTCCTAGTATGCAGAGGTTCAACTTGAACGGAATTATCATGCGGTATACGTCGGTGAGGAATGCTAAAATTTTTCTCAAGGTCAGCGTCTATGTTATTTTTCTCTGAGCCAGCCAGCGCACGCGGCTGCCTGCGGTGCGAGTCATTGTCTGTCTCTTTGTTGGCGCGCGTCGTTATTGAGAGTAGGAGACCTAACCTCTACAAATTCACCTTGACGAGAAGGCCCAGCCCTGTTTGAAGCTCGCCAGTTCTGATGGAATTCACCTCTGTTGTTACGATTATATCGTTTGTCGTCATGTCGGTAGATTCCATAGCTTCTTTCTTGTCGGTCACGTGGTGGAGAATTTCTCCCTGAATCGTAAGTGCGTGCTGGACCGTTGCATCTAAAGTTATTCTGTCTCCCTTGATAATAATTATTTTGGTTCTCATATTGTCTGTTTCTCTGATTGTCTCTGTGATAGTCATTACCGTGGAGAGGTGATCTTTCCCTGTAATTATTACTACTCTGCCAATGGTTGTCATACGGTTGGTGTCTGTTATGGTCACGATTTGTATTGTGAGAATAGGCTTGTCGTGTCCAGTTATTATTTCTTTCATCGAGGAATTGCGACGGATGTGACCTGTAATTGTTGTGTTCCTGTTTTCGCGTTCCGCGATTGTCAGTGTCAAATTCTAATTCTTGTAAGAGTCCCTGAAAAGCTTCAATGTCGTCTTTGCAACGTCCTGCCAAAATAATATGTCGTAAATGTTCAGGTAATTTGATTAAGCAAATGCGGATGAGTTCTGAGGGGCTGTATGGGTTTGAAAGATACTGTTTCTTATGCAACATGTCTTCAAAATATTTCATAAGACTGGCAAATTCAGATTGTTCGAAACGTTTCATCATTATGATGCTATGTTTTACTCGGTCTTGTGTAGCTTGAGACCAATACGCTGATAGGAAGGCATGATAAAATTCTCCTTCACGGTGACAACCGTGAGTGACCGATCGCATTCTTACAGCTGGTTCATTCTCCAAGTTGCCACACATAAATTCTAACCTGTGCTCCAATGACCAGTTGGGAGGAAAACAATGAGAGAATTGATGAAGCCATGCTTGTGGATGAATGTCGTTGTCAGAATTCTTAAATTTTTTGAATTTAAGTGTAGTAATGAAAAGCTTATAGTCAATATCATCATGTCGGCGAGTCGCACATCGCTCATTGTTACTTCGTTTCGGCGGTTCCATCTCAAAATCCAATGCGCCTTGCCAATTTCTTTCATAATTTCCGAAGTGTCCTGTGTTATTATTTTGTGGTTGTTCCGTATTTCTACGTCCCTCTTCCCATACTGGAGCGCGAGTGTCTTCTGAAATATGTAATTCTTGTATTACTTGTGCCAACTGATCTTGTACTTCCTGGATTTCTCTTTTGTACTGTGTATTGATTTGATTTTGATTTTGTTTGAATTTTCTAATTTGTTCATACTCTTCAGCGTCCGTGAAGGCTACAGGTCTTGTGTCATTCAGATCATCATCTACCTTTGTAGATAAGTTAGTGAACTGATCTGAAAGTTCAGCTACTTTATCCGTTAGTGAAATTATTTCCTCTGTGTGTTTTTCTGAACCAAGTTTCAGAGTGTCCATTTGTGTTGAAATCGTATCTACTGTGTCCTTTAAGTTTTCCTGAGTTTTTGCAAGTTGCGTAACCGAATCGGTAGATGCAACTGAATCAATTTTAGCTTGCAAGGTGTCGTGATTTTCATGAACAATAGTTTGCAGTTCTTTTATGGCTGCTTCGTGATTCTGTAATGCATTTTCATGACGCGAAAAAATAGGTTGGAAATGCTCACAAATTTGTGTTTTTATGTCATTACAGACTTTTTGACATTTCGATTCAATGTTATGTAACTCAGTAGTTAAATCTTCACGTGTTTGTTCAAGTGTGGTGTCTAACTTCCGAAGATTTTGTTCCATTGTGTCTAACTGTTGCTGTGTTTGTCTCTGGTATTGTTCCATTGTGTCTAACTTTTGAAGATTTTGTTCCATTGTGTCTAACTTTTCAAGCTTTTGGTGTGTTCGTCTCTGATTTTGTTCCATTGTGTCTAACTTTTGAAGATTTTGTTCCAATGTGTCTAACTTTTGAAGCTTTTGCTGTGTTTGTCTCTGATTTTGTTCCATTGTGTCTAACTTTTGAAGCTTTTGTCCCATTTGTTGCATTAATTGTAATACCAATGCACTGGTGTCTGAAACATGTTCCTCAGTGCTTATCGGCAGTGAATTTGCAACGGCAACATTCACATTTTGACAAGCAGAAAATGTATCTTGACTCATTTGAGAAAACGGTGAGAACCCAAAACCTGAGTCTACAGTATGTGCAATATTGTGTTCTGTCATTCCCGATTCCTGAGGCGAGCTGTTGCCGACCGAACGATCGATAATGCTTCCCTGTTCACTACCTGTTTCACTGTCTATACCATTATTTGACGCCTACTCTATTTCCCTATGCACAGTTACCAAATTACTACTTTGAATATTAGTTAATTCATTACATGGTGGCGCTATCACACTGGTTTCGTCTTCAATGTCATTTCTCAGTTTACTTTGGAGCCTAGTATTACGTTTTTCACACGCCATTATTGTCACAATATTTCACACGACAACACAGAAAAGCACAATTTGAAGAGTAAAATAACAAAACACATTAACATAGCATTGAAAATAATATCTAGTTAATTGCAAGCGTAGCTGCGAAATACTTGGTGCAAATTTACATGCATGCCACACCTGTTTTACTGTACAACAATGAAAGACTGCAACTACAAAGGAGATTCTCTCTACAATTACGCGCTAGCAATAAACAAAATCTACACTAATTACACAAACTACAAGAAAAAAGATCAGAAGATTCCAGTGAGGTATCCTCGGCTAAGGGTCGACATATGAAACGTACCCTTAGAACAATTATACATGACTGTGCTTACACTGACACACAATATTATTTTAGCCCAACGCAATCTGACTTTCAGAAATCCCTACAAAAGAATGGCCCTGACTAACATTAACCTATACCTTTCACAAATCACTTACCTCACAAAAATCTTCGTTACTCAAGCTACTGCAATACAGCAAGCGCCACTACTGCCAGCTAAATAAGAGGTTCAAACTACTGAAGGCACTAACTACTGATAGGGATAGTTAGCAAATGAAAGATTTTAATAGAAAACAAACAATGTATTTACCTTAATATCATCAAAAGTCATAATATATATAGCAGTTCATGACATCCAGTCTTACAAATTTCAAAACTCCGCCATTTCTTTCCCCACATCCACCACTGCTGGCGGCTCACCTCCAACTGCGCAACGCTACGCGCTGTTCACAGCCAACTGCCCAACACTACAATGGCGAATATTACAACAATGCAAACCAGTCACAGACTGCACACAGCACAGCCAGTGATTTTCATAAAGAGCACTACGTGGCGTTACCAATAAAAAAACTAAACAGTCTACTTACAATATATATTTTTTTATTTATTTTTGTGAGGTAGTGTATGTTGCATAAGAAATTCTTCTATGGAATATTAGTTATCAAGGATGAACTTTTAAATATGTATAAAAATTTAACTTTTCAGTCTGTCAGACATCTTGTATCATTGGGTAAGTGATCAACAAGCTTGATTCCGGCACTGTATACATCTTTATGTACTACATACAACCTTAATATGGAATAATGAACGCCATTTTTTCTTGTGGTGCTGTAATTACATACACATTGTTCCTTTTGAACTGTAGTGGAATATTTAAAACACACTGCTTAAGGGAACATGTAACCTCCCCCCACCTAATCGGCTGCCAACCTCTGGGGCCGAGCGGTTCTAGGCGCTTCAGTCTGGAACCAAGCTGCTGCTACGGCCGCAGGTTCGAATCCTGCATCGGGCATGGATGGGCGTGATGTCCTTACGTTAGTTAGGCTTAAGTAGTTCTAAGCCTTGGAGACTGATGACCTCAGATGTTGAGTCCCATACTGTTTAGAGCCATTTGAACATTTTGAACGTAATCGACCTGCTGGATTGCTATATAACTGACCGTGATCGCATATACGTAACGAAATTATACAGAGAGTAAGGATATCGGTACCGAAGGAAAACACCACCAGTTAGTTAGAGAAAAGTGTACAATAGACCATCTGTTTATGTTACTTTAAGTGAATGAAGTTAATACTCAATATTGCAAATTAGTTAAGCCTTTGTTATAAAATACAAGAATGAACTGTTAATCAGGCAGAAACTTTAGACTGAAACTGGTCACTAGCAATCAAACGAAACTGGAAGTAAATAGTTAATGAATTTTCATATTCTTACGACACTCGGTGATTGCATGGAAAGGAAATGGACCCTTCCTGGTAATAACATCAGAAGACAATGATAACACAAGTGCTCCAGAAGTTTTAACTGTTACACATTATTTTTCAAGTTAGTCATACTTTGTGAAAGAAAAGTGACTGGCTAATGCCCCTGTAATACATATCCGTCACTTTACGGTCTTACAATGTTATGCGGCCGACGAAGAATGTAGCCGATGACAATGCTGAGGTGCCGAATGAGTCCCGAGTCACCTCCAGAGCCACGGATAATTATGGGACAGGCAATAGTTAGAACTGCAGCTTCCTCCGCCAGTCCACTCCTACGGTGCTCTTAATACTCGCGGGTTAACGAATTAGGCGCGCCTACATTGGCGCGATCATAGCTGCACATCGCGTTTGCGGGAGCGTCCAACACACACTTGGGCACTCTTTCATGACTCAAGTTGCTCTGCTTCTCTCCCTACGTAAAGATAAACAACGGCTCAGCTACTGCCGTTTCCTCATTTTTATCGATGCATTTAAATAAAGTTCCCCTGGCCACTACCCAGCAATTTACAATATTTTCATTATAATTACAATCAATTATATATAGTCAGAAATAAATACACTATTACGTCGATTACGTATTCAGTATAGTTTCTGTAGTAAAGCTTACAGGTTCAGAATCCGAAGTACAGTACAAGCTATCAATGGATAATAAACGGTGAAAAATTTTGGATAGTGGAGAAGGTATTTTGTCTGCATTTTTCGGTGTTACAAACAGCTATACTCTGAAGCATTAATCAAATTGCCTGTCTCCTGAAAGATATTTGTTCGTGGATGACGAGCACATACTATTCTTACAGAAAGGTTTATAGTAACGAAAACTTTTTTTCTTAAAGATGAGTTACTCTCGTTATACTATAAGACATTTCTGAATGAAGAGTAATGTACAAACCAGTTAATTTATTAATGTGTCTCTCCCCAAACTTGCAGTCATGTTGTTGTTGTGGTCTTCAGTCCTGAGACTGGTATCATGCAGCTCTCCATGCTACTCTATCCTGTGCAAGCCTCTTCATCTCTCAGTACCTACTGCAGCCTACGTCCTTCTGAATCTGCTCAGTGTATTCATTTCTTCGTGTCCGTCTACGATTTTTACCCTCCATGCTGCCCTTCAGTACTAAATTGGTGATCCCTTGATGCCTCAGAACATGTCCTACCAATCGATCCCTTCTTCTAGTCAAGTTGTGCCACAAACTCCTCTTCTCCCCAATTCTATTCAGTACCTCTTCATTAGTTATGTGATCTACCCATCTAATCTTCAGCATTCTTCTGTAGCACCACATTTCGAAAGCTTCTATTCTCTTCTTGTCTAAACTATTTATCGTCCATGTTTCACTTCCATACATGGCTACACTCCATACAAATACTTTCAGAAACGACCTCCTGACACTTAAATCAATACTTGATGTTAACAAATTTCTCTTCTTCAGAAACGCTTTCCTTGCCATTGCCAGTCGGCTTCTATCAGTTTTTCCATTCGTCTGTAAAGAATTCGCGTTAGTATCTTGCAGCCGTGACTTATTAAACTGATAGTTCGGTAATTTTCACATCTGTCAACACTTGCTTTCTTTGGGATTGGAATTATTATATTCCTCTTGAAGTCTGAGGATATTTCACCTGTCTCATACATCTTGCTCACCAGATGGTAGAGTTTTGTCAGGACTGGCTCTCCCAAGGCTGACAGTAGTTCTAATGGAACATTGTCTACTCCCGGGGCCTTGTTTCGACTTAGGTCTTTCAGTGCTCTGTCATACTCTTCACGTAGTATCATATCTCCCATTTCATCTTCATCTACCTCCTCTTCCATTTCCATAATATAGTCCTCAAGAACATCGTCCCTTTATAGACCCTCTATATACTCCTTCCACCTTTCTGCTTTCCCTTCTTTGCTTAGAACTGGGTTTCCATCTGAGCTCTTGATATTCATGCAAGTGGTTCTCTTTTCTCCAAAGGTCTCTTTAATTTTCCTGTAGGCAGTATCTATCTTACCCCTCATGAGATAAGCCTCTACACCCTTGCATTTGTTCTCTAGCCATGCCTGCTTAGCCATTTTGCACTTCCTGTCGATCTCATTTTTGAGACGTTAGTATTCCTTTTTGCCTCCTTCACTTGCTGCATTTTTGTATTTTCTCCTTTCATCAATTAAATTCAGTATCTCTTCTGTTACCTAAGGATTTCTACTAGCCCTCTTCTTTTTACCTACTTGATCCTCTGCTGCCTTCACTATTTCATTCTTCAAAGCTACCCATTCTTCTTCTACTGTATTTCTTTCCACCATTCCTGTCAATTGTTCCCTTATTCTCTCCTGAAACTCTGTACAACCTCTGGTTCTTTCAGTTTATCCAAGTCCCATCTCCTTAAAATCCCACCTTTTTGCAGTTTCTTCAGTTTTAATCTACAGTTCATAACCAATAGATTGTGGTCAGAGTCCACATCCGCCCGTGGAAACGTCTTACAGTTTAAAATCTGGTTCCTAAATCTCTGTCTTACCATTATATAATCTATCTGAAACCTTTTAGTATCTCCAGGGTTCTTCCATGTATACAACCTTCTTTCATGATTCTTGAACCAAGTGTTAGCTATGATTAAGTTATGCTCTGTGCAAAATTCTACCAGGCGGCTTGCAGTGATGTGAATTGCAAATGTTAGGAGTGCAAAAACGTTTTTTTTTTTTTTTTGCAGTTCTAATTCCCCACATCTGTTGTGGTGTTGATGTTATATGCAACGTTGCTCCACTGCGCGTGTGGTCTGTCCTTCATCAACCACATTGGCAAGGTATTTTAGTCTACTAGTTTGTTTTGTGTTCCATGGATCATTTTGCACGATAAATCGTAATGATGTAGGACGAGGCATTTTACTGACACATCACAAATTAATTTGTAAATGTGGATACATACTGAACATTTATAAGTATTTTTTCAAATATACGGATGCGAGTTAGTAATTCCAACCATCACCATTTTCATATACAACAATAGAAATTCTTCTACGAAATACATAGAGTTGGACAAACAGAAACTTTTTCAGTTTCTTTCCAAATTTTACTTTGCTGTCTGCCAGACATTTTATACCATGGGGCGAGTGACCAAAATTTTAGTTCCAGCATTGTGCACCCCTTTTTTGTGCTAAACATAATCTTGATGTGAAATAAAGATAATCATTTTTCTTCTGGTATTGTAATTATGTATATCATTGTCCATTTTGAGTTGCAGTGGCTTATATACTGCACCCTTCACTGATCCAAAGAGGTCTGCAACATTAGATGGCGGACAAGAAACAAGTTTAATTTGAAATTTCCGGAGGATTCCACGTATCGTTACCGAGGCTTTACTAACAAATGGATTGTGCCGGCGAAATATCTTCTTCCCATTGCTAATTTTTTGCTTTAGCTGATAATGCTCTAACATAGGATTTGGATGGACTGGCACCAATGATTGTGCAGGCGTCGGCTCAACTTTACAAGAAAGCTAGAGAGCCTTATTTTCCCAAAAGAACCGAAATAATTTTATTTGACTCGATGTCAGTTCTGTGCTTTAGAGAAAACAACAAAACTGACACAAGTTTATTGCCGTCAGGCTTAACACAAGTTCACAAGAATTACAATCATGTGCTTCATAGGCACTAAAAGAATTTATAAAATGTGCATTAAGGCACCTAGCTTACAATAAGTAGCTAGCCTCTTTCACCAACCGGCTTGGCGTGCTCACCGCCTGGTAAGGTGATGCAGTTTTACAATTTTCCCATGGCATTAAAGTGCCCATATAACTAAATCATTTGAGTAACTCTCGTAAAACATAGAAACATATAAAATATAAGAAATAGAAAATACCAAAATAGGTGATTCCAGGCTAATACACACAACATGTTTAATAGAGCTTAGCCGTAAATACAAGAAAACCTTTCAGAATTCTAAATAAAAATTTACAAATCCACGAGAGCTGATAATATTAAATAAAGAATTCTTAATATTATAGAAATCCAGCTCGAATTATCGTAGTCACAAAATGGATTAACTTTATATAATATACCAAAGAACAGGCACTTACAGTAATTAATACCGACAACAATATCAGAATCAGAATGCTGCATAATCTAGTATGCACATAAATGAGTTCGTAAAGGGTTCTCTTAAATACCCCTCATAAACTGCTAGGACTTGTAGAGCGGACTGAGGATAGTATTTTGAACTGGAAGTTCATGTCCGGTAACGTACCGTTCTCGTGCTACAACCATTTGAAAAGATGTTGGTAACACGAGCACTTTTACAAGTAATTTATTGGGCGTGACCCAGTGCGACAACTGTTTTACATTTCCACTCATTAAGAACCAAAGAAATAAAAAGGAAACTTAACCACATTACAAGACAATTCCAGTTCGGGTATTCGGCGTCTCCGTGTAACGCCACAGTCACGCCCAGTGATGTGAAGGTACCCCTTTCTCGAAACCGTTGAGTAATTGTGGCGAAAAGGGTATGCGATGGAGTCGGACGTTGTGGATAACGATCTTGATACGAGCAGCTCTTCCATTATCGTGAGCTTCACCATACAGAAGGATTATGCCTTTGTATTCTGCAAACGTGTACTCAACAATGTTGCGTTAACACTGGCAGAAACGTGAATGAGGCTCGAACAAGGTCAGAGAGCCAGGACAGACGTCAAATGACATCAGCCAATCCTACCCAGCAAACTTTTTTTTTTTTTCAGATGCCTTAGCACGGAAACGGTACACTTTCGGACATGGATCCCAAGTCAAAATATTGTTTCCTCAGTCCACCCTATAATTCGTAGAAGTATGTTTGAGGAATTATAGAGCACTCTATATACGTACGTATACAATGGTGGTAACCGATGACAAAATCACAATTGTAACTTGTGCACTTAATCCTCGCAAAACCAGTCATAACATAACACATGTTTTTAACTTTCTGGCAGCGAGCTTTAATCATAATAAAGGATACCACAACCAGAACCATACAGCACTGCAACGACACTGGAAGGGTAAAAGAATCTTGGCAAGTGAAATAAAAATAAGTTAGCTAAGGTCAATCTTGCACCGACCGTACACGAAACACACACAAGAAATTCCTCTGTGGCAGACATAGAAACAGGAAAAGGGTTTTGCTTTGAAATGTTTCTCAACGGATTAAATTTTCTTCGTGGTGCGCTCGTGGTGCAGTGAACGAAGTACACTGATGAACCAAAACATTATGACCACCTGTTTAATAGCTTGTTTGTCCGTGTTTGGAATGAAACACATCACTAATTCTGCGTATCAGAGATCCGACAGTTTGTTTCTTGGTTTTGTGGAGGTATTAGGCATTAGATGTCCACGCACATTATTCACGTAAATAACGGGCCACTGATTTGTGTAAGCGGTGATAGTGCCCGATAGCGACCGAAAGGGATTCCATACGATTTCCATTAGACGAATCAGGTCGCCGAGACATCAACGTGACTTCACTATAATGCTCCTCAAACCGTGAAAGGTGGCTACACTGAGCCACAGCGCCAGAGATTGCTCCAAAGAGTATTATTCAGCCACCTCCACTGGCAGTTCTGGTCGAGATGTGGTAGTAGTGAGTGCTTGCTGAGATGTCGTAGTGAAAAGCTCTTGTCGAGAAGTCGTAGTGGAGAGTGCTTGTTCCATGTTTTATGCAGTTGTTTAATGGGCTAGACAGCAGATGTTGTTCTAATGGAGATATTTTAATGATTAGAGTGCTTTGCATCAATATATATGAAGGTAACAAAACTCGCTTTTTTTACTTATTATTTTAATGTCGTAAA
Source organism: Schistocerca piceifrons (assembly GCF_021461385.2). Taxonomy (NCBI): domain Eukaryota; kingdom Metazoa; phylum Arthropoda; class Insecta; order Orthoptera; family Acrididae; genus Schistocerca; species Schistocerca piceifrons. The sequence continues at coordinate 401,810,582 of NC_060144.1, read as the reverse complement.
TAATGCGTCATTACAGGTTCAGTCAACAAAGGATCTGGCTTGTGTTCTTGTATTAGAGTGTAATTCTGGTTTTCTTGCGCAATTATAGTATTTCTATTTTCTTTTAATTACTTCAGTATAAATGGTATTTAAAATTTCTTGTCTTGTTGAAGAAGAACCGTGCCAGATGTGTACGTTGAATCACACTCCCACACACAGAACAATTACACTTGTGCTTTGGTTTCGTACGTTTTATAGTTGCTGGGGACTTAATTAATTAATTGTGAAACGGAAATTTTCTTTCATTCTTTGTTGTTATTCTATGCAGTCAGATTGCGTACAAATACTAGTCAGGGCCAACCGTTTACGAAACAGCGTAATCGGACATACAGCTACTAAAAATTTAAAAAGAATTTGCATTCATATCTAAATAATTGAGCCCGCATGCAACCGCTGTAGCACGGTTCTGCATCCGAGACAAGTACACACACAATTATACTGCTGAAACATGACATCGCCATCGGGGAAGACATCAAAAATGAAGGGACGCAGGTGGTTCGTAGCTGTCACTGTGTCTACCAAAGGTCCCATGCAAGAGCAGGAGAATGCAGAATGTCTCCCAAAGCACAATACTGCTCCCAACAGCCAAGTCCATGGAGCGCTGCACGCTGCGAGCCGCCGTTCACCTCGATGACGACTTACGTGGAGACGATAGTCGACCCTTTTTTTTTGGTCATCAGTCTTCTGACAGGTTTGATGCGGCCCTGCACGAGTTCCTCTCCTGTGTCTCTTCATCTCAAAGTAGCAAACTACGTCCTCAATTTTTTGCTGGATGTATTCGAATCTCTGTCTTCCTCTTCAATTTTTGCCCTCTACAGCTCCCTCTATTACCGTGGAAATCATTCCCTCATGTCTTTACAGATGTCCTACCATCCTGTCCCTTCTCCTTAACAGTGTTTTCCACATATTCCTTACCGCTTCGATTCTGCACAAAATCTATTTATTCCTTGACTCATCAATCCATCTAAGTTTATACATTCGTCTGTAGCACAGCATCTCAAATGCTTCGACCTTCTTCTGTACCCGGTTTTCCCACAGTCGATGTTTCACTACCATACAATGCTGTGCTCCAAACGTACAGTCTTAGACAATAAAACTGACCGCCGGCAGGCCGCCACAGAGACTAAGTCCGAGTCATTCACTTAAGGTGGCCAATAGAACTGACCGCCCCTGACAACTCTAAGTCCGGCAATCTGCACAATCTGGCAACACTGTAAGATGCAGAAGTGTCAGGAGAAAGTGTTATCTACTTCCGAGACATTGTCGGACTACGTGAGCCCGTGGTCTAGTGGCAAGCGTCGTGCGTTCTAAACTTATAGTCGCCTGTTCGCGTCCAACTGTACGTATATACATATATTTCTTTTTTTACCACAGTCGGTCTAAAGTTCCGAGTCTGACTAAACATCAAAGATAATTCGCTTAACATTCTACCCACCAGCAATAACAAGTATTCCAGAAACAATTCCGCAGGATAGCTCGTGGCTGCGCCGCGATCATAACAGCTTACGCTCGAGCGTTTCCTCGCGCTGCAGCGGCTACCGGCCACCGGCCAGACGCCACCCGCCGCCTGAAATCCGGCGCCGCCCAGGTGAACGCGTCGCGACGCTGTCAGTGTGTGTCTCAACTGTCATTTTCGAGTTTGAAGTTCTAGTTATCATCTGGCAGTTAAGGAATGGATTTTGCAAACTTGAAAATCATGAACTACAGTTAAGCATTGTAAAATTGAGTCGCAAGTGGAAATAGGTGTAACATCTGCAACACAACGTTTACTTTTGGTACAACAGAGGGGTGAATGCAGAGGAGGCAGCTAGAAAGATTTCAATTGTGTGTGGAGCGACTGATTTTGGGAAAAATACGCCAGAAAAAGATATTCTTGTTTCAACAAAGATCATTCTGGCATGAATGATTTTCCACATTAAGGAAGTCTCGACTACTGATATATGTGATAGATTACCATTTTACCATCATGCGACATTTGCATTCAACAGGCAAAGTTCGGAAGTCTGGTGTAGGAGTACTGCATGCTCTAATTCCAAACAACAAAAATGTCATCAGGTCGCTCATTGAGCATTCGTATGCAGTACTGTTACTGGTGACGTGTTATGATGCCTTTATCGTTAACTTCCTAAGAAGAAATGAAAGGCTGAGCCCCTCCAAAAGACATAAACTCGAGCAAAGAGTAGTGTGAACATAATATTTTACATCTGATAGCTCCAAAAGTGTGTTTTGGGCTACGAATTCTGCCCCAAGGGCTGTGTGCAACACAGCTGGAATTTGTTGCCAACAACTGAGACACCTTTCGGTCTTAGCGTAAGAAAATCGAGCAACACAACTACATCACATGTGCTACTGTATGATAACGCACTTCTTGATTTGAGAAACAAAACTATCCAGGAGATTGAAATTAAAGTCGTCTCTCAAGCACTTGTATTGATAGAGAAGTCCTCTCTCAAGCACTTGTCCCTCTCGTCATATATTCGTAAAGATTTACCTTTCCCGCTCTTGATCGATCGACCGTCAACGCAATTCATTTCTAGACGAAAATACTCTTAAAACTACTCTGGTATAATGATATTGTTGGAACCAGTAGGTTTCTACTGGCATAGAATTTGTAAACAACTTTAGCATTGTCAGATCGTTTTAGATATCGTGAAAGAAAATTCTTTTGCTGATTAATTTCTCTTTGATGATTACTGTTGCGTTTAGTAAACTAATGGAAAATCCAATTAAAATATTCACTGTACTAATGCAAATTAAATTCAGCTTACTACAGAAACATCACGACGGCAGACTATCTTAATAAAGCATTAAGTATCTGTAAGACGATTGAGCCTATTTTAACACGAATTAGTAGGACATTACCGACTTTTGACTTCGAAAAGATCTGTATTTACTTCATTTCCTGTATCGTTCGCAATTATTATGAAAATGTGACATTTCATAGATAAAATTATGTATTCACAACAGCAAAAAATATGTCGTCATTATGAATTTGTCAGTACCGTAAGGTTTTCGCTCTGTCACTACGGGTTACTGAAAGTAGGAAGGCGCATTTTGCTCGAGCGTTGTCTTACGATTCCCTTATTGCGTTTGTATCTGCCTGCTTGTAGCTCTGCTACAAAAGAATTAAAAATCTGGCTCTCAGCGAGTCTCGAAAGGCGAACGAAAGCAGCTTGCACCTGGTAGCCAAACATGTTTCTTGGGAACAGGCTACTTCCTAAAGTGGGAAGACATTCTTTTGTGGTTGAATAGTTGGCAGATGTCAGTCAGACGTGTGCCGTTGGTGTAAGCGTTTCGGTGTGTTGAATTTGTACCAATTATTTTTCTACAGGTTTTTCCTGTCCAAAATAGAGAGTTGAAGTCTCCCATTAGTATTTTCACGTCATGTTGGTGAATTTTGCTCATAGTATTTTCGAGTGTATATCTTTTATAGGGGCTCTGAATGAGCATAGTCATAAGTCAATTGTTGATGGATGCGATTTCTTTGACAGAGTTGATGATAGATCTGTGTTCGAGAAATGCAGTGCCGAAGATTGGTACGCCTTTCGCTACCTTTCGTTGTATTTTTTGGCGGACTATTTCTTTTGTGAGATTATTGAGGTTTCTTGTTTGGGTCGATGTATCGATGTTTAGTTTTCAAATGAATGTTTTCTGCTTGTAGGGAAATTTACCAGAGATCTTCGATATTCTCTGCCGTGCTAACCTGGACTCCCCAGAGTGCGAAAATCCAACTGCCGCCTATCGGTGGCCAGGTTGTGTACCACCTGGGGTAAAGTTACCTTTGCTTGCATAGTTCATGTTTTCTTGTGTTTCATTGGTTTGGCATGGGTGATACCAGGACCGGACAGGACCAGAGGGTGTTGAAGCCTTTGGAAGCAAATAGTTTCAGCCAAGCTCATTGAGATAACAGACGGTGAGTAGCCGTTCAGGATTGTGTTAGTATTTGGTTCACCCCAAGTATTTGATTTCCTCGGTACCACCCATATGGGGGACGGTTTCCCCTATCGGCCACACGGGATTTTTATTATTATTATGTCATCAGCAAATCTGATATGGAGTATCTTCCCTCCACTGAAATAGATGTGTATTGTTCGATTCAATATTTCCATCAGATAAATATGGGTCATAATTACGTTACATTGCTGCTAGTCGACATTTTTCTCACTTTTTCTTAGACAGTTGCTAGCTGTTACTCCATCATAGGAATTTATGTGCGCAGCATTGTTGCAATACAGACGTTCAAATTATCCGATTTCTATAATTTCATTTCGATACAAGATCGACCTAATCGGATTCAGCCAGTCCTGTCTTAATGTGGATATCCGACTTCGACTCTCATCATATGATAGACTGGGTGAACCACATTCTTAATCGGACTGTTGAATCGAGATCACTTATCTATGACAGGGCCTGAATTCTTAAACACTGTCTAAAGTAATAATCCAATGTGATTATTACAAATACGTTATTTAAATATAAATATATGAACTAACGAGATAACAATTTATTTACAGGAGCAGAGACCCATCCATCATAGCAGGGCAGTGTGAAATTCGTTTCAGGGCCAGATAGACAGCTGAGGAACTGACTGGTGCATGTGTTGTTCAACACACAGTAGTTGTCATCCTCACTGGAATCAATGACTATTTGCGTGTGTGTGTCTGCACGTGTGTGTGTGTGTGCGGGCGCGCGCGCACGCCCGTGTGTCTGTGTCTGTGTGTGTGTGTGTTTTCGTGTTAACGCAGAGGTAACAAGGTCATTGCCATGTGTCCCTACAAATGCAAGCGACCTTTGGACGAATATAGAAAACGTATGGTGGGAAGTAAACCATCACGCTACACTGTCGACGCCTTAATGAAATCAATTCCCCTACGCCCTAGAGAAATTTTACGTAATGATCGTGGGTGGGTTGGTTACTAAAAGTATACTAGCCCACAAAGCCCATGTTTACAATTATCTGATAATCGGTCAAGCTTTGCGTTGTCGCAGCTCTTTAGCATACAACAAGTCCATTTACGTTCACTCCCCTCCTCACAATTCTTGCAATGCAAGGTAATTGAAAAATCTCATCCACTCTACGCCAACTGAGGAACTGACTGGTGCATGTGTTGTTCAACCCACAGTAGTTGTCACCCTCACTGGAATCAATGACTGTGTGTTTGTGTTTGTGTGTGTGTGTTAGCGCACATGTGTGTATTCAGCAATGACTGCCAGCTGCCACAACACTTCACAGAATCCTTGCGGCAGGCAACACAACTGTGCGTGCACTTCAGACTTCATTCAGTGAGACGTCAGGAGATGGATGAAAACGTCAAATTAACGTCGCTTTCCGAGTCGTATTCAATCCAGAATGAGGTGTTACTAAGGTAGTTGAGCGTTCTAGCAATTACACTTTTATGATTCCCATATGAGTATTTCGAAAGCCAAAAGAACCCGTTAGTGTGAAACTATCGGGAATTGCATTAATATCAAACTGCAAGAACTTGAGACAATACGTGGACTCTTCTCTTCGCTGGGTGACCTATTGCTGTTATTTAGCATTCTCTCCGTCCTAGTCGTAATGCAAATGGAACTTCAGAGGCGCTTTCCGCTATTCTTGATAAACATCAGCAACCTGTAACCACTGAGAGTCACAACTGCGTGATGATAATGGTTCAGGTTGTCAGTAGTTGTGGTGGTGTTATGCTGTCAAACTGCTTACAGTAACGTTAATGGTGGCGCACATAATTTAGCGCTGACTACCTACTTAAGTAAAGATAGTGTTGTGGCGTCATCGCTTGTCTTTATTTGGCCTCAGCTTGAGTAATCCGATTCAACTAACATAGTACTCCAATCGCGGGCTCCTAATACAGTATGACAGCAGAGATTATCGTGCGGGTATTATATTATTTCTGCAATGAAATGCTTAACAAATCTTACCCTCAGCTATGCAGCTGGAATGACTCATTACACAGGTACTCCATGTTGCACTTGGTTAAGTCATCAGTTCGCTGCAATCCTGCTTGTACTGTTCGTAAATACTCGTATGCTTCCGAAATGGTTCAAATGGCTCTGAGCACTGTAGGACTTAACTTCTGAGGTTATCAGTCCGCTAGAACTTAGAACTACTTAAACCTAACTAGCCTAAGGACCTCAGACACATCCATGTCCGAGACAGGATTCGAACCTGCGACTGTAGCGCCTGGAACCGCAGGGCCACCCCGGCCTGCATACTTGTATACTGACCATTCGTTATTTGACTAAATATGAACTACAATCTGATTCGCATATATGTGACATCGGCTAGCGTTGGCACAAAGTAATCACTAAGGGTTGGATGCCGTTGAAGTCCTGTTACATTGATGGCAAGACAAATGTTCACAAATCACCTCTATTGCCTCAAAAAGAATTGCATCTTAAATATCGAAGGACCGACGACCACACTGTCACAGCGCGTTGAAATACAGCAACGACGGCAGATGAAAATTTGTGACCGACTGGGATTCGAACCCAGACCTCCTGCTTACTAGACAGACGTTCTGATAACTGGACTATTATTTTTTTTTAATGTTTGAGAAGACTTTCAGCACCAGGTAGGCGGAGGCAAAGAGGGCAGGGGTCGAAGATCCGGTCCTGTCATGGTCCTTCAACAAGGTTCCACTTCCAGTTGTTAGTGGCCATGCGCTTGGGATTCCCCCTTAACCACAGTCGGAGTTGGAGACTCTCTTCAGTTACATCTAACCAGTGCGCATCTATTGCACTATTGTAAGAACCGAGGTGCAGTATTTTGGTATTAAAATTTTGTAAATTTGTGGTAAGAACTTATGAGACCAAGCTGCTTAGGTCATCGGTCCCTAAGCTTACACATTACTTAATCTAACTTAAACTAACTTACGCTATGGACAACACACACACCCATGCCGGAGGGAGGATTCGAACCTCCGACGGTGGATACTATGATGACACAGCAGTCAACCTCTCTGCAGCACCTATCTACACACGCTCCTCGTCAGACGCGAATTCCCATTTTTGCCGCATACCACATGCGCGGTACCCCCCGGCCATTGTTCCACCAACTTGCGTCCACACTGTATTCCCGCGAGGGTCGGACGATGTCGTGCGTCTAGCACTGAAAACTTTCGATGACCCGTGGAGACCCAAATAATTATACAGGATGTTTCAGGAGGACTAGTAAATATTCTAGGAGATGGTAGTATAGACAAATTGTTGAAATAATGACATATAACATGCGTCTAATTTTTATTGAACATACAGATAGCTGGGTTCAATGCATTTCCGTTTCGTATGTTGGTCCTTACAGAACCCAGTTGTCTACACTTCCTTGAAAATGAGCTTCCAGCGTCATTGGAAGAGGTTCATTTGGCTACAAGAATGCGTATGTTCCTCCAGCATGACGGGGCTCCTGCACATTCTAGTCGTCAGGTGACACATTATCCAAACCTAACATTTCCTGGAAGATGGATCATTGGATATGGGCACTTTTCTTGGCCTTCAAGGTCCCCGGACCTTATCTCTTTCGATTTTTGCTTGCGGGGATGGTTAAAGGCGAAGTCTACAAAGAAAAAGTAAACCCAAGAGCCGATTTGATCGTTCGGATTATGAATAGTGCAGCCCTCATAAAAGAACGCAAAGACGACCTACACGTGGTGTTATCAAGAGAAGTCAAATGTGCATTGAAGTTGGTGGGGGAATTTTTGAAAATCAACTTTGAATGTCCTCGTTGCCTTTGCTTTCAGATTGTTAGGGTTACGTACTAACAGCTGTATCTCTGTACAAAATAAAAAGTGGACGCATTTATATGGAATTTTTTTGTGCAATTCGTCTGTACTACCACCTACTAAAACATCTAATATTCCTCCTGAAACACTCTGTGTATGGATATATGTGTGGTGTCTGTTCTTTCTGACATGTCCGAAAGAAAATGCTTCATGGCATTCTGCAACGACCTTCGGTCGCAGGGGCTGATAGAGATTTCAGAGCTGCTTGGCTGTCTGAATAAAAGTAGATGCTACGATTTTTGTAGGGTCTACTCTAATTCTCCTCCGCGCACATGCTGATAGAAGATACTATGTAATCTGTGGCCATCTTCCCTAAAGAGATTCTAGGCAGTACACCAGACCCGGTGGTTTAATCTGTTTTCGACCTGTCAGTTTACAACTATATTATGTCTCATGAACGGTGTAGTGGTTCGTTCTTCCACTGCTCCCTGCTTCCAACTGTTACATGGCAAGGTTTATAGAAACAGCTAGAAGTTACTGTATAGTTAGTCCGCAATTCCCCAGCCATCGCCATACTGATTTGGGATTCCGTATATTCTAACTATATCCAGTTATTTACAATTTTTAGCCTTTATGTCCCTGCTGTGGCCTCCATTTTAAACCACAGGTGTAAGGCGGGCATGTATAGCCTAATATCCATCCCAAGAGTGGATGTCCTGCTAATTCCGTCTGTTTGTGAAAGCAGGCCAGTCTCTGCACTTTGCGAGGCTCCCTAGCAGCCACCTTCTGTTCGACTTTGCTCATATTATATGACAATAAATTATCATTGGTATTTTTGCAGAGGTGTATATCCAGTACGTACTGGCTTTAGACTCCAGTTTACCATACAGCAGCTTCTAGTGCTTATAAGATTGTCTTTCGCAGTGGAATATATTCTTTATGTGAGGTGTTCATAATAGTTTTCCATCCAGGGCTACCTCTAGATACACTTCAACTCTCTCTAAAGTTACATCGAGAAACATAATTTTTCAGTATATATGCTGGACATGCTTCCCCATAAATAATACTACACTAATTTTCGTGCGGCTTGTCTTTAAATACTTTTTCACAATGTTCAGTGCACATAGGTTTAACAAAACTACCAAATTTTCTAAGTCTTACTGTGAATAAATCGTCTACTTATTCTTTTCAAGAGTAGTCTCTCGCATTCAGCTCATCTATGAGTTCATTCACCACTAGGTTCTTCATCTCTAACCATTTACTCGAAGGTCGTATTACTAGAACCCCCTCGACATCCAGGAAGATACAGAGAGCATCCAGAAAGGGTAGTGCTTTTTCCACCTTCCCGACAAGTTGGTGAAGTGTTACCTCACATGATTTGCTTCGTAAGTATTATGAAAATGTGGCAGTTCATAGATAAAATTACGTATTCACAACAACAAAAAAGTATGTCGGCAGAAAATAAAAGTGGCATTATGAATTTGGCAGTACCGTAAGGTTTTTCGCTTTGACACTAAGGGTTACTAAAAGTAGCAAGACGAATTTTGCTAGAGCGTTGTCTTACCATTCCCTCATTGAATTTGTATCTGCCTGCTTGTAGTTCTGCTACAAAAAGAATTAAAAATCTTGCATTCAGCGAGTGTCGAAAGGCGAACAAATGCAGCGTGCATCTGACAGGCAAGCACGTTACCTAGGAGCTAGCGAACAGGTGCGGGTCTTTGACGTACTTACTGGCTCAGTAGCCGCTATGGCAAATAAATCGCAACATAAGAGACGAGAGTAGTTGTATTTCTCGTGTGAAATCACTTTCGTTGACTCAAAAGCATTAACTGATATCCTTATGTCACGTCTCAAGAGAAAATCACTTACAGTATTCAATTGAAATGACATGATAATATCAAGTGAATTTAGCAGGATAGTTCTGTGCCATCAAGGAAGTAACTCGTCGGTCACAGAGTTGCCAAACATATTCTACGCTGTTGCCAAGTTTCAGTTATAGTGCCAGGAAGGATACCAGCTGATGTGTTCTGTGAGTGACCTCGGAAGTGACTACAGCTTCATCTCAAAGTTGCGGGTGGCAAGGGCCGCAAGATCCTCATTATATGCCCATGAGTCTTTTTCGCATTTCTGTAATTAGGTTTAGAGGCTAGAGTGCAATTACTTGTAATACATCGATGCACTGAATGCAAAGTAAATGTCATATATTAATAACTGCGACAATTATTTGTGTTTTACTGTCTTAATCGGATCGAAACCTTGAAAGCGTATTTACCATACGCGATTCACAATTTTGGAGCTTCTCTAGTGGTTGAGTTGGCAATGCCTCTTTGCTGTACAATCACTGTCATTGGCACATCCACCAGAAGACAGGCATGGCCTGGCTTATTGTTGTCAGCTTTCCTGATGGATATTCTGCCTTTGCTCGAAACGTGAAGACTTAAGGTGAATTCGAGCATTCCATATGGCGAAAATTTTATGTTTCTATTCTTCCAGCTCTAACATACAAATAACAGTTACAATAAGCGGCAGAAAAGCGCCTGTGAACCAACAGTTAATGATGCAATCATAATTAGTGGAATCTGACAAGTTCCATCTGTCATCTGATAATTGTGAAAACTACTTTTTCATCGTCACAGCACCGCAGTATGAACTTAAGGGTTTCATAGTATACCTATACTTAATTTCGTTGTGATCGTTTTCAATGACAGTAGGGGAGGAGCAAAACCATCTGACTTGAAACATACTTTTCCAGTGGGATTTGAATCTTTGGTTACGGTTGCAGTAGCACGTCCAGTGAGGTATCAAGAATGTGAGCAATCACTCATTGCTATAGTATAGCCTAGGGCAGAAAGAAGCAAGTTTCCGACAAAGTAAGCGATGAGAGACACTGTCGCTGTCACTTATTAAACAGGAATTGTTCAGAAAATTACAACATTATCTAGTGAAATGAGTAGATTGATGCAGCTCCAGTCCGGCACTATCACTGAGTTGCCAAACGTTTTCCGAATAGCACTTATGATATAAATGTGTGTGTGTGTGTGTGTGTGTGCGTGCGTGTATGTCTGTTCTTAGGACATTTCCGAAAGAACAGACACTACGAATCGAAATAGACAGACTTCTTAATCAATTAAAGATTGAAGGACAGATGTCCAGGCTGTCATGGGCATTAAAATAGAACAACAGCGTCAGATGAAAATTTGTGCCTGACCAGATTCGAACCCGGATCTACAAAATTTTAATACCAAAATACTGCATCTCGGTTCTTGCAATAGTGCAATAGGTGCGCACTGGTTGGATGTAACTGAAGAGACACTCCAACTCGGATTGTAGTAAGGGCGAATCCCAAGCGCAAGGCCACGAACAATTGGGAGCGGAAACTTAATGTCATCAGAACCTTGTTGAAGGACCATGACATGCGATCGTTAGACCGACTGCACAAAGTTCAGGTTATAAATACATACATACTTAGAAAAATATATTACGTCGGAGCAGTCTTACCGATACTGCAGGTCACTGCACATAAAAATATAAGCTGTAGCCTCTTGGTATCTGTGGAAACAAAATATCATCAAAGTATCCTTCGACACAGCGACTTTGCAGAGGCAAAACGGAGGACTTGGAATTAAAGACGTGCTTTTAAACTAATACACGCCACTAAGACAGGCATCACGAAACTTCTGTTCCTCTCGTTAGATCCTGGGGATAGGAACGCTCCTGTTAATGTTGCATGCCAGCCTAGATTACGTCCGAAAGTACTATGGCGTTTGGAGCTGTATAAGACTTCCACCAGCACAAACCAACACTAGAACCGTTTATGATTATATTACCAGACATCGTCTTCACAAACCAATTCCGGTAACTTAACCTACAAAAAACTGGAGGAACGTCTGGAAAAATATCAACAATAAAATTATACCAACTAGAGTAAGTGCCGTATGGTGCGACTTTGTAAACGAAACCATACCCACAGCGGAACGATTATGTAAAATCAAATTGAGACCATCACCATACGGCGACAAATGACGGCTTGTGGAAACTGTAGCGCACATCTTCTCATGTGAAAATAGAATCAGAATTTGGAACTGGACTTCGAAGAAGTTAGCACTGTCAATAGAACCGCAGAAAGTCAAATACCGATAACTGAAGCTTTACAACCCGACTGGAAATGTTACCCGTCCGCAAAGAATAACAGTTATTCGTGGCTTCTGGGACAGTTTGTGTTTTACGTCATAACAAACAAAACTTAGTAGAGTATATGTTCTATATTGCAGTAGAACATTTCAAGCTCAAGAAGAATAACAAATATAAGGAATGGTTTTAAATTTTTTATCTACAAAGAGGTGGGCACTTTTATTCATTAGAAGAGTAATACTATTCTTTCACTTTTTTTATTCCTGGAATACTCTTTTACGTTGGATCTAAAATCAGAACTGTTCTAATATGGCAAAACCCCACCGGCTCCGAAATTTCTTTTATTTGTTGAAAAATATATGGCTTCCTTACAGACCTCATATGCATCCAGTGCATAATAAATTAAAATATGAATATATTTCTGAATGAATGTTGTTATGGATTTTTCCGTCACCCTTTCCATTGTTATAAGTTATGTTCTACAAGGAACGCACTCCACTGGAGGCGGCAATCTGTAATTTATTTTACCTAAATTACTACTTCAGTTTTGTTCTACAATTTAAAAGAATATACGGGTGCAAGCATGGAATATGTGGTGTCACCGCCAGACACCACACTTGCTAGGTGGTAGCTTAACCCTTTGAGACCTGGTGGTCACAATTTTGTACATAAAGTTTGTTCACTAATATTTCAGTGACAAGAATTGTCAGGTGCATCCAAACCCACTGTGCGCATTCATGTATGTTTCTTTTAGCCATGCTCCAGCAGCTGCTGCTCTCTTGTCAGCAGTCTGTGAACCACATAGTAAAATATACTCTCTGGTGTTGTCTCTCTGTGGGAAGCCATTACTCGTCGACTTTATTGCAATAATAGTCACGTTGTGGGCTTTGTTTGTGAATGTTTTGTGTGCTTTCCTTCTTTTGGAAACATTAGACATGATTTCAGTGGAATTTTCAGTAATTTCATTCAGTTCATATTTGTGTTATGTATCAGGTAACATTAATGTACACATTTGCGTACAACAGGTCCTTAATGGTGTAAAATAGGAAAAATAACCTAAAATGTGTCTCAGCTATTTTGCATGCCTATGGTAGTTATGTGTGGTAATTTTTCCATTTATTTCAGTACCAGCACCAAGGAGGAGAATAACTGACCTGTACATATGATTTTATTTTATATTTCTGGCTTTTGCCTTACAATTACGGATAAGGAATATCTTTCTGTGGAGAAAGATTGGGACTTGATTATGGACATAATTGAAAATGGTGGCGTTTTTGACATTAATTTGAGTGCAGATGAGGATGACAGTGTACCACTTATTGAAAGGCAAGCTCCACAAATAGTGAAACGTGTTGGAGCAGATAAAGTGGGGGTGAATGATGTGTGTAGACACACCATATCTGAAGATGAAGATGATGGAGAGGTGGTGGATGCTGAAATGAACTTTTTATACAATGAAAAAAAAATAACTGAATAACCTGTGTGACAACGTAATGGTGACACCTAAAGAATCCATAAAATGGAAATGCTAGCCTCTAAGTACCATTGCAGAAACACACAAAGCTCTAAATTTTGAAGAATCTCTCTTGTGTTCTCCAATGCAATACTTCAAAAGATATATACCAGATGATTTGCTAACTAGCATGGCAGCACATACTCATATTTACGCATTACAACGAGGCAAATCCTCATTCAAGCAGACAACTCCTCAAACACTAGAAATGCTATTTGATTTGCATATATTGACTGGCACCTTGAAATTTCCCAGATTATGAATGTATTGCGATAGAAGCCTGAAGGTAAATGTGTTTTTGGAAAACATGTAACGAGGCAGAGTTTTAGAATTACGAACAAATTTACACTTGGTGAACAATCTGGAAAAGCCAACTGAAAATAAAGATAAATTTTACAAAGTCAGGCCAATTTACTCAGTCATTCGAAAAACACTGCAGTGAACTTCCTATAGAAGAGAATGTTTGTGTCAGTGAAGGCATTATTCCTTTCACTGGGAAGTTCTCTGCAAAGCAGTATGTCAAGGGGAATCAAAGTCTTCATGTGAAAAGAGTGGAATAGTGCACGATTTCCTTTTGTATCAAGGTGCTACAACTGAACTAAATACCGCATACTGTAAAAAATTTGAATTATGTTCCGCTGTTGGTTTAGAATTTTCTGTTCCACTCTCAAAAGGTGAAGGTCATAAATTATACTTTGATAACTTCTTTTCACCTTATCATCTGTTTCAAGTTCTGAAATCTCAAGGCATCAATGCAGCAGGTACTGTCCGTCAAAACAGATTTGAAAAGAACTTGCCTTTTTCAGATGGTAAAACAATAATGAAACAAACTAGAGGTTACTGTGAAGAAATCACTAGTGCTGATGACATTACCATGTGTAAGTGGTTAGATTATAGGACAGTTGTACTGTGTTCAAACTTCGTTGGTAAAGGTTCAGTGGATGAAGTTGAGTGTTGAGACAAAAAACACCATAAATATGTGAAAGTAGAAAGACCTGAAATAGTGAGAAGATATAATCATGCAATGAATGGTGTGGAACTATTTGATCAATTGATAAGCAACTACAGAGTTGCCATCAGATCTCGAAAATGGCCTTTCCGTATGATTTTTCATGGTGTTGACTTTGCCATCGTGCAAAGTTGGTTGGCATACAGACGAGGTGCAGACAACCTGTCTATCCCAAAGAAGAAGCAAATGGACCTTCTTTCTTTTCATATCAGGGTAGCAGATGGATTGATACTGTGCCAGAAGAAAGTGACTGAAAAGAAGAGGGGGCTTTCTCTGATGAAGGACTGACTTCAGACATGAGAGTCATACCAAGAAAAAGAGGAGAATTATTCCAACTACAGAGATACAGTTTGATTAAATTGTCCATTTGCCTTTGTATGATGTAGGAGCTCCAAGTCGCTGCGAATTTCCGAAATGTACAGGGCGTTCTAGAATTCAGTGCAGAAAATGTAAAATACATTTATGTCTCCAAAAGGACAGAAATTTTTTTGCAGTTTCATACGAAACCTTAAAATCAGTGTTATGAACATTGTTGTTTAAATAAGAACTCTAATTTAGAATTATTTTTATTGTTTCTTCTGTTTCAAAGCGAAATAAATAGTGGCATACTTGATCCATAGTGTTAACCTCCGTACTGTATGACATGAAGCTCGAGACCTGATGAACACAATTGTGTACATTAAATATCTAGAAAACTAGAGATCATATGACATTTTTTCTTAGAAAAATGTTGTCAGGAGATTCACCTGAATGTAAAAATGATGTCAGACACTTTTTAAATAAGTAAATAAAAAATCAGGTCTGAAAGGGTTAAATCGGCCGCGGTCCATTTAGTACATGTCGGACCCGCGTGTCGCCACTGTGTGATCGCAGACCGAGCGCCACCACAAGGCAGGTCTCGAGATACGGACTAGCACTCGCCCCAGTTGTACGACGACTTTGCTAGCGACTACACTGACGAAGCCTTTCTCTCATTTGCCGAGAGACAGTTAGAATAGCCTTCAGCTAAGTCCATGGCTACGACCTAGCAAGGCGCCATTAGCCTTACATAGTTTGATAGTTATCGTCTAAAGCATGTCTCAACAAGAAGAACGATGTATACAGCAAGGGTAGATTAAAAGTTAAGTATTATATCAGCTACGTACTTTTCTTGCTACCATTCATTACGTATCCTGTTTCAGACCTCTCTAGATGAACGCGTGCCTTTCGGCTACTTCAGTGTGGCGTAGCTGTCTTGTTACGCCACAACAGAATACATGGGAATAATAGCAGCTGCTCAGTACAGGTATGGGAGAGGCATTGTGGCCAGGCCTCAGATCTTCGACCCCTGCCCTCTTTGCCTCCGCCTACCTGGTGCTGAAAGTCTTCCCAAACTTTAAACAAAAAAATAATAGTCCATTCATCAGAACGTCTGTCTGGTAAGCAGGAGGTCTGGGTTCGAAGTCCAGTCGATCACAAATTTTCATCTGCCGTCGTTGCTGTATTTCAACGCGCTGTGACAGTGTGGACGTCGGTCCTTCGATATTTAAGATGCAATTGTTTTTTGAGGCAATAGAGGTGATTTGCGAACATTTGTCTTGCCATCAATGTAACAGGACTTCAACGGCATCCAACCCTTAGTCATACCTTTGTGCCGGCGCTAACCCATGTCATATACATGCGAATCAGATTGTAGTTCATATTTAGTCAAATAACGAATGGTCAGTATACAAGTATGCAGGCCGGGGTGGCCGAGCGGTTCCAGGCGCTACAGTCGCAGGTTCGAATCCTGTCTCGGACATGGATGTGTCTGAGGTCCTTAGGCTAGTTAGGTTTAAGTAGTTCTAAGTTCTAGCGGACTGATAACCTCAGAAGTTAAGTCCTATAGTGCTCAGAGCCATTTGAACCATTTCGGAAGCATACGAGTATTTACGAACAGTACAAGCAGGATTGCAGCGAACTGATGACTTAACCAAGTGCAACATGGAGTACCTGTGTAATGAGTCATTCCAGCTGCATAGCTGAGGGTAAGATTTGTTAAACATTTCATTGCAGAAATAATATAATACCCGCACGATAATCTCTGCTGTCATACTGTATTAGGAGCCCGCGATTGGAGTACTATGTTAGTTGAATCGGATTACTCAAGCTGAGGCCAAATAAAGACAAGTGATGACGCCACAACACTATCTTTACTTAAGTAGGTAGTCAGCGCTAAATTATGTGCGCCACCATTAACGTTACTGTAAGCAGTTTGACAGCATAACACCACCACAACTACTGACAACCTGAACCATTATCATCACGCAGTTGTGACTCTCAGTGGTTACAGGTTGCTGATGTTTATCAAGAATAGCGGAAAGCGCCTCTGAAGTTCCATTTGCATTACGACTAGGACGGAGAGAATGCTAAAGAACAGCAATAGGTCACCCAGCGAAGAGAAGAGTCCACGTATTGTCTCAAGTTCTTGCAGTTTGATATTAATGCAGTTCCCGATAGTTTCACACTAACGGGTTCTTTTGGCTCTCGAAATACTCATATGGGAATCATAAAAGTGTAATTGCTAGAACGCTCAACTACCTTAGTAACACCTCATTCTGGATTGAATACGACTCGGAAAGCGACGTTAATTTGACGTTTTCATCCATCTCCTGACGTCTCACTGAATGGAGTCTGAAGTGCACGCACAGTTGTGTTGCCTGGCGCAAGGATTCTGTGAAGTGTTGTGGCAGCTGGCAGTCGTTGCTGAATATACACATGTGCAAATATCCTCACTGCTCTAGCAGAACTCGTCTTTGTTGCATTTTTTCCATACCGTAATTAGCACTATAACATAAGGCTTGTTCTGCTGAAGAACTTGATGCCCACTAGTCCTTAAATAAGAATCTACTAGCGGGAGTAATACATGAAAGGAAACAGACTGTTGGGCAAAAGAATGGTCAGCTCCCTGCTTTTGGCGTTTCCGATAGCGCCTACGATAAGAATCTGGTGTCATATTATGCTTCAGAACTCTAAACTGTTTATTTTTTTACTTCATACTAAAAGAAAAGTTGTGATATGAGAAGAGGAAATGACTTATATGCTTCTCAGGAGCTTTAGTTTTTCGTGTTTATTTTCTCACTTCATATTAAAACAAGGGCGTTAATATGAGAAGAGGAAATGAAGTATACGCTTACAAGATATAATATTTCCTTGTGTGCTATTACTGCATACATGAAAGCCCTCCAATTAATTTTTGTATGTTGGATATATTTTGATATCACCTCACATTCCTTTGTGAGAAGGTTGCTATTTTCTTGAGATTCAAATAGAGTGGACATTTCATCACTGGTTAATATTCTGATGACTAATGACATGATACCCGTTGCAATTGCTCCATGGCACCTGTAAGTAGAGTCTCACGTTGGTTACTATAAGAACACGCAGGCAGTGATATCCGCTCACTGCAGTCAGAGCAAGGGTGATTTCTCTCTGTTTTGGGCGAAGCGTCTGCTGCAGTGTCCACGCTCAGCCAACATAAACAAATCGCGGCGGCATTGGGCACTGCTGATCGCTGCACTTGTCGCGATCCTCGACAACAAGAGCGCACTGTCTCTGCTAACGATACTATGGAGTTAATACATCTTACTTAAAGTAATACGCAGGACGTGGGATGGACAAAAATTCAGTTTGTAACTTCCCATCGCATTAAAATTCTTTACAGTCATATTTGATGCAATATTTATTTTGGTTGTCTCTCTAATGTTAATAGTATTGATTCAGATTGTGCGTTAACATGAAAACACCCACACACGCGCGCACGCACGCACACACACACACACACACACACACACACACACATACACACGCGCGCGCGCGGAAAGCGACGTTAATTTGACGTTTTCATCCGTCTCCTGACGTCTCACTGAATGAAGTCTGAAGTGCACGCACAGTTGTGATGCCTGCCGCAAGGATTCTGTGAAGTGTTGTGGCAGCTGGCAGTCATTGCTGAATACACACATGTGCGCTAACACACACACACAAACGCAAACACAAACAGTCATTGATTCCAGTGAGGGTGACAACTACTGTGGGTTGAACAACACATGCACCATTCAGTTCCTCAGTTGGCGTAGAGTGGATGAGATTTTTCAATTACCTTGCATTGCAAGAATTGTAAGGAGGGGAGTGAACGTAAATGGACTTGTTGTATGCTAAAGAGCTGCGACAAAGCAAAGCTTGACCGATTATCAGATAATTGTCCACATGGGCTTTGTGGGCTAGTATACTTTTAGTAACCAACCCACCCACGATCATTACGTAAGATTTCTCGAGGGCGTAGGGGAATTGATTTCATTAAGTCGTCGACAGTGTAGCGTGATGGTTTACTTCCCACCATACATTTTCTATATTCGTCCAAAGGTCGCTTGCATTTGTAGGGACACATGGCAATGACCTTGTTACCTCTGCCTACATATCCTCTATCTGGCTGATATTCGGTGATCGTGGAACAAACGGCAACAGCTCTATCCTCTCTTGACCCTGAAACCAATCTAGCACTGCTTTACTATTATGGTTGGGTCTCTGCTCCTGTAAATACATTGTTATCTCGTTAGTTCATATATTTATATTTAAATAACTTATTATTTTCCACAGTGTTTATGAGTTCATTCCCTGTCATAGATGAGTGATCTGGATTCATCAGTCCGATTAAGAATGTGGTTCGCCAAGTGTATCATATGATGAAAGTCGTATTCGGATATCCACATTAAGACTGACTGGCTGAATCCGATTAGGACGATCTCGTATCGAAATGAAATTACAGAATTCGGATAATTTGAACGTCTGTATTGCAACAATGCTGTGCACATAAATTCCTATGATGGAGTAACAGCTAGCAACTGTCTAAGAAAAAGTGAGAAATATGTCGACTAGCAGCAATGTAACGTAATTATAACCCATATTTATCTGATGGACATATTGAATCGAACAATACACATCTATTTCAGTGGAGGGAAGATACTCCATATCAGATTTGCTTATGATATAATAATAATAATAATAATAATGATAATAATAATAATAATAAAAATCCTCTGTGGCCGATAGGGAAAACCGTCCCCCATATGGGTGGTACCGAGGAAATCAAATACTTGGGGTGAACCAAATACTAACACAATTCTGAACGGTTACTTAATCCATTAAACCCAAAATCCAGACACATCTGAGTGAAAATCACCGCTACTCTGGTCACCGTCTGTTATCTCAATGAGCTTGGCTGAAACTATTTGCTTCCAAAGGCTTCAACACCCTCTGGTCCTGTCTGGTCCCGGTATCACCCAGGCCAAACCAATGAAACACAAGAAAACATGAACTATGCAAGCAAAGGTATCTTTACCCGAGGTGGTACACAACCTGGCCACCGATAGGCGGCAGTTGGATTTTCGCACTCTGGGGAATCAAGGTTAGCACGGCAGAGAATATCGAAGATCTCTGGTAAATTTCCCTACAAGCAGAAACCATTCATTTAAAAACTAAACATCGGTACATTGATCCAAACAAGAAACCTCAATAATCTCACAAAAGAAATCGTCCGCCATAAAATTCTCATCATTGCTCTTCAAGAACCACGATTAATTGACAATTAAAACTTGCATTATGGAAATCATGGCATCTTCAAGAGCAAAATACAACGAAAGGTAGCGAAAGGCGTACCAATCTTGGGCACTGCATTTCTCGAACACAGATCTATCATCAACTCTGTCAAAGAAATCGCATCCATCAACAATCGATTTATGACTGTGCTCATTCAGAGCCCCTATAAAAGATATACACTCGGAAATACTATGAGCAAAATTCACCAACATGACGTGAAAATACTAATGGGAGACTTCAACTCTATATTTGGGACAGAAAAGACCTGTAGAAAAATAATTGGTACAAATTCAACACACCGAAACGCTTAGACCAACGGCACACGTCTGACTGATATTTGCCAACAATTCAACCACAAAAGAATGTCTTCCCACTTTAGGACGTTGCCTGTTCCCAAGAAACATGTTTGGCTACCAGGTGCAAGCTGCTTTCGATCGCCTTTCGAGACTCGCTGAGAGCCAGATTTTTAATTCTTTTGTAGCAGAGCTACAAGCAGGCAGATACAAACGCAATAAGGGAATCGTAAGACAACGCTCGAGCTAAATGCGCCTTCCTGCTTTCAGTAACCCTTAGTGTCAGAGCGAAAACCTTGCGGTACCGCCAAATTCATAATGACGACATATTTTTTGTTGTTGTGAATACATAATTTTATCTATGAAATGTCACATTTTCATAATAATTGCGAACGATACAGGAAATGAAGTAAATACAGATCTTTTCGAAGTCAAAAGTCGGTAATGTCCTACTAATTCGTGTTAAAATAGGCTCAATCGTCTTACAGATACTTAATGCTTTATTAAGATAGTCTGCCGTCGTGATGTTTCTGTAGTAAGCTGAATTTAATTTGCATTAGTACAGTGAATATTTTAATTGGATTTTCCATTAGTTTACTAAACGCAACAGTAATCATCAAAGAGAAATTAATCAGCAAAAGAATTTTCTTTCACGATATCTAAAACGATCTGACAATGCTAAAGTTGTTTACAAATTCTACGCCGGTAGAAACCTACTGGTTCCAACAATATCATTATACCAGAGTAGTTTTAAGAGTATTTTCGTCTAGAAATGAATTGCGTTGACGGTCGATCGATCAAGAGCGGGCAAGGTAAATTTTTACGAATATATGACGAGAGGGACAAGTGCTTGAGAGAGGACTTCTCTATCAATACAAGTGCTTGAGAGACGACTTTAATTTCAATCTCCTGGATAGTTTTGTTTCTCAAATCAAGAAGTGCGTTATCATACAGTAGCACATGTGATGTAGTTGTGTTGCTCGATTTTCTTACGCTAAGACCGAAAGGT
This sequence comes from Schistocerca piceifrons, assembly GCF_021461385.2. Classification (NCBI taxonomy): domain Eukaryota; kingdom Metazoa; phylum Arthropoda; class Insecta; order Orthoptera; family Acrididae; genus Schistocerca; species Schistocerca piceifrons. The sequence continues at coordinate 401,789,257 of NC_060144.1, read as the reverse complement.
GTCTCAGTTGTTGGCAACAAATTCCAGCTGTGTTGCACACAGCCCTTGGGGCAGAATTCGTAGCCCAAAACACACTTTTGGAGCTATCAGATGTAAAATATTATGTTCACACTACTCTTTGCTCGAGTTTATGTCTTTTGGAGGGGCTCAGCCTTTCATTTCTTCTTAGGAAGTTAACGATAAAGGCATCATAACACGTCACCAGTAACAGTACTGCATACGAATGCTCAATGAGCGACCTGATGACATTTTTGTTGTTTGGAATTAGAGCATGCAGTACTCCTACACCAGACTTCCGAACTTTGCCTGTTGAATGCAAATGTCGCATGATGGTAAAATGGTAATCTATCACATATATCAGTAGTCGAGACTTCCTTAATGTGGAAAATCATTCATGCCAGAACGATCTTCGTTGAAACAAGAATATCTTTTTCTGGCGTATTTTTCCCAAAAGCAGTCGCTCCACACACAGTTCAAATCTTTCTAGCTGCCTCCTCTGCATTCACCCCTCTGTTATACCAAAAGTAAACGTTGTGTTGCAGATGTTACACCTGTTTCCACTTGCGACTCAATTTACAATGCTTAACTGTAGTTCATGATTTTCAAGTTTGCAAAATCCATTCCTTAACTGCCAGATGATAACTAGAACTTCAAACTCGAAAATGACAGTTGAGACACACACTGACAGCGTCGCGACGCGTTCACCTGGGCGGCGCCGGATTTCAGGCGGCGGGTGGCGTCTGGCCGGTGGCCGGTAGCCGCTGCAGCGCGAGGAAACGCTCGAGCGTAAGCTGATATAATCGCGCGCAGCCACGAGCTATCCTGTGGAATTGTTTCTGGAATATTTGTTATTGCTGGTGGGTAGAATGTTAAGCGAATTGTCTTCGATGTTCAGTCAGACTCATAACTTTAGACCGACTGTGGTAAAAAAAAAAAAAATACAGTTGGACGCGAACAGGCGACTATATGTTTAGAACGCACGACGCTTGCCACTAGACCACGGGCTCACGTAGTCCGACAACGTCTCGGAAGTACACTCCTGGAAATTGAAATAAGAACACCGTGAATTCATTGTCCCAGGAAGGGGAAACTTTATTGACACATTCCTGGGGTCAGATACATCACATGATCACACTGACAGAACCACAGGCACATAGACACAGGCAACAGAGCATGCACAATGTCGGCACTAGTACAGTGTATATCCACCTTTCGCAGCAATGCAGGCTGCTATTCTCTCATGGAGACGATCGTAGAGATGCTGGATGTAGTCCTGTGGAACGGCTTGCCATGCCATTTCCACCTGGCGCCTCAGTTGGACCAGCGTTCGTGCTGGACGTGCAGACCGCGTGAGACGACGCTTCATCCAGTCCCAAACATGCTCAATGGGGGACAGATCCGGAGATCTTGCTGGCCAGGGTAGTTGACTTACACCTTCTAGAGCACGTTGGGTGGCACGGGATACATGCGCACGTGCATTGTCCTGTTGGAACAGCAAGTTCCCTTGCCGGTCTAGGAATGGTAGAACGATGGGTTCGATGACGGTTTGGATGTACCGTGCACTATTCAGTGTCCCCTCGACGATCACCAGTGGTGTACGGTCAGTGTAGGAGATCGCTCCCCACACTATGATGCCGGGTGTTGGCCCTGTGTGCCTCGGTCGTATGCAGTCCTGATTGTGGCGCTCACCTGCACGGCGCCAAACACGCATACGACCATCATTGGCACCACGGCAGAAGCGACTCTCATCGCTGAAGACGACACGTCTCCATTCGTCCCTCCATTCACGCCTGTCGCGACACCACTGGAGGCGGGCTGCACGATGTTGGGGCGTGAGCGGAAGACGGCCTAACGGTGTGCGGGACCGTAGCCCAGCTTCATGGAGACGGTTGCGAATGGTCCTCGCCGACACCCCAGGAGCAACAGTGTCCCTAATTTGCTGGGAAGTGGCGGTGCGGTCCCCTACGGCACTGCGTAGGATCCTACGGTCTTGGCGTGCATCCGTGCGTCGCTGCGGTCCGGTCCCAGGTCGACGGGCACGTGCACCTTCCGCCGACCACTGGCGACAACATCGATGTACTGTGGAGACCTCACGCCCCACGTGTTGAGCAATTCGGCGGTACGTCCACCCGGCCTCCCGCATACCCACTATACGCCCTCGCTCAAAGTCCGTCAACTGCACATACGGTTCACGTCCACGCTGTCGCGGCATGCTACCAGTGTTAAAGACTGCGATGGAGCTCCGTATGCCACGGCAAACTGGCTGACACTGACGGTGGCGGTGTACAAATGCTGCGCAGCTAGCGCCATTCGACGGCCAACACCGCGGTTCCTGGTGTGTCCGCTGTGCCGTGCGTGTGATCATTGCTTTTACAGCCCTCTTGCAGTGTCCAGAGCAAGTATGGTGGGTCTGACACACCGGTGTCAATGTGTTCTTTTTTCCATTTCCAGGATTGTAGATAAAACTTTCTCCTGACACTTCCGCATCTTACAGTGTTGCCAGATTGTGCAGATTGCCGGACTTAAGAGTTGTCAGGGGCGGTCAGTTCTATTGGCCACCTTAAGTGAATGACTCGGACTTAGTCTCTGTGGCGGCCGGCCGGCGGTCAGTTTTATTGTCTAAGACTGTACCTTCTCAGAAATTTCTTCATCAAATTAAGGCCTATGTTTGGTACTAGTAGACTTCTCTTGGCCATGAATGTCCTTTTTTCAATTGCTAGTTTGCTTTTGATGTCCGACTTGCTCCGTCCAACATTGGTTATTTTACTGCCAAGGTAGCAAATTTCCTTAACTTCATCAACTTGATTACCATCAATCCTGATGTTAATTTTCTCAGTATTCTCATTTCTGCTACTTCTCATTACTTTCATCTTTCTTCGATTTACTCTCAATCCGTATTCTGTAATGATTAGATTGTTCATTCCATTCAGCAGATCAAGTAATTATTCTTCACTTTCATTCAGGATAGCAATGTCTTCAGTGAATCGTACCATTGATAACCTTTCACGTTGAATTTTAAGTGCACTCCTGAACCTTTCTTTTATCTCCATCATTGCTTCTTCGGTGTACAGACTGAACAGTAGGGGCCAGAGACTACATCCCTGTCTTTTTTTTTCTTTTTTTTTGGTCGTCAGTCTACTGACTGGTTTGATGCGGCCCGCCACGAATTCCTTTCCTGTGCTAACCTCTTCATCTCACAGTAGCTCTTGCAACCTACGTCCTCAATTATTTGCTTGACGTATTCCAATTTCTGTCTTCCTCTACATTTTTTGCCCTCTACAGCTCCCTCTAGTACCATGGAAGTCATTCCCTCATGTCTTAGCAGATGTCCTATCATCCTCTCCCTTCTCCTTATCAGTGTTTTCCACATATTCCTTTCCTCTCCGATTCTGCGCAGAACCTCATCATTCCTTACCTTATCAGTCCACCAAATTTTCAACATTCGTCTATAGCACCACATCTCAAATGCTTCGATTGTCTTCTGTTCCGGTTTTCGCACAGTCCATGTTTCACTGCCATACAATGCTGTACTCCAGACGTACATCCTCAGAAATTTCTTCCTCAAATTAAGGCCGGTATTTGATATTAGTAGACTACTCTTGGCCAGCAATGCCTTTTTTGCCATAGCGAGTCTGCTTTTGATGTCCTCCTTGCTCCGTCCGTCATTGGTTATTTTACTGCCTAGGCAGCAGAATTCCTTAACTTCATTGACTTCGTGACCATCAATCCTGATGTTAAGTTTCTCGCTGTTCTCATTTCTACTACTTCTCATTACCTTCGTATTTCTCCGATTTACTCTCAAACCATACTGTGTACTCATTAGACTGTTCATTCCGTTCAGCAGATCATTTAATTCTTCTTCACTTTCACTCAGGATAGCAATGTCATCAGCGAATCGTATCATTGATATCCTTTCACCTTGTATTTTAATTCCACTCCTGAACCTTTCTTTTATTTCCATCATTGCTTCCTCGATGTACAGATTGAAGAGTAGGGGCGAAAGGCAACAGCCTTGTTTTACACCCTTCTTAATACGAGCACTTCGTTCTTGATCGTCCACTCTTATTCCCTCTTGGTTGTTGTACATATTGTATATGACCCGTCTCTCCCTATAGCTTACCCCTACTTTTTTCAGAATCTCGAACAGCTTGCACCATTTTATATTGTCGAACGCTTTTCCCAGGTCGACAAATCCTATGAAAGTGTCTTGATTTTTCTTTAGCCTTGCTTCCATTATTAGCCGTAACGTCAGAATTGCCTCTCTCGTCCCTTTACTTTTCCTAAAGCCAAACTGATCGTCACCTAGCGCATTCTCAATTTTCTTTTCCATTCTTCTGTATATTATTCTTGTAAGCAGCTTCGATGCATGAGCTGTTAAGCTGATTGTGCGATAATTCTCGCACTTGTCAGCTCTTGCCGTCTTCGGAATTGTGTGGATGATGCTTTTCCGAAAGTCAGATGGTATGTCGCCAGACTCATATATTCTACACACCAACGTGAATAGTCGTTTTGTTGCCACTTCCCCCAATGATTTTAGAAATTCTGATGGAATGTTATCTATCCCTTCTGCCTTATTTGACCGTAAGTCCTCCAAAGCTCTTTTAAATTCCGATTCTAATACTGGATCCCCTATCTCTTCTAAATCGACTCCTGTTTCTTCTTCTATCACATTAGACAAATCTTCACCCTCATAGAGGCTTTCAATGTATTCTTTCCACCTATCTGCTCTCTCCTCTGCATTTAACAGTGGAATTCCCGTTGCACTCTTAATGTTACCACCGTAGCTTTTAATGTCACCAAAGGTTGTTTTGACTTTCCTGTATGCTGAGTCTGTCCTTCCGACAATCATATCTTTTTCGATGTCTTCACATTTTTCCTGCAGCCATTTCGTCTTAGCCTCCCTGCACTTGCTATTTATTTCATTCCTCAGCGACTTGTATTTCTCTATTCCTGATTTTCCCGGAACATATTTGTACTTCCTCCTTTCATCAATCAACTGAAGTATTTCTTCTGTTACCCATGATTTCTTCGCAGCTACCTTCTTTGTACCTATGTTTTCCTTCCCAACTTCTGTGATGGCCCTTTTTGGAGATGCCCATTCCTCTTCAACTGTACTGCCTACTGCGCTATTCCTTATTGCTGTATCTATAGCGTTAGAGAACTTCAAACGTATCTCGTCATTCTTTAGTACTTCCGTATCCCACTTCTTTGCGCATTGATTCTTCCTGACTAATGTCTTGAACTTCAGCCTACTCTTCATCACTACTATATTGTGATCTGAGTCTACATATGCTCCTGGGTACGCCTTACAATCCAGTATCTGATTTCGGAATCTCTGTCTGACCATGATGTAATCTAATTGAAATCTTCACGTATCTCCCGGCCTTTTCCAAGTATATTTCCTCCTCTTGTGATTCTTGAACAGTGTATTCGCTATTACTAGCTGAAACTTGTTACAGAACTCAGTTAGTCTTTCTCCTCTTTCATTCCTTGTCCCAAGCCCATATTCTCCTGCAACCTTTTCTTCTACTCCTTCCCCTACAACTGCATTCCAGTCGCCCGTGACTATTAGATTTTCGTCCCCCTTTACATACTGCATTACCCTTTCAATATCCTCATACTCTTTCTCATCCGTTCATGTATGCCTGAGCTATCGTTGTCGGTGTTGGTCTGCTGCCGATTCTGATTAGAACAACCCGGTCACTGAACTGTTTACAGTAACACACCCTCTGCCCTACCTTCCTATTCATAACGAATCCTACACTTGTTATACCATTTTCTGCTGCTGTTGATATTATCCGATACTCATCTGACCAGAAATCCTTGTCTTCTTTCCACTTCACTTCACTGACCCCTACTATATCTAGATTGAGCCTTTGCATTTCCCTTTTCAGATTTTCTAGTTTCCCTACCACGTTCAAGCTTCTGACATTCCACGCCCCGACTCGTAGAACGTTATCCTTTCATTGATTATTCAATCTTTTTCTCATGGTAACCTCCCCCCTTGGCAGTCCCCTCCCGGAGATCCGAATGGGGGACTATTCCGGAATCTTTTGCCAATGGAGAGATCATCATTACACTTCTTCAATCCCTGTCTTACATTCTTTTTAATCCGAGAACTTGGGTCTTGATCGTGCACTCTTATGAGTACCTCTTGGCTCTTGTACGTATTTTACATTACCCGTCTCTCCCCAAACTGATCGGCATCTAGCACATCCTCAATTTCAGTTTCCATTCTTCTGTATGTTATTCTTGTCAGCAACTTGGATGCATGAGCTGTTAAGCTGATTGTGCGATAATTCTCGCACGTGTCAGCTCTTGCAGTCTTCGGAATTGTGTGGGTGATATTTTTCCGAAAGTCAGATGGTATGTCGCCATACCCACTCATTGTACACACCAACGTGAATAGTCGTTTTGTTGCCACTTCCCCCAATGATTTTAGAAATTCTGATGGAATGTTATCTATCCCTTCTGCCTTATTTGATCTTAAGTCCTCCAAAGGTCTTTTACATTCTGATTCTACTACTGGATCCTCTATCTCTTCTAAATCGACTCCTGTTTAATCTTCAATCACATCAGACAAATTTTTCACCACATAGAGGCTATCAATGTATTCTTTTCACCTATCTGCTCTCTCCTCTGCATTTAACTAAGGAATTCCCGTTACACTCTTAATGTTACCACCCTTGCTTTTAATGTCACCGAAGGCTGTTTTAACTTTCGTGTATGCTGAGTCTGTGCTTCCGGCAATCATTTCTTTTTCGATATCTTCACATTTTTCATGCAGCCATTTTGTCTCAGATTCCCTGCGCTTCCTATTTATTTCATTCCTCAGCGACTTGTATTTCTGTATTCCTGAGTTTGCCGCTTCATCGATCAACTGAAGTATTTCTTCTGTTACCCATGGTCTCTTCGCAGTTCCCTCCTTTGTACCTATGTTTTTCTTTCCAACTTTTGTGAGGGCCCTTTTTAGTGATGTCTGTTCCTCACCAACTGTACTGCCTACTGAGCTATTCCTTACATGCTGTCTTTACAGCCTTAGAGAACTTCAAGGGTATCTCGTCATTCCTTAGTACTTCCATATCCCACTTTTTTGTGTACTGATTCTTCCCGACTAATGTCTTTAATTTTAGCCTACTCTTCGTCACTACTATATTGTGATCTGAGTCTATATCTGCTCCTAGGTACACCTTGCAGTCAAGTATGTGATTTCGGAATCTCTGTCCGACCATGATGTAATCTAACTGAAATCTTACCGAATCATCCGGCATTTTCCAAGTATACCTACTCCTCTTGTGATTCTGGAACAGAGTATTCGCTGTTACTAGCTGAAATTTATTACAGAACTCAATTAGTGTTTCTCCTCTCTCATTCTTTGTCCCAAGCCCATATTCCCCTATAACCTTTTTTCCTATTCTTTCCCTGCATTACAGTCCCCCATTACTATTAGATTTTCATCTCGTTTTACGTACTGTATTACCCTTTCAATACCCTTGAAATGCTTGGACTAGCAGACCAGAGCGGGTTAGGTTGTGGAAAGGGACCGAAATGAGTTCCTGTCAGTTGCACTCAACATACAAACTTTATTTGTCCACACACAATATTACACAAGAATGCTAAACAATCGAAGCTGTAATGAATCTCCTTTGGTTAACTTTAGATCGGCTGAAGGCCATACTCAAACTCCAAGACCCAAGGCCTAAGTAAGAAATTGACATAGAAGGTTCTTCTGGAGGTGTCACCCAAAAATATTTTCTAAATCTTCAATCTAAACAGGCTGAAGGCCTTAACACTTTAATTTTAAAGGAACTCGACTGGAGGCCGCATATTAAGCAAAAAATTTCAATCCAACGGCAGAAGGCCTAATCTTAAAACAACTGAAGCAAATTCGGCTGAAGGCCCCATACAAACACATCACAACCAAATTCCTTAAGGGCAAGACAAGAACATTAATTCAAGAGATAGTAAAACTCGGCTGAAGGCCACACATCAACCAAATAACTAAAACTCAAACAGGAAAGTCACTATGTAACAGACACCGAAAGGCGCCCAGAAGTTCCAAGGATCGGCCTGGAATTGTAACACTAACGCCCGTTTAGGTGAGACAGGCAGCCTGACGAACAATCTCTTAATCGGAAGGCAACCCAACCGACAAACAGCCGACCGACCAATCAACCAAATCAGTTCCGCTTGATGCAACCAGCAAAGCGACCACACGATTTCAATGCAACGACACACAGAATATTGGCCCCACAACGACAACCAGCATCAAACGAAGAAATGTAAACAGTTGAGGCTCTATAGTAATTTAAGTGAGGACTCAACTTTCATGACCAAGTTCGGTGGGCGACGAGCTTCGTAGCACTCACAAAACAGCACCTCACGCTCCAACCGCGCGTGCACGCCTCCAGCGGCTCTAGCACGACTCTGCGCGACGGGGGCTTGCTTGCTGTTCCACGCCAACCGACCGACTGGACTGCTGATCCGTCCGCGACTGCTGCTCCGTCGCGACTGCACTGCTGGTTCAAATGTTCAAATGTGTGTGAAATCTTATGGGACTTAACTGCTAAGGTCATCAGTACCTAAGCTTACACACCACTCAACCTAAATTATCCAAAGGACAAACACACACACCCATGCCCGAGGTAGGACTCGAACCTCCGCCGGGACCAGCCGCACAGTCCATGACTGCAGCGACCTAGACCGCTCGGCTAATCCCGCGCGGCTACACTGCTGGTGCATCTCCAATTGACTTTCTTCCTTCAGACAGGCGACGTGCCGGAGACACTGGCTCCGACCCAAGCATGCAGAGGTAACACAACCGACGTCTCTGCACAGGAAGGAACCGACCCAAATACGCGTCGTCGATGAGACGACCGACTGAATACCCAACCAACGGTCGTCCCCGACTGCACTGCTGCTGTGACCCGACTCCAACTCCTCCCTTTACCAGACACACGACGACCGGGAAGTAATAGCAGTCCACCAAAGATAATATGGCAGGGCTAATATCGATACGCACTGCTGCTGCCACTCATGGGCAGGCAAGACAGCAATTCAGTGACACTATTAATTGAAATTAAAATGACGAGGCGGCCGAACAGTAAAAGCAAGATGTTAAATAATAGATGGCACGAACATGAGCCACACACGGCTCAGCTCTCATACACTTTCTCTATCTCTTCATCTTCAGTTTACGACGTCGACATGTATACCTGAGCTTTCGTTGTCGTCTTGGTTTGCTGTCGATTCTGATAAGAACAACGCTATCACTGAACAGTTCACAGTAACAATATCTCTGCCCTACCATACTATTCGTAACGAATCCTACTCTCTTTATACCATTTTCTGCTGCGGTTGATATTACACTACTTTCAACTGACCAGAAATCCTTGTCTTCTTTCCATTTACATCTCTAACCCCAACTATATCTAGACTGAGCCTTTTAATTTCTCTTTTCAGATTTTCTACTTTCCCTACCACGTTGAAGCTTCTGACATTCCACGCCCCAACTCGTAGAACGTTATCCTTTCCTTGATTATTCAATCTTTTTCTCATGGTCACCTCCCCCTTGGCAGTCCCCTCCTTGAGACCTGGATGGGGGACTATTCCGGAATCTTTTGTCAGTGGAGAGATCATCACGACTCTATTTCAATAACAGGCCACAAGTCCTGTGGATACACGTTAGGTATCTTTAATGGAGTGTTTTCCAATACCTTCTGAATCCTCATGAAGTTGATCATTACTGATTCTTCCCCCTATAGGAGCAGTTTCCCACCCCTAGGACAAGAAAGTACCCTGAAGCTCTATCTGCTTCTCCACCCTGTTTGACAAGGCTTTTGGCAGAATGAGGGTGACTTCTTACGGCGGAAGCCTTCGGCAACCAGTGCCGGTTATTGAACAAAATTTAAGCAGCCGAGGATTTCGAACTCGGGACCGAGGACGTTTTGATTACTAATGAAAGACGCTACCCTCTAGACCACGGGTGCTCGACCTAGTGTAGCAAAAATGTGATTCAACAGAAGACGCGACACGTTTCCATTGATCGAAGGGTGAATCCCGATGGTCCCGTGCCCACTGTAATCGTAAGACGATGTTGTTGGCTCGACATATAAACATATTGGGTTGGTCTATTGCGGAGCTCCATGTTCAACAATGTACGAGAAACGGTGTGTTCCGAAACGTGCATGCACCAGCACTGTGCTCTTTCGGCTTAGGTGCCACAGATCACCGTCTATCCTACTTTACAGAGCAGACAAGCCTCCGAACCTCACGTTTTGTGAAGAGTCGTAGACGGCCAACCATTTAGCGTCTTGGTTGGTACCTTCACTGTCCTTTTACCTCTTTCCGCAGATGCTCACGACAGTAGCACGTGAACATTCGACCAGCTTCACAGATACTCGTTCACAGACTTTGTGTAGTAATAATTTGCCTTTTTCAAAGTTGCTTGTTTCAGGGGATTTCGCCATTTGCAGCCCATGTCTTCGCTCGGATAATCTCTCGTCTGTGTCTGTTCCTCTTATATAGTTTTGTTACCACATCACGTGCACCAGGCGGCATCCAACGTCGCTGTGGACCTGGGCATAATGTTTCGGCTGATCAGTGCATATAACAGTTAACGTTTTACGTGCATCTGCCATCGGTCTGCCACTAGCCCCACAGTTTCGTGGCTGGTTAGTCTTCAAGCCTTGGAGGAATAGGGTCTGAGCCGAGTACCATGGAAGTTATTCCTTCGTACCGTAACTCGTGCCCTGTCATCGTGCCTCTTCCTCTTATTAATAATTTGCGCATGTTACTCAACTCGCCGATTCTGTGGAAAACTTCTTCATTTCGTGTCTTTTTAGTCCACCTAATTTTCCCCATCTTTCTATAGCATTACATCTCAAACTTTTCGAAATTTTTCTTTTCCGGTTGCTCCAGAGTCCAAGATTCACGTCCATACAACGTACACTCTCAGAATTTTTTCTTCTTCTTTTGACGGTAGTAGACTAGTAGACAAAGTCGTAGCTGGTCGCTTCAAACCAGTCAAAAATCTGATGACCTGAAAGAAAAGATCTTCTTTTGGGCTAAAATCATTTTTCCCTGTGCTGGTCTGCTTTTCGTCATCCTTGCTTCGTCTGTCACGTGTTATTTTGCTTCTGACGTTGCAGAAGTCCTTCGCTGGTGATAACAACGTACAACATTTTCAAAAGGCAGAGTAAGGAAAAGATGACTCAACTCCATTACGACCTTGACGTTAAATACACGGACAGAGTGCCACAGCGGTATCGGGGACGTCAGCCGATGGAGCACCAGAAACGAAATCTCCGTTTGCTTATGATACGACGCGAGAACAGATAGCCATATACTAACTTGAGAGCTTTCTCACTAGAGGAGGCGTCCAGTATGGCGTGGTGTTTCTGTGATGCGGTGAGCGCCCGTTTTTACCTAGCAGGGTACGACTCTCTATTTCTGTTCTCAACGCTGCGTCCATTCATCTCTTCTTACCTCCAGCACCTAGCGAACGTTTTCCAGTCATTTCGTAGTACCGTTGAACTCACATGATCTTCCAGGTAAAGCTGTCCTAGTTTGAATGTACGATTGTTCTGGAAAACCTGTGGGCCAGTCTTGTAGCAGAAAGCGAAGCCAGGGTGACTTTACTAAATTGATCCGAGTCTTTATTTGGCTCGTTTCATGCTTTCAGCTGTAGTAGGCTCCATTTTTGAAGCGTACTTGCATTATATATGTCGTTTTCATGAATTTGCACAAGCACTATTGACTGTAACAAAATTGTCTGTGTGCGTATATATATATATATATATATATAGGTATCTTTACCATATATATATATATATATATATATATATATATATATATATATATGTGTGTGTGTGTGTGTGTGTGTGTGTGTGTGTGTGTGATAGGTATTAGTACTGGTTGTATTTTTTCCTGGACAACATTTACAAGGAAACGGGATATTTCATGATATTACAAATAAAGAATAATGTCATTCGTACATACGTCCTTTTTCACACTACAGGTCTCAATGTGAGAAGGATGTGTCAGATGCTCGACCACGGCCTTGTCATTCTTGCAGGCACAGGTGCAGTTGCCTGAAGTTTTTACGGACACTCCGGAAGAACTAAATCAGGATGGTCAGCTGCGAATGAGAGGCTGAATTCGCCGGAATACGGGGGGAGTCTCTTAACAAAACCGCAAACTCGTTCAGTTTATCCCTACTGTACAATGCTGTTTTGTTTGTGTATTCTTACAAAGAAGTTACTTCATAGTGTAAAAACCTAATGCTTTACTGCTAATTGTTTTTTTTTTTTTACCACAACCACTGCACACACGATCAAGAGACATCAGGAGATGTATGTTTCCAGAAACTTTCCGTTTGTTTGCCTGAAAAACGTAATAAGAATTCCTCCATAATGAGCGAAATGATGAGCTCAGGGAGAGAAAGAGAACAAGAAATGTTATTCTCTGCAGAGAAAAGACTTTATAGTCCGAAAGTCTGTTGGAAATTACAGGTGGGTTTTGTTGCTTTTAATATTAATATCACGGCTACGAGACTCTCTGGGTTTTGCATTCTGGTCAATTCTTTAATACCACACTCTTGAATTACTCAGTGTCTTTGATTGGTTTATTTCTCTATATCTACCTCCCCCCCCCCCACACCACCACCACCTGTCTTTCTTGTTGGCTATTAATGCTCTGATTATATTTTAGGTTTCCTGTTTTACTGCGGCTGTTATCTGACGTGTTTTTTGCCTGGAGACCAATGTACGCTACTCCCAATGGTGAGTTTATGTAATTATATTCCCATCTTATTAATTCCTTCATTTTAATACAACATTTCCAAATTTAGAATTTTTGACTGGGTCAAAAAAAAATGGCTCTGACCACGATGGGACTTAAGTTCTGAGGTCATCAGCCCCCTAGAACTTAGAACTACTTAAACCTAACTAACATAAGGACATCACACACATCCATGCCCGAGGCAGGATTTGAACCTGCGACCGTAGCGGTCGCGCGGTTCCAGACAAGCGCCTAGAACCGTTCGGCCACCGCAGCCCGCCTGACAGGGTCAATTGCCTCGGTTTTTATTCCTTTATTTGGCAATGTTGCTCTCAACCAACGTAAAAATTGCCCATTGTTTTCTGTAACATGTTTTAAGTTTCGTCCTTGGATGGGTAAGCAACATTTAAGCTCTCCTATAAGCGATATTTTGTTGTCTCTGATGGAAAGTTTATGAACAGTGCGCATCTTTAGCAGAGACCTTGCAAGATTATGCGAGCATCAGTTACCGGTGCAGCAGTTTCATTCGATATTGTGGCATTGTTTTTTAATTGGGGAACGAAAACTGTTTATAAACAGAAAGTCGGGAAGGTGAGTATTATGCAAAAGTGTTAGCAAACTCTTACCCGGGGCATTGCAAATGGATTTATCTTTTTCGGAAAGAGGAAGCCTACCTTTGAATATTAGATGGGCAACAACACCAGAAGAAGAAGAAAACAGCCTCTCCTGTACAAGTGAGTGATGTACGAACAGATAGGGGCCAAAGGCGAGACTGTAACCTGTACCCCCAAGGATAGTCAGCTGTAAAATGTGGAACTGTTCTATGCTTTGTCATCATCTTCATAAGTCGTTGTGCTCATTGCTGAGCGTTGTGACCCCATGAACCAAGCGTCTCCATCCCTAACGGTTGCCAGCTTCTCTTCATTTGATCTATCCATCTGCTCGCTGCTCTTCTTCTTGGTCTCGTGTCCTCGATCTTCCCTTGCAAGATTATTTTCTCTAGATTTTCTCCATCTCTTCTCACAATATGGCCAAAGAACTGGAGAATTTTTTCGGTGACTCGAGAAGAAAAGCGTCTGGAAATACCGCTTTTTCAATAATGGACACATTTGTTCTTCTTTCGGTCCATTTAATGTGTAGTATCCTACGCCAGTTCCAAAGCTCAAACCCATCAATGCGCTGTTTGCCTCTGGCCTTGAGTGTCCACGTTTCGCAACCATAAAAGAAGACAGAAAACACGAGTGTTTCAACCAGCCGGATTTTTGTGCTAATTGTTATTGCTCTCCTCTGCCAGATCTTGGTGAACTTCTTCATAGCTACTCGCCCGAGCGTGATCCGTCTTCTTATCTCATGTTCACAACTTCCCCTGCTGCAGAAGCTTGACCCAAGATAAATGAAGGAATGCACGACTACCAGTTCCTTTAATCGACCTGTGAGCTGGGTCTGTGCATTGTAGCAAAAAAGAATTGTTTTAAGACACTTCATATCCAATAGTACAAAATGCAAGCATTTTTTCAGCTATAGGAACAACAATGTAGTACTTTTATTGCAGCACCCACGTTCGTTTTGTGGGCAATGATACTTGCAGGTAAAATACTGTATTTTGAAACAACATATGCAAAATTGTTCACATGACCGTATACATCTAATTTAAGTAATTTAATACTTTTTCTTCACAATATTTCTGTGTGTGCCAAATACAGGGTTAATGTATGATACCTTGCTGTTTGGGGTGGTCAATTCCACCGTCCTGCCGATTTCATTACCAGACAGCCGTTCTTTCGACGGATGTTATATTTTCATTTGGAGAATGTAGGGTCATCCTTTTAATCCTGGTCTACATTTTATGTGAACTGAATGTGAGTACTTTTATCCGTTATTTACTACATCCTTCTTTAATTTGGGCTCTTACTGCGAATCCACCGGTGAAGGATTTGTAGCGACGGAAATGGATCGCTTCTTTTCGTTTTTCTTACTGTCCTCAACGCCGCGACTGTCTTATTTTCTGTTATTCCTGTTGGATCACAGGGCAGCAGTAAAGACCTTCCATCTGGTTCTGTTGGCAGCCAAACATTTCACGTCACTCCACATTTTACCAACTTTCAGAGCTGCAGGAATGAAAGGCAGGCTTGAAGACCTTGACTTTGCTGACGATATCGGTCTGCTCTCGCAAAGATTGCGTGACATGGAAGAAAAGCTGGAAAGACTGAAAGAGGAAGCAGAAAGTGCAGGACTTAAAATAAATGTTCAGAAAACTAAGGAAATGAGAATGCGATCTGAAAAACAAGCGAAACTAACAGTGTGTGGAAAGGGATTGGAACAAGCAGACTCCTTTGTATATCCAGGGGCCGAAGAGGATGTAAAGAGTCAGATACAGAAGGCAAATGGAGCCTTTGTGCAACTGTACCCTGTCTGGCGTAATAAGAACATCTGGAGACATACCATGCTGCACTTGTTC
Source organism: Schistocerca piceifrons (assembly GCF_021461385.2). NCBI lineage: Eukaryota > Metazoa > Arthropoda > Insecta > Orthoptera > Acrididae > Schistocerca > Schistocerca piceifrons. Next base: position 401,774,019 of record NC_060144.1, on the reverse strand, counting down.
AATAGCAACGTAAAGTCAGGAGGCTGTATAGTTGTGTAACTTGGAAGGTAACAAACATGATTGTAAACCAGCTGAAAATCTTCATTAACCGGTGTCTTCGGCAAATTATAAATGTAAGATGGCCAAATGTTACATCAAATCATGAATTGTGGGAGATGAACCAGCGACCAATCCGTGAACAAATAAAGGAAAGAAAATGGAGGTGACTTGGTCACAAAACACGCAAACAACAAGGAGCTGTTGAAAACGGCAGCAGTGGATTGGAACCCACAAGGAACACGTAGACGTGGCCGCCCGAAAAAGACATGGAAAAAACGCCGCGACTGGTGGGCCCAATTTATCCCTCCCCGTGACTGTTCCCTCCAGACACTTAAAACTTCTTTCATCTTTTACATTATCTACGTCCTCTTGTCGTTACCTTTTTCTTTTACTTTCTCGTTCCCCCTGTAAATCGATTGCGATTACAAATTAGCTTGAGTGGAACGGTAGAAGACTGACGGCTCTGTTTGTGCTGTTGGGAATGATTTTAAGTAGGGTTCTGCTTTCTCCCGTCTGTTCGACTCTTTCGAGATAGTTACTTGTACGACCTCCGGCAGCAAGACACCGCCAAAGCCTTCACTCTTTTCTTAACAGCAGTATTAGACACTTCCGGAAATGATTTGTGGTAGTCTCCAGGAGCAAGACTTTCAGTGTATTAAAACCAAAAGTTTTCGTTAGCGTTCCTCACAAGCGTCTTCTAGCCAAACTGCGTGCCTACGGAATAACGACTCAGTTGTGCGACTGGATTCGTGATTTCCTGTCAGAAAGGTCACAGTTCGTAGTAATAGACGGAAAGTCATCGAGTAAAACAGAAGTAGTGCCCGACATTCCCCAAGGAAGTGTTATAGGCCCTCTATTGTTCCTGATCTATATTAACGACATAGGAGACAATCTGAGTAGCCGCACGTAGATCGTTTGCAGATGATGCTGTCATTTACCATCTTGTAAAGTCATCAGATGATCCAAAACGACTTGCAAAATGATTTAGATAAGATATCTGTATGGTGCGAAATTTGGCAATTGACCCTGAATAAAGAAAAGTTATTAACATGAGCACTAAAAGAAATCAGCTAAGTTTCGATAACGCGATAAGTCACACAAATCTGAAGGCTGTAAATTCAACCAAATACTTAGGGATTACAATTACAAATAACCTAAATTGGAACGATCACATAGATAATATTGTGGCTAGAGCAAACTAAAGACTACGATTCATTGGCAGAACACTTAGAAGGTGCAACAGGTCTGCTAAAGAGACTGCTTACACCACACTTGCCCCCCCTACTCTGGAGTATTGCTGCGTGGTGTGGGATCCGCATCAGGCGGGTTGACGGATGACATCGAAAAAGTACAAAGAAGGGCAGCTCGTTTTGTATTAACGCGAAATAGGGGAGATAGTTTCACAGACGTAATACGTGAATTGGAGTGGCAATTATTAAAACAAAGGCGTTTTTCGTTGCGACGGGATCTTCTCATGAAATTTCAATCACCAGTTTTCTCCTTCGATTTCTAAAACATTCCGTTGGCACCCACCTACATAGGGAGAAATTATCATCACGATAAAATAAGAGAAATCAGGGCTCACACAGAAAAATTTAAGTGCTCGTTTTTCCCGCGTGCCGTTCGAGAGTGGAACGGTAGTGAAATAGCTTGAAGGTGGTTCATTGAACCCTCTGCCAGGCACTTTATTGTGAATAGCAGAGTAATCACGTAGATGTGGCTGTAGATGTAGATGTTTAATAAAACGGGAGCTGTCACGCCTTGCGACATCGAGTTAGCTGCATTTACTGGTCTCGGGAGTCGAAAATAACTGAACGCCAGCAAGGTAAGCGGTTTGTAGCAGCCACTCTCACTTATTTAGTTAACTTAGGGCCGACATTGTCTTTCGTCGGCAGTTATTCACTAATGATGGCTTTTAGTCAAATTAGTAATTGTCCGTAAATCTACCATACTAAAAAGAACTTAGTACGTACACTGTTCTGCAAAACTTCAGGACGAGCCAGGTAGAGTAACATTGCATATTAACTACTCGGTAGAAATGAATGAAAGTGGGGGGGCATGTTGCCACAGGTCTTCCAGTCATGTACACAGAAGCTGGACTCCACGTTGTGTGAGGTCAACAAGAATTTAGCGCCAAATCGGCTGGCCTCACGACGTGACGCAGTTGAAGGAACGGGAAAAGAGACTGTGTGTCCATAAGCGATCCGTCAGGGTGCAGTGTGGTGCTGTTCTTCATTACAACATGGCCTGGAGACCAAATCTGGATGATTTAACACAGAGAAGAATCATCCAGAAAGAGAAAGAAGTACGAAATGTGATTGGTGTAGCCCAGGAGTTTGGTATTGCTCACAGCAATGTTCCGTGTGCATGGGGAGCGTTGTGAACGATAGGCAATGCTGTCCGGAGATAGGAGGAAGTCGACCACGGTCAACTACAGCAGCAGATGACCGCTATGTCGCGCAAAAGGCAAGAAGGGACCCACATCAAACAGCGGGTGCAATTGGAACCACATTTAACAGGACTGCAATGCACGCAATCTCACGCTCCACAGTGACACGCGAATGCATGGGGGTGGTTTCTTTGTTAAACAACAAGTACGTTATATCCCGTTGACATCCACAAATTGGCGGCGCCGTCTGTTGTTTTAACAACGTGGAAAAGAGAATTAGGAGAGTCTTTTCTATTTGTAAACTTCGTCAAAAAACTAAACCCTCTACCATATCACATCGTGCTCCATTGTTTCCTATTATTACTACGAGATTAAAAGAATTTGCCTCTGTTGATGTGGGGCCCCTTGTCAAAACATTGAATGGATTTTCGTACGTTATCGTCGCTGTTGAACTTACTTCAAAATTTGTTTCTTTCACACCGTTACGCAAAGCCACTGGACGGTCTGTATCCAACACCTTTGTTAGAAATTGCGTACGTGAAGCTGGACATGCTGCCAAAGTCATTTCAGATAACAGAACACAATTCATATCTGCTGTTTGGTCACGCATGATTCGGAATCGTGAAATCAAGCCTGTTTTATTTCATTGTACTCTCCACATTGTAACCCGTCTGAACGGATTGTGAAAGAAATTAATAAGCTTTGCAGACTTTATCGTCACAGGAAGCATCAGTATTTGGACAGATTCTTACACTTATTTTAAAGTGTACTGAATGAAATGCCTCATGACTCGACTGCTTTAACATCGATTCTTGTACTGAAGAATGAGGAACCATCGAACAGAATCAGAGAGCTTGTACCTTTCTGAATACACGTAAACTTCGACATAAAGACATAACTGATTTGGCTATTAAAAATATATATTCTACTGCAGACAAAAGGAGAAAACTACACGGTAAGACAAATACAAAGAAACTACGTATTGGTCAGAAAGTTTTCATTAAAGCCCATTCATTGTCACATAAGAAGAAACATTTCTAGTCATAAATTCTTTCTGATTTACAATGGACCGTTCAGGATCCGACGTATACCGCATGATAATTGCGTTGAAGTTGAAGCTCTGCGTACTAAGAAAAGTAAAGGATAAAATCACATTTTTCATGTAAAACCGTTTATTGATAAAGTAATTGACTTAGTTGTCACTATTAAATCTTTCATTTAAGTTAATATTACGCTTTGTCACATTTAGGATGCAGCGATGTTTTGAAGTCAACTATCTAGTCAACAACCTATCGAACTTATTAAGACAGTAAATTTACGAGTTCACTTTTATAGAGAACAGACGACACAGTCTCATTGTGTGTTCATTTTTGCTTGTTAGTTGCACGATTACGTCACTACTGCAAGGTTTATATTCTTGGAACATATACTGCTAATGAGGTTTTACTGCAACATTTTGGTTTACCTGTAAAGACATTTTTTGTTTAAAGTACTTTCTGAGAGGTCACAGACAACACAGTATTTGGTTTGTTTGGTAGCTACATGATTATACCACGACGCTACTTATGACTGACACAATTTTCATTATTACTTTTATGCAGAATCTGTTTTATGTCTACGCAGTTTTTCTACATTCTTCTGGAAAGTAAAATATGTTTTGGTAATAACTTTTGTGGCATAGTTACAATGAGACAGAATTTTTCGAAAACAACAATACGTTACAGTATAGAACTTTCGAGGTCACGGCAAAGAACGTAATAACTAGGACATTTGTACGCATAGCGCTTCACTTTTGTATATGACAAAGGTAAGTGCACTGAAAAATGGTTCAAATGGCTCTGAGCACTATGGGACTTAACTGCTGAGGTCATCAGTCCCCTAGAACTTAGAACTACTTAAACCTAACTAACCTAAGGATATCACACACATCCATGCCTGAGGCAGGATTCGAACCTGCGACCGTAGCGGTCGCGCGGTTCAGCGAATGTAGCGCCTAGAACAGCTCGGCCACTCTGACCAGCTAAGTACACTGATTTTTGGAGAACTTTGCTTATGTACGACGATAACTACGACACTTGGTACATTTTTATCGTTATCCACTGACAGAAATTATCTTACGACAAGAAGCATAGTTTAGCGCTACAGGACACGCATTTGAGTGATTAATTTTTGTACTCGAAACATTTTTAGAAATATTTTTGAATTACAATGATACAGAGACGGTTTTTGGCGATACATTTCATTCCGCAGTTTTAATCTGTAACATCTGAGGTATAATTACAATATCCCTCATGGGGGTACGCCTACTTTGTGTACCATGTGTCTGGCAAGTGCAAGGAGCCCTAGCTAATATGGTATTTGCTTATACAGTTTTATACACCAGTACCATATTTCTCTAACACAGAATTACACAGCTGTCTAGTCATTTTAATGAGAGAAATGAACATATACTACGTCACTGATACATGTCTTCGTAATTACACAGTGGGATTACTTCACATTTAGAAAATTGTACGTTGTCTGCATTTTGTGAACTGTTCACATATATTTTCGGAACCATTGTGATATGCTAAGAGCTTTGAGTGATGTGTATTGTATGGGATCATGATTCGCAAAGTATGTTTGAGGTAGATGACGCTACTGAAACGAGCAAGCCAACATTTTTCGTAGAGGTTTTGAGATTATTGGAGGAAGCTACGACGATTTTGACATTTGATTGATCTGTTATGATGATGGTATTATGACGATGATGTTTATTACGATGTTGAGATATGTTTATGATCAATAAGGCGATGCTATATGACGTATGTGATTATGCTACATGTTTATTATGATGAAGTATTGAAGAAGTATCGACGAATACATATATGTGTAATGAGGTAATGAATAATGAGTAGGGGTTAGGAACTTTGGTTTGTGGAAAAAAATGTTGGAAACCAAGAACTGTACTTCAAGAGTTATGAAATGTGATTATATATGTGAATGTGAGTACCACAATTTCGACGGAAATTTTTGGACACCGTTATTTATGAGACTTTGTTTCTACACACTTCTCCCGTAATTTTTCAACCTGTGAAATTTTTTATTTTGTATGAAACTGTCATTGTAGCTGAAGCTGTTATCGCAAATTTTTCGGTGAAGAGTGTAGGTGACCTTCACGTAATGCTCTGTTGCACCCAGATGCACGCTAACTGCCTGGAAAATCTCACTGTTGTGTTGCCTTCCAACTTAAGTCGCTTTGAAGCGCGCCACACTTTTGCAAGTGCTCGCATAGCTGTAGAAAAGAGAGGCTGTTGACCTCGCTATTGACATTTCTTTGTAGAACGCACCACAACCACCCGACGCACTATTACATGGAAACATATGATTACACTTTGGAGCTCATATTTTATGCTACTTACTCAAATGCTTATGAAGTGATGACAAATATTCTTACATCTACACACCTGATTATGACAAGTGTCTTTCTATAAGAGTTGAGAGAATTTTTACTGACTTATGAAACGACATATGGTTGGTGAATGATGTTTTTATACTTTGCTTTGTGTATATTTGCTGATTTTATTTGATATCTAGTTTCTAGTTGCCCTGCAGTATTGTTGTTGTCGGTGTTGTGGTCTTCAGTCTTGAGACTGGTTTGATGCAGCTCTCCATGATACTCTATCCTGTGAAAGCTTCTTCATCTCCCAGTACGTACTGCAGCCTACATATTTCTGAATCTGCTTAGTGTATTCATCTCTTGGTCTCCCTCTACGATTTTTACCTTCCACGCTGCCCTCCAATGCCAAATTGGTGATCCCTTGATGCCTCAGAACATGTCCTACCAACCGATCCCTTCTTCTTGTCAAGTTGTGCCACAAACTCCTCTTCTCCTCAATCCTATTCAATACCTCCTCATTAGTTATGCGATCTACCCATCTAATCTTCAGCATTCTTCTGTAGCACCACATTTCGAACGCATCTATTCTCTTCTTGCCCAAACTATTTATCGTCCATGTTTCACTTCCATACATGGCTACAGTCTATACAAATACTTTCAGAAACGACTTCGTGACACTTAAATCTATACTCGATGTTAACAAATTTCTCTTCTTCAGAAACGCTTTCTTTGCCATTGCCAGTCTTCATTTTATGTCCTCTCTACTTCGACCATCATCAGTTATTTTGCTCCCCAAATAGCAAAACTCCGTTACTACTTTAAGTGACTCATTTCCTAATCTAATTCCCTCAGCATCACCCGACTTAATTCGACTACATTCCATTATCCTCGTTTTGCTTTTGTTGATGTTCATCTTATATCCTCCTTTCAAGACACTGTCAATTCCGTTCAACTGCTCTTCCAAGTCCTTTGCTGTCTCTGACAGAATTACAATGTCATCGGAAAGAACCTCAAAGTTTTTATTTCTTCTCCATGGATTTTAATACCTACTCCGAATTTTTCTTTTGTTTCCTTTACTGCTTGCTCAATATACAGATTGAATAACTTCAGGTATAGGCTACAACCCTGTCTCACTCCCTTCCCAACCACTGCTTCCCTTTCATGTCCCTCGACTCTTATAACTGCCATCTAGTTTCTGTACAAGTTGAAAAAGCCTTTCGCTCCCTGTATTTTACCCCTGCCACCTTCAGAATTTGAAAGAGAGTATTCCAGTTGACATTGTCAAAAGCTTTCTCCAAGTCTACAAATGCTAGAAACGTAGGTTTTTCTTTTCTTAATCTAGCTTCTAAGATAAGTCGTAGGGTCAGTATTGCCTCACGTGTTCTAGCATTTCTACGGTATCCAAACTGATCTTCCCCGAGGTCGGCTTCTACCAGTTTTTCCATTCGTCTGTAGAGAATTTGCGTTAGTATTGTGCAGCCGTGAGATATTAAACTGACAGTTTGGTAATTTTCACATCTGTCAACACCTGCTTTCTTTGGGATTGGAATTATTATATTCTTCTTGAAGTCTGAGGATATTTCACCTGTCTCATACACCTTGCTCACCAGATGGTAGAGTCTTGCCAGAACTGGCTCTCCCAAGGCTGTTAGTAGTTCTAATGGAATGTTGTCTACTCCCGGGGCCTTGTTCGACTTAGGTCTTTCAGTGCTCTTCACGCAGTATCGTATCTCCTATTTCATCTTCATCTACATCCTCTTCCCTTTCTATAACACTGACCTCAAGTATATCGCCCTTGTATAGTCCCTCTATATACTCCTTCCACCTTTCTGCTTTCCCTTCTTTGCTTAGAACTGGGTTTCCATCTGAGCTCTTGATATTCATCTAAGTGGTTCTTTCGTAGGTCAGAGATTAACTTCTGCTACATAATACTGAGATAAACGGCTTCTTTCAAGGCTGGTATTTTGCAGGTGGTTTCAGTGAGCTACCAGTGTTTTGAGTTGGATTTCTCTGGACGTTTATCTGCCATCTCCAGCAGTGTTCCTGTAGAAAGGTTTTCCAAAGGGTTGTTGTTAAAAACAGGGACAAGGGCGGCTTTTGTTGTCGGTCTGCACATTGGCTCTGACGTCTCAATGTGTCCGCTGGATGTTCCGCTGCGAAGGTTTTGGCCTACATGTGACGGGCGCTACTGTCGTAAAATTCTCCTTCCCTCTGAACTGTGTCTCGTAGGTTGAGTTCTGGAAATTACTTGTGTGAGTGTTAGTGGTTTATATTCGTGAGATGTCGGTGATTAGATTAGATTAGATTCGTTTTCCGTTCCATAGATCCATGCTGAGGAGATCCTCGTGGATGTGGAACATGTCAACTTTTTTTTATTTTATTTTTTTTAAGCTGAAATAACAATACATCATTTGTTTCTATTAAAAAATTCGTCAATGGAGTAGAAGGAGTTGGCCACTAGTAAGTCTTTCAGGCTCCTTTTAAATTGATCTTTATTTGTAACTAAATTTTTTATGTTTGCTGGCAAATTATTGAAGATGAGTGTTCCTGAGTAGTGGATCCCTTTTTGAACTAAAGTAAGTGCTTTTAAGTCTTCGTGCAGATCATTTTTGTTCCTGGTATTGTATGTATGAACTGAGCTGTTTGTTGGAAAAAGAGATATATTATTTAGGACAAATTTCATTAAGGAGTATATACACTGAGAGGCAGCGGTTAGTATACCCAGTTCTTTGAAGAGGTTTCTACATGACGTCCATGAATTTACTCCACAAATAATACGTATTACACGCTTTTGGACTCTGAAAACTTTTGTTTGACTTGAAGAGTTACCCCAAAATATTATACCATATGACATTATGGAATGAAAGTAGGCAAAGTATGCAAGCTTTTTCATTTTTATGTCGCCTATGTCTGCTAACACTCGAATTGCAAATAGATATTTGTTAAGGCATTTCTGCAGTTCTGTGGTGTGCTCCTCCCAACTGAATTTATTATCAAGTTGTAATCCCAGGAATTTAAGACTGTGAACCTCTTCTATCTGCTCTTCTTCATACTTTATGCATATGCTGGGTGGAAACCTCTTACAGGTTCTGAATTGCATGTAGTGAGTCTTTTCAAAGTTTAATGTCAATGAGTTGGCTTTAAACCATTTATTAATATCCATGAAAATATCATTAGCAGATCTTTCTAGAGCTACACTCGACATACTATTCATTGCAATACTTGTGTCATCTTCAAACAAAACGAACTCTGCTTCTGGCAGTGTAACTGATGAGAGATCATTAATATACACAAGAAAAAGCAACGGCCCTAAGATGGATCCTTGTGGGACACCACATGTAATTTCTTCCCATTCTGATGATGACTGATGACTTAATTCACTAGTCCCTTGTACTGACACCCTTTGTTTCCTGTTAGCTAGGTATGACTTGAACCATTTTGCAGCACTGCCCGTGACACCATAGAATTCTAATTTATTTAAAAGGATGTTGTGGTTCACACAATCAAATGCCTTTGACAAATCACAGAAAATACCTACTGCTTGTAATTTGGTATTTAATGAATTAAGTACATTTTCACTGTAGGTGTAAATAGCCTTCTCGATATCAGAACCCTTCAGAAATCCAAACTGTGTTCTTGATAATATGTTATTTGTGGTCAGATGGTTGAGAAGCTGCCTGTACATTACTTTTTCTAAAATTTTTGAGAATGCTGGCAAAAGTGAATCCAGTCTGTAGTTTGATGGTATCTTTGTATCCCCATTCTTGAATAGAGGCTTAACATCTGCATATTTTAGCCAGTCAGGAAATGTCCCAGTTATAATTGACTGGTTACACAAATAACTTAGAATTGTACTCAACTCACAAGAACATGTCTTAATTAACTTTGTTGATATTTCATTGTAACCACTAGAATGCTTTGTTTTCAAAAATTTTATTATGGAAGTTATTTCTTTTGGTGAAGTGAGTGACATATTCATGTAGCTGAAGCTATTTGTAAAGGCTAGTTTCAGATATTCAAGGGCATTATTTACTGATCCTGACAATCCCATTCTATCAGTAACGGATATAAAGTGCTTGTTAAATAGATTTGCCACCCTATGCCCATCGGTTACTAATGTGTCATCTACCCTTAATGCTATTTGCTCCTGTTCCTTTTTGGTTCTACCAGTCTCCTCTTTCACTATATCCCATATTGTTTTTATTTTGTTCCCTGACATTGCTATCTTCTTCTCGTAGTGCATTTGTTTAGATGTCTGAATAATTTTTTAAATATTTTACAGTATTCCTTGTATTTAGCTAAATCATCAGTGTTGGAGCAATTCTTGGTCGACAGATACATTTTTCTTTTTGTCTTACAGGAAATCTTTATTCCTTGTGCAATCCATGGTTTTATTATAGACTTCTGTTTAATTTGAGTAACTTTTAGAGGAAAACAATTTTCAAACATGGTACTGACATTGTTCATGAATGTATTATATTTTTCATTCATGTCATGGGCACTATAAACATCTTTCCAATTCATATCTTTGAGCAGTTTTCTAAAACACTCAATTTTTGGTTGACTGACTACTCTCCTGTACTCAGACTTAGCAGTCTTGATAATCTGCTCAGAATTTACATCTAAAACAAGGAGCTGCATGTCATGATCTGATAGTCCATTTATTACAGGTTTATGATATGATTTTGTTCCTTTGATTTGTCTATAAAAATATTATCAATGGCTGTCCTTGAGGATTTAGTGATCCTAGTTGGAAAGTTTACAGTGTGAGTTAGATTGAAAGACAACATTACTAACTGCAGTAAATGTTTACTGGAAGATTGCATTAGAAAATCTGTATTAAAGTCACCAGCAATCAAAACTTCTTTGTTTCTTCCTGTTAAATAACCCAAAAGAGCTTCTAGATGATTTATGAATAGATTATAATCTCCTGTAGGTGCTCAGTAAATAGTTACTATTATATAGAATCTGTTATGGAACTCTACTCCTGTTGCACTTGCTTCTAGATGCTGGTCCAAACAGAATTTATTAATGTCAATGTTCTTGAATTTATGACAGTTTTTAATAAATGTGGCAACTCTTCCTCCATCCATATCTACTCTGCAGAAGTAGGAATGTCTAACATATCTATGCCAGTGGTCACTTGATGTTCAGAGAGGCAGATTATGTCAATTTGGTTAGATGAATTCATTTCATCAATACAAATGAGTAGTTCATCAATTTTATTTCTGAGTCCCGAAATGTTCTGGTGTAATAAAGATAACTGATTCGTTTATGCGACCTGAATATCAATAAAATTCACGTAATTATATTTGTGTGACGTATCGATTTAACCAGATTTGTTTCAGGAATTCAGTGTTAGGTGTGTTATTTGTTTGATAGCCCACACACGCCAAGGCAACATGTCGATACTCTGCAGAGCATGCTGGGTTCCAACAGCGGTATGTGGGCGTGTGTTGTCCTATTAGAAAACAGCCGCAGGGATGCTGATCATGAATAGTAGCACAAGTCGAATCAGCATATTGAGAACAAATCTGCAGGCAGGGCATGTGGGATGTCTAGAGAGTGCTCCTGCTGTCATACGAAATCGCACTCCAAACCACAACTCCAGGTGTAGGTCCAGTACGTCTAAGACGCAGACAGGTTGGTTGCAGGCCCTCAGCTGGCCTCTTTTCAAATCAACACACGACCACCACTGCCATCTACTTCTAATTAACACTCGGCCATCACTGCCACGAAGGCAGAAACAGCTTTCACCACAAAACACAACAGACCTCCATCTTGCCCTCCAATGAGCTCTCGCTTGACGTCTTGAAGTCGCAAATGGCGGCGTGTTGGGGTCTGTGGAATGCATGATACAGGGCGTCTGGCGCAGAGATGTACCTACAACGTTGAGTATTTACATAGACATTTTGATCAATGAAGTTTAATGCAATTGAAAATTCTCAAAATTGTGTTCTGACTCTGCTGGCTTGGACTTCACTGTCAATATCGAGCTCATGTGTCAGTCTTGGCCAATAAAACAAGGACCGACTGGCCGCCATGTCATCCTTTCCCAGTGGCGTCATTGGATGTGGTATGGTGGGGCATGGGGTTAGCACACAGCTCCTCCGGCCGTTGTTAGTTTCCAAGATTCTGGGAGTCGCTTCTCACCTTCGCAGTTCCTTAATTGGCATAATAAGGCATCATTTAGCTACAGATTTGGGTAGTCTGTGTCAATGGCTGACATTAGCCTAGTTTCCTTGAAAAATTTATGATTCGAACTCACAGCTGCTCTCGCTTACACAGCCTTTTATTGTCAAACATGCAAAACGGTATTGCGTACTGGCTAGGTGTTTTCATGTGTGACCTTAGTTTTGGGTAGTCCAAGAGAAACATGATGACGTTTGGATTCAGTTTTCACCTTCTCAGCTGACCAAAATGAAGGTTTCCTCCTGTTGAACATACGTTAAACCACATGAATATTTCTATAACAAGTGGAGCACAAGAAAAAAAGATTCCGTACTGCACAGTATTGACAACATTTTACTGGGTCATTGTGTCATTCGGGTTCAATCTATCAGTTATTACAATGTTTAATCAAGGTTACTCATGGTGATGCGAGCGCTCTAAGACGCTGCAGTCATGGACTGTGCGGCTGGTCCTGGCGGAGGTTCGAGTCCTCCCTTGGGCATGGGAATGTGTGTTTGTCCTTAGGATAATTTAGGTTAAGTAGCGTGTAACCTTAGGGACTGATGACCTTAACAGTTAAGGCCCATAAGATTTCACAAACATTTGAAAATTTGAACTCATGGTGATGTGGGTCAACAGGCAGGGCTGCACTACAATAATAACAATGGGAAAAACCCAGATTTCACTCGACATTTGTCCATTAAAGTTTTATGTTTGTAAGGTGGCTATAATTTCACACCTAACAATCACTCATCCACATACTTTGCTGTGATCTACAAACACAATTAGGTATGATGTGATAGGTTGTACATCGTATATATGAATATATAAAGGAGACTGACATTGTCACGAACGTCTTGCAAATAATTGTTAACACTTATTGCATGAAAGGAGACGGAGCGTCTTTATTATAAAAGTTGCGTAATGAATACTAGTAAGGTTGGAACACCAGTGGAAATGAAACGACTTGCAGAACTGAAGCCCTGGATGGAAGGCCCACACAGGTGTGTTGGTCCTGCTTAAACACAGGAAATAGCAAGACGGACATCGTAGCACCTAAGCGCTGGAGCACAACAGAGTCACGACCGGCCAGTTTTGTAGTCGAACCGGAAGGATTATACTTTGGAAACGCTGAAAATCTTGGACCCAAGTGAGAGGAACGAAGAAGCAGCACCTAGGAAACCACGCAGGCTGTGTTATTTCCAAGGATTTTTACTCAGGAGTGTACCATTGTACGAGTATAGGTTTTTCCCCGTAAACTTTCCGCGCTGGACGACAAAAGACTAAAATATGGTTGGGCGACGTTCGAAAGAATCTTTAGAGAGGGAGAATATTCCGTGGTTTCGGGAATATGTTCCGTTTTCGGAATTACGACGGTGGGGAGCCAAGCCTTGCTGGGAAGACAGCGCTGGACAGACGCGGTCTTCCGTTGTGAGCGCCCGTGTGTGACGGTCACTTGATATCAGCTTTGTTGATACAGACGAACTTGCTGTCTTTGCTCTCAGGAGAGTTTATAGTTAGAACAGTGAGGCACTGTACTCTTGCGAACCTATACGATTCTGGACCTCACCTCCTGGTTGGAAGTCGTCGTTGAGTACGCAGCGTTCAGCAATTGAGAATACTTCTTCTGCCTATACTGACGTTGAGACGTTATCTAAACTCCGTCCTTGTGGTTGGGAGTTCGCTTTTCTCGTCTGTAGAACACAAAGAGGAGAAGACAGTATTATATTAGTCAGAGGACCGCCTTCTGCCGTCCGAGTGTTTGAAAGAGTTTTATTTTGTGGCTGGAGTTCTTCCATCGACGCAGACGTGTACGAGAACCAGCAGGCCGACGCACCAGACGCAGTACATACGGTGATTTCGCGAACTGCTTCGGCTTATTAGGGCTATAAAGCTAAACAGCCGTGATCACGTTAGTGTATTTCCACTGAGGTTCCACACCACCGTAGATCATCTTTGAAAGTAGTGTCTTCAAGTGTTTGGTACGTAGATGATGTCAGTCATTTCGCATTGTGGATATTAGGTCGCGCAGTCATAATAAGGGGCGGAGTTGGGCAATTGATTAGTAATTTTGCTTAGGAAATGTAAACTTTGTAATACAAGGTTTTTTTAAGCTACAATAAAAATACGAGGCCTGTTCAGAAAGTAAGCTCCGATTGATTGCCAAATTGAAACCACAGTGAACATCAGAAATGTTTTACTTGTAACAATTAGCTACACCTTTCAGCTACTTCTCTACGTAGTCGCCGTTCTGACTTAGACTTTTGTCATAGCGTTGTACCAACTTTTCAATAGCCTCATCATAGAAGGCAGCCGCCAGAGCTTTCCGCCAATTCTCCACGCTGGGCTACACCTCGTTGTCTGTGTCAAAATGTTGTCTTCAAAGACAGCGGTTCATGTGACCAGAGATGAAACTCAGGGGGAGACAATTGCGGACTGTATTGTGGGTAATCTCACATTTCCATTTGAAAACGATGCAGGAGCATCTTCATTGCCCCTGCAGAATGCGGCTGAGAATTGTCTTGAAGAAGAAACAGCACGACAGTTATGTAATGTTAGCTGCATAGCTTCAGGCGAAATTTCTCACCAGGCCCTCGTACTTGGCGGCAGACACTATTTTCTAGACATCTTTACGCACTCACTGCGAGCTCAGAAATGAGAAGAGCGACGTGATGCTAACTGGGGTTATACTAGAGACACTACCCAACACATCTGTGCAAAGCTTTATCGGATTTTCATAGTCGTCTCCATTTCGCGACCGATAGGAGCTTACTTTCTGAACGCCCCTCGTATAAGCAGGAACAACGTTTATCATTTAGTAGGATTAGTTGCCTTCATTATTCCTCTGTGTTTAGATTGTAATTTATAGAATTAAGAGATCCTAAGATCTGCTTTAGGGGGTAGTCAGACAGGGCCAAACCTTCATTTTTGCGTTTGTTATTTTCCGTTGCACACATTCATTTTACACCCGCCTGTAGTAGCATCTTGGATATTTACTTAGGTACAACTGACAAATAAAGAAATTGCCTAACAGAAAGGGGAAGGTCTGTTGAGACATGGCTAGTTGTCGATGTAACTCCATACGCGTACATACCATCAACGGGTATGTAAGTGATCAGATTTGCAATTCTGTGTGGAAGGACCACCAGAGTGTATTGGCGATTTTCGTGTCTAGCGTTTTTGCCGGGCATGGTAGGTTATATAACTCAGTAGATCCATAAAGTCTTAGCGATCTCATGAACTTTTATTTGGCGGTCTTGCATCACCGTATCATGAATTTTGTCAATGGTTTCCTGTGTGGTGATCTCAACTGATCGGCCAGATAGTGCTTCGTCTACAGTGGGGCTCCGACACGTTTTTTTTTTCACGTGAACTTCATCCAATTTTGTTTTGATTTGTGCGGCATGCCAGTCTTTCAAATAAAAGGCAGATCTTGTGTGATCACTGTGAAGGACACAGAGCCGCCCGGTACTGGTGTCAGACAACATTATCAGCACCTGACAGTTTGAACGGGGCCTCATTGTGGGTCTCCATTTGGCCATCAGTTCGAGTCGTACAATATTGAGATTTTTGAGGCATTCGGATGTGACAGTGGACCATTGTTGGACTGCTTGGGAGTGTGAGGGGAGGGACACTCGCCGTCAGTGTTTCCGGTCGACACGTCTGACACCATAATTGAGGATCACAAGTAACATATCTGCACTTGCCATCCGAGAACAGGCTACGGACTCCATGCATAATTCTGTGTCATCCCACATCATTGGTCGGAGACTAGCAGCAGCCGGAATGGGAATGTACTATCCCATGAGTAGGCTGGCGGTAATAACGCAACACAGACGGCTACATTTAGAGTGGTGCCGTGACAGAGAAGCATGGTCTGCTGATAAATGAGATCACATTGCATTCAGCGATGCATCACTGTTCTGCACGACTTCGGATGACGATCGTTAGCGAGTGTGGTGGCACCTGGGGCGATGCTCTTTTCTTCCAATATTTCGAAGAGGCTCAGGCGCGTTACACCTGGCTTGATGCTGTTGGGAGGACACATCTGGTAGTGATTGTAGAACTCTGACTGCACAACGGTACTTCAAGGACATCCTGAGTCTCTATGTGTGATCTCTCACGCGGCAGTATCTTGGAGCAATTTTTCAACAAGATAATGCTCGTGAACTCTGTCCTGGGGGCAGTATCCAGGATATCAAGGACCAGTTACAACAGTTACGGGCCTGAGAAGAGAATGCGAAGACTTTATGACACCCTTACCAGCCGGGTCAGTGCATGCATCCAGACCATAGGGATCGCAACGCCATACTGATAAATCGGCTCTTGCTGCCTAGTACCTTGTAGGTTCTACTCGACTTTGTAATCTCTGAAAAAAAAAAAACCATCACATACCGTCTCAGCCTGTGAAGTTTAATTTCGTTTGCTCCTCCGCTTCTGGGTGCTTCATTTCTTAATTGAGGAACCGTATTTGAGAATGAAATCAAGAGAAAAAAGTGGACTGGTATTGATTATTGAGTTTTGCAGAGTAAACATGATCTCAATCTAAAATAAGTTACAAAATTAGCAAATGAGGGTGTTTTCTTATTTTTGGTAAAAAAGTAAGAAAAATGTTGGTTTCGTAAACATCTCACATTACTTCTCAAGATAGTCTCCTTGAAGGGCTATACCCTTGGTCCAGCGATCCTCCAGCTTTTTTAGCTCATCGGAAAAACAGGTTCTGTCAAACTGTGCAAAATACCCGTTGAGTGCAACTATCACGCTCTCATTTGATGAAAATATCTTCCCAGCAAGCCAATGTTTCATGTTAGGGTACGGAAAGAATTCTCTTGGGGTTAAGTCTTGTGGATAGGGTGGATAAGGAAGCAATTTATGCACTTTAACCATTGTTATTGCTGGTATATGCGATGGTCGCTTGGGGCTAAGTCTGGTGACAAGGGTGGACGAGGAACCAATTCATGCACTTTCGCCATTGTTATCGCTGATGTGTGGGGGTAGTGCATTATCCTGGTGAAAGAGCACTTTTTTGCTTGCCAGTCTTGGTCTTTTTCTAGCTTCTGCCAGTTTCATTCGATCCAACAATAAAGCATAATTGGGTCCAGTTATGGTTCTGCCTTTTTCCAAGTAATTTATGAAGATTATTCCCTGGGAATCCCAGAAAACAGTGGCCATTACGTTACCAGCTGACAAAATGGTCCTTGCCTTCTTCGGTGTACTTCCATTAGATCGTGTCCATCGCCTTGACATCCTTTTTGACCCTGGTGTGTAATGATGGACTCAGATTTCATCAACAGTCGAAAATCTGCATGAAAAGTCTTGCAGATTGCAATTAAACGTCACCACACATTGTGTTGAAATGTTGTGCCGGACGTGCTTTTGGTCGACAGTGAGCAATCGCTGCACTCACTTTGCATGCAGCTTCATCATAGCCACTTTATCGTGCAGGATATTACGCACTCGCTCAGTACAGATGCTTAGTCTTGGGAATCTCATGAATTTCTATTCGGCCATCTTGCATTACCATATCATGAATTTAGTCCATGGTTTCCAGTGTGTTGATTTCAGTTTATCGGCCAGAAAGCGCTTCGTCTTCGGTGGTGGTCGGGTCACATTTAAAGTTATTAATCCAAAAATAAATGGCCTTCATTGTGCGTAGTCCGCGTGAACGTCATCCAATTCTGTTTTGATTTGTGCGACATGCCAACCCCTCAAATAAAAATGTTTAATAACTGCTCGAAACTCGATTTCCTCCATTTTCTCCATTTTCAATCGCAGTCGACCCAATGACCTATTCAGACGGATGTCAACGATGAACTGCACGCTGTACATTATTGAGATTCTTTATACGATCCTTGGAATAATCAAACGTAGCAAACCTGAAGCTGCAACAAAAAAATTCCATTCCATCGTGGAAATTTACCAGACTTACAAATCCACCCTCGTATTCTGACATTTGGAAAGAATTCTTCATCAAAATATAAGAGGTATTAGAGATAAAGTTAGTGAACTGCTAATAGATGTTAACTCTGAAATTATTGGTATATCAGAGCACCACTTAAATAATTTGATAATTCAGAGGCTTCCTTCACCAGGCTACAGATTAGCTGGCTGTTTCTGAAGGAGTTCCTTGCGGGGTGGGGGAGTGGCTCTTTACGTAAAAAACAGTATTTCATTTGAGTCCATAGACGTATCACGACACTGCACTGAACAGATATTTGAAAGTTGTGCAGCATTAGTTGAATTTAGTGAAACTAAACTTCTAATTGCTGTTGTTTATAGGCCCCCTAACTCCGACTTCAGAGCATCTTTGCTTAAGGTAGAGAGGGTTCTTGATTCACTTTGTAGGAAGTACCAGAAAGTAGTTATATATGGTGACTTCAATATTAATTTTGTACGTGATTGTGTAAGAAAAAGGATGTTGGTAGATCTCCTAAATTCATATGATCTGATGCAAACTGTGTTTTTTCCAACTAGAGTGCAGGGGAACAGTAGCATAGTCATAGACAATATTTTTATTCATTCTTCAGTACTAGATGGGCATTCTGTTAGTAAAAGGGTGAATGGCCTTTCAGACCATGATGCACAAATTTTAACACTAAAAGATTTTTGTACTCAAACCAGTGTCGTATTTAATTACAAACTACGTAGGAAAGTTAATCCAACAGCAATAGAGTTTTTCAAAACTTGTCAAGGAACAAGAGTGGCAAGATGTTTATAGTGCCGATAATATAGATGATAAATACAATGCTTTCCATCACACATTTCTCATGCTCTTTGTGAGTTGCTTTCCATTAGAACATTCTAAACTGGGTACTAGCAGTAATGAACAGCCCGGTTGGCTGACTAGTGGGATAAGGATATCATGTAGAACAAAGCGGGAATTATATCAAAATGTTTAGTCACAATCAAGCTACAGTAGCCTATTACAAACAGTACTGTATGGTGCTTAAAAATGTTATTAGCAAGGCAAAAAGTATGTGGTATGCAAATAGAATAGCTAATTCACAGGATAAAATTAAAGCCATATGGTCAGTTGTGAAGGAAGTGTCTGGTCAGCAGCACAAGGTTGATGATATAAAGTCAGTTTGCAGTAATAGTATTTCTGTTACTGATAAATCAGATATATGTACAGTATTTAACGACCATTTTCTGAGCATTGCTGGTGAATTAAATAAAAATTTCTTAGCAAATGCCTTTCCGAGATTGACGTCTGAAATACTCCTCTGTGATACAGACAAGAGGGAGATTGAGTCAATAATTAAATTACTGAAGACTAAGGACTCTCATGGTTATGATGGAGTGTCTAGTAGAATATTAAAGTACTGTGCTGCACATGATAGCCCTGTATTTAGCCATATTTGTAATTTTTCCTTTAGGAATGGTCAGTTTCCTGAGCGATTAAAGTACTCAGTAGTAAAGCCGCTTTATAAAAAGGGAGAAAGGGATAATGTAGATAATTTTAGACCTATTTCTGTGCCATCAGTGTTTGCAAAAGTTATCGAAAAGGCTGTGTATGTAAGGTTAATTGATCATTTTATATCACACGATTTGGTATCAAATGTACAGTTCGGCTTTAGAAGTCGTTTGACAACTGAAAATGCTATACTCTCTTTTCTCTGTGAGGTACTGGATGGGCTAAACAAAAAGTTTCAAACGCTTGGCGTATTTTTTGATTTAACAAAGGCATTTCACTGTGTTGATCTCACAATATTGCTCCAGAAGTTGGACCATTACAGAATAAGGGGAGTAGCTCGCAATTGGTTCACCTCTTACTTTAGCAACAGGCAGCAAAAGGTCATTATTCACAATGTTGATAACGGCTGTGAAGTGGGATCTGAGTGGGGTACTGTCAAGTGGGGGGTGCCCCAGGGATCAGTGTTGGGGCCGCTCCTGTTCCTTATTTATATAAATGATATGCCCTCTAGTATTATTTCTGTTTGCTGCTGACACTAGCTTGGTAGTAAAGGATGTTGTGTGTAACATTGACTCGATTTCAAGTAGTGCAGTACATGACCTCAGTTCATGGCTTGTAAAAATAAACTAACGTTCAATCACAGTAAGACTCAGTTTTTACAGTTTCTAACACATAATTCAACAAAACCTGACCTTTTAATCTCACAGAACAGGCATGTGATTAGTGAAACTGAACGGTTCAAATTCCTAGGTGTTCAGACAGATAGTAAGCTGTCGTGGAAAGCCCACGTTCAGGATCTTGTTCTAAGACTTAATACTGCCATTTTCACTATTCGAACGGTATCGAAAGTGAGTGATACTTTGACACGTAAATTAGTCTACTTTGGTTATTTTCATTCACTTATGTCGTATGGTATTATGTTTTGGGGTAACTCTTCCAATTCTAGAAGGATATTTTTGGCTCAGAAACGGGCGGTTCGGGCAATAAGTGGTGTGAGTTCACGAACCTCTTGTCGACCGCTGTTCACGAGTCTGGGTATTTTGACATTGGCCTCTTAATATGTATATTCCTTATTGTCGTTTCTTGTTACCAATATTAGTCTATTTCCAACAATAAGCAGCTTTCACTCGGTTAATACTCGGCAGAAATCAAGCCTCCATTTGGATCGGACTTCCTTAACTCTTGTGCAAAAAGGTGTGCAGTATACTGCTGCATCAATTTTCAATAAGCTGCCACTCGAATTCAAAAATCTTAATAGTAATCCACGCATTTTCAAATCGAAACAGAAGAGTTTCCTCATGGTTCACTCCATCTATTCCGTCGAGGAGTTCCTTGAAAAATTAAGCTGATTCTCATTGTATTACTGATAGCGTTTGCTTAAACTTATGGACTGATTTTCTTGCAGGTTCATGAACATTTATTTTTATCTGTTATTACTTTTATGTTGTAAGTTCATGTACTGACACGTTCCATGACTTTGGAGATTTGCTCCTCAATTTGATCCTACGGAACTTGACATGTAAATAAAAAATAAAAAATAATTATTCGATTTAGATCAGAGCATGAAGCGACAGTGGGCATGACGCCGAGTTAGCTTTCCTGTAGGGTAAAGCACATCTCGAAGTGTAGCTGCAGAATGCGGGCAGGCGGTTCATATTCTGATAGACACCACGACCACTATTAAAAGCTGTTCTACTCTTCTGATGATGAATGCGTAAGCTCTCTACAAAAAGCACTCGCCAACATGGCGCCTAGCACGAGGTCCGGTAATCACTGGCATCCTTTTCTTTTTTGGAGTAAGTACTAATAAGAAGTAGTTAATAATTACTATTTCTGGACGTGAGATCAAATGAGCTGTACTTCTTCCACTGTGTTGAAGGTCATTTTTGAGCGTTGTTGTCCAAAATGTTGCACACTATGGTCAGGATAACATGAAGCAGTGACAGGAATATTGAAAGACTAAATTTGCGTCGATCTGCTGCGTATGTCACTGGTAAACGGTCGCTGGGGAAGGAGTGACCTCGAATTCTAAGGAGAGAAAATGGGGTTACAGCCCATCCGTAGCCAGGGGCGAGAGTCAGTGACAATTTTACCACCCTGGACGATGGCACGAAGTCAAAAAATCCGTGGATCACGGGGATTTTGGTTCCCTATCGTCAGTAACTTGTTAGTTAAGGCCATGGAAGCGAGCGTTTTTTCTGAATTTGGCTCATTACCGTAGACGAAACGGATTGCTTCTGCTAAACTACTTCCGGGACCATAATAGGGAGACAGGTTTTGTGACGTTTCGTTGGTCGGTACACCCATCGAAATCACAGTCGGTGTAGCTGGGTCGGACGCACTTTGTCCTTCAGAATACCGATATTAACACAACAAAGCAGAAATCTTACAAGTTCGGAGTTAAAACGGGTCCTTACAAAACAGCTCCCTTCGATTTTCTCTACACTTACAGGATTTGAAGCTCAGGGTCTTGGCATCAATTTCTTAAACCAGTAAGGTGGACTTAGGAAAAAGAGAGCGAGGGTGGGAGAGAGAGAGAGAGAGAGAGAGAGAGACAGACAGAGAGAGAAAGAGAACCAATTCGTTCCGTATCGATTATTTGCTAGTAACCTTTACTCTTATCTGTGCACCCACTGAACGACTTTCTCTTCGGAGTCTGCCACGTTGGGGCAGCCGTCGACTAAGTGAGGGATTGCCCCCCCCCTCTCCGCCTCCCCCCCCCCCCCCTCACGTGTCACTCACCCACTAGCCCACAGAGGGGGGCGCGGAAAGTAATAAGAGGAGAGGCGCCGGCTTTCAAGGACAAATTTATATTTCATATTACACCAGGAAAATACTTCCGGCGAGGAAATATTGCTAGCGCCAGATTCTCATTTCCATGAACCAACTCCCTCGTCGTTAATTTGCTATTTTATTTCACAAGAGCTGACCAGTAGATCCTGTCAACAGCAATGCTGAGAAAAATCGCGAGTAATATTTCATCACACATCACTGTCACCGATCACGCACAGGGCCAACTACTTACTAAACATTTAACAACCAGTAATAATGTGCATGACAACGTGACCGCCACTTCCTTGCAACATAGATTACAAGAATAGATTGCTAACCACAGTGATTGTGACTGTCGGCTCGAGTTCAGCCAGGTGGTGAGCTAGCTAGAAGCTGAATTTTGCTGCGTGTTCAGCGGAAGTAGTTAAACGGATTTAAAGTAAAGTGATGCAAGTTGCATCATTCCCATGGATAAGTGGGTGATTCGCAGTGTGACAGGAGATTCCGTGGAAGTGATTCACCGACTATCTCCTCTCCTTTGACAGTACGCAGTTGTAACAAGGAAAAGATTCGAGCTTAATCAAAATACAGCCTTCTTTCGCATCTTCCTCTGTTCCTATCGGCAACGTTAGCTCTAAATGCAGAATCAAAGTGTGTAAATACCAAGTTGATTATCTGACATTAGCTTTGATCAGCATTTTATTGAACAATGAGGAGCAACCGCAATGTGTTATTTATTTGGAGGTTTCAGCCAACGACAGGCTGAAGCCTATAAAATTAAACAGACACCTGCGACAAAACATCCAGATCATGTTTTTTAATAGTCATGACCGTCAAAAATGGCTCTGAGCACTATGCGACTTAACTTCTGAGGTCATCCGTCGCCTAGAACTTAGAACTAATTAAACCTAACTAGCCTAAGGACATCACACGCATCCATGCCCGAGGCAGGATTCGAACCTGCGACGTAGCGGTCGCTCGGTTCCAGACTGTAGCGCCCCGGCCGGCGGACCGTCAACTAAAGGAAACGTCAGATTCTTAAAAAAAAAAAGTATTAGTTCTTAAGAAAGCCCTAGAAGTATTCTACTTAATTACAAAGTCCAAATCACCACATATTACTGGTAAAAAATTACTTCTTCTCGCAGCCGTCAAAACGTGCAAAATCTTGCGTAGAGAGAGATTTGGTGAGTGAAGTCGAAGCCACTCACTGGCTAATCGTATTGATACAATAGCCACTGACATGAAAAATCATTACTACAAAGTCCTCCTGATAGTCGAAAATTCGTCCTGCGACTGATATCGGGAATGTGTCCCAGTTTCTTGTTTTTATACGTAATTGTTATGCAAATTAGATACACTGTGACTTTCTGCTTTGTAAAGATCTGAAGGAAGGACTAAGGGTGAAGATATTTTCTTGCTTGTGAATTTCTTTCTTGATGACAACAATCTGTCATGGATAAACTGTGCTGGTATATGTACCGATGGGGCAACAGTATTTACTGGAACTAAAAAGAGGGTCATGATAAGAGTGTGTGCTGTTTCACTTTCTATAAAATTCACATACTTCATGATACATAGGGAGACACTGGCTTCTAAAGTACTTCAACCGGAAGTCAATTAAAGTGCTGAACGATACATTCATTGTTGTAAAATTTGGCTGTTTTCTTTCCATTCTTTGCCGCGAGCTGGGTTCTACTCATGATTCGCTTCTGTTGCACATGGACGTAGGTTTGTTGTTTCGTGGCAAAGATCTTCGTCGCGTTGTGGAGCTGAAGTATGAACTTCGCCTTTTCCGATAGAACAATAGTTCTACACTCACTGCTGTGTTTCTGGATGAAGAATCGCATCCGATATTCTTCTGCTTGGCCGACGTTTCTGAGAAACTGAATGATCTTAACAAATAACTGAAACAGTCGTATCATTTTTCTAAGCGAGAAAGTGATATCATTTAAGGGAAAACTTGGAGTTGCAAAACGGAGATGGTGTGAGGTAACTGCGAGATGATTTCTTATCTGAATGATTTCGTGAAGGACAATGAGTTGGATGGAGGTAAAATTAATAGAATTGGCGTAATACATCTCGAAAATCTCCGTCAACAATCCGAAGACAAATTTCTAGGACCTTTATGTGAGTATGATTGGATCCAAAATCCAGTCGATACGATCACAACAGACCACTTGTCAACAGCAGGACAGGTGGAGCTAACAGAACTCTCAAGTGATAGAACACTTCGAAATGAACTTAAATCCAATCCCAATTTTGGGTCCAGAGTTGGAATGATTATACCAATGTTACAAGAAGGGTAGTGGGCATGTTTTATTACCCTTCGCATCAACACAGTTGTGTGAGTCAACATTTTCCGCAATAGCATTAATCAAAAATGGTTCAAATGGCTCTGAGCACTATGGGACTTATCATCTGAGGTCATCAGTCGCCTAGAACTTAGAACTACTTAAACCTAACTAACCTAAGGACATCACACACATCCATGCCCGAGGACCGAGCGAGGTGGCGCAGTGGTTAACACACTGGACTCGCGTTCGGGAGGACGACGGTTCAGTCCCGCGTCCGGCCATCCTGATTTAGGTTTTCCGTGATTTCCCTAAATCGCTCCAGGTAAATGCCGGGATGGTTCCTTTGAAAGGGCACGGCCGACCTCCTTCCCCATCCATCCCTAAACCGACGAGACCGATGACCTTGCAGTTTGGTCTCTTCCCCCAAAACAACCAACCAACCAACCAACCATGCCCGAGGCAGGATTCGAACCTGCGACCGTAGCGGTCGCGCGGTTCCAGACTGTAGCGTCTAGAACCGCTCGGCCACATTGGCATTAATCGGGACGAAACATCAGCATCGAATGAAGCTGGAAACGGATCTGCGAGTTGCTGTTTCAAAGAGCCAAACAAGACTGCATCTGACTTCTTCACGAAGTCAGAAAATTCACGAATTGTGAACCGTGTGCAATTTTACTCTTGTTTATTTCCTTAATGGATGATCAATTTGAATACATCAGAGTGTTGTCTATTGTTCTGACGTAAATTGTATGCTGTGATCTTCCTAGTATTAAAACATTCTAAATGAATTAAAAGCAATGTAAATGGAAACAGCTAAACTTTCAATAACTGCACACGCATACATAGTTATTTGTAAACTATCTATAATTGTTAACTTACGCCACCTTTGAATAATGCAAATATATGACAATTTTTTAAAAAAGATTTAACTATGATTTTCTAGGAGGACACTCAATCGATGCTGGGTACGAAACACCTACCTATCAAATGGGGGGTGGCAGCAGTAAAAAGTAACCAGAATGTATTCATACAATATTTGAGAATGAAAACACTCGGTGACTTGCAACAAACTTTATGCATAACCTTTACGAAACTCTTTCTCGCTGACAGTCCCCAGAAAATAATGAAAAAAATTCATTTCTTACTACATTTCTCCTGTTCATATAGTAAAACTACCGTATCAGGCATGCGGTTTTATTTTATTAACTGTATTCGCGACACATTTTGCAGGCGGCATTAACATACATCACTGAATGTACCAGCAGAATTATATCATTGTACGACACATTGTTTAGGAGATATGCCGTCATAAACACAGGTGCATGACAGACTGCCGCATCGTGCATGTCTTTTAAGTTCATTACTTCTTTACTAATGACTCCATTCAAAAAACATTCCTCACACAGCATTCAAATATGCGGCTGAAAGTACGTACAAAAGTATATCATTGTACGTACAACACTTAGGTCAGGGGATATGACATCATAAACACTGAGATGCGTGAAAAAAAGCCGCATCGTGCATGGCGTTACAATTTTTCACTTCTTTTCTGCTGACTCTGGTCACAACACGTATCGCAGACAGTATTCACATAGGCAGTTGGATGTAACCGCAATATTATGTCACATTGGGCGACCCATAGTTCAGATGCGGCGTCTAAAAACTGAGATGCCTAAAAACGTAACTGCAGGCCGAAATTCGGTACAGATACAGGTGAGATATGTGTCAAAATATGTATGAAATCTTCTTCTTAAGTTGCCAATCCTAAGATTGATTTGCAGCAGCTCTCCATTCAGTGCGATTGTCGGCCAGCCTCTTCAATTCCGTGAAACTTCCGCATCCTAGGTCCTGCATTATCTGGCTTATGTACTTTCTTCTAGGTCTGCCTCTTGCCCTTTTGCCCTCCACAAGGCCTTCCGTTATAGTGTGGAGAAGACTTTCATGTCTCAGAATGTGTCCCATCCATATATCTCTCCTCTTCTTGACCGTCTTCCAAAGAACTGGAACTTCCTCCGCTCTCTGCAGGACTTCTTCATTTGTCATCTTGGCCGTCCATGGAATTTTTAACATCCTTCGCAGACACCACATCCTTCAATCCTTATATGTTAACTATATGTGAAATATTGGTGACATGTGCGTACGTGGGTAAAGCCCTGGATCTATTTTACTTAGGAGAAAAATCGAGCGAGGTGGCGCAGTGGTTAGCATACTGGGCTCGCATTCGGGAGGGCGACGGTTCAGTTCCGCTTCTGGCCATCCTAATTAGGGTTTTCCGTGATTTCTCTAAATCATTTCAGGCAAATGCCAGGATGGTTCCTTTGAAAGGGCACGGCCGACTTCCTTCCCCATCCTTCCCTAATACAATGAGATCAATGACCTCGCTGTTTGATCTCCTCCCCCAGATCAACCCAGCCCTACTTAGGAGAAAAAGAACTTCATAGCCGAGATCGTTATAAAAAAAAAGCCTCATTGTAGATAACCAGTTTCGGTAAAACTAAGTTACCATCTTCAGATTTTCATAAACGTTATCACAAACATCTTGTGCCATCTACAGTACACACAAAATCTTTCCATTGAATTTCCAGGTGCATAAAACATTTACTGAGCGAGACGTTGGCGTGTCAAAATTAAAATTACTGTAGGTATCACAATTCGCTGAAACGTCGTTCCCATAACGAAACACAATACATCGATGTTTTTGCGAAGTGTGATGTACACAGTAATTTTAATTTTCTTGTGCCAACACATTGCTCATTTAATGTTTTTTGTACCTAGAAATTCATAGGAAAGATTATGTATATAGAAGGCACAAGATGTTTGTAATAACTTTATGAAGATCTGAAGATGGTGACTTAGTTTTACTGGAACCGGTTACCTACAGTACACTGTGGGGGTAAAAACCAGAAACTTCCTATTGAGGTGGGGGTGATAGTGTGTAGAGAGAAGGGGAGATGGTGACAGACAGAGAGAGGAAGGAGGAGATGGACATATGATAGGGAGAAGGAGAAGATGGTAAGAGAAAGGATGAGGAGGAAATGAACAGAGAAAGAGAAGGTGATGGACAGAGAGGGACCAAATGGATAGAGAAAGGAGAAACAAGGGATGGACAGAGGGAGGAAGAGATAAGCACACAGAGAGTGAGTAGGAGATGGACAGAGAAAGGAAAGAGGAGGAGATGGACAAAAGGAGGTGGCAGAAGGAGATGGTGGGCAGAAGAGGAGATGGCCAGGCAGAGGGGGGTGAAGGAGATGATCAGAGAAAGGGGGATGAGGAGATGGCAGAGGGGGAAGAGCAGATGGACAGAGGGGAACTAGCAGATGGACAGAGAGAAGAGTAGGCCAGAGAGAGGGGTAGGAGACATGTAGTGAGGAGTATACAGAGAGAGATGGAATGGAGGAGATGGACAGAGGTGTGTGTGTGGGGGGGGGGGGGTAGGTGATGGACAGAGAGTGGGAAGAGGGGCTCCATAGAAAGAGGAGGATGAGGAGATAGAGAGAGAGGGGAAGGCGGAGATGGACAAACTGAGATGGTAGGTGGAGTTAGAGGTGGGAGGAGAAGATAGTAGTGAAAGGAGCAGATGGACAAAGGGGGGAAGAGCAGATGGAGTTAGGGGGAGGAGGAGATGGACAAAGAGAGGGGTAGGAGTGGAAAGGCAGGGGCCTGGGGAGCAGAGATGGACAAATAGGAGACGGTAATGAATACATGTGGTAGTAACAAGTGATACTTTCATACGGTATGAAATCATGTGATATGCAAAGTGGCTGCATTTATACACGCTGAGGAAGAGAGAGAACAGCGTACATATGAAAGCAGCAGTGGTCCGCACACGTGAAATATTTTATTAAAAACAAAGCTCTTTTCATGCGACGACTCTCGAAAAAGGTAACATTTTTGCATTTTCTAAACGCGGGCGAACCATATTGGCTGTCTGGATGAAATATTAACTGCTGCGTTAGAATGCGAATCAGTGGGGAAGTTCCCATTCTCTTCATGAGTTGCGTATATCTCGCGATCGAATTTAGCAAGACGGCACTATCATTCACCAAACAGGTTGTGCCTTCCATGATATTTCTCACGTACTTTGAAGAACTGGTCTTTGTATGGGAGTGCTAAACCCAGCACGTCTTTCAGATCATGGTAACCGATGTGGACTATGGAGATTTTGTATATACAGGGTGATTCACGACGATATGCAAATAATATTTTACAAGTGAAACTAAAGAAAAAATTCATATAAACATAGGTTCTCAAAGATTTAGTTTCAGAGTTACTGTTGATAAAAGATCTTGCCTGAACTTTAACAACTTCGCTAATATGAAGCCATTGAAAAACTGTAGGAGGTTAAAGTAAAGCACGATCTCCATTTATTTTGTTGTTATTGGTATGGTGAATCTAATAAAACATGTCCCAGACGTGTATCTGCAGTAGTTTACCAGAAAATCCAGAGAAGAAAACATTATTATACATGTAAATTTGTTTACTATCCATTAAGAATGTAGAAACGTTTATGTCATTGTTGGCGACCGTTAATGAGTTGTTTCAGTCGTTTCCTAACCTTGAAACGAGTTCGTTTACTTCATTGTTCAGTGAAAGAACATGATAACAACAGTGTATTTAAATGAAACCACAGAGTAATTGTTGTAGTTTGTAGGTTAGTTATGAAATAGGGATGGCTTTCAAATCTACAACAGAGGAATAACCCGATATGGCGTTTATTTATGGCTGCAGTTAACGAATATCGCGTACGTTATCCAACTCGGAGGATTCCGAATGCACGGACCATTAGAGGAGTATTTCGAATGTTACGGGAGACATGTTCTCTGCCTAGCATTCATAATCAATACGAGCGCTCGATATGTGAAGACGATGATGAGGATATTATGGATGCTGTTCAACATAGCCCGGGTACCAGTACACACTCAACGATTAGGCATTTCACAATTAAGGTATGGCGTACACTGAAGTACAATAATCTGTATCCGTACCATAAACAAAAAGTGCATCGTTTACATCTGGGAGATATGCCTCAAATGGTTCAAATGGCTCTGAGCACTATAGGACTTAACATCTGAGGCCATCAGTCCCCTAGAACATAGAACTACTTAAACCTAACTAACCTAAGGACATCACACACATCCATTCCGGGGGCAGGATTCGAACCTGCGACCGTAGCGGTCGCGCGGTTCCAGACTGATGCTCCTAGAACCGCTCCACCACACCGGCGGGCCGGAGATCCTGCCCTCCGTTTGGAGTTGTGCAACTGGTTAAATACTAATCGGCAGTTACACAAATACATTTTATTTACTGATAAGACACAGTTTATTCGAGATGGTATAAACATTTTACGTAACGAGCACGTTTGGTCTGAAGCAAACCCACATGCAACAGTGCAACGCAATTTCCAGTAGCGATTTATCATAAATGTGTGGTGTGGTATAATCCACACACACTTTATCGGACCATTCATTTTCCCAGAACGTCTAACTGGGGAGATGTACTTACAGTTCCTTCAAGAAGAAATGCGCCGCTTACTCGAAGATGTTCCACTTGCTACGCGATTGCAAATGTACACTCCTGGAAATGGAAAAAAGAACACATTGACACCGGTGTGTCAGACCCACCATACTTGCTCCGGACACTGCGAGAGGGCTGTACAAGCAATGATCACACGCACGGCACAGCGGACACACCAGGAACCGCGGTGTTGGCCGTCGAATGGCGCTAGCTGCGCAGCATTTGTGCACCGCCGCCGTCAGTGTCAGCCAGTTTGCCGTGGCATACGGAGCTCCATCGCAGTCTTTAACACTGGTAGCATGCCGCGACAGCGTGGACGTGAACCGTATGTGCAGTTGACGGACTTTGAGCGAGGGCGTATAGTGGGCATGCGGGAGGCCGGGTGGACGTACCGCCGAATTGCTCAACACGTGGGGCGTGAGGTCTCCACAGTACATCGATGTTGTCGCCAGTGGTCGGCGGAAGGTGCACGTGCCCGTCGACCTGGGACCGGACCGCAGCGACGCACGGATGCACGCCAAGACCGTAGGATCCTACGCAGTGCCGTAGGGGACCGCACCGCCACTTCCCAGCAAATTAGGGACACTGTTGCTCCTGGGGTATCGGCGAGGACCATTCGCAACCGTCTCCATGAAGCTGGGCTACGGTCCCGCACACCGTTAGGCCGTCTTCCGCTCACGCCCCAACATCGTGCAGCCCGCCTCCAGTGGTGTCGCGACAGGCGTGAATGGAGGGACGAATGGAGACGTGTCGTCTTCAGCGATGAGCGTCGCTTCTGCCTTGGTGCCAATGATGGTCGTATGCGTGTTTGGCGCCGTGCAGGTGAGCGCCACAATCAGGACTGCATACGACCGAGGCACACAGGGCCAACACCCGGCATCATGGTTTGGGGAGCGATCTCCTACACTGGCCGTACACCACTGGTGATCGTCGAGGGGACACTGAATAGTGCACGGTACATCCAAACCGTCATCGAACCCATCGTTCTACCATTCCTAGACCGGCAAGGGAACTTGCTGTTCCAACAGGACAATGCACGTGCGCATGTATCCCGTGCCACCCAACGTGCTCTAGAAGGTGTAAGTCAACTACCCTGGCCAGCAAGATCTCCGGATCTGTCCCCCATTGAGCATGTTTGGGACTGGATGAAGCGTCGTCTCACGCGGTCTGCACGTCCAGCACGAACGCTGGTCCAACTGAGGCGCCAGGTGGAAATGGCATGGCAAGCCGTTCCACAGGACTACATCCAGCATCTCTACGATCGTCTCCATGGGAGAATAGCAGCCTGCATTGCTGCGAAAGGTGGATATACACTGTACTAGTGCCGACATTGTGCATGCTCTGTTGCCTGTGTCTATGTGCCTGTGGTTCTGTCAGTGTGATCATGTGATGTATCTGACCCCAGGAATGTGTCAATAAAGTTTCCCCTTCCTGGGACAATGAATTCACGGTGTTCTTATTTCAATTTCCAGGAGTGTATTTTCAACATGACGGCGCGCCTCCACATTTCACCAACGCCGTTACTACACATTTAAATTAAAATTTTCCCTAGAAATGGATTGGTGGTGGTGCTACACGTCTGTGGCTTCCAGATCGCCCAGTTTAACACCAATGGATTTTGTGTACGGCGATGGATGAGAGACATAGTTTATGAGGACAAAGTCAATACACGTGAAGCATTACTTACTCGCATTATGAATACAATAGACGAAATTAAGAATAACGCTGTGAAACTGTAACGAGCAACAAAATCTGCTCCCGCACGTGCAACTAAATGCACTGAACTCGGTGGAGACATTTTTGAATTTTTATTGTGAATGTATAGTAAAATTTTATGTACAATGTACAACTTCCTTAACACTGAGCTTTGTTTTTTCCGGTTTAACATCTATGGTATTAATAAAAGCAGATTATCTGACACATTCATACAGTTTAAGTTAACGTTATGACCATCATTTTTCCAAATTAAATTCTCTACAACTTCTGTTGAAAATTTGTGAAATTGTCTGGACTTTAAAAAACAGATTGGGCCAAGTAGTTAATAAATTAAAAATTTTATGAAATTACGTCTTTATTTCTCTGGATATACACGTCTGGGATATGTTTTATTAGATTCACGAGATAAATAACAACAAAATAAACGGAAATCGTGCTTTACTTTAACCTCGTACAGTTTTGCGATGGCTTCATATTAGCGAAGTTGCTAAATTTCAGGCAAAATATTTTATTAGCGGTAACTCCGTAAAATTGTAAATTTGTGGTAAGATCTTATGGGACCAAACTGCTTAGGTCATCGGTCCCTAAGCTTACACACTACTTAATCTAACTTTAACTTACGCTATGGAGGAGGGAGGACTCGAACCTTCGACGGGGGGAGCCGCGCGGACCGTGACAAGACGCCCCAGACCGGGCTGCTCGTAACTCCGTAACTAAATATTTGCGGGCCTATGAGTATATCAACTTTTTTCTTTAGTTTTACTTCTAGAATAACATATTAAAATATTTGCATATCTTGGTGAATCATCCTGTATGTGGCAGAATAATAAGTAAATTTAACGTAAATCTTATACCTTTTATTTTAAATACGTACCATTCACATATTCAGTTAAATTCTTGTGAGATAACACGTACGACGAAATATAAAGCCTTTCACGAGTATTTTGTGTGGAAGTAAACGATATAAATGTCGTGTGACTAGGGCCTCCCGTCGGGTAGACCGTTCGCCGGGTGCAAGTCTTTCGATTTGACGCCACTTCGGCGACTTGCGCGTCGATGGGAATGAAATTATGATGATTAGGACAACATAACACCCAGTCGCTGAGCGGAGAAAATCTCCGACCCAGACGGGAATCGAACCCGGGCTCTTAGGATTGACATTCGGTCGCGCTGACCACTTTTTTTTTTTATCTCATTTTGTTCTACAATGTTCGTTGAATGTGTTCGTGGCGGACGTCCTATGACACTCGTTCAGGTTGTTCGTTGATCCGTGCACTCAGGTTTTTTATTACAGAGAGTAGCTAAACCGAACACGCTGAGCTACTGTGCCGGCACCACTCAGCTACCGGGGGTGGACAAGTAAACGATGCTCAATATTCTGTACTCGGAAGTAAACCACTCTTCGTATTATTAAGTCATTTTCGGTCGACACAAGATAAGTCACCACGAGAACTTCGAGAGGGCAGCATCATCACATACCATTTACCTGTCATAAGAAGCTCGCCAAGCTGAAAGATATTCTAGGCTATAAATGAATGCACAAACTTGGAACCAGCTTTTCCTAATTGGGGAAGGACTAAATGTTGTTAGGAAGATCTAGTCTGGTTTCAGTAAAAAAACAAGTTAACCAGTGGCGAATATTAAATTATTTCAGGTATAGAATATAATGTCCGTTGCACTACTTAAGTATTGATGCCTGAGAACCACAACACTGACTAGTCAGACTGCAATGTGTTAATTTGGGACTTATTTTTCCACGTAGGGCAATTTCTGTCGGACTTACTGAGCAACAACCTTTACTCTTTATTATATAGTCATGTAACAGTATTCATAGACAAACGCCTTGCCGTAGTGGCAACATAGGTCCCCGTCAGATCAAATGGTTTAAATGGCTCTGAGCACTATGGGACTTAACATCTGAGATCACCAGTCTACTTAAACCTAACTAAGCTAAGAATTTCACACACCTCCAAGAACCGCTTGTCCACTGGCCGGCCACGTCAGATGACCAAGGTTAAGCTTGGATGGGTCACAGTCCGGGTCTGCCGAGTGCTGTTGGCAAGCTGGAAGCATTCAGCCCTTGAGAGTCTAACTGAGGAACTACCTGATTGAGAAGTAGCGACATCGGTCACGAAAGCTGACAACGGCTGGCAGAGCGGTGTGTTGACTACATGCCCTTTCGTATCAGCATCTGGTGACACCTAAGGGCTGAGGATAACACGGCGGCCGGTCGATACCTGCTCGGACGGTGTTAATATTTTAAATAGTCTTCATTATACACACACCATACAGTACACAAGAGCATTAGTATGGTTTCAATGCGGTACGTGAAAGATTTGTCATGAGTAAAATTAAAATACTTTTTCTAAAAGAAAATGAGAAAATTTTCTGAGTCGTTAGTTCGCGTCATAATCCTTTTCAAACTTCTTCACTGCTCGACGTTTAGATCCCTCTGCTGAGAACGTGTGTCCCTGCATGGCTGAGCACTGCTGAAAGACATTGTCGATTTCATTTATTGAAAGCTGCTGTCCCATGGAGTTGGAAATAAAGTCCCATGCTTCTTGACAGAGCGTAGGGGAACGATACGGGAGACCCGCACCGCCCCACTAGGCAAGGTCCTAATAGAGATGGTTTGCCATTGCCTTCCTCCGATCGTAATGGGGATGAATGACGATGTTGATGAAGACGACACAACAACATCCAGTCATCTCGGGCAGGTGAACATCCCTGACTCCGCCGGGAATCGAACCCGGGACCCCGTGCTCGGGAAGCGAGAACGTTACCGCGAGACCACGAGCTGCGGACGAAAGTGGAGTTACTGGATACAAATTTGCCGGCTGCTATTAGTGAGCCGTCGTCATTGGTAAATACTGAAAGGAGATGCTGATAGAGAGGGGGGAATCCAAATAAAATTATTGTTGTTGTGTCACCTCGGTTGTTTTCTTGCAGCTATTTACGTTCCTCGCTCGCTGTGGATGAGTGTTTACTTCCGCGATAGAGGGCAGCTACGAAGAAGGAAGCCTCTAGCCATATCTCTGTTGAAATTATATTCTTTGACATTTTGACTGCTACATGGACTTTCTTTCCATAATTGCTTCCTCTGTGTAGCACGCGCATGTTTTTAAAATCTATAACCTGGTCACATACTACTCGGCTCTCCGCTACAGCTGATATTACATTTTGTCTTAAACGTGTATGGTAATCGTCCACTTTACCGCATTCTTTTACTGTCCTTTCACTTTCACTTTCACTTTCTCCATCACAGCCAAACGTCACATCATACATTCTCGCAGTGTGAAGGCGGTCAGGCACGTCCGTTGTTGGTCGGATTGAGAAATATGGTCTTTATATCATCCTTCCGAAGGATTTTGCCTATGCGGTCGGTTACTCTAGTTACAAACTATAACCTTACGTAATATGCAGGAGCCTCCTCCTTCTTCTTGTTTGCGTTGTTATCATTACCGCTTAATTTTTTGTGATTTAGTAGTATGTATGTTTATCTCATGCTATCACTGTGTCAAAATATTTCCAATGAACAAATTTAAAATGTGGAATTAAGTATGTACAATTCATAAGATAACTAAAAAAGTTGATTATATGAAAAATTCTCTCTAGTAGCTATTTCTTTTTATTTTTGTTTATAAATTCTGTATTTACTATAAAATGAAGTTATACTAACAAATACTGAAATATAGTTTTTAATAAAAATAAAAGCATTTTATTTTTAATTACTGATTGTACAAAAATGTGGTAAATATGTGATAAATAAGATAGAAAATAAAATACTTTATTTCTAGAGATAGTATAGTATTAGGAATATAAATTATTTTTAATTGAACAATAAGACGTCATATTTTAACTGATTTTCATGCAATAGACATACGTTATTTCAGTATTTGTTAATCACCATTTGCAGCTGATAATAGTTATAGAATTTAACGGTGGGAGGCCTGAGCTTGGAATGTGGAGGGTTCTGGTTTTAAAGATGAACATATAACAAGAAAATACGTTAATGAAAACAATCAGAAACGTACACTGCGTAAAAGTAAAGTACAGTCGGCCAAAGTGCCACAGCTTAACATCCATATACATTTCGGTCAAGTTACTGACAAGACAAATCCATCTTCACCTTCAAAAGCACTGAAAGACATTTTCAAATCAGTAGCAGTTAAGTCCAATTTTTACTAACTGAACATCAAAACCAACTCCTCCAGCACATAAATTACAAGAATATGCGAATTCTTCTACATACTACGGGGTGTTCAAAAAGTGTCTCCGCAGTGCCGTATGATTGTTAGCCGCGCGTGCAGTATGATTGTTCGCCTGCCTGGGTTACTTTCCTTCAAGTGGACTCTCCCAACATTCCACTGTTCCGTTTATCTCAACCAGCGTCAGTAGTACCGTTGGTGTGTGTCGTTACGTGTTGACGTGAACGTTTAAGTTTAGTTCCTTTGTTCGTTTGTTTCATTTTTGTCACTGTTAAAATGCGAACCATTGAAGAACGTGTGTTTTTAGTCGAACAAGTGTTCAAAGCTGGCGGTAAATACACAGTTTCAGTTCGTTAAAGATTTAATACAGTTTTCCCGGAGACAAGACGCCCACATCGCGACACTGTGCGAGATTTAATTAACAAATTTCGAAGTACAGGTTCAGTGACAGATGCACCGAGAATTGGTCGTCCTAGCGTTTTGTTCCGGTAAAATGTCCATGAGTCCGAACAAGTCAATAAGGAAACTCGCCCAGGAAATGGATGTTAGTGTCAGAACGGCCCACACAGCTGTAAGGAAAAATTTAGAACTTTTCCCATACAAAGTGACAGTCGTGCAACAACTGAAAAATATTGATCATGGCAAGAGACTGCATTATTGTCAATGGTCCAAAAATTTCGTTCAACAAAATGGAAAGGATATTTTTAATGAAACGTTTTTCACTGACGAGGCGTGGTTTCATTTATCCGGATACATGAACTCGCAAAATTCTCGTATGCGGAGTACTGCAAATCCATTGTGTATTCCTGAGGAACCACTTCATTCTGTGGAAATAGGAGTTTGAATTGCAATTTCTAGATGTTGGATTGTGAGTCCCATATTTTTCAACGAAACAATAACCGCACAACGATACTGCAGTGATATTCTGTACCCATTCATAGGAGAACTGGTGTTAAGTGAAATATTGAACGGTTATTTTCAACAAGATGGTGCAACCGCACATACAGATCGCGTTTCAATGTAACTGCTTGATCGCATAATTTCACAGGGACTTTGGCCTCCACGATCGCCTAACCTAACACCACCTGACTTCTTCTTCTGGGGTGCAGCGAAAGAAACTATCTATAAAAACCGTCCAAAATCCATCGATGAATTGAAAACTGCAATATCTACTTTCACTGCTTCTGTTAAGAAGAAATGTTACAGCTTGTGTTTGGAAACATGATTAGACGAATTGAATTGTGTACTCAATAACAGGGGGGACACTTTCAACATTTAATGTGAAAATTTGGAAGTAAAAATGAACATTCAATAAATTAATAACTTGTATTTCACTGAGTTCCATTTCGGTATATTCACTGCGGCATACGGCACACGCGGCTAACAGTCATACAGCAGTGTGGAGAGAAAAAAAATGTTCAAATGTGTGTGAAGTCTCATGGGACTTAACTGCTAAGGTCATCAGTCCCTAAGCTTACACACTACTTAACCTACATTATCCTAAGGACAGACACACACACCTATGCCCAAGGGAAGCCTCGAACCTCCGCCGGGACCAGCCGCACAGTCCATGACTGAGGAGAGACTTCCTGTGTATACTCAAAGAGTTTTGATGTACGTGTAGCGCCAACAGCGCACTAAATATTTAAAAACAATTAGTTGTGGTAACTTTAATAAAATGGTATGTTGGCGTCAACAGTATACTGAATATTTAAAACCACTTTAAATAAATAATGTTTTTGGTGAATTATTAAACTGTTTGAACATTACCTAAATGGCACACAATAGAAAACAAGTAACAAATACAGAGAACCCTGAGCTTCATAGTAAATCAGAAGCAGAGAGGGATAAGAAAGAAACTTCATTTTTAGTAAAACCAGCAATCCTAAACACAATGCACTAAGCTGTACAGCTAAAAGGTTCATTATTTTATTCTAGGATACAACCTTGTACCAGACCAACAGACAACACCACTCTGGCCTGGGCCACAACTAAGAAAAACAACTCCTTGAAGAAACCAAAAGCTTGAAGAACAACGCCGCCAGATAGCTGGTCAGGCACAATACAGTGAGGTGACAAAAGTCATGGGATAGCGACATGGTACATATATACAGGTGGCGGTAGTTTTGCATACACAAGAAATAAAAGGACAATGCATTGGTGGAGCTGTCATTTATACTAACAAGGGAACCTCCCCATCGCACCCCCCCCTCAGATTTAGTTATAAATTGACACAGTCGATAGGCCTTGAAAAACTGAACACAGATCAATAGAGAAAACAGGAAGAAGTTGTGTGGAACTATGAAAAAAATAAGCATAATATACAAACTGAGTAGTCCATGCGCAAGATAAGCAACATCAAGGACAATGTTATCCGAGGAACGCCGTGGTCCCGTGGTTAGAGTGAGCAGCTTTCTTTGTTTTCGCAAAGTTACGATCTGTCCGTTCGTTCATTGACGCCTCTGTTCACTGTAATAAGTTTAGTGTCAGTGTTTTGCGACCGCACCGCAAAACCGTGCGATTAGTAGACGAAAGGACGTGCCTCTCCAATAGAAACAGAAAACATTTGATCGCAAGGTCATAGGTCAACCGATTCCTCCACAGGAAAACACGTCTGATATATTCTATACGACACTGGTGACGGCATGTGCGTCACATGACAGGAATATGTTGTCGACCCACCTAACTTGCACACTTGGCGAATGGGTAAAAAGAGTCTTCTACCTTGCCCGATTTAGGTTTTCTTGTGGATGTGATAATCACTCCCAAAAAAGTGATGAAAACGTAAGAGTTTGTCACATAAACTGCAACAAATGAATGCAACAGTTTCAGAGTCGCACAGTTTTCCCTGTGCTCTGTCAAACATATGTTTTTTACGTTTTCAAATGTTTCCGTGTGTCGACCGTCAAATCCTTCATATGTCCAAGCAAATCTGAACATGTCCTGGAATTTTGGAGAGCGAAGTTGATTATGTGTGAGTGCCTGAACTTTGATAATTGTCTGAAAATAAATAATTAAACTTTTCACTCGAGGGAAGACTTGAACCAAGGACCTCTCGTTCCGCAGCTGCTCACGCTAACCACGGGACCACAGCGCTCCTGAGCTCAGAATATCCTTCATGTTACATACCTTGAACATGGACTACTAAGTTTTTTTCATAGTTCCTCACAACTTCTTCCTGTTTTCTCGGTTGCTCTGTGTTCAGTTTTTCAAGGCCTATCCCTGTGCCAACGTACAACTAAATCTGAGGGGGGTGCGATGGGGAGGTTCCATTGTTAGGTGATTCGTGTGAAGAGGTTTCCGATGTGGTTATGACCGCAAGACGGGAATTAACAGACTTTGAATGTAGAATGGTACTTGGAGCTAGACGCAGTGGACACTCCATTTCGGAAATCGTTAGGGAATTTCGATATTCTAAGATCCACAGTGTCAAGAGTGCGTTACGAACAACGCAGTGGCCGACGGCCTTCACTTAACCACCGAGAAGAGTGGCATTTTCGTAAAGCTGTCAGTGTTAACAGACAAGCAACACTGCATGAAATAATCGCAGAAATCAATGTGTGTCGTACGACAAACGTATCCGTTCGGACAGTGCCGCGAAATTTGGCGTTAATGAGCTATGGCAGCAGAAGACCGACACGAGCGCCTTTGCTGACAGCAAGACATCGCCTGCAGCGCCTCTCCTGGCCTCGTGACGATATCGGTTGGACCCTAGACGCCTGGAACACCGTGGCATGGTCAGATGTATCTTGATTTCAGTTGGTAGTAACTGATTGTAGGGTTCGAGTGTGGCATAGATACCACGAAGCCATGGACTCCAGTCGTCAACGAGGCATTGTGGAAGCTGGTGGTGGCTCAATTATGGCGTGGGCTGTGTTTATATAGAGTCGATTGGGTCATGTATCTTGATTTCAGTTGGTAGTAACTGATTGTAGGGTTCGAGTGTGGCACAGATACCACGAAGCCATGGACTCCAGTCGTCAACGAGGCACTGTGGAAGCTGGTGGTGGCTCCATTATGGTGTGGGCTGTGTTTATATAGAGTCGATTGGGTCATCTGGTCCAACTGAACTGATTATCGACTGAAAATGTTTATGTTCGGCTATTTGGAGACCAACTGCAGCCATTCACTGACATCACATTCCCAAACAAATATGCGTTTTTTGTGGATGACAATGCTCCGTGTCACCGTTCGTTGAACATTGTGGAAAATTGGAGCGAATGATTCGGTCACCAAGATCTCCCGCCACGAATCCTGTCTAACATTTATGGGACGAAATCGAGAGGACAGTTCGATCGCAAAAATGTGCACCATTAACACATTATCAATTATGGGCAGCTATAGACGCAGCATGGCTGAATATTTCTGCAAGGGAATTCCAACGACTTCTTGTGTCCATGCCACATCGAGTTGCTGCACTACGTCGAGCAAAAGGAGGTCCGAGGTGATAATAGGAGGTATCCCACGACTTCTGTCACCTCAGTATGCTCCCACAGTAGGAACAGTCCGCATCTCGTGGTCTAGTGGCTAGCATTGCTGCCTCTGGATCATGGGGTCCCTGGTCCGATCCCCTGCCGGGTTGGAGATTTTCTCTGCCCGGGGACTGGGTGTTTGTGTTGTCCTCATCATTTCATCATCCTCATTCGTGATAGTAGATAGATTGGACTGCATAAAAAAATGGACACTGTGAAAATTGGGACTTTGTACGGGCGCTGATGACTGCGCAGTTGAGCGCTCCACAAACCAAACAACTTCATCATCACAGTAGTAACAAACATGCTGGATTGTCTTTACTAGTAATAGAAATACTGCTGAGCACAGTCAACTAGAAAACAAATTCCGCTCCATCACTTCTTGCATGCTAATTGCACTGGCAACCACCAATGACAATCACCTAGCATGGAACTGCGATTTTCATATCTAGCTTTCCCGGAAGGTGGCATGCGTAGCATACACCAGCGCAACATACTATCTACATAGCAACGCGCGAGGGACGGATAATGAGAGAGAGAGAGAGAGAGAGAGAGAGAGAGAGAGAAAGGGGGGGGGGGAGGGATAGAGCCCAGGCTGGAAGCTAGTCACATGCTAACTGGCCTTGCTGCCTGCTGTTTGCCCGGGGCGCTCCGAGGTTCCGCCTCCGCC
The DNA here is from genome assembly GCF_021461385.2 of Schistocerca piceifrons. Taxonomy (NCBI): domain Eukaryota; kingdom Metazoa; phylum Arthropoda; class Insecta; order Orthoptera; family Acrididae; genus Schistocerca; species Schistocerca piceifrons. Next base: position 401,732,981 of record NC_060144.1, on the reverse strand, counting down.
GTTCTCGCTCACCGGCTGAGTTACTGCCGATACGAAGTACCAGCCGACGCTACGTCTACTTGCACTTTGTCCAAAGAGAATCCTCAGCCACAACAGCACTTGCACCGACACTTCTCTGGAACCGGTAACAGATACTTTTCCGAACGGTTCAGAAAAAACAAAAAGTTACTACTAGCGATAACATTAGGAAAGATTTCGCACGTAAAAGATTTCTGCGCTATTCATTCACTTACCAAAGATCATTTTAACGTGCAGCACATGTTCGTATAGGGTCCATTCAATGAATAACCGGTAAAGTAGTAGAAAATTGCGAAACTTCGACAAGGTTTGTGCTTCTTTGTTAGTTTTTGGCGATGTTACAGAACTACACACAACAAAAAAAGTTTTCCATTGCCTCGGTTGCGAGAGTTCCGGAACCTCTAATACAAAGTACCACGTCCTCTTGCATCGATGCATGCCTGTGTCCGTCGTGGCATACTATCCTCAAGTTCATCGAGGCACTGTTGGTCCAGATTGACCCACTCCTCAACGGGGATTCGGCGTAGATCCCTCAGAGTGGTTGGTGGGTCACGTCGTCCATAAACAGCCCTTTTCAATCCATGTCCGATAGGGTTCATGTCTGGAAAACATGTTGGCTACTCTAGTCGAGCGATGTCGTTATCATGAAGGAAGTCATTCACAAGATGTGCACGATGGGGGCGCGAATTGTCGTCCATGAAGACGAATGCCTCGCCAATATGCTGCCGATATGGTTGCATTATCGGTCGGAGGATGGCATTAACGTATCGTACAGACGTTACGGAGCCTTCCATGACCACCAACGGCTTACGACGGCCTCACTTGATGCCACCTCAAAACATCAGGGAACCTCCACTTTGCTGCACTTGCTGGGCAGTGTGTCTAAGGCGTTCAGCCTGACCGGGTTGCCTCCAAACACATCTCCGACGATTGTCTGGTTGAAGGCATATGCAACACTGATAGGTGAAGAGAACGTGATGCTAATGTTGAGCGGTAGATTCGGCATATTGTTGGGCCCATCTGTACCGCCCTGCATAGAGTTGTGGTTGCAAAGGTGGACCTCGCCATGGACGTCGGGAGAGAAGTTGCCCATCATGCAGCCTATTGCGCACAGTTTGAGTCGTAACACGGAATCCTATGGGTGCACTAGAAGCGTTATTCAGCATGGTGGCGTTGCTGTCAGGGTTTCTTGGAGCCATAATTCGTAGATAGCGGTGATCCTTTGGGCAGGCTGAGCGAGGCATGTCATCGACAGTTCCTGTCTCTCTGTATCTCATCAATGTCCGAACAACATCGCTTTGGTTCACTCCGACATGCCTGCACACTTCCCTTGTTGAGAGCCCTTCCTGACACAAAGTAACAATGCGGACGCCATCGAACCGTGGTGTTGACCGTCTAGGCATGGTTGAACTACAGACAACACGAGCCGTGTACCTCTTTCCTGGTGGAATGACCGGAACTGATCGGCTGTCGGACCCCCTCCGTCTAATAGGCGCTGCTCGTGCATGGTTGTTTACATCTTTGGGCGGGTTTAGTTCAAAAATGGTTCAAATGGCTCTGAGCACTGTGGGACTCAACTGCTGAGGTTATTAGTCCCCTAGAACTTAGAACTAGTTAAACCTAACTAACCTAAGGACATCACAAACATCCATGCCCGAGGCAGGATTCGAACCTGCGACCGTAGTGGTCTTGCGGTTCCAGACTGCAGCGCCTTTAACCGCACGGCCAACGGGTTTAGTGAAATCTATGAACAGTCAAAAGGACTGTGTCTGTGATTCAATAGCCACAGTCAACGTCTGTCTTCAGGAGTTCTGGGAACCAGGGTGATGCAAAAATTTTTTTCATGTGTGTATATTAGGAAGGTTTTGCCTGTTACTACTTGAGTTCAGTTCTGTCAATGTGTGTGGGCTTGTGGATGTCACTATTCCACACTGATTTTAGAATCTAAGGGTATAAAATGCAAGTGTAATTCTTCTGATTTACAAATTGGACGCTATAGTCAGTGAAAATTGTTTTATCTAGCTACTTTATTTCTGAGGCAAGTTTATATTTTCCTGTTGGCTAGTATCAAAAGCTCGAGCTGCTTACTACATTGTTTGCATCTACTAAAAAGAAAAAAGCTAAAGAAAAATTTTATGCCTCAGTGGTCAATCAAAGTTTTCCCCAGGCTGTGGCTAAGCCATGTCTCCGCAGTATCCTTTCTTTCAGGAGTGCTAGTTCTGCAAGGTTCGCAGGAGAGCTTCTGTAAAGTTTGGAAGGCAGGAGACGAGGTACTGACAGAAGAAGACGGCACGGTAACTCAGCGTGTTCGGTCAGAGGGTTAGCTGCCCTCTGTAATAAAAAAAAACAGAGTTAATGGATCAAACAACGAACTTGACTGAAACGGCCGTTTTGCGACGTCCTCACCGAGCAGATGAAAAAAAAAAGATGGTAGAGCACTTACCCGCGAAAGGCAAAGGTCCCGAGTTCGAGTCACGGTCGGGCACACAGTTTTAATCTGCCAGGAAGTTTCATATCAGCGCACATTCCGCTGCAGAGTGAAAATCTCATTCTGGAAACGTTCGTACTTTTCTGCATTTGTAGTGTGTTTAATTTTTACTAAATAATTAACGAACTGTCTCTGTGTTACACGATAGGTGATTGTATCTCTTGTTAACTGTGGTCCAGTTTAAGATGCCTGTGTGCCAAGATGGAAATTTTTAATGAAGGTTTCTAGTACCGTGGCAGCGGCAACCGCCGTCCTATGTTACTAGAGAAGGAGGAATTATTGTTAATAGCGTTGCTTCTGCCACCGCCTCTACCATCATAAATTTGAACCACATTTGTCAGTCATTTTGGCTAGTTCGAAGGCAATAGCGTATTTATAATTACTGGCAATAGCCGATGGTTGATATTTGTGACATATTCATTTGATGATCATATTTTTTGCTGTTTGTAATGTATTTTTACTTGTAAGTAGACTGTTTAGGTTTTTATGTTTGTAACGCCACGTAGCGCTCTGTATGAAAATCACTGACTGCTGCTGTGTGCAATCTGTGGCTGGTTGGCATTGTTGGAATATTCGCTATTGTAAGGTTGGGCAGTTGGATGTGAACAGCGCGTAGTGTTGCGCAGTAGGAGGTGAGCCGCCAGCAGTGGTGGATGTGGGGGGAGAGATGGCAGAGTTTTGAAAGCGGACGATCTGGACGTGTGTCGTCAGAAAAAGGAAATTTGTAAGACTGGGTGGCCGGCCGGACTGGCCGAGCTGCCCTAGGCGCTACAGTCTGGGACCGCGCGACCGCTACGGTCGCAGGTTCGAATCCTGCCTCGGGCATGGATGTGTGCGATGTCCTTAGGTTAGTTAGGTTTAAGTAGTTCTAAGTTCTGGGGGACTGATGAGCTCAGAAGTTAAGACCCATAGTGCTCAGAGCCATAAGACTGGATGTCTTTTGAACACTATTAAGGTAAATACATTGTTTGTTCTGTATCAAAATCTTTAATTTACTAACTATCAGTAGTCAATGCCTTCAGTAGTTAGAATATTTTATTTAGCTGGCAGTATTGGCGCTCGCTGTATTGCAGTAGTTCGAGTAACGAAGACTTTTCTGAGGTAAGTGATTCATGAAAGGTATAGGTTATTGTTAGTCAGGGCCATTCTTTTCTAGGGATTATTGAAAGTCAGATTGCGTTGCGCTAAAAAAAAATTGTGTCAGTCTACTGTTGATCAGAATAAGTAAAGAGAGAAATGTCTGAGTACGTTCAGTTTTGCTCAGCTGTTTGAAAATGAAATAACGTAAGAGGTTTATCAACACAATGATTAATAATTTCCAAAGGGGACGTTTCATACTTCATCTAATATTCTTTACTGAAAGGATGTGATTTTATACTGTTGCCCTTTTGAGGTGTTTGCCTTCAGTTGGTTATTGAAATTTAGTCTATTCACTTAATGTTATTCTTGGATGTTTGTTCTTAAAAATAAATTCATTAGCGTTTCTTAGAAACGTTAATAAATTCATTTCCACTGAACACCAGCTTCTTACGACATTTCAGTTTTGTCACCTTTTTAACTTTTTGGTAAGAAAATTGTTGTGCGTTACTTTCCGACAAGGAAACAAAAGAAAAATTCGGAGTAAGTATCAAAATCCACGGAGAAACAATAAAAACTTTGAGGTTCGCCGATGACATTGTAATTCTGTCAGAGACAGCAAAGGACTTGGAAGAGCAGTTGAACGGGATGGACAGTGTCTTGAAAGGAGGATATAAGATGAATATCAACAAAAGCAGAACGAGGAACATGGAATGTAGTCGGATTAAGTCGGGTGATGCTGAGGGAATTAGATTAGGAAATGAGACGCTTAAAGTAGTAAAGGAGTTTTGCTATTTGGGGAGCAAAATAACTGATGATGGTCGAAGTAGAGAGGATATAAAATGTAGACTAGCAATGGCAAGGAAAGCGTTTCTGAAGAAGAGGAATTTGTTAACATCGAATATAGATTTAAGTGTCAGGAAGTCGTTTCTGAAAGTATTTGTATGGAGTGTAGCCATGTATGGAAGTGAAACATGGACGATAAATAGTTTGGACAGGGAGAGAATAGAAACTTTCGAAATGTTGTGCTACAGAAGATTGCTGAAGATTAGATGGGTAGATCACGTAACTAATGAGGAGGTATTGAGTAAAATAGGGGAGAAGAGGAGTTTGTGGCACAACTTGACAAGAAGAAGGGACCGGTTGGTAGGACATGTTCTGAGGCATCAAGGGATCACCAATTTAGTATTTGAGGGCAGCGTGGAGGGTAAAAATCGTAGAGGGAGACCAAGAGATGAATACACTAAGCAGATTCAGAAGGATGTAGGTTGCAGTAGGTACTGGGAGATGAAGAAGCTTGCACAGGATAGCGTAGCATGGAGAGCTGCGTCAAACCAGTCTCAGGACTGAAGACAACAACAACAACAACAACAACAACAACTTTCCGACCTTTCCTCGTAGTTCCTTCAAATGACGGTTTACACTTCGCACTCACGCACTCCGAAAAGCAGAATTAAGACGAAAACAGTGTAGGAAGACTGATCGCAGACGCACGCGAGTGAGTGGACGGAGCTGAGGAGTGTCAGACACCGCGCAGACCGAGTCGCGGTGGCGACGGCTCGCTGGTCCCGTGCCGAGCAGTTGCGGCCGAGCCCGCGGTCGGTGGGCGGGGCCTCTTAGCTCGACAATAAAGCGGGGCGCCTCCATCTGTCAATACGGGGATCGATTCCCGATGCGGCCGCCTCGGGCAGCGCCTCGCTCATTCCGCTGGTCGGTGGTGGGCGACGCTGCCGACCACCTGTGGCTGCCACACTCCGCCGGCGCACTTGGGAAAAATTTCGCCGGCAGCTGTTGCACACTCGACTTCAGCCGAACGGAAGCAGTTCCATTGTTTCTTACCCTCCTCTAGTTATTCGTGATCGAGGCTGCCGAGGTAGGACTATACTGCGATTGAATATACACAGCAGTGGAAATCAGTATATTATGGGGACAACATATCGTGGGCCGGCCGGTGTGACCGAACGGTTCTAAGCGTTTCAGTGCGGAACCACGCGGCTTCTACGGCCGCAGGCTCGAATCCTGCCTCGGGCATGAATGTGTGTGATGTCCTTAGTTAGGTTTAAGTAGTTCTAAGTCTAGGGGACTGATGACCTCAGATGTTAAGTCCCATAGTGCTTAGAGCTATTTGAACAATTTTTTGAGTATATCGTGGCAGTAAACAAACGAGAAATTAGTAGAATGAAAAGCCAGACTAAAGTTGCAAATTTTTACTTTTCATTCGTTCCATGTCTAGTTTCGGGCCGAGACACGTTTTCAAATCGCCATCACATGATGGTACTGACATATTGAGGAAGAGCACCTGCATCACCTGAGATCTTCATACGGGAGAAAAAACAGAAGATCGTACCAGATTTCAAGAACCTAGGGCTCACAATACAAACAACTGCAAAATGTTTCACAGGACATGTAACAGAGAAAGCATCGCAAGCAATAATGGCAATCCATGAAATACAATACAGCAGACCCCTTAGCCTATAGACAGCGATGGCACTGTTCAGAGCCAAAATCTTCCCATTAGTGACGTATGGCGCCGGCTGTTGTGGCCGTGAGGTTCTAGGCACTTCAGTTTGGAACCGCGCGATAGCTACGGTCGCAGATTCGAATCCTGCCTCGGGCGTGGATGTGTGTGATGTCCTTAGGTTAGCTAGGTTTAAGTAGTTCTAACTTCTAGGGAACTGATGCCTCAGATGTTAAGTCCCACAGTGCTCAGAGCCATTTTTTTTCTTTTTTTTCTGACGTATGGCATAAAAATCATCGGAAGACATCTTACAGTAAAAACCTAACAACACTAGAAAGAGTGATGGCGACCTATATAAAAAGGGAATAGGAGTGCCCAAAACAACACGATCCAGACTTGTATACCCGCTGGCCAGGGAACCCTTAAAAATGTGTGTGTGTGAATTCCTAAGGGACAAAACTGCTGAGGTCATCGGTCCTTAGACTTACTCACTACTTAAACTAACTTATTCCTACAACACAAACACCCATGCCCGAGGGAGGACTCGAACCTCCGGCGGGAGGGGCCGCGCAGTCCGTGACATGGCGCCTGAAACCGCGCGGCCAATCCGCGTGTCGAGGGAACCCTACCTCATTCAAGACCTATGGAAAAACCTCATGTTACCCAACAGCTGCTCTTTGGAAAGTCTACTGAAAACCTCGAACAAAGAAAGGGAAGACATACCTCCAGAATGTACAGCACAGGAGCCGTCGTTGAGCGAACGTGGGCAAAGGAAAACTTCGAAATGAGACACGTGATCACCAGATTGGCAGTCCCTGGTTCCCACCACCTTATTTGCAACAACACGTCATATCACGAACCAAACGAAATGTGTGAGTGTAAACTGTGTCATCAAATACGCAAACGTTACTGTATAGTGCTCTGTACCAAAAAGGACACAGTCAAGAAGTGACTATGGAAATTGTTGTGGCGTAACAAGCTAGCTACGCCACACTGAGAAGGGAGCCGAAGGCACGCGTACACACACGCCGACTGGCGTCAAGTCTGGAACAGGATACGTTATGACTGCTATAAAGAAAATACGTAGCTTTGGAATATACTTAACTTTTAATCTTTGTTGGTTTACAACGTTCTTCTTGAGACATTTATACGATAACTCTCAAACTAGGTAAGGCTAATGGCGCCTTGCTAGGTCGTAGCCATGGACTTAGCAGAAGGCTATTCTAACTGTCTCTCGGCAAATGAGAGGAAGGCTTCGTCCGTATTGTCGCTAGCAATGTCGTCCGTACAACTGGGGCGAGTGCTTGTCCGTATCTCGAGACCTGCCTTGTGGTGGCGCTCGGTCTGCGATCACACAGTGGCGACACGCGGGTCCGACATGTACTAAATGGACCGCGGCCGATTTAAGCTACCACCTAGCAAGTGTGGTGTCTGGCGGTGACACCACAGAAATCTCAATATGTAAAATTTCTGATTTCTTTTATTATTAGCATTGTACTTTTCTCGACTGTGTTATGATGATTTGAAAATGGGCCTCGACCCAAAACTAGTCATCGAATGAATAAAAAGTAAAAATTTGAAACTTTGGACTGGTTTTTCGTTCTACTGATTAACAGAAATTGCTGACCCAAGCAACTCCAGCATGCTGGAAGATCGCAAACGAGAACTTAGTCTGCCCGATGGGAGTGGAGCGGTGTGGGGAAACAAGCTCCGACCTCCCGCTTGAAGGGCTGCCATATTACGTTCGCGGTCTGTGCTTCCATAAAAGCAGAACTGACATAACGGTCATAGGGATCGCTGATTCCTTTTGTCGTGGTGAGAGTCGCGTTCGAATTCCTTTACACACCAAGATTAGTCTCTTTACTCATTTCAGAATAAGAAAAAAAGCTATCTGCAGCACAAGGCAAAATGGAGTAACAAAATCATTTGCAAACGTTTGCTGCGGTTGGCAGTGGTACTTCAGGCACTACCTTTGCCGGTATCTTATACAACCATAGTTCAAAACACCACCTGCGTAAAACTTGCACGATATAGTGGCCATATATTAAGGCGTTTGCGTGTAGGAAAATTAACATTGTCGATTGGAATAGTTGTGCACAGTGTACAGGCAATAGTATGAGATCCAGTATACTGACAAATGCAGTCAAATAGCATGTCAGTAATACAGAATACAATAAGACGTCTGTGCAGGCAAACGCTGGCGCCAGCACACGATGCAGCATAGAGGTTACGAGAGTATCGATAGAGGCCAACGACAAGACTCACTGGAAACGAGCCTGCAACGTCCTCTCAGCTGCCATTATATAGGATCGCTGCCACGGACCGGAGGGCGAGTGTAGCCAGTTAGGTAGTCATTTTCGTTCGAGTTTAGTCAGTTAGTTAGCCAGTTTCGTTCGGGTTTAGCCGGTTAGTTCGATTCTGTTACGCCAGCTGGTTCGAGTCTCTATGCTGTGGAGTTCCAGAGTGTCACCGCGACAGAGTCGCAGACTTAGCCTCTAGCACAGAGGCAAGCAGTACACAGTAACCTTGTAGCGAACATAGCGGATTTCCACTTCAACAGCATTGAGGGTACGTAGACTATACAGAAGAGAGCTTTTACGCAGCATATGGAAACTTAAAGTTAAGTAGCTCTTTGTTTATGAATAAAGAACCCAGTTATTAATTGCGTGCAGTTTGTGTTATGGAACGAGGATACCGGCCACCAAGCAACATCCTCTCCTTGCTTCCCATGGTACATCTCTACAGAGACAACGAGACGACATAAAAGCGACTAAAGAGAATACAACAACATCAATGATTCACATGGTAGAGGTGCGAGCTCACATGCGGTTCCCCTTCGTGGAAATGTCTTGGCTCAAACTCTTCTAGGGGTTGAACCGCACGTGTCGCATTACACGCCCTAAATTAGACACTTGTGACCCTTTGATAAAATTGTCTGCTGATGGCAAGTTCGCGAAATACAAAGTTAATATTACATATAATAATAGTAATAACGATATCGGGAACTAAATTAACGACCCATAAGTGATGTAGGCCATACAGTCGCGAATTGGTTAGAATAATGTTTATTCAGAAAGCAAATTAATAGCGAAAGTGGTCGTGTTTAGAATTATTGTTTCACTCGAGCGCATATCCATTCGACACAGTTCGATTATTCACAATGTCATCGCGAAATACAAGTCCAATACTCGACCTCGTTGTCTTCGCGAATAGTTAGTCCCACGCTACCACATAACGCGAAATTTTCTAATCGTTTCACTTCATTGCTGCCTAGAGACCGACTGTCCGCTTTCGCTTCCCTATCCTAACCGTCCCTTTGGTGTCTCCAGCCGAACTGTCCCCTTGCCCGTACCCGGCCGCGTTTTCGCGCACGCCGAAGGTACTCGCTCAACTGACTAGAGCAGTTCCCTTTCCTGAAGTCGTCCATCTGATTGGATACAGCTTATTCTACATTATTTTACATTTTGACATATTTAAATAATCAAAGATTGACCACTTTCACGTTCTAAATAAAGTAACAATAACATCCATTACATAATAAACGTTAAATTCTTTTACATAAATTTCCTTCTTAACTTTGAAAGTTACGTCCAGTACCCTTGCACCAGTGTGCTTTCCGATAAATAAGTAAAAAACAGAAGTAACTATTATGCACCAAACTTTACAACAAATATTCTGTTACCTAATGATTCAACAAGGTGTCATGCTGTCATCGGTGTTTTCTGATGATCTGATACTTAACCGAAAATGCTGATAATTTAAATATACTATATCGTTTCGACAAATAAAGTTACAGAGTTGATATCTATAACGTTTGACATTTTAATGTTGCGCTGCTATATGAAATGCCCATCGTTAAGATCGATCAAAGCTTTCAGATTTTAGCATTCAGGTCTTTGTTACAAAACTTGTTAATTTCAATTTAACAGTAAAGCCTAAAATATTATACATATGATAAATATTCAAGTTTTATTGGGATTACCATGAAAATTTATGAAGGATGGTAGATTAAAATAACTGTGGCTTAATTCCCTGCACTACTACAGAATTAAATAGTTTTTATAAATGTTTTCCTTTATGGCCGACCTTAGGTCCGCCATATTTAACACTGCTTCATCTCCTTGGCCACAAAAGCCTTCTACTGGGTTTCCCTATGACGTACGTTCTCGTCTATCTCACTCGCACACTACAGCGCTTAGGCCCCAATAGACAATCGACGCCTGTGAGTTTCCCCATCTCGTGGTGAATCTGCGCCCTTTGTGGCATCCGGTCCTGGACGACAGGGTTCGTTTTACAATTCCTGAAGGCTGACTCTTTCAGCCATATACTTAAATGAGAGTGAGATGCTCGTTAACTCACAGAAGGTGGACTCGATGTCTATGTCTGTGTGTCTGTACTTGCCTTTCCTGCAGATAGGAAACATAGACCATTAGTGATGCAAAAAACAGTTATCATTTGATGAAAAAGCAAAAATCAGTACGTAGAAGGAACTGGGACTCTCTAATCGTCAAATGGCCAAGAAATTGGACCGTTCAAGTACAGTTAGATTGGGCACTCGATATGGGCAGAACGGAAAATGTTATCTGAGGCATCGTAACGGTTACTTTTCCGTAAAGCAAGGGCCACAAACCGTTATTATCCTCAATTTGTTGCTAGATTACAGCTGCCAGTAACAGCCACACGTTGAAAGGTGGCTACACTGAGCCACAGCGCCAGAGATTGCGCCAAAGAGTATTATTCAGCCGCCTCCACTGGCAGTGTTTGTTGAGATGTGGTAGTGGAGAGTTCTTATCGAGAAGTCGTGGTGGAGAGTGCTATTGAGATGTAGCAGTGGTGAGTCGTTGTTGAGAAGTTCCCATGGAGAGTGCTTGTTTAGAACTTGTAGTATTGTTTTGATGGGCTATACACCAGATGTTGTTGGATTAGGGATGCTGTAATGTGCTTTTCGTCAATATATATGAAGGTAAAAAAAATTGCTTTTTTTATTATTTCAATGTCTTAAACAATAATGTCTCTTGGTCACAGGTTCAGTCAACAAAGTATCTGGCTCGTGTTCGTGTATTAGACTGTATTTCTGGTTTCGATGTGCAATTATAGTATTTATGTTTATTTTTTTTAATTACTTCAGTATAAATGGTATTTAAATTATCTTGTGTTATTGAAGAAGAACCGTGCCAGATGTGTACGTTGAATCACATTTCCACACACAGAACAGTTACACTTGTGCATTGGTTTCGTAGGTTTTATAGTTGCTGGGGACTTAATTAATTAATTGTATTAACGGAAATTTTCATTTCATTCATTGTTGTTATTCTATGCAGTCAGATTGCGTACTGAAACTAGTCAGGGCCATCCGTTTACGAGACTGCGTAACCGGACAGACAGCGACTAAAAATTTGAAATTATTTGCATAATTTTTAATAATTAAGCCCCCATGCAACGTGTACGACAAATTTTGTCAAATGACAAACATCTTGCATTCAAGAAACGACTGCAGAAATCCGCATTACCACTCAAACATAAATGGTCAAGTTCGAGTTTGCTGAAAACCGTATGTCATGGACTTGAGAACTTATAATGTTATCTTCAGTGACAATAAAAAGTCTAATTTAGATGGTTTGAATGGATTTCAATATTATTGGTGTGATACGAGAACAGGGCACTAGGTAGGAATGAGCAGAAATGTTGTTGGTGGAAGTGTTATGATCTGAGAACCTTGTGCACTAAGGGTAAATCACGCATTGTTCGGGTGAACACTACAGTGTACTCTAATATGTACACTGTGGTGCTAGAGCCAGAATGGATTAGAATGTGTGAGTATCTGGGAGACGAAAGTCTAATGTTTCAACACTATAACACATCTGTGCATGTTTCTGCCAGAACAAAAATATGGTGGCGATGTGTTGCCCTGGCCTGCACGGAACTTCGATTTGAAGCCCGTGGAAAACCTTTGGTAGATACCTGCAAAGGATGTTTATCCCAATGGATATCAATTTGAGGCCGTATGTGAGCTGAAAAGAGCGGTACGAGAAGAGTAGTTGACAATTTCACTGCAAGAACTACAAACCCTAACAAAATCAATGCCCAAGAGAAGTTTTGAGATAACTAAAAAGGACGGAGGTTGGACAAAGCTCTAACAGTGCGATAACACAACAGGACATTGAGTGTCTTTATAGGAATTTTCATCCAGTAAATGTAAACATGTTATTTTGTTACTCGTGTTACGAAAGAAACACTGTAATTCCATCGTGATTGCTTATGTCTTATATGTATCTACTACATTAATAATAATTTCGATACATGTATGCTTAAAACACTGCGTATTACTTTCGTAGGAACCCTGCCTTTATACTGATTTCAAGTGCTGTAGTGACTAAGGAAAATTTGCACCAGGCCTAGGACTCGAACCTTAATTTCTTCATTTACGCTAGCCATTTGGTTATCGGAGCACACTTCCAATGTTTAATGTTTTTATTTCGTCTCAGGCTAACTAAGGATCACTTGAATAGAACTATATTTTTCTTTCTCTTGAGTCATCCTTCTCCAAAACGCTTTTATTTCCTCAGAATCAGCCGATTTCCTCTCATCCCCAGTAGTTTTTTTTTGTTTTAGCCGGCCGCGGTGGCCGAGCGGTTCTAGGCGCTCAGTCCGGAACCGCGCGACTGCTACGGTCGCAGGTTCGAATCCTGTCTCGGGCATGGATGTAGTGATGTCCTTAGGTTAGTTTGGTTTAAGTAGTTCTAAGTTCTAGGGGACTGATGATCACAGATGTTAAGTCCCATAGTGCTCAGAGCCATTTGAACCATTTTTGTTTGTTTTATCTTCCTGAATACCTTTGAATTGCTTGATTTCTAGTCTGAATTTGTCTGTATAGAGTAAGATCTTTCGTGAAATCTACGTTTCTTTGCTGATCCATCTTCCTTTATTCTGTTCAGATGTCCATAGAGGTGTAACATGCCTTTTTCTTATCTCATCTGTTATTTGACGACAAAATGAATACGTTTCCTTATTCGACCTCAAAACTCAAATGATATCTTTAGTCTTGATTGGATCTAATATTTTTTGTAAGATTCTTCTTTCTTACTTTTCTAAATCTTGTAATGCCATTATACATCCAGATAAATTATAAAGCTTCGGTAATGTCTATTCTGTTTATCTTAGTTTAATTTTGCGGATTTCAGATTCGATTATGGGAGCTTCACACAAAGAACACACTTCCTTACAATACGACCATGTTCCTAACATGAATATCTGTCTCTTGTACTTTACAAATTTATTCGGTTGAAAAAGAGAAAATATCGCTTTGAAATAATAACAATACAAGTTAAATTACGTTCATACATGTGATGACTGTTCGAAATAACAGACCGATTTGTTCGAACAGTCCACGGGTGTACTGCCAGTTCATAGTGTCCAACGGGCACAACATTTCGGCGATCAGACTCAACTCCAGGAGGGCGGGCGGCCGTCTTAAATCCGCCAGCCCCCAGGAGCTCAGTTCGTCAGCGCACCTGACGATGGCGACATGTCTGATGCCGAAATATAGTGCCCGTTGGAAACTATGGACTGGCAGTACACACGTGGATTGTTCAACCAGAAATATGCCGGGAGAAATTGAAGAATCACAGACATCGATTTGATCCTGCAGTCGCTATGAATCAAGACACAAAGGAATTATAGACATTACCTGTCAGTGGGCATTGATTTATATCAAAGAGCAAGTTGAAAATTAGTGCCAGACTGGGATTCGAACCTGAGTCTCATGCTTACTAGGCAGTTGCACTGACCAGGATGCCATCTGGACGCAATTGTCACCACTACCATGTAGACTACCCTGCCGTGTTGGTGCCTGCTCTTTGGGGTTGGGATGGGTTGGTCTAGGGTACGAGACCAAACAGCGAGGTCATCGGTCTCATCAGATTAGGGAAGGAAGTCGGTTGTGCCCTTTCAAAGGAACCATCCTGACATTTGCCTGAAGCGATTTAGAGAAATCACGGAAAACCTAAGTCAGGATGGCCGGACGCTGGATTGAACCGTCGTCCTCACGAACGCGAGTCCAGTGTGCTAACAACTGCGCCACCTCGCTCTGTGCCTGTTCTTTCGGACATGTCAAAAAGAACAGACACCGCACACTATATATAATCAAGACGATGTCGGCCAATGATCCCTTCATTGCAGATGCACACCGAGCTCGAACTCTTACGAAACTCGGTGAGGTGCCACGAGGAATGAGGCTAATGACCAGTGATATAAATTGAGAATTTTCGTCTGACTTAAGGCGTGCTAAGATAGTTCATGCGGCTGTGCTGACTAGTATGTCCTGGTGGTGTAGCGGTCAGCACAGCTGCATACTAAGTAGAAAATTTGGTTTGAATCCCAGTGCGGCAGGAAATTTTAAACTTGCCTCATTGATATTTATCAGTGGCCATTGGCAGCTAGTGTCTTTAATTCCTTTGTTTTATTGCCCCCTCACAATGCCTATGCTCATCCAAGCACGTGTCAACAGTTATGTTTGTCTCACATTCACACTGAAGTAACCATTGCTACATTAATGAAGCAGGTTGTAAACTATCACAGAAGCCTTTGCGTTTACGTTATAAATATTTTTCTCCACGAAAATGAGTGATTCACAAACACGACACTGTTTCAGCTACAAATCTCATAATTAAACTCGCGCACCTTCCCATGAAGTAACTAAATTACTAATACACTTTTCTTCTACGATTCGACATAACATGTTCAAGTCTTAATTATGTTTCTACCAAATTCTTCGTACTGTTTATCCTCAAGGCTGCTGCGAGCGTCCATTCCGAGCGGTAGCTCAATACACTCTCCTTGCACACACCAAGACCACTGCTGCCAACTCTCCAAAACGGAATAAGTGAAATGACTGTAAAAAAAAAAGCCAGAATAAAGCTGAAATAAAACAAAGTGTGTTATTGTAGGCTACAGTTTTATTTTTGCAATACCTATACTGTGTAGATATTGTTATGTAACTCCAACTGCATGAAGAACAATTTGATCAAATTTTATACACAGACACCAAAACGTAAAACACGCTAGTATTGTTTTGATGATTTTTATCTTTGTAATCAAATTCTTGGAAACTAATTTACTCAGATTTACTCATATTAGTGATACGCACTCTTGCCATAATTGCGCGGTGAAAAAAGGAGTATGGACACGATGAAGAAAGGAACGGAAGACAGTAGATAGGAATGAGGAATAGATCGTCAGCTGGTCACATATGATGCACCAGCTCCTCTTTGACGCAAGGAATTGGTTATTGGTTAAACATCCAGTAGAAGTGTTTTTGTAATACGAGCTTTACGGAAACAGAGTACAGCTGGCTACTGAATGGCGCAGCAGGCAGGAAGCGGGGCAGCGGAAACGTGTAACGTATCGCTCCGCCTTCGATAAACACAGCAGGTTATCTGGAGTGATAAGTAGTGACAACTCTAACCATAACATCTGGACTCCAGACGAATGAAACGTTATATGCTGCCGCGCCGCAGACGGTAACACCATATTCACCTGGGCGGTTTACCAGAGAAAAATAATGTGCCTCCACGCTTTTCTCCTTTCGGTTAAGGTAACACACAATATGACATGATGGCGAAGAGTCAAACGCAGCGGCAGTATCACGACTTGTTTTACATACTCATTAACTGGCGACTGTTTTGTGATTTTCAGAAGTACTGAGAAAGCACAACACTCCTGAACCTGAACACAACACTTATTGTACGACAAAGAAACTGCTCACATCCGCGCTAAAAAAGTTGTACATATGTACAAGGATATGCTGTTAGAATTGTAAGAGCAGACATAATGTCTGTCGAGATACACAATAAAGGTTGAAAATTTATGACTAATTATTGTAGCCACTGTTAGGATGTAGTACCGGTTTCGGCCGTTAGAAGCAATCTTCAGATATTATTTTGATATCGGTGCAGCCATACGTGGCGATGAAATGATTTGTTGCACTTTAATCAGTACTGTGAAAATGAATACCAGGATAGGCAGCTCACTTAAAGAGGAACGGACCTTTCTAAATAGGGCAATCGCAGAAGTTGAACAGACAAATATTGGTACACGACGGGTATCTGCGAAGAAACCTTGGCTAACAGAAGTAATATTTCGGCTGATCGCCGAAAAGAGTAAGTACAAAAATGTGCAGCGAAAGACAGGAATACAGCAGTATAAGTTACTTAGGAATAAAATGAATGGGAATTGCAGTGGAGTTTAGGGGAAATAGTCTCAGGAGAAACGCGAGGAAATCGAAAAGAAAGTGGTGTCAGAAGGACTGATTCAGCATATAGAAAAGTCAAAATAATTCTCGGTGATTTCTGAATGATAAAACCATGAGGAGCATCGTTTCAAAACATACAAAATGCAGCCGACGTCAAAATACAGTTTGATGCGTTTCCACTACAGTTGTGGTATGCTCTCTAACGCAGATGAGTCAGATCGGGCCGTTTCATATTCTTTTGCATAGTAATTTTGTGCTGAAATAAATCGGATCAACTCGTGTTATGTACACCGCAGCCGACAGTGCGGAAGGTATTATGTTGGAGAGATATTTCCCAGCCTCCTTTATTAGCCCACTCTTTTGTTCCATAAAATTTCAGGCGTGCAGCCGCATAAATTCAGTTTCTTCTTCTAATATTTCGGCTGAACACCGTCCAGCTATCTTCACAGTGAGCCGAGGTGACTAATGCTCCGGCACTTGTTCCGCTCTTTTGAACTCGAGACCCGAACCACTGCGTATGCGACCAAAGATACACAAGGCGCCAGAGACGTTGATAGGCGGCAAAGAGGTGTAACATATGCATGGAAATTAAATCTATGGCCGCGCAGTCGATCCACACGCTGATAATGATGTGTCACGGAGAGTTATACCGTCACGACATCTTTGTGATTTAATTACAGAAATTGCCGAATTCCATGACTTGTCCAAGCTGAAGTCGCTATCTCTATTAATTAAATTCGTCACCAACCGAATTTCAATTGCTTCTTTCACTTTCAAAGATCCACAAGAATGGTGTTCCTCTACGTCCGATAGGGAGTAACATCGGCTCTCCAACCTACGATTTTGCCAAACACTTAGCGTCGTTATTAAGGCCTCTGGTGGGAAAATGCGCTCATCACATTCGTAACTCTTTGGACTTCATTAACATACTGAAATCACTCAAACTGAAAAATAGGAAAGACTTTCGATAAAAAGATTTCAGCTTTATTTGAACATGTTTTGACCTCGACATATTTTTAATTCAATAACGAATTTTATGAACAGACTGACGGTGTCGCCATGGGTACTCCTTTGTCGCCCTTGGTGGCGAACTTTTCTATGGAGGACTTCGAGGAGGAAGCGCTGGAATCTGCTAGCTTGAAACCCACAGTGTTTTGGAGGTATGTTGTTGACGCGTTTGTAGTGTGGCCCCATGGTGAAGACAAGCTAAAAGAATCTTTAAATCATCTGAATTCTATCAACAGACAAATTCAGTTCGCGATAGAAATCGAAAAAGATGGATACCTTCCATTTTTGGATATGTTGGTACGGCGCAAAGATGATGGCACATTGGGACATGCAGTGTATCGAAAACCGACCCATACGGATTTATATTTACGTGCAAATAGCTGCCACCATTCTTCGCAGTCGATGAGTGTAATCAGGACTCTAGTACACAGAGCACACGCCATTGCTGACGAGAGCAGTCTTGAGGACGAGTTTCTACACCTGAAAAGAGTTTTTGAAGTCAACGGATACTCTGCACAGCAGATACGTAAGGCACTACAAATGAAATCAACAGTGGGCACAAGAAAAGCGGAAGAAGACACGGAAAGTTTTAAATCCAAGGCTTTCTTGTCATACGTAGGAAGCTTTTCGTCAAAAGTAGGACGAATTCTCAGGGAACACAAAGTGAAAGTGATTTTTCGTCCTCCACCAAAGACTGCAGCACTCCTGGGTTCCGTTAAAGATGATTTGGTGCTCCGGAAGCCTGGGATTTTCAACATCCCCTGTGAGTGCGGCCGTTCATACATCGGACAGACACGTACAGTCCAGGAGAAATGCACAGAGCACCGCAGGTACACCCGTCTCTTACAACCTAATAAATCTGCGGTGGCAGAGCACTGTATTGACACTGGGCACTCTTGGTGTACGATGGTGCCGAAATTTTATCCTCGACTTCATCATTCTGGGACTCAGTGGCGAAAGTAGCAATTGAATTTCAGTTGGCGACAAATTGAATTAATAGAGACAGCGGCTTCAGCTTGGACAAATCATGGAATCCGGCAATTCCTGTAATTAAATTACAAAGACTTCGTGACGGAACAGCTCTCCGTGACACATCGATATCACCGTGTGGATCGACTGCGAAGCCATAGCTTTAATTTCCATGCGTATGTTGCACCTGTTTGCCGCCTATCAACGTCTCTGGCGCCTTGTGTATCTTGGCCGCATATGCAGTGGTTCGGTCCTCGAGTTCAAAAGGACGGGAGCAAGTGCTGGAGCGTTAGTCACCTCGGCTCGCTCTGAAGACGGCTGGACGGCATTCAGCCGAAATATTAGAAGAAGAAACTGAATTTATGCGGTTGCCCGCTAGAACTTTTATGGAACAATCTTTACGCCTGGAAAACATGAAGATTCACACTCTTTTGTTGTCTGTTCCCACTATTTTGATCTTGCAGCTCACAGCATGGTGTTGATTTCGTGACTGTTCTCATTCGATCTCCGTTGGGGGGGGGGGGGGGGGGGGGACTATTACCCGTGGGAGAGCGATCGAAAGGAAGTACAATGAGAATTATGGCTGCGAAAACTAAAAAGACAGCCTGAAAAGTTCGCTCAGTAAGTAATAACACCTGATGTATTTTACGAAGGATCATTTTTCTGTCAATTTTGTTATGTCCTTTCAGTGATGTGTTATTCGCGTGGACAGATTGCACAAATGCATGTTTCTGTACTCTGACTGAGATTTATTATTTGTAGTTTGACGTGAGGACAGGTATTTCTCTTTAGGTAATTCAACAGAGATCCATATTTAAGTAATTTTAAGCTGCCTTGTAATCACAAAGAAGGCAGGTTCAGGAGTGTAAGCATCCCAGTATTCTAAGAGCAAAAGGAAGAAATGAAGTTCATGGCGTATCGAACAAACTGGAAAAAGTGTCGCAGACACAGTTATAAGATGAAAGTTACATTTCCAAAACCATGATGCACTGCAAAGCATTATACAAGACAGCGCATTTGAAATTACATCGTTGTGCCGTATGAGGTAGGTCACTGACTTGTTATGTTGCTTTTGGGGCGTCATAAGCATCATGAAGTAAACGTCTAAGTAACTACCCGAGTCTGGCACCTGATCCTTCTCTTGCACCAGGAAGGAGAACTAAGAGCAAGACTATAACACATTGATCTACCGTCAACAACATGCTAATACCTTTATTTTTTTTACATCATGGCTTGTGTCCAACAGTAAAATCAATAAAAAACTGAAACCGTATTATGTGCAAACATGATTGGATTAAAACATATTTCGTTCAGTGTGTTGGTTCAAAACATATTAAGCGTAATGTAAAAATTAAAGTGGCTCCTTCATGCACTGGGAAATGATTTCAATAATGACTATTCTGGAACATAATCTAAATACCTAGGTCCTACTGTCAAGAATTTTGACATATTTTCTTTGCTTAGAAAGCGAAACGTGTTCCTCGCTTCCTGTAAAATAAGATTTGAAACGTTGCTCCTCATTTTAAATAACCACCGCGGGCTTTCAAATTACGTTACATAAGATGAGCTTTTTTCTTGAATCGAGTATATATTACATTACTCGTCAGTTTCGTCCTGTAGCCATTTTCTAATGCAGATGCGTCGGTGACGATACACGCATCATCGACGCAGCTGCATTTGAAAATGGCGACACGGCGAAACTGGTCAGTAATGTAACGGATACTCAATGCATAAAAAGCTCATCTTGTAAAATAGAATGTGACAGCCTACACTGCTTATTTAAAATAGTTTTATCATTCAAAAATTATGTCCAGTCTGCGACCCTACATATTAAGAAACTAACTTTCGGTGAAACTGGAAGCAAAGGCGACTACATTAAGACTGCAAAAGGAATTCCACTGGCAGACGAAGAGGAGAGAGCAGACAAGTTGGAAGAGTACATTGAAGGCCTCTACGAATGGGAGGTACTGTCTGATTACGTGGTAGAAGACGAAATGAACGTCAAAATGAAATATATAAGGGATCTAATATCCCGTCAGAGTTTCACAGAGATATCAGATAAAGGGGAAGGTACAAATAGCAATCGTTCGGAACTTCTAAAACCATTGGAGAAAGTGGCACCCAAACTAGTTTGCAAAGTCTAAGCCCAGACATACACCAACACGCTTTTTGAAAAATGTATAGAAAAATGTGAAAGAAAATTGGGGTTCTGTTAGATGAAAGTTAGTTTGGCTTTGGCAACGATAAAGACAAGTTGATAGGATTTGTCGATTCAGAAAAAGCGTTCGCCTATGTAAAATTGTACAAATGTAGCAATTAGTCGGAAAAATTGACAATATGAACAAAAACCAAAAGGGATAAATAAGAATGAAGACCAAGAACGGAATGCTCGAATTAAAAAGGATGTAGTGTAAGGATATCGTCCTTTGCCCCTTACTGTCCAATCTGTGCACTAAAGAAGCAGTGATGAAAATAAAAATATGTTCGGAGTAGGATAAAAATTCAGTGTGGAATATATCAATGACAAGATTCTGTGACGACATTGATATCCTTAGTAACAGGAAGGAGGAATGAATGGAGTGAACAGTCTAATATGCAGACACTATGGACTGAGAGTAAACCGAGGAAAGATGAAAGTAATGGGAAGTAATACACCTGTAAGAGCGGTTAGCCAAAAACTTATGTCAAAATTGAAGAGTACAAGGTAGATGAAGTGAAGGAATTCTTCTACCCTGGAAGCAAAATAAAACTTGACAGGTGAATCAAGGATACAAAAAGCTGACTAGCACAGGAAAAGAGAAAAATAACTGACCAAAAGAAGTCTATTAAGCGGGGCGTTCAGTAAGTAATGAACATTTTTTTCTCAAAGCAGGTTGGTTTTATTCAGAATTCCAATATACGAGGGTTGTCCAGAAAGTAAGTTCCGATCGGTCGCGAAATGGACACCACAGTGGAAACCTGATGAAGCTTGGCACAGATGTGTTGGGTAGTATCTCTACTATGACTGTCGATCGCATCAAGGCGCTCTTTTCAGTTGTGAGTGCACTGTGAGCGAGTAAAGGTGCATATAACAACGATGTCTCCCGCCAAATAGGAGGGCCTGCTGAGAGGCTTCGCCTTAATGAATGCAGCCCACCTAACACAACTGCCACGCACTTCCTTCTTCATGGCAATTCTCAGCCGCACTCTGCAGGGGCAGATCACCGTGTTCGATCACCGACAACACAGCCCTAATTGGCTCGTCCTGAGTGTTATCTCTGTTCACATGAAACGCTGGATACGAAGACAGCACTTGGGGGCAGGCTACGTGCTACATACCAGCGAGAGAACTGTCGGAAAGCACAGGCGGCTGCCTTCTGCGACGATGGTGTTAGAAATGTAGTATAACGCTCCGAAAAATGTCTACGTCGGAGCGGCGACTATGTAGAGAAGTATCTGGAAAGTGTAGCTAACTCTTGCAAACAAAATGCTTCTGATTTTCACAGAGGTTTCCATTTAGCGACCGATCGGAACTTACTTTCTGGACAACCCTCGTATTATTCCTCACACGTTTGGCCACAAAATCCTACTTTTCAACATAATCTCCATTCATTGCGGCAGCCTTACGCTACCTTACAGGGAGGACCTGTATGCACGCATGGTACCACTCTACTGGTCGATGTTGGAGCCAACATCGTGCTACATCAATAACCTCCCCATCATCCAGGTGCTGCCTCCTGCAGAGTGCATCCTTCATTGGACCACACAGTTCGAAGTTGGAAGATTAGAGGTCTGGGCTAGAGGGTGGATGAGGAAGAACTGTCCAACAGAGTTTCGTGTGCTCCTCTTGAGTGCGCAGACCAAACGAGGTGATGCAATGGTTAGCGCGCTGGACTCGCATTCGTAGGACGACGGTTCAAACCCCCGTCCGACCATCCGTGATTTCTCTGAATCGCTTCAGGCAAATGCCGGGATGGTTCCTTCGAAAGGGCACGGCCGATATCATTCCCTAATCCGAGCTTGTGCTCCGTCTCTGACCACCTCGTAGTCGACAAGACGTGACGTTAAACAGTAATTTCCTCCTCTTCTTCAGTTGCGCTGATTTGTGTGAGACCTTACGCTGTCAAGGAGAAGAAGAAGTTCTTTTGCATTTTTGTGGCAACGAACACGCTGAAGTCGTTTCTTCAATTTCCTGAGGGTAGCGCAGTACATCTCAGAGTTGATCGTTGCACCATTAGGGAGTCGCAGGAGACGGTCACCATGACTTTACTGGCTGATGGTGCGGCTTTTTTTCTTCAGAGGAGCCACACCATAGATCACCGATTTGTTTCCGGTTCAAAGTGATGAACCCATGTTTCGTTGCCTGAGGCGACGCTCGACAAAAATTCGTAATGGTCAGCATCGCAACGTGCAATGATCAGTGTCGTTTAGACCGTTAATAAGAGTGCACCGCGAGTTCCTGCTGTTAATAAGGAGAGTACGCTGTTCGTTTATTACATACAGTATTTTTACGAGCTTCAAACAGGAGCGACTTATTTTCAGTTATCTGTGTAGTTACTAGTTTATTTTTGTGACTTCTTGCGCATTTGAGTGCTTACTAGGCACAACCTTTTATTTTAATAACAGTGTAGCACAGACTGCCGCCGTTGTTATCGCCCCTTGCATCGATCCTCGTATCGTACAGGCTTTTGTTTGTTTTGGTTCGAACAGCTCAGTGTCGGTTAGACTGTAAATGAGAGTGCACTGCTAGTTCCTGCTGCTCATGAGGCGAGTACACCGTTCGGTTATTACATATTTTTACGAGCTTCAAACAGGAGCCACTTCAGTATCTGTATACAGATGCGAGCTGAGTTATTCACCTTTTACTCACAGCTCCAGGCTGTGTTGGCTTCCATCACACAGCTTGGGGCCGCTGCCAAGTGGCATCACTGTGGGGGTCCGGATGGAGGTGTGCGAGGAATGTTGAGGACTCCCACGTGTCCCCGGACTGGTCTACTGCTGTGGCCGCTCCAGGTACTGCCTGCACAGAGGTTGATCCCTCACCCGTGGTCAAGTGGGGTATCATTCCAAAGTCTGGCAGGCAGCGAAAGACTTTCCATGCGGCCGATTGTAGGGCCTCCCCAGTTCGTTTGACGAACAGGTTTCAAATGGTTCAAATGGCTCTGAGCACTATGGGACTTAACATCTTAGGTCATCAGTCCCCTAGAACTTAGAACTACTTAAACCTAACTAACCTAAGGACATCACACACATCCATGCCCGAAGCAGGATTCGAACCTGCGATCGTAGCAGTCCCGCGGTTCCGGACTGCAGTGTCTAGAACCGCACGACCACCGCGGCCGGCGAACAGGTTTCGCGTGTTATCCGTGGCTGACCAGGTCACTGAGGCAGATGCAGTCGTCCACCCTGTTTCAGAGGAAGCTTCTCGGCCCGCAAGGTCTGGGCATTCACAGAGGGTAGGTTTGCTGGTAATTGGGAGCTCCAGCGTTAGGTGAGTAATGGGGCTCCTTAGGAACATGACTGCCAAGGAGGGGAAGGAAGCCAGTGTGCACTCCGTATGCATGCCAGGGTGAGTCATTCCGGATGTGGAAAGGGTGCTTCCGGATGCCGTGAAGAGTACAGAGTGCAGCCAACGGCAGGTGGTGGCCCATATCGGTACCAACGACGTTGTCGCTTTGGATCGGAGTCGATTCTCTCTGGTTTCAGGCGGTTAGCGGAAATGGTAAAGACTGCCAGTCTTGCTAACGAGATTAAGGCGGAGCTCACCATCTGCAGCATCGTCAACAGAACCGACTTTGGTCCTTTGGCGCAGAGCCGAGTGAAGGGTCTGAATCAGTCTCAGGCGGTTCTGTGACCGTGTAGGTTGCAGATTCCTTGACTTGCGCTAGCGGGTGGTGGGTTTCCGGGTTCCGTTTAATAGGTCAGGAGTCCACTACACACAGGAAGCGGCTACACGGATAATGGGGGCTGTGTGGAAGGGACTGGGCGGTTTTTTAGGTTAGACGGTCTCAGGAAACCACAGAATGGGCGTCCGTCTAAAAGGGGGCAGGTAAAACACAGTAAGGTAGTTGTAGTAAACGATCGGTATTGTAGTTGTAAATTGCCGTAGCTGTGTTGGGAAAGAACCAGAGCTCCAAACAGTTATAGGTACCGAAAGCTGGCTAAATCCGGAAATAAGTTCAGCCGAAATTTTTTCAAACGACCTAACAGTGTTCAAAAAGGATAGATTAAATACAGTTGGTGGTGGAATATTTATTACTGTCAGAAGTAGTTTACGTTGTAGTGAAATTGAAGTAGATAGTTCCTGCGAAAAGATATGGGTAGAGGTTATACTTTGAAATGTCCCCTTAGAAAAATTATGAATGACAGTGCTGGAAAACTTCTACGCTATTTGATTTTCAAACAGCTGAGCAAAACTGAACGTACTCAGACGGTTCTCTCTTTACTTATTCTGATCATCACTAAACTAACACACAATATTTTTTTTAGCGCAACGCAATCTGACTTTCAATAATCCCTACAAAAGAATGGCCCTGACTAACAATAACCTAAACAGAATGAGATTTTCACTCTGCAGCGGACTGAGCGCCGATATGAAACTTCCTGGCGGATTAAAACTGTGGACCGGGCCGAGACTCGAACTCGAGACCTTTGCCTTTCGGGTGCAATTACTCTACCACCTTTTTTTCTTTTTAATTTCATTTTGTTCATTTTCGTTCGTTGTATCTGCTCGGGGCGGACTTCGAAAGACACCCGTTTCAGTTCGTTGTTGATCCATTAACTCAATTTTTTTTATTAAGAGGGCAGCTAGCCCTCTGACCGAACACGCTGAGCTACCGTGACGGCATCCATCTGAGCTACCGAAGCACGACTCACGCCCCATCCAAGTTTTGAAAGTAGGAGACGAGGTACTGGCAAAAGCAAAGCTGTGAGGTCGGGGCGTGAGTCATGCTTGGGTAGCTCAAATGGTAGAGCACTTGCCCGCGAAAGGCAAAGGTCCAGATTTCGAGTCTCGGTCCGGCACACAGATTTACTCCGCCAGGAACTTTTAATAACCCATATCTTTCATGAATAACTTACAAAAATCTTCGTTACTCGAACTACTGCAATGCAGCGAGCCCCAATACTCCCAGCTAAATAAAAGATTCTCACTACTGAAGGCACTAACTACTAATAGGCATAGTTAGCAAATGAAAGATTTTGATAGAGAACGAACAATGTATATACCTTAATAGCGTTCAAAAGTCATTATATATATATATATATATATATATATATATATATATATAATTTTGTGACATCCAATAAAACAAATTTCCTTTTTCTGTTGGACACACGCCCAGAACGTCCGCTCAAAACTCTGCCATCTCTCTCCCCACATCCACCACTGCTGCGGCTCACCTCCAACTGCCCAACGCTACGCGCTGTTCATATCCAACTGTCCACCACTACACAAGCGAATATTCGAACAATGAGTCCAACCAGCAACAGACTGCACACAGCGCAGTCAGCGATTTTCATGCAGAGCACGACTTGGCATTATCAACATAAAAACCCAAACAGCTTACTTACAACTTGACAATCGGATTAAACTATTAATTGCATAGTTTTACCGACCCTCGACTAAGAAGATATAGTTGCTGAACAATTCAAAGAAAACTTGGTTCTCATTTCAAATAGGTACCCCACTCACGCAATTATAGTCGGTGGTGACTTCAATCTACCCTCGATATGCTGGAAAATTATACGTTAAAAGCCGACGGCAGACATAAAACATCATCCAAAAGTGTACTGAATGCTTTCTCAGAAAACTATTTTGAAAAATTAGTTCATGAGTCCACTAGAAGCGTAAATGTTTGAGAAAGCATACTTGACCTCTTAGCAACAAATAATCCTGGACAAATATGGAGTATCATGACGAATACAGGAATTAGCGACCACAAGGCAGTTGCTTCCAGGATGAATACCGTAACACCTACAACCATCAAAAAGAAACGCAAAGTACATCCATTTAAAAAGCTGCTAAAAATGCTCTTAACGCCTCTTTAAGAGACAGTCTCCACTCCTTCCGATCTGATCACGTAAGTGCAGAAAAGATGTGGAATGATTTCAAAGAGATAGATGTGGAATGATGTCAAAGAGATAGTATCGACCGCAATTGAGAGATATACACCACATAAATTAATAAGTGATGGTACTGATCTTCCATGGTACACAAAGCTGATCAGATCGCTGTTGCAGAACAAAGAAAAAAGCGTGCCAAATTTAAAAGAACGCAAAATCCCCAACATTGGTGATTTTTGCAGAAGTTTGAAATATAGCGCGTAGTTCAATGCGAGATGTTCTTAATAATTTCCACTACGAAACCCTGTCTCGGAGTCTGACAGAAAACCCAAAGAGATTCTGGTCATACACAAAGCACCCAAGTGGCAAGACGCAATCAATGTCTTCACTGATGACAGTGCCACTAAAACAGACTTATTAAACACGGTTTTCCGAAACACCTTCACCAAAGAAGACGAAGTAAATGCTCCTGAATTCCAGTCAAGAAAACTGCCAAGATGAGAAACATAGAAGTAGATATCCTCGGTGTAGCAAAGCAGCTTAAATCACTTAATAAAGGCAAGGCCTTCGGTACAGATTATATACGTCAGGTTCCTTTCAGAGTATGCTGATGCAGTAGCTCCGTATTTAGCAATTATATACAACCGGTTGTTCACAGAAAGATCCGCATCTAAAGACAGGAAAATTGCTCTAGTCACACCAATACCCAAAAAGGGAAATAGGAGTAATCCGCTGAAGTACAGGTCCATATTACTTACGTCGATTTGCAATAGGGTTTTGGAACATATACTATGTTCGAACATGATGAATTACCTCGAAGAAAACGATTTATTGACACATAGCACGGACTGAAGAAACTGTTCTTGTGAAACACAACTAGCTCTTTATAGTCATGATGTAATGGGTGCTATCGACAAGAGATGTCAAACTTATTTCATAGTTTCAGATTTCCAGAAGGCTTTCGACACCGTTCCTCACAAGCGTCTTCTAACCAAATTACATGCCTATGGAATATCGCCTCAGTTGTGAGACTGGATTCGTGATTTCCTGTCAGAAAGGTCACAGTACGTAGTAATATACGGAAAGTCATCGAGTAAAACAGAAGTAATATCTGGCATTCCCCAAGAAAGTGTTATAAGCTCTCTATTGTTCCTGATCTATATTAACGACGTAGGAGGCTATCTGAATAGCCGTATTAAATTGTTTGCAGATGATGCTGTCGTTTACCGTCTTGTAAAGTCATCAGATGATGATAATGAATTGCAAAATGATTTAGATAAGATATCTGTGTGGTGCGAAAAGTGGCAATTGACCCTGAATAAAGAAAAGTGTGAAGTTATTCACATGAGTACTAAAAGAAATCCGCTAAATTTCGATTACGCGCTAAGTCTTAAGGCTGTAAATTCAACTAAATACTTAGCGATTACCATTACAAATAACCTAAATTGGAATGATCACATAGATAACGTTGTCGGTAGAGCAAAGGAAAGATTGCGATTCATTGACAGAACACTTAGAAGATGTTGCAGGTCTACTAAAGAGACTGCTTACACCACGCTTGTCCGCCCTATTCTGGAGTACTGCTGTGCGGTGTGGGATCCGCATCAGGTGGGACTCACGGATGACATCAAAAAAGTTCAAAGAAAGGCGGCTCGTTTTGTACTATCGCGAAATAGGGGAGAGAGTGCTACAGACATGATATGAGAATTGGAGTGGCAATCATTGAAACAAAGGCGTTTTTCGTTGCGACAGGATCTTCTCATGAAATTTCAATCACCAGTCTTCTCCTCCGATTGCGAAACCATTGTGTTGCACCCACCTACATAGGGAGAGAGGATCATCATGATAAAATAAGAGAAATCAGGGCTCGCACAGAAAAAGTTAATTGCTCGTTTTTCCAGCGCGCCGTTCGAGAGTAGAGAAATAGCTTGAAGGTGGTTCATTGAACCCTCTGCCGGGCACTTTATTGTGAATGGCAGAGTAATCAAGTAGATGTAGATGTAGATTTTTAACGCTCTCCACTGTCTTACCTTAGGCGGTGAGGAACCCAGCGGGTACACACTTTTGAGTACTCCAACTGGTAGACGAAGTGTGTCAGCACTACCACCAGAGACGTCCAGTTGTGCAGCGAGGTGCTTGACTGTGATCCAACGATCACTTCAAATAAGAGTGTCCGCACGTTCCAACATGGCAACAGTCACAGCCGTGTGCGGCCGGCCGCCACGCAGGAGAGCGGACAGGTTTACGCGACTTGCGTTAATGACGGACGCCTCACCTAGCGACCACAGCGCTTTCGTTGACTGCCAAGTCTCCGCAGAATTTTGCAAGCGCCAATGAATATCTGCGGTGCTCTTGTTTTCTGACCAAAAAAAACAAAAACAAAAACTCAGTGACAGCTCTCTGCTTGGACCGCACCTCCGTTACAGATGCCATTTTGATGAGTACGTTTAGCGGCGCCAGTTATTGGAACTTCATGAATATTTAGGGGTTGAAACGGGAGTAGTCCATCACGCCCACATTTTTTCAACAGAAACTGATCGAGAAAAGATGTGTTGCATTAATTATTGAACGGCGCTCGTAGTAACAAACTTTGGCATTAATTTTGAAAACGAATTTTTTGACAATGTAGATCTGGCACACAAAATTGTATGGAAGTGATTCATTGACTCCGGGAGAACCGGAAAAAAAGAGAATGGAAGCGTTTGACTTGTGGTGCTATAGAAGAATGTTAAAAATTAGGCCAACTGATAACAAAACAGGAAGTTCTCAGTACAGTCGTCGTGGAAAGGAACGTATAGAAGTCACTGACAAGAGGAAAGGACAGTGCGGTAAGACATGTGCTAGTACACCAAGGAATAAGTTCCATGGGACTTGAAGCAGATGCAGAGGGAACCTTCGATGAAGCTCAACAAAAGCAGCGACTCACCTGGAAATGATAACTAGGTGGACCGACGAAGGATCGAGGGCTGTTTGGAAAGTAAGTTCCGATAGGTCGCGAAATGGAGATGACAGGAAACTTCGATGAAGTTTTGCACAGATGTGTTGGGCAGTGTCTCTAGTAGGCCTGTTGATTGCATCACGTCGCGCGGGATTAGCCGAGCGGTCTAACGCACTGCAGTCATGGACTGTACGACTGGTCCCGGCGGAGGTTCGAGTCCTCCCTCGGGCATGGGTGTGTGTGTTTGTCCTTAGGATAATTTAGATTAAGTAGTGTGTAAGCTTAGGGACTGATGACCTTAGCAGTTACGTCCCATAAGATTTCACACACATTTGAACATTTGATTGCATCACGTGCTCTTTTCAATTCTAAGCACAAAGTGATGTGGCGCCTCTAATTAGCGGTAAAAGTTCTTACAATGATATGTGCTCAATAAAGAATATTTATCACAAGTAGTGTATTGAAACATTAGATTTCTCGGTGACATAAAGATTCCATGAACTACTATGTAAATGAAAGACGCGGTGATATCTTCCTGGGATCTCTTGTCTTTTTGATCTTGTTGCTTTTCTCTTTTTCCTTGCCTTGCGCTCGTGCCTCTGTACGTCATTCGATGTATAGAGTCTTGCTGCCTATTCATGTGAGTTGAGTTACCGTTGAATAGTAATTATTAGTGATGAATTTTAAAAACTTGTTCTTGCTTTGAAACAGAAACCTCTTCCTCCTGCCGGCCGCGGTGGTCTCGTGGTGCTAGGCGCGCAGTCCGGAACCGTGCGACTGCTACGGTCGCAGGTTCGAATCCTGCCTCGGGCATAGATGTGTGTGATGTCCTTAGGTTAGTTAGGTTTAAGTAGTTCTAAGTTCTAGGGGACTGATGACCACAACAGTTGAGTCCCATAGTGCTCAGAGCCATTTGAACCAGCCTCTTCCTCCCTTTAATGTTTACGTAACTGTGGCCATTGCTTTGCACAGTTGAAGTCACCTTGCCTTCCTGCTTCCAGTGAGCACGTAAAGATGCCTAGAACAATAGAGTCTTCCGCCAATTATGGGTGGCCACTGTGAGGTTTCGCCTGCTTTCATGCAACCCCACATAACGCACTTGTCAATTCTCACATGACAATTCTCGGTCGTACTCTGCAGGGGAAATAAGGATCGCCCACAATACAGCCCGGACTTGGCTGCCTCTGATGTTCATCTTTGCTCACATGACCCGCTGGCTATGATGACAACATTTTGGCACAGACAAAGAACTGCAGACTGGCGTACAGAGGTGCCGAGAAGCACAGGCGGCTGCCTTCTACGACGAGGGTATTGAAAAGTTGAGACGGAGCGGCGACTATGTAGAGAAATTCCTAAGGGTATTTTCGTGCTGTCGTTGCAACTACAAGAAAGTGCGCTTTTTTTTCACCAGGCGAGTTTCGCTTTATTGAGGTAAAGCACCATCAGTGGTCTGTAGTTAAAGATATTTACAGTTTGATTTGTTTTTGAGATCGAAAAAAAAGCTCGTAAAGAGCAACATACTGTTCACGAACTGTTTTTCGATCTTGTAAATGTCTTTAATTACAGACCACTGACGGTGCTTTACCTCAAAAAGCCGAAAAGCATCTATTGAAAAAAAAGAAAAGAAAACACGAGTTTTCTGTTGTTGCAACGACAGAACGAAAATACCCTCAGGAATTGTAAAGCAGCTACGGACAATATGGCCACATCAATGAAGAATTTTTTGTTGAAAAGTAGTTAGAAGGTATAGCAAACTGTTGCAAATAAAACATTTATGATTTTCACTATGGTTTTCATTTCGCGACCGATCAGATCTTGTATTGTATTGTATTGTATGTTAACCAGGTGCATAGAAACGACGGAGAGGCTCCGTCCCCGCCGCAGCCGCAGTGGTCCACAACCCCACGACGATTACCGCAGTCCACTTCACCCTCACCCCTCCGCCGACCACCCACCCACACCGAACCACTCTCTTTCGGGGTTATTGTACGGTTCGGCCGCGGTGGACCCCCCTCCCCCCCTCCCCCCCCCCCTCCCCCCTAGGGAACGTCTCGCACCAGACAAGTGTAACTCCATGTTTGCGTGGTAGAGTAATGGTGGTGTTCTCGTAGGTGGAGAAGTTGTTTGCGCAGCAGTCGCCGACATAGCGTAGCTGAGGCGGAATAAGGGGAACCAGCCAGCATTCGCCGAGGCAGATGGAAAACCACCTAAAAACCATCCACAGACTGGCTGGCTCACTGGACCTCAACCCAAGGCTGCCGGGCGGATTCGTACCGGGGACCAGGCGCTCCTTCCCAGTCCGGGAAGCCGTGCGTTAGACAGCATGGCTAACCGGGCAGGCGATCAGACCTTACTTACGGAACAGCCCTCGTAGAATGGACTTCAAGATACGACTGCAAACCCGAGGAGAGTATCACAGTCCGAAGACTGAGGACATAAGAAAAGCTCTCAGTAAGATGTATTACTGTCAAGTAATGCTTTTGTTCTTACGATTCACATTTATTTTACATATGCGCTTGTACTCCCCTCGTATGAATGGCATTTTGAAACGATATGTACCTGCAATTGCCTCCATCCAATTCCTCCACAGCGATGGCGTCTTTTGTAGTTCAACAAGCCCAGACGAATGTGCGCAAAATCTGAGTTTATTTCTTACCGGAAATTCGATGATAGCGGAAGATAACGAAAATATTTTTTTTTCTATTTTTGTTTTGTCTTTGGTTGGCTTTTGGGACGTGACACCGGCCTTGCCGCATGGTAACGCCGGTTTCCTTCAGATCACCGAAGTTAAGCGTTGTCGGTCTTGGCTAGCATTTGGGTGGATGACTCTCTGGTCTGCTGAGCGCTGTTGGCAAGTGGGGTGCACTCAGCCCTTGTGAGGCCAGTTGAGGAGTTGCTTGGTTGAGAAGTAGCGTCTTCGGTCACGAGCTGACAATGGCCGCGAGAGCAATGTGCTGACAACAAACTCCTCCTCATCCACATCCAATGACGCCTGTGGGCTGAGGATGACACGGCGATCTGTCGGCACCGTTGGGTCTTCGAGGTCTGCTCGGATGGAGTATTTTGGGACGCACTCATTCAGCCATCTCAAGAGTGTAATGTCAATTACGATGATAAGAACATAGGGAAACACAGTCTCCAAGCGGAGAAAAGTTCTGACTCTGCTGGGAATCGAATCCGAGACCACAGTGCTTAGTAGTCCACCGAACTGACCGCGCAGCTACCGAGGCGAACATGTAGTTAGTGGTTTAAACATGTTTTGTAATTTGTGCTAGATTCAACGTGCGCTCCGCTTTATTGGTCCTCTTGTTTCTGGCTCTCCAGTGAGAATCCGCGAGTCCTGACACCGAGAGGTGCTTTTCTCGATAACTAACGGCGAACCGCTTTGCAGCTTGTAAGGTCTCTGCGAGCATCTTGTGATTACGGAGAATGATGACAGCTTGTTTTCCTGGAATGGTAAGTGGTCTGCATCCAATGATTGTCCACCGAGACTGCATCCTAATCGTGTGACTGTTGGCTACGTCAAGTGTCAAAAAGCCACAACAGAAACAGACTGTCACACAATCACGCTGATGCCCGCAATTTGCACTGCAGACAGGCTATAGCAAATGCGTCATTGGCGGAATCACCCGACACCGTTTTAATTAAATTCGGGCGCTGTTCGTGCACACGTCAAAGAGAAATCTCGAATTACGGAGCTTTGGCGGAACATTCTGTGGTCAGATCACTGGCCCATGCCAGCTATTGCAATATTAGTGGGCGATCTGTTTTTCTACGCTGTTGCGGTTCTTTGTCACACACTTTACCACCATTTTCAAACGATACAATGTTGCACACGGAAGAAATGTCTCTTAGGCGATGAACGATTAGGTGCCGTCGAAAAAAAAAAAACGAAAATAATATCAAGACAGTGCATCTACTGCAATTTCTACACTACAGTTCTCTTTGATGGGAAGTACATGATTATAAAATTTAATTTTATTGCTAATTTTCCCTCAAATTTTACTAGTAGATAGGACGTATTCTCAAAGATTTCACGATACGTGAAATGGAAAATGGACGAAAATCCTACAGGACATAATGACAGATTCCTGTCACGTTTGAATATTTTAGAATGGCATAATTTTTAATATTTTTTTTTTTGCAGCGACAGCAACTGAAATTGTTTATATAAGAATATACAGCCTACAGTTGCAGGTTAACTTTATCGTTTACCTAGATTTCAACGTTATTAATAACGTCTTCTTCAGAACCTGCAACAAGTTAATATTATAATGCGCTAGCAAATTATATTAGATATGGTCATCCTACAGGATGCAACGTATAGTACTTACATAAATTATTATTTAAATGTTTGCCTAAAACAGGCCATGTCCTAAGTCAACTTCATAAAACTTGATGCATAACCATAAGGTTTTGTCACTTCTATGAAACCAACTATAGAA
Organism: Schistocerca piceifrons; assembly: GCF_021461385.2. Classification (NCBI taxonomy): domain Eukaryota; kingdom Metazoa; phylum Arthropoda; class Insecta; order Orthoptera; family Acrididae; genus Schistocerca; species Schistocerca piceifrons. Next base: position 401,699,288 of record NC_060144.1, on the reverse strand, counting down.
ATTCACTTTAAGCCCGTTGTATGGGCCTCGTCGTGTGAGTAGAGACTGCGGACCGCGAGGGCTTCGCGGTCTGCCTCACAGAGGGCAGCGCGCATGCGCGAGACGTATAGAGTCAAACTCTTATTACGCACGCGTCAGATAACCTTTTTGCTATGAATTAATTTTATATTTTACTATTGTAAGTTAATTACAGTATCCGGCATGACTACGTTTTACATTCTATTACAGAGCTTTCTAAACTGACCAACAAATCTCGTATGAACATCTGCAGGAAAGGATCTATTATTACAGAAACTGTGAGATCACATGCATTATGAATTATTGTAAACCTAGTATAGGTTGGAAGCCTTCGAAGTATGCCCTATTTTTTAGATACAGTTGATCGTTCAGTAAATTGCTTCTATCTGTAATTAGGTGTGCATAAATTTGTAGTTTCTCAAGCGTGTCGAGTCTATATCCCTTAACTTCATGATGTAGTAGCTCTATGTCACGTAAAGGTTTAGGTGTATGAGCCATTTGCACCAGATGTTCCGCAAAGGCTGACCCCCGTGTTCCTACGCCCTTTATTGGAATATGTTCTTTAAACCTTACTGCTATAGCTCTGCCTGTTTGACCTATGTAATAACATGGGCAATCATCACACCTAATCTTATATACGCCTGATTTCGCTGTCTTTTCACCGTCTTTCTCAAGGAAATGAACCAATTTTTGCTTTAAACTATTACTCGTCGAGTAGGAAATTTTAAAACTTGAATTTTTCAACAGCCCTATCTTGTAGGAGACATTACCTATGTAAGGAACCGACAACTATTTCTTGGTCTGATCTTGGGTTTGAGTATTTGTGTTTACTAAAGTCGTTGTCCTTTTTCGCGTTTTCTTATGATATAACTGCCTCACTATCTTTGGATCATAGCCATTATTCTGTGCAATACTCTCGAGAATTTGTAATTCTTTTTCGAGGTTGACATCTGAGAACGGAATAGAAATCGCCCGATGGATACTAGAATAGAAAAACGCCATTTTATGCGCTTGGGGGTGGGTTGAATCGGCCGGGATGATGTTGTCTGAATAAGTTGCCTTCCGGAATATGTTGAACTCTATTTTAGCATCTTTAATAGTCAATGTTAAATCAAGATAATTTAGTGATCTGTCAGCTGATTCCAATTCTTGTGTGAATTTTATTTTTTCATGTAGATTGTTAAACGTTGCGAAAATTTGCTCTATTCCTTCTGGAGAATTATTAACCAGTAGAAGAATGTCATCCACATATCTCGCATAAAATATCATGTTGTTCACTAATTCCGGGTAGTTTTGGAAAAAAACCAATTCGAGAGAATTTATAAAAATTTCGGGCATGATACATCCAAGTGGACTCCCCATAGCTAAGCCACGTGGCTGTGAATATAATTTTTTATTGAATGAAAAATAATTGTATGTAAGAGTCGTTCTAAGAAGTAACATTAGCTCATCAATTTCTATGGTGGATAATTTTTTGTGGTACCTTAAGTTTTGTTCTATAATGTTCAAAGTTTGATCCACTGGTGCGTTTGTGTACAAGCTAATGATGTCAAGCCGGCCGGTGTGGCCGTGCGGTTCTAAGCGCGTCAGTTTGGAACCGCGTGACCGCTACGGTCGCAGGTTCGAATCCTGCCTCGGGCATGGATGTGTGTGATGTCCTTAGGTTAGTTAGGTTTAAGTAGTTCTAAGTTCTAGGGGACTGATGACCTCAGTAGTTAAGTCCCATAGTGCTCAGAGCCATTTTTTTTAATGATGTCAAATGACACCAATTTGGTGTTTTCGGAACATGTTACGTTTTTTAAGTCTGTTGGCTAGTTCCACTGAATTTTTAATCGAAAAATTATTCTGAAACACGAAATATTCTTTAATTTTATAATGTAAATGTCTCGCTAATTTATGATAAGCACTATTGGTGCTATCGACAATATGGCGGATCGGATGGGAAATTTTGTGGAGCTTAAATTGACTCCTTAGCGTCGGGGGCTTGGGGTTCATGTTTATCAATGCCTTTTTTTCTACATTCTCCGATCAACTTCTTAGTATTGCTAAGACTCGCTCTAATATCCCTCTGTATGGCGGGCGTTGGGTCTACCTCTAGTGATATATCTGACTTAACACCAAAATATACAGCGGTATTTTGCTGAATGAGGACATACCACAGGAAACGATGTCTGAGCGGATAAAAGTTCGTATGGTGATATGGCAGAATATGAGTTCTGACGGAGGTGCATACACTAGAAGAGACACACAAAATATCTTTGACACTGTAAGTTTCAAGGTCTGAACTAGGGCGCCCCGGTGATGTATTCCACAAAAAAAGAAGGTTTGAATGTGTACTGAAATGATTAAACTTAAAATCTCGTTCGGAAGTGAGAGACGTCGAAGTAACCACAGCAGGAACAAACAAAAAATCATCTGGTGTCTTTCCTTCTGACTTGTCTTTGATCCTGCAGTCACTACGAAGACACACAAGAACTATACAAACAGACATTAGCTGTCAGTGGGCACCGATTTATATCAACGAGGCAAGTTGAAAATTTGTGCTAGACCAGGACCCGACCCTGGTTCACATGTTTACTGGACAGATGCGCTAACCACTACGCCATCCAGACACAGTAGTCACTACAACTACACGGACAACCCTACCACGCCTCCTTTCAGCCCCTAATTCTCAACTTACTCATACACTACCGACGTAGTGCTCCTGCTCGCTAGGCTCGGTACTCTCGGCATGTCGTCGATTCCCGCAGGAGTTTGAGCTTGGTGTACATCTGCACTCAGATAAATCAGTGTCTACTGGCAGCTAATGTCCTTAGTTCCTTTGCGTCTTGATTCATAGTGGCTGCCGCATCAAAATTTTGTCTGTCCTGTGGCGATGACGGGCAATGACCCTTTCATTGAGATCACTACGAAAAATGCTTCAAATGGCTCTAAGCACTATGGGACATCTGAGGTTATCAGTACCCTACACTTAGAACTACTTAAATTTAACTAACCTAAGGACATCAAACAATCCATGCCCGAAGCAAGATTCGAACCTGCGACCTTAGCGGTAATGCGGTTCGGGACTGAAGCGTCTAGAACCGCTTGGCCACAGTGGCCGGCCTGGAATGATCTCCCACTTGACCACAGGTGGGGGATCAACCTCAGTGCAGGCAGTACCCGGAGCGGCCACAGCAGTGGACCGATCGGGGGACACGTGGGACGTGCTCGACGTCCCTCGCATACCCAAGTCTGAACCTCCGCAGTGATGCCACTTGGCAGCAGCCTCAAGCTGTGTGATGGAAGCCAACACTGCCTGGAGCTGCGAGTGAAGGATCAACAGCTCAGCTCACATCTGTACACAGGAATCACAGTTATTATCCATTACTGAAGTTGCTACTGTTTGAAGCTTGTAAAAATATATAATAAAGGAACGCTGTACTTGCCTCATTAGCAGCAGGAACTCATGCTGCACCCTCACTCGCCTAGAACCGTTCGGCCACAGCGGCCAGCGAGATCACTACACGCTACATCAGTATATGTTAAGACTTTGGAGACGGGAGATGTGCTACGGTGATCCGTGTGGCTGTGGTGACCACTGTGTCTGGCTGACGTTGTGGTCAGTGCATCTATCCAGTAAGTAGGGGACCCGAGTTCGGATCCCGGCCCGGCATAAATTTTCAAGTTGCCCTATTCGTTTAAATCAATGCCTGCTGGTAACTAAAGGGTATGCATCCTTGCGTGCTGAATAATTAGAATTTCAGTATTGGATTGTATTATAACTCTTAATTGGCGAAGGACGGCTCCTTCAACTGCATTGGTGGACCTGTTATTTTCATTCAAGTGAATCATGTGAAAAGGTTTCAGACGTGAGTATGGTCACATAACGGCAATCGACAGGTCTTGAACACGGAATGTTACTTGGAGCTAGACGCATGGGACATTCCATTTTGAAAATCGTTAGAGAATTCAGATCCACAGAGTCAAGAGTGTGCCGAGAATATTAAATTTCAGGCATTACCTCTCACCACGGACAACGCATTGGTCGACGGCCTTCAATTAACGACAGAGGCGTTAGCTTAGAGCTGTCAGTGTTGCCAGACAAGCAACAGTGCGTGAAATAACTGCAGAAATCAATGTGGAACGTGCGACGAAATTATCACTTAGCACAATATCCTCAATGGGGAGGAGAAAAGCTGGGTGAGGGCGGACCTTGAAAATATGGAATATAATACAACCAAATGATTTGAATAACATAATAACAGCAAGCGGGTTTAGTAATGAAAAATTTGGTTTACAAGATTCAGCTTATAAAAAACGCAAATATGCATATGATGTCACGCGGATGGCGTGAAATCGACATATTTCGAAACCAATCACTTCCCAACGTAATTAAAATCGAGGGGCTTTCAGTAAGTAATGCAACACTTTTTTTTATGAAAGCGGATTGGTTTTATTCAGCATTCCAATACACCATGTTCTTCTCCATTGTTTTGACTACAGAACCCTATTTTTCAACATAATCACTATTCAATGCGACGGCCTTACGCCACCTTAATGTGAGGGTCTGTATCCCTGCATTCTACCACTGTCCTAATCGACTTCAGTTGCTGCATCAGTAACCTCCACAATCAGCCTCGTTACGTGCAATTAATCCCGCACAGTTGGTCCTTTATGGAAACATCTGCATCTAAGACTTCTTTCACATATTTATTCAATGTTGGAGATATAAGAAGGTATCAAAAGACTGGCTGAGAGGCAAAGTATATCTATCTATAAAAAGGGCGATAAAAATAAATGAAGTAGCTATCGACGTGCAAGCTTCCTAGATTCAGCCTGTAAATTATATGCCAAAAGCCTTAATGCAAGACTTACAAATATCATGGAAAAGTTAATATTTGAAGAACAATCTGATTTTAGAAAAGGACGATCAGCTATTGACAGAGCTTTTACTCTGTAATAAGTTACAGAGAAGAGATGAGGGTTTAATAACGAACCCTACCTGGCTTTCGTGGATTTTGAGAAAATTTTAGATAGTTGAATAGAGAAGTGCTATGGAATATCAACGTTGAATAAGATGATCCATCTCGCCTCATCAGTGCTATTGTTATGGATATGGGAAACATAACAATAAAGCCAACGAACACAAACAAAGGAGTACGACAAGGATGCAGTACTTCTGCAACCAGTTGCCGGCCAGAGTGGCCCAGCGGCTCTAGGCGCTTCAGTGTGGAACCGCGCGACCGCTACGGTCGCTGGTTCGAATCCTCCCTCGGGCATGTATGTGTGTGATGTTCTTAGGTTAGGTTTAAGTAACTCTAAGTTCTAGGGGACTGATGACCCATAGTGCTCACTGCCATTTGAACCAGTTTTGAACTTCTGGAACACTCTTCAGTACGTATAAGAAAAAAAATCTTATTGTGAGGATATGAGTCAGTGCCGTAAAGTGGGCCACTTACAACAATACGCTGATCCAGTGCTGCGCCAGAGCGTTCACCAGGCGTCACCGTGCGCTTGCCGGTCAGTACTCAGACGACTACCATAATCAGGGATACCACGACATGTGGCATACGTGAAGCCGCAACACCACAAACAAACTCATTTGGCGCGGGTAAATACTGACCGCACTGAGGCTGGGAATATGTCAAAGCAGTGAGTCATCAAATCGTCGATCGACAAAGTGTTGGCCTCCTCCGTGGGGCCACTGCCCTCTGATGTCATTCTGACCCACTGGCTGATGGGCTGAGGGTCGAACTGAGATCCTCGGAGTCAGTGAGTCACTAGGGTACTCGTCAGTACCACTCGACCTAGCCAGCTGTCGGTCCGCGGTTCACTCCCTGGACGTCTGCGTCCGCCACTTGCGACAGCTGGGCGGGACTCAGTCAGCTTCCTGCAGTCCAGTGGGCAGTGGCAAGCTACTGCATCAATACTGACGGAGCTCAGCCGCTTGCAAAGACTGTCTGCGACACAACGCCACACAACACCCGGGCTGCAGTAAGCGTGTCAGTGCCAGTGTCCTTCTACAACGCTACGGGGACGGTGGGTGTGTTTTTAATAAATTAGCAAAGGGTTTCTGTTGATGTTGTTGTGGTCTTCAGTACAGAGACTGGTTTGATGCAGCTCTCCATAAGTTTTTAATAAATTAGCAAAGGGTTTCTTTTGTTGTTGTTGTGATCTTCAGTCCAGAGACTGGTTTGATGCAGCTCTCCATGCTACTCTGTCCTGTGCAAGCTTCTTTATCTCCCAGTACCCACAGCAGCCTTCATCCTTCTGAATCTGCTTAATGTATTCAGCTCTTGGTCTTCCTCTACGATTTTTACCTCCACGCTGCCCTCCAATACTAAATTGGTAATTCTTCGATGTCTCAGAACATGTCCTACCAACCGATCCCTTCTTCTAGTCAAGTTGTGCCACAAGCTCCTCTTCTCCCCAATTCTGTTCAATACCTCCGCATTAGTTATGTGATCTACCCATCTAATCTTCAGCATTCTTCTGTAGCACCACATTTCGAAAGCTTCTATTCTCTTCTTGTCTAAACTATTTATCGTCCACGTTTCACTTCCATACATGGCTACACGCCATACAAATACTTTCAGAAACGACTTCCTGACACTAACCTCTATACTCGATGTTAACAAATTTCTCTTCTTCAGAAACGCTTTCCTTGCCATTGCCAGTCTACATTTTATATCCTCTCTACTTCGACCATCATCAGTTATTTTGCTCCCCAAATAGCAAAACTCCTTTACTACTTTAAGTGTCTCATTTCCTGATCTAATTCCCTCAGCATCACCCGACTTAATTCGACTGCATTCCATTATCTTCATTTTGCTTATGTTGATGTTCATCATATACCCTCCTTTCAAAACACTGTGCATTCCGTTCAACTGCTCTTCCAAGTCCTTTGCTGTCTCTCACAGAACTACAATGTCATCGGCGAACCTCAAAGTTTTTATTTCTTCTCCATGGATTTTAATACCTACTTCGAACTTTTCTTTTGTTTCCTTTATTGCTTGCTCAATATACAGATTGAATAACATCGGGGAGAGGCTACAAACCTGTCTCACTCCCTTCCCAACCACTGCTTCCATTTCATACCCCTCGACTCTTATAACCGCGACCTGGTTTCTGTACAAATTGTAAATAGCCTTTCGCTCCCTGTATTTTACCCCTGCCACCTTCAGAATTTGAAAGAGATTATTCCAATCAACATTGTCAAAAGCTTTCTCTAAGTCTACAAGTGCTAGAAACGTAGGTTTGCCTTTCCTTAATCTATTTTCTAAGATAAGTCGTAGGCTCAATATTGCCTCACATGTTACAATATTTCTACGGAATGCAAACTGATCTTCCCCGAGGTCGGCTTCTATCAGTTTTTCCATTCGTCTGTAAAGAACTCGCGTTAATATTTTGCAGCTGTGACTTATTAAACTGATAGTTCGGTAATTTTCACATCTGTCAACACCTGATTTCTTTGGGATTGGAATTATTATATTCTTCTTGAAGTCTGAGGGTATTTCGCCTGTCTCATACATCTTGCTCGCGAGATGGTAGAGTTTTGTCAGGACTGGCTCTCCCAAGGCTGACAGCAGTTCTAATGGAACATTGTCTACTCCGGGGGCCTTGTATCGACTTAGGTCTTTCAGTGCTCTGTCAAACTCTTCACGCAGTGTCATATCTCCCATTTCATCTTCATCTACATCCTCTTCCATTTCCATAATATTGTCCTCAAGTACATCGCCCTTGTATAGACCCTCTATATACTCCTTCCACCTTTCTGCTTTCCCTTCTTTGCTTAGAACTGGGTTTCCATCTGAGCACCTGATATTCATGCAAGTGGTTCTCCTATCTCCAAAGGTCTCTTTAATTTTCCTGTAGGCAGTATCTGTCTCACCCCTAGTGAGATAAGCCTCTACATCCTTACATTTGTCCTCTAGCCATCCCTGCTTAGCCATTTTGCACTTCCTGTCGATCTCATTTTTGAGATGTTTGTATTCCTTTTTGCCTGCTTCATTTACTGCATTTTTGTATTTTCTCCTTTCATCAATTAAATTCAATGTTTATTATATCCCAAGGGTTTCTACTAGCCCTCGTCTTATTTCCCTATTTGATCCTCTGCTGCCTTCACTATTTCATCCCTCAAAGCTACCCATTCTTCTTCTACTATATTTCTTTCCCCCATTCCTGTCAATTGTTCCCTTATGCTCTCCCTGAATTTCTGCACAACCTCTGGTGTAGTCAGTTTATCTAGGTCCCATCTCCTTAAATTCCCACCTTTTTGCAGTTTCTTCAGTTTTAATCTACAGTTCATAACCAATAGATTGTGGCCAGAGTCCACATCTGCTCCTGGAAATGTCTTACAATTTAAAACCTGGTTCCTAAATCTCTGTCTTACCATTATATAATCTATCTGATACCTTTTAGTATCTCCAGGGTTCTTCCATGTATACAACTTTCTTTCATGACTCTTAAATCAAGTGTTAGCTATGATTAAGTTATGCTCTACGCAAAATTCTACCAGGCGGCTTCCTCTTTCATTTCTTAGCCCCAACCCATATTCACCCACTATGTTTCCTTCTCTCTCTTTTCCTACTCTTGGATTCCAGCCGCCCATGACTACTAAATTTTCGTCTCGCTTTACTACCTGAATAATTTCTTTTATCTCATCATACATTTCTGTTACTGAAATTAAAATCTTCTGGGTTGTCTGGCCGCGTCATATGTCTTCAGACGATCGATGTTTCCACCACACTGTTGGGATTTTCTTTTGGATCTTCCGGTTTCCACTGTATGTCGAACAGTGTCAGAGATCAGAGCCGACTTCCCGTATAAAGAGAGTTTTCCCGTACTTGTGCTGAAGAAGTGGGACTATTGGGTACAAATCTTGTGGCTGTCATTGGCTGGCCAACGTCATTGCCAAGAAAGGGATTTCTTTCCACACTTATGCTGCGGAAGAGTTACCGGTTAAAATTTTTGCTGCTGCTACTGATGGACCAACATCATAGGCTAGAAGCGAAACGGACAGAGCATGAGAGCGGGAATGTGTATTCAAAATATTATTGCCCGCAGAGGTGGCTTACAGGGCGTTGTTTGTATTGCTCGTACTCCGCGCCGAGCGAGGTGGCGCAGTGGTTCGACACTGGACTCGTATTCGGGAGGACGACGGTTCAATCCCGCGTCCGGCCATGCTGATTTAGGTTTTCCGTGGTTTCCCTAAATCGCTCCAGGCAAATGCCGGATGGTTCCTTTCAAAGGGCACGGCTGACTTCCTTCCCCGTCCTTCCCTAATCCGATGAGAACGATGACCTCGCTGTCTGGTCTCCATCCCCAAACAACCCAACCCCAACCCAACCTACGCCGCGGCCGTGTATTTACTTCCTTGATGGCTCGGAGCCTCGGTGCCGGAAGCCTATAGCCGTCCTCTCTATTGAAGTTATATGAGTTGTTAGAAATTTTAATCGCTTCTCGAACTTTTCTTCTATATTTATTTTGGTTTCCTTATCTAGCACACGTACGTTATCGAACTCGATGTCGTGGCCTCAGTTCTCGTGACGTTCCGCTACCGCTCATTTCATACTTTGTTTAAGCCGCGTGTGGCGTTCGTATTCTTTAATACGTTCTTTAACAGTCCTTCCGTTTCGCCTATATGCACCTTGCCGCAACCACACGTTTCATAGACAACCACAGTGTAGAGGCAGTCAGGTGAATCCGTTTTCCGTCGCTAAAGTCTTTTATTTTGCTTTGACTGAAGAAAGTGGCTGAACACCAATTTTCTATAGAATTGTGTTTATGCGATTAGTGACCCTAGAAACTACTAACTCCGTCCGAACAGGCCTTGGAAGGTCCAACGGTACCGACCGGCTGCCGTGTCATCCTCAACCACAGGCGTCACTGGATGCGGAAATGCAGGGCACGTGGTCAGCACACCTCTCTACCGGCCGTATGTCAGTTTCCGAGACCGGAGGCGCTACTCCGCAATCAAGTAGATCCACAGTTTGCCTCACAAGGGCTGAGTGCATCCCGTTTGCCAACAGAAGACCGGATGGTCACTCATCCAAGTGCTAGCCCAGCCCTACAGCGCTTAACTTCGGTGATCTGACGGGAACCGGTGTTGCTACTGTGGCAAGGCTGTTGGCTGACCCCAGAAACAAACGGTAATTTAATAGAGACGGCGGTTCGTCTTCGTTCCTATTAGCATTATAGATATTTTGCTTAAAAGCTCTATCTATGAACAAACTGTCATAGCCATTTGCCTCCATTGCATAACAACCTAGAAAATTTTAACTTCGGTTTCTCTTAACTTAAAGCGGCTTCTGAATCACCCCGATCAACAATCCTCCTCCTGCATTATGAATAGTGACGAGCCAGTTGGGTAAGCTACATGCAATTTTAGAGTGATAATGGTTTTAGCACACCGCCGAAGCACTCTGTCCAAGGGGAGACGAAGTGGCCCTCAGAACTCCAGGAATTCCACCAGAGGTATAGTGCAAACTGTTCCACACACTGACGGATCGGACTGTGCAATGCTTGTAGCGCCGGCCGAAGTGGCCGTGCGGTTAAAGGCGCTGCAGTCTAGAACCGCAAGACCGCCACGGTCGCAGGTTCGAATCCTGCCTCGGGCATGGATGTTTGTGATGTCCTTAGGTTAGTTAGGTTTAATTAGTTCTAAGTTATAGGGGACTAATGACCTCAGCAGTTGAGTCCCACAGTGCTCAGAGCCATTTGAACCAATGCTTGTAGCATTTCTGCACTGCAGCGTAGTCTGCCTTAATGAACGTTTCACTTGTGTAGAACTTACAACAAATTCTACACTACTCGTCTTACATTTTTGACTCGTATTTCGAGAGATATTAATGTCCTGTGGTAATGAACACTGTTACACTGAATAACTTTTTGGACGCTCGAAAAGCAGAAACTGGTAATTCGTTGCTTTCTGCTTGTCGTCTGCTTAGATTATCACATGGTAAGTAGACTGCTGGAGAAAAGTGAAAAGAGGTTACAAACATTTGTTATCATTATCATTATGAATCCGTCTCTGGTAAGCACGAGATGAACTGTTTCAGTCCCATTGTGGAACACTTCTTTTGAGGACCTATTGTGTTGAGGGCGTATTGAGCATTCACTATATTTCAGTTGTACAACCGGAAAAGGCTTATGAGGAAGTTTCCAAATACCTCTACCAGTCACAAAATTTGTTGACAGCTAAATTACTTATTTAGCGATATGTTTCGAGGTGACGTCTCATCATCAGGCTATATTGGCATTACAAAAGCATTTAACACATGTTTACAAAGATATTAAAACTTCTTTACATGACTACTGTGATCATCCTGTGTAGAGAGAGAGAACGATAACCTAGTAAGACGGATGTCATTTATGTATTGGTCTTCTGTTCAAATGAAAATTTAGCTGCCAACAAATTTTGTGACTGGTAGCTTTATTTGAAAACCTTTCCACACTCTTGAAACAGTCACGGTAGATTAATAGTCAACATGGCATCAGACTATGGAAAAGACGTGATTCTGTTTTTAGTGAACCCACTGAAAAATGAAATACACTAACGAAAAAAAAATGGTTCGAATGGCTCTGAGCACTATGGGACTTAACATCTATGGTCAGCAGTCTCCTAGAACTTAGAACTGCTTAAACCTAACTAACCTAAGGACATCACACAACACCTAGTCATCACGAGGCAGAGAAAATCCCTGACCCCGCCGGGAATCGAACCCGGGAACCCGGGCGTGGGAAGCGAGAACGCTACCGCACGACCACGAGGTGCGGACCACTAACGAAAAAATCGCAACAACATGAAAGAGTCGTTCGACATAAATGTAAGTTGGTGGGCATGTTTCTATGTCTGAAAAATGATATCTGTTCAAATTTCACGCCAGTAGCATAAGAGTGCGCTAGTATCGCCACTATAAGGATGCAATACACGCTGTAACGTTCGTGAGCGGTAGTTACATTTGAGATTGGATGTGGTGAGTTGAATTTAGTCAATAATGCGTCTAAGGCGATAAAAAGCTATTATTAACACCTAACTGAGTCTGAACGAAGTCGTGTATAGGGCTACGAGACGCTGGGTGTTCCTTCCGCGATACTGCAGAAAGACTTGGCAGGAATGTAGCCGCTGACCATAAATACTGACCGCGATGGTCAGGAGTCTGTACGGTCGCAGGAATACCAGGCTGTGGACGGCCACGTGACACTCCTGAGAGGGAGGGCCGTCGTGTTCGACGTGTAGCTCTGGCGCATCGTACTGAATCTGCAGCAGCAATCTGAGCAGCAGTTGGCACCACTGTGACACAACGAACTGTTACAAATCGGTTACTTCAAGGACAGGTCCGAGCCAGACTCCCTGTGGCGTGCATTCTACTGGCCCCAAAACCAACGGCATCAGCGACTTTAGTGGTGCCAAGCGGCAGCTCATTGGAAGGCAGGGTGGAGGTCCGTTGTGTTTTCGGGTTCTGCCTCAGTGGCAGTGATGGCTGTGCACTGATTAGATGGAGGCCAGTTGAGGGCCTACAACCAACCTATATTCGTACTAGACACACTGGACGTACATGTGGGGTTATGGCGATTTCGTGTGACAGCGGGAGTATTCTCGTGGTTATCCCACGCACCCCGACTGCAGATTTGTACGTCTGGTGATTCGACCTATTGTGCTACATTCATGAACGGCATTCCGTGGGGTGTTTTCCATCAGGAAAACGGTCCCCCACATACCGCTCTTGTAACCCAACATGCTCAACAGAATGTCGACTTGTTGTCTTGGCCTGCTCGATCACCACGACTGGCGCCAATCGGGCACGTATGGGATACCATCGGACAACTCGAGCGTCACCCAAAAACAGCATTAACCGTCCCTGTATTGAGGTGAAACTCCATCGCACGAAGTGACTTTCGGCACCTGTACAGCGCAATGCATGCACGTCTGCATGCTTGCGTTCAACATTCTGGCAGGTACACCGGTTATTAACGTGCCAGAATTTGACATTTTCAGTTGCTTATCTCGTGCTTACATTAACCTGTGATATTACAATGTGAACTGCTTACATATCTTACATAGATTAACGTATTTACAAAATTACTTTACTCTACATTAATTATTCGTTGGTGCTGCGATTTTTTTTCGCCAGTGTATGTGCCAGTACCAGTGATTGCTTGCACTTAACTAACATAGATTTTAATTTCCAATACTGAATTTCATGTATGCTGAAATAAGGAGCCTTTATGAAAGTAAGTTGTCCTTATCTATCAGCGAGAGGACATGGCATGGGTCATAAACTGGCAGGTGTGCGTTGCCCAGACAGAATTCACAGAAGGCAGGAAGATATATATATGTTCAGTAAACTAGATCAAAAATCAGTAGTGTCATATCTCAAAGACGGAACTTTCAGCACAGTTCAGCATCATATAGAGGACCTCTGGCTCAAGTTTAAAACAACAGTTGACTATGCACTAGACAGATATGTACCCAGCAGAATAGTTCATAATTGGAGGGAACTTCCATGGTGTACATTCACTGCAAAGAAACTACTACAGAAACAGAGATTACTGTATAACAGGTATTAAAAAAAAAATCGTAGGGCTGTAGATAGAGAGATGCTGAATAAAACGCGTTTGGCTGTCAAGAGAGCTATGCGCGATGCCTTCAATGACTACCGTAGCAGAATATTGTCAAATGACGTTTCACAAAATCCAAAGAAATTCTGGTCGTATGTAAAGGCTGTTACTGGCACCAAAGGTAGTGTTCAGTTCCTAGCGAATGAGACAGGAACTGAAATTGAGGGTAGCAAAGCAAAAGCTTAAATGCTCAACTCAGTTTCCAAATGTTCCTTTACAAAGGAAAACCAAGGAGAATTTCTCCAGTTTAATCCTTGCACCACTAAAAGGATGAATGATATAGGCAGTCAGTGATTTTGAGAAAGAACTGAAATCGTTAAAATTGAGCAAAGCTGCAGGCCCCAATGGAATCCCTGTCAGATTCTACACTAATGCTCATTAATTAAGGATAATTGCAGAATGTGGTGCCACACAACGTGGCACAACACATAACTCGCGCTAGTGGCATAGGCACATAGGGAACACACACGACACAGATCTGCAAGTCCACGGTATTGGTGATAAGTTGAGAAAACCGTCCCGAAACACATGTGCTACAAAACCCCACTGCTTCCTGCCCATGTACCCCGACATCAGTATGCTATATGATCACCATACACACGTACTCAGGCCGCACAAGGGGTTAGCATACTCTGGATCAGGTGCTCAAGCAGCTGCTGGGGTATACCCTCCCATTCTTGCACCAGTGCTTGTCGGAACTCCTGAAGTGTCCTAAGGGTTTGAAGTCGTGCAGCGATACGTCGACCGAGAGCATTGCAGGCGTTCTCGATGGGGTTTAGGTCTGGAGAACAGGCAGGCCACTCCATTCGCCTGATATCTTCTGTTTCAAGGTACTCATCCACGATGGCAGCTCGGTCGGGTCGTGCGTTATCATCCATCAGGAGGAAGGTGGGACCCACTGCACCCCTGAAAAGGCGGACATACTGGTGCAAAATGACACACCGATACACGTGACCTGTTACAGTTCCTCTGTCAAAGACATGTAGGGGTGTACGTGCACCAATCATAATCCCACCCCACACTATCAAACCACGATCTCCATACATGTCCTTTTCAATGAATTTAAGGGGTTGGTATCAGGTTCCTGGTTCACGCCAGATGAAACCCGGCGAGAATCACCGTTCAGACTATACCTGGACTCGTCCGTGAACATAACCTGGGACCACTCTTCCAATGACCATGTACTGTATTCTTGTCACTAGGCTTTACGGGCTCTCCTGAAAGCAGCGGTCAGTGGAATGCACCTTGCAGGTCTTCGGGCGAATAAACCATGTCTATTCAGTCGTCTGTAGACTGTGCGTCTGGAGACAACTGTTCCAATGGCTGCGGTAAGGTCCCGAGCAAGGCTACCTGCAGTACTCCGTGGCAATCTGCGGCCACTAATGGTGAGATATCGGTCTTCTTGCGGTGTTGTACGCTGTGGACGTCCCGCACTGTAGCGCCTGGAATCGTTGCCGTAATCTTGAGATCACCCTTTGTGGCACACGGAGAGCCCGTGCTACGACCTGCTGTGTTTGAGCAGCCTCCTGTCGCCCTAGTATTCTACCCCTCATAACGTCATGTGTTCTTTGAGCCATTTTCAACACACAGTCACCATTAGCACGTCTGAAAACGTCTGCACACTTACTCGCTGCACCGAACTCTGACATGCACCAACACACCTCTGCGTATGTGGACTGCTGTCAGCGCCACCGTGCGATGACCGCAGGTCAAATGCACCGCATTATCATACCCCGAGTTGATTTAAACTCGCAGACCGCTCACCAGAGCGTTGTTTCGCCATGTATCAGCATTATCCTTAATTTATAATATAACGAATTTGCGGCTCTTCTAACTATAATCCATCGTAGATGCCCCGAACTAAAAATCATTCCAGTTCTTGGAAAAAGGCACAGGTCACACCCGTCTGCAGGAAGGATAGCAGAAGTGATCCACAAAACAGCCATCCGATATCCTCGACATTGATTTGTTGTAGAATCTTAGAACATATTCTGAGTTCAAAGATACTGAGGTATCTTGAACACAATGACCTCCTCGATGCCAACCAGCATGTATTTCGGAAACATCGATTGTGTGAAACCCAAATTGAATTTTTCTCACATGACATACTGAAAGCTTTGGATCAAGGAAATGAGATAGATGCAGTATTTCTTGATTTTGTTAAAGGATTTGACTCAGTGACGCACCTACGGATATGGTTAAAAGTACTATCATATGGGCCTGCCCGGTTGGCTGTGCGGTCTAAAGGTCTGGCCAGACAGAATCCGGCCTGCCGCTTCGACGGACGGTGCAGCGGGAGGCCGGACCCGTCAGCGGCCAGGGACGCCACACAGGCAGCGGCCGGCCGGCCCGCCGCAGCGATTCTTGATGCGTCAGCTGCTACACTGTAGAAGGGGCCGAACTCCATTATTAAGCTTGCATGCGTAGCGCGATTGTCTTGGCGTTGGACGATTTCGAAGCTTCACGCGGGACACGTTATTTTTGTGGGAGTTCTTTTTTTTTTTATTTTTTTTATTGCAGAAATGAGTAGCTCGCACTAGCGATACGAAATGGCACCAAAAAGAGGAGATGTTGGGTATACGACATGCACTACGAGCATGCACTACGAGCTGCAAGACAAAAACCACCTCACGCCGCTGCTTCCAGTGTGACATCAGAGCAGTTGAATGCACAAACCGAGGCAAGCAGCCGCTCCGGCTTGGGGCGAATCTGTAATCTGTGACAACCCGGCGGCGGCCGGTGCGGCAGGCCGCATGCTGGTGCGTCAGAGCCGCACTCTGTGTGACCGCCGCCATACAATAACGAGAGATTCAACAGTGCGGCCTGCCGGCTGCGGTTCAAGGCCACAGACCGGCCGCATTCTGCCTGGCCAGGCCTTAAGGCACGGCTTTCCGGGCGGGAAGGAGCGCCTGGTCCGCGGCACGAATCCGCCCGGCGGACTTGCGTCGAGCCGGCCAGTCTGTGGATGGTTTTTAGGCGGTTTTCCATCTGCCTCGGCGAATGCGGGCTGGTTCCCCTTATTCCGCCTCAGTTACACTATGTCGGCGATTCCTGCGCAAACAAGTACACCTGAATGACGACGTCAGTTTTGATCCAATGACGGCATATGCCACTTAGTAGATAGTAGATGGACTGATAATGGTTAAAGCGTCGTCCACCAAGAGACGGCGTAGTGGCGTAGCTACCAGGGTGCCATCTGTGTCTACCCTTTAACAAGAAATGCTCATAGCAAGAAGACTCAGTGTGGTGCAAACGAGTGAAGCAAAAAGGCAACTATATCACAGAGAAGCACTTGTGCTTCCTACAGCCAACTGAGCGAGTGTGACAAGGTCAAATTGTGGCCATCCAGGTGGCGGTATGGCCCTTTCGGAGAACTGCTACACAAGCTGGACGTGCTACGTGGGTTGTACAGTGATGTTGGTATTAGTGGTCACAGAGCATTGTAAGACCCGTAGACGAGGAAGTCCACGCAGCACAGACGCCCGCCAGGATCGCATTGTAAGGGCAGCAGCGACAGATCGTACAGCTACCGCAGCACAGGTAGGAGGGCTTGTGAGTCCAGATATGTCAACGAGGACTGTTGCGAACAGGTTGTTGGCAGTGGGACTACGGGCACGCACACCTCTAGTCCGTCTTCACTCACGTCACAGCATCGACGTGCACGGTTGGAGGATGGAATGGTGCACAGTGGTCGTCAGTGATGAAAGCATATTCTGCCTGTATGCAAGTGATGATCACCCGCGCGTACGACGTAGACCTACATCTACATGGTTATTCTGCAATTCACACTTAAGTACGTGGCAGAGGGTTCACTGAACCATTTTCATACTAATTCTCTACCATTCCACTCTCGAATGGCAAGTGGGAAAAAGGAACACCTAAATCTTTCCGTTCGATCTCTGATTTCTCTTATTTTGTTATGATGATCATTTCTCCCTACGTAGGTGGGTGTCAAAAAATTTTTTCGCATTCGGAAGAGAAAGGTGGGAGTTGAAATCTCGCAAACAGACAGCGCCGCAGAGAAAACCGCCTTTGTTTCAGTGACTGCCACCCAAACTCGCGTATCATATCAGTGACACTCTCACCCCTGTTGCGTGATAACACGAAACGAGCTTCCCCTCTTTGCACCTGGTGTTCAAAAAATGGCTCTGAGAACTATGGGACTTCTGAGGTCATCAGTCCCCTAGAACTTAGAACTACTTAAAGCTAACTAACCTAAGGACATCACACACATGCCCGTGGCAGGATTCGAACCTGCGACCGTAGCGGTCGAGCGGTTCCAGACTGAAGCGCCTAGAACCGCACGGCCATAACGGCCGGCGCATCTGGTGTGCACTGTCTCGTAGAGTGCGTTCATCCAAGGCATACTGGATGTTCCTACTGGATACTGCTCGCCCACATCCTGCCCGTGAAGCTGAACGTGCTCTGCGAGACGTGCAGCGACTTCCTTGGCCAACGTGATCTCCAGACTTGTCTCCAATCGAGCACGTGTGAGACATGATGGGACTAGAAGTGGCTCGTATGACTCATTAACCAACAATTTTAACAGAACTAAGTGAACAGCTCGAGATGGCGTGGAATAGCGTATCTCAGGACGGTATTCGCCATCTGCACGATCGACTGTATGCCAGAAACAGCGCCTGCATTGCCATCCATGGAGACTAAACTACGTACTAATAGGGTTGCTTCAGCATGGGTCGATAACTGGTACCGCAGAGCCACCTGTGCTATTGATCTGAAAATGTAATAATTTCATGTACTGCATATTCACTCTTGCAACAATAAATCTTGAGTGAATTGGAAAATTCCAAAATGGTCAATTATTTGGGCAATTCTCCTCGGTTTTCCTTTGTAAAGGAACATTTGGAAACGGAGATAAGCATATCAGCTTTTGCTTTGATACTCTCAATTTCAGTTCCTGTATCCCTGCAAGGCAAAATGTTTAAAAAAGCCGGCCTGAGTGGCCGAGCGGTTCTAGGCGCTACAGTCTGGAGCCGCGCGACCGCTACGGTCGCAGGTTCGAATCCTGCCTCGGGCATCGATGTGTGTGATGTCCTTAGGTTAGTTAGGTTTAAGTAGTTCTAAGTTCTAGGGGACTGATGACCAAAGCAGTAAAGTCCCATAGTGCTCAGAGCCAATTGAACCATTGTTTAAAAAAACTTGCAAACAACAACTGGCTAACCTTAATAATTTAAAAGTCGGGGTAAGACACATTGCTGTGTTTACAGGGGTCCACCCTCGTTGACCGACACACTAACGTAAAGAGAGAGAGAGAAGGAGGGAATAGGACACAGTTTTGCAGCAGCGAGTACTACGTCTTTTATTACTGGTTAACCACGTGAAATTAGAGTAAGGGAAGGGGAGCAACGTCTTTTAAGACAAAGTCTTAGTGGTCGGCGTTAGGAATATTTATCACTCTGCCAGTCAAAATTATTTGATGCCAGAAGAACGCAGAGAACCTAGTCTTCGTTGTAGGAAGCAGGCGCCATCTCGGGCAGTCTTCTGGTTTCAGCGTCTTGATTAGTAGGCGCCCTGTGTGGCAGACTTCACATAAGCTCTTATCCATTTGACTTGAACTTGAACACAAGTTGTTGGTGCAGAACCAATGACTGCTCATACAGCCTCTACAGCCGCCACCTGCAGATTAAGATGGTGAGATATAGCGGCAGCAGTGAGATGATGGTTCAAATGGCTCTGAGTACTATGCGACTTAACATCTGAGGTCATCAGTCCCCTAGAACTTAGAACTACGTAAACCTAACTAGCCTAAGGACATCACACACATCCATGCCCGAGGCAGGATTCGAACCTGCGACCGTAGCAGCCGCGCGGCGCCAGACTGAAGCGCCTAGAACCGCTCGGCCACTCCGGCCGGCCAAATTTCTTGTAAAATAGCTGCCAACGAATAATGAAAATTCTATTATTAATTCTGCAACGTCTATATGTAAAAATATTCACTAAAATATTTAGGTGAACATTTTTCTACGGGAATACTTCAATAAGTTACAGATTTGATAGCTTTAAAGCTATTTATGCTTAAGATTCAAGTGCTAAAATTAACGTTATTTAATTTCCCTGAGTTTAACACAAACAACATATGCAAAAATATGTAATGGTTACTTTTCGGTTTAATAAAATTTCCAAAACCGAACTTTAAAACATATCTGTGGCTCCATTGACGAGCATTCCTACTTTCACAACTTCACTATTCCACGCTTCTGCCCTCAGTATATATTTTTCATGAATTTTCAAGGTACAATGTTCCTCTATACATACCTAACGAACCCAGCAATGCTTTATGATTGCCAGATATGTACGGGAATTGGATATATTTTCTATTCTCCTTTTCCCCCCTCTTTATGTCCATCTCATCCTTACGCTCCCTTGATCTACACTCCTGGAAATGGAAAAAAGAACACATTGACACCGGTATGTCAGATCCACCATACTTGCTCCGGACAATGCGAGAGGGCTGCACAAGCAATGATCACACGCACGGCACAGCGGACACACCAGGAACAGCGGTGTTGGCCGTCGAATGGCGCTAACTGTGCAGCATTTGTGCACCGCCGCCGTCAGTGTCAGCCAGTTTGCCGTGGCATACGGAGCTCCATCGCAGTCTTTAACACTGGTAGCATGCCGCGACAGCGTGGACGTGAACCGTATGTGCAGTTGACGGACTTTGAGCGAGGGCGTATAGTGGGCATGCGGGAGGCCGGGTGGACGTACCGCCGAATTGCTCAACACGTGGGGCGTGAGGTCTCCACAGTACATCGATGTTGTCGCCAGTGGTCGGCGGAAGGTGCACGTGCCCGTTGACCTGGGACCGGACCGCAGCGACGCACGGATGCACGCCAAGACCGTAGGATCCTACGCAGTGCCGTAGGGGACCGCACCGCCACTTCCCAGCAAATTAGGGACACAGTTGCTCCTGGGGTATCGGCGAGGACCATTCGCAACCGTCTCCATGAAGCTGGGCTACGGTCCCGCACACCGTTAGGCCGTCTTCCGCTCACGCCCCAACATCGTGCAGCCCGCCTCCAGTGGTGTCGCGACAGGCGTGAATGGAGGGACGAATGGAGACGTGTCGTCTTCAGCGATGAGAGTCGCTTCTGCCTTGGTGCCAATGATAGTCGTATGCGTGTTTGGCGCCGTGCAGGTGAGCGCCACGATCAGGACTGCATACGACCGAGGCACACAGGGCCAACACCCGGCATCATGGTGTGGGGAGCGATCTCCTACACTGGCCGTACACCACTGGTGATCGTCGAGGGGACACTGAATAGTGCACGGTACATCCAAACCGTCATCGAACCCATCGTTCTACCATTCCTAGACCGGCAAGGGAACTTGCTGTTCCAACAGGACAATGCACGTCCGCATGTATCCCGTGCCACCCAACGTGCTCTAGAAGGTGTAAGTCAACTACCCTGGCCAGCAAGATCTCCGGATCTGTCCCCCATTGAGCATGTTTGGGACTGGATGAAGCGTCGTCTCACGCGGTCTGCACGTCCAGCACGAACGCTGGTCCAACTGAGGCGCCAGATGGAAATGGCATGGCAAGCCGTTCCACAGGACTACATCCAGCATCTCTACGATCGTCTCCATGGGAGAATAGCAGCCTGCATTGCTGCGAAAGGTGGATATACACTGTACTAGTGCCGACATTGTGCATGCTCTGTTGCCTGTGTCTATGTGCCTGTGGTTCTGTCAGTGTGATCATGTGATGTATCTGACCCCAGGAATGTGTCAATAAAGTTTCCCCTTCCTGGGACAATGAATTCAGGGTGTTCTTATTTCAATTTCCAGGAGTGTATATCCTCCTTCTCTTCTTTCTCTCTCTGTCCATCACCTTCTACGTGCTCTCTCTATCTCCTTCTGCCCCATTTTCCCCATTCTCTCTCCAACTACTTCTCTCACCTCGTTTTATTCGTCTACGCCTTCCCTCTCTCTATGCCCATTTCTCCATCCCCCCCCCCTCCCTGTCCAATAGTCCTATACTACTCATATGCCGACAAGCAACATACACAATTTTTCTGTTTTCTGTCAAAATCGACCACGAGGAAGAAAAAAAATTATACATTGTTGTGCACACATTTTTAAAAAAAATATATGTAATGACAAAGAATGTTCATTAGGGTATCTAATAAACATTTGAAGTAACCTCGTCAAGAATTTTTCGTTTTTTTGGCAACATGTTTTCTCCGTTCTAAGTAACATATATATTTACATGTTATATATATTAGAGCAATATATGTCCTATGCCCATCCTATTGTTCATGAGAGTATTGTGTAAAAGTATGAAGTAAATCGGCCAAGGAATTTGTGACATTTTTTAGTAATGTTTCGCCTTTAAATATTACATATGTACTTATATATTTGTCCCCCTGCTTAGCTAAGTGGTAACGTGTTTACCTACTATGCAGGAGGACCGGGTTCGATTCGAGGCCGGTTGGGGATTGTCTCTGTTTGTGTTGTCCTCATTGTCATTCGAGGGATGTTGTATTGTCATCATCGTCACATCACTGACACACAAGTCGCCCAATATGGCGTCATCTGAAATAAGACTTGCAAATCGGCGACCGAACTTCCCCGCATGGGGCCTCCTGGCCAACAATGCCACACGATCGTTTCATTTCATTTTTACTTATATATTAAAAAATATGTACAGCCTATATCTGTCCAAATTTCCATTAAAGTATGCTGTAAAAACTTGAAGTAAATCAGTCAAGAAGGTTTCGAGATTTTCGGTAACCTGTTACATATAGTTTTATACGTAAAAAACACATAGACTATGTCCATCTGAATGTTCGTTGCAGTAATGTTTAACAATTTGGAATAAATCTCTCAAGACCTTTTCGACATTTTTCGTAACAACGTTGTATGTTACACGTATGTTGGCTGTATTAAAAAAATATATAGCCTATTTCCGTCTGATCGCTTATTAGTGTATCGTGTAAAAATTTGTAGTAAATTGACCAAGAACTTTTCGAGATTTTTGGTAACATTTCGCTTTTATATTGTCGCAGAAGAAACTCAGTTTCACCGTCACTGTGGCGTAGCAGGTCTGATATTGGACTGTTGTATGGATGGTCGTGAGTTCAAACCTCCCATAAACTGTAAGGTTTTAATTTCTATATTCGCTTTGAGGACATTATAGAGGTATCCACACATATCAAGAATCGTTGTACTGGAATGTTCTGTAACTATATATGTACCGTATGTGTTAAGGCCCGAGGCAGTTCGCTCCGCGTTCCTGTATGTGCAATTGCTGAATAAACCTTCGTCGAGTGAAGTTTAGTGTTCGTCATTCATCTAATTACACCTTCTTCTAGGTGACAATATATTACATTTATAGTTAGGCTATATATTAAAATGAATATAGTCTATGTCTGTCAGAATACTCAGTGGAATATCATGTAAAAATATGAAGTAAACTTTTAGAGATTTTTGGTAATAACGTTGCCCCCTTATATGTAGTATATAGATAAAAACAATTTGTAGCGTATGTCATTTCGAACATTTATTAGAGTATTGTGCAAAAATTTAAAGTAAGTCTGCAAGAACTTTTCAAGATATTTCATAACAACTTTAAACTACGACTTTTTATAGTAGTATAAATATAATTGATTCCAGTATTTTCTTTTTTTTCAGCCAGATTCACGAATCCTGTTGTAACACAAGCCTCTTAGAAAACAAAGTAAACTATGGTGAAAATGGTGTATGCCTGGTCACATTGTCTTGTAATCGACGGCAGGGAGGCTGTTGCACACTTTGCCCCTTGTCAGGACAGAAAATCGTGTCGGTAACAAGATTACGCGCGTCGATCCGAAAGCTTTCTACTGTTTTGCAGCAGATTACACGGGCCAGTATGAATGGCGAAAGTCTGACTTCCTACTTAGCGCCGTATTTATTACGTATCGGGTGAACAAATGTATGCACGATGCCGATCGAAGAAACGTGCTGCGCCACACCTGCTTCGCAGGAACTCTGACAAAGCAAAACCAGTTAAGTAACAAATGTGTTTAATCTTTCAGCTCACGAGGTTTGTGAAAACTCTCGTTCCGACACAATCGGTACGTGTTAACAAAGATAGTAGAGGGAGACAAAGAAGTTATATGGACTTTCTTTTGTCGTTTTTCTCAAGGAGACTGAATGTCTGGTATTTCCTCGTTACTGCCAAGTGTTTAACAAAAGAGTGTGAGAGAAAGGGATGAGGAAGGTAAGTCGAAGCCAGCACGTACCGAGATTCGTTTCACTTCACGCAAGTTAAGTTCAATAATTAGTGGTCTGAACAGATACTGATTTCGCGAATATCCACACTAATATTTACTTTGTGTATAAAACCCCGCCGACATCCGACGGTATGTCTTAAAACGGCCATCGTTATCCTCGCCAAGAGTTCGTCATGTACTCACATTGTACCTGAGGTTAGCATAACGAGATCATAATTTACGAGAATGACCGAAGGGTTCAAAAGATACTTATCTTGTGTCTTGTTGATCTTCAAGTTGAAACTGCAATGACAATTTTCGCAGGATCAATAATTTTGTGTGGATGGTGTTCAGTAGGTTCCGCTTTACTTGAAACAAAAATGCTGGCCGTATTTCTATTGCAGAACTTAATTTCTTTTGCTGTTAGATGAACTTATATACCACGTGATCATACATTGCGCAATCCATACAGTTGTTACGCAATACTTCGATATACAGAATACACCGAGGTGACATACCGCGTCGGACCGCCTTTTGCCCAGTGTAATGCGTCTCGACGTGGCATGGACTCAATAAGTCGCTGGAAGTCCGCTGCAGATGTACTGAGCCATTCTACCTCTGTAGCAGTCCATAACTGCTAAAGTGTTGCCGGTGCAGGATTTTGTGCACGAAATGACCTCACGATTACGTCTCATTTATGTCCGTGGGGCTCATGTCAGGCGATCTGGGTGGCCAAATCATTAGATGGAATTGTCCAAAACGTTCTTCAAACCAATTGCGAACAATTGTGGTCATTGCACAAAAATTCCATCGTTGTTTGCGAATCTGTGTCCTTGAATGGTTGCAAATGGTCTCCGAGTAGCCGAGGATAACCATTTCCAGTCACTGATCGGGTTCAGTTGGACCAGAGGACCCACCTCAAATCAGCAGCTATATCGTGGAATAGCAGCAAAAGATTCGTACACTGGAATGAGTGAATGCCAAAGGTAAGTGGATGGTTATAAGCATTACGTGAAGCATATCTGAACGCATATTAGTGAACATTAATATGGGGCATCTCCACCCTTCGCCTTTATGACGGCTTGAACTCTGTTAGGAACACTTTGGATGAGGTGATAGAATGTCTGTGGAGGAACGGCAACCGATTCTTCTGCAACAACCGAAACCAGAGAAGGCACTAATGTTGAACGCTGGATTCTGGAATGTTTCGACATTCCAACTCATCCCAAAGGCGTTCCATTAGATCTAGATCGGGACTCTGGGTAGGCCAATCCATTTCAGGAGTGACATTCTCGAGAAACCACTGCGTCACAGAAACTACTTTATGACAGGGTGCGTTGTCATGCTGACACAGTCATCGTCTCCGAACTATTCCTCTATTGTATATAGTACAAAAAGCTGTACAACTTGCTCGAATCCTTCCGCATTTAGCGTTTTCTTAAATGCAACAACACGACCACACCCCCACCACTAGCAAATTCCCTGTATCATAACACGAATTCCGCCGTCGCCACGACACATGATGGCAAGTAACGTTCTTCAGTCATTCGCCAAACCCAAACGTCTCCATCGGACCGATACAAGAGATGGCGTGATTCATCCCCCCAAAAGACTCGTTTCTAGTCATCTACCATCCCGTGGCGTCGCCCTCAACACCACTTCAAATGTCGCTTACCACTGGCCACAGAAACGTGTGGCTTATGAGAAGCTGCTGGACCAGAGTTCCCCATTCAACTCCCTGCGCACAGTTACTGTTGTAGCTGGACTGCACCTTGGGACTCACAAGTGATTCCTTCCGCTCTCTCCGAGCAGTTTTTTACAGCCACCCTCCGCAATGCTCGACGGTCCCTCTCTGTCATTACATGAGGTCTGCCTGGTCTGTGTTTAGCTTCTGTTGTTATTTCGCGTTTCCATTTCACAGCCACAACACCAACAATCGACTCGGGCAGTTTTAGAAGTGTTGAAGTGTCCCCGATGGATTTGTTACTCAGGTGTCATCCGACGAATAGTTCACGTTCGAAGTCATTGGACTCTCCTGACTCTTACATGATGCTGTTACTGCTTTTCTAATGATAATAAAATACCCCCCACTTGCTTTTATACTGATTTTGCATCAGATATGTAACTTGATATGCAGACGTTCATGACTTTTTTCAGTCGAAATTATGTACGTATTATGAAAGGTCTATAGAAACATTACCGATGCGTTCGTGGAAGTGTCCGCGAATAATTCACGTTTCACACGACCCAGGCTCTGCTTCTGGCGTTACCGCAAGACGCCTCATTTGTTGATTTTTATGCTTCTCAGAAGAAGTTCTGGAATCTACACTCATGCTCATAAATTAAGAATAATGCTGGTACATGGTGAAACAACACTCTGGTAGGCGATTTGCAGGTTTAAATCAACTCGGGGTATGACCATGCGGTGCATTTGACCTGCGGTCGTCGCACTGTGGCGCTGGCAGCAATCCACACACACACAGAGGTGTGTTGGTGCATGTCAGAGTACGGTGCAGCGAGTAAGTTCAAATGGTTCAAATGGCTCTGAGTACTATGGGACTTAACATCTGAGGTCATGAGTCCCCTAGAACTTAGAACTACTTAAACCTAACTAACCGCCGGCCGGAGTGGCCGTGCGGTTACAGGCGCTACAGTCTGGAACCGCGTGCCCGCTACGGTCACA
Source organism: Schistocerca piceifrons (assembly GCF_021461385.2). NCBI lineage: Eukaryota > Metazoa > Arthropoda > Insecta > Orthoptera > Acrididae > Schistocerca > Schistocerca piceifrons. The sequence goes on along the minus strand of NC_060144.1, from coordinate 401,672,768 downwards.
GGTTCGAATCCTGCCTCGGGCATGGATGTGTGTGATGTCCTTAGGTTAGTTGGGTTTAAGTAGTTCTAAGTTCTAGGGGACTGATGACCACAGTAGTTAAGTCCCATAGTGCTCAGAGCCATTTGAACCATTTGAACCTAACTAACCTAAGGACATCACACACATCCATGCCCGAGGCAGGATTCGAACCTGCGACCGTAGCGGTCGCGCGGTTCCAGACTGTAGCGCCTAGAACCGCTCGGCCACTCCGGCCGGCCAGCGAATAAGTGTCTGGACGTTTTTGGACGTGTTAATGGTGACTGTGTTGAAAATGGCTCAAAGAACACATATTGATGACGTTATGAAGGGTAGAATACTAGGCCGACTGGAGGCTGGTCAAACACAGCAGGTCGTACCACGGGCCTCCGTGTGCCACAAAATGTGTACTCAAGATTATGGCAACGATTCCAGCAGACAGGAAACGTGTCCAGGCGCTACAGTACGGGGCGCCCACAGTGTACAACACCACAAGGAGACCGTTATCTCACCATCATTGCCCGCAGACGGCCACGGAGTACTGCAGGTAGCCTTGCTCGGGGCCTTACCGCAGCCACTGGAACCGTTGTCTCCAGACACACAGTCTACAGACGACTGAACAGATATGGATTATTCGCCCGGAGACCTGCAAGGTGCATTCCACTGGCCCTGGTCACAGGAGAGCCCCAAATGCCTGGTGTCGACAATACAGTACATGGTCATTGGAAGAGTGGTCCCAGGTTATGTTCACGGACGAGTCCAGGTATTGTCTGAACAGTGATTCTCGCCCGATTTTCATCTGGCGTGAACCAGGAACCAGATACGAACCCCTTAATGTCCTTGAAAGAGACCTGTATGTAGGTCGTGGCTTGATGGTGTGGGGTGGCATTGTGATTGGTGCACGTACACCCTGCATGTCTTTGACAGAGGAACTGTAACAGGTAAGGTGTATCGGGAAATCATTTTGCACCAGTTTGGTTCAAATGGCTCTGAGCACTATGGGACTTAGCTTCTGAGGTCATCAGTCCGCTAGAATTTAGAACTACTTAAACCTAACTCACCTAAGGACTTCACACACATCCATGCCCGAGGCAGGATTCGAACCTGCGACCGTAGCGGTCGCGCGGTTCCAGACTGTAGTTCATAGAACCGCTCGGCCACCCCGGCCGGCTTGCACCAGTATGTCCACCTTTTCAGGAGTGCAGTGTGTCCCGCCTTCCTGCTGATGGATGATAACGCACGGGCTGACCGAGCTGCCGCCGTGGAGGAGTACCTCGAAACAGAAGATATCAGGCGAATGGGCTGACCTGGCTGTACTCCTGACCTAAACCCCATCGCTGCACGTCTTAAACCCCTACAACATTTCAGGAGCCCCGATAGGCGCTGGTGCAAGAATGGGAGGCTATACCCCAGCAGCTGCTCGACCACCTGATCCAGAATATGCCAACCCGTTGTGCGGCCTGTGTACGTGTGCACTGTGATCATATCCCATATTGACGTTAGGGTACATACGCAGGAAACAGTGGTGTTTTGTAGCACATATGTTTCGAGACGGTTTTCTCAACTTAACACCAATACTGTGGACTTACAGATCTATGTCGCGTGTGTTCCCTATGTGCCTATGCTTTTAGCACCAGTTTTATGTAGTGCCACGTTGTGTGGCACCACATTCTGCAATTATCCTTAATTTATGAGCATGAGTAGTGAGCACTAACTTCATGTCTTCATTTTTTAGTCATGAGAAGAGATCTGCTGATAGTTATCCGACAGTGAAGGTATCGTGAAGCACCAATTTTTTCGAATTTCGCCGCCAATATTCAGTATCCGTTTTGTCGGTGACCACGGACGGACGGCCACGAATACTTATTTATAAATAATAGATTTCAGCTATCAGTCATGCTTTGGAATTTTTATTGGCAGATCTAGATTTCAGCTAGCAACTAGCCATTCTCAATGCACTATCCTTCTTTGGTCAGTGCATGTAATACCTGTTGGTCTGACTTTGTACACAGTTCATTGAATAACGGTCGCTGCGTGCAACAGCCTCTGAATGGAGGGTAACCTGACGAATATTTATTCTTTAAGCGAGACTACTGACAGGGGATGGCTTCACTCACACATTCGGTCGGTACACAACAAAATATCTTCAATGGATGTAAATAGCTTTGAGATTTTGCCACTAAAAACAGAATTGCAAAGTCGATTTAATGTTTGGCGAGATTTTCAGTTGCAGCCCTCATTTCCAACGGGTTTAGTAGGCGTGTGAGAGACTACATCTGCATCTACATCCACATATTTACTCCGCTAGCCACCAAGCGGTGTGTGGCGGAGGGCACAATTCGCACCAAAGTCATATTTACCCCCCCCCCCCCCCCCCCCTATTCCACTCGCTCATCGCGCAAGGGAAAAACGACAGTCTGAACGCTTCAATGTTGTTGTTGTTGTTGTTGTTGTGGTCTTCACTCATGAGACTGGTTTGATGCAGCTCTCCATGCTACTCTATCCTGTGCAAGCTTCTTCATCTCTCAGTACCTACTGCAGCCTACATCCTTCTGAATCTGCTTAGATTCATCTCTTGGTCTCCCTCTACGATTTTTACCCTCCACGCTGCCCTCCAGTACTAAATTGGTGATCCCTTGATGCCTCAAAACATGTCCTCCCAACCGATCCCTTCTTCTAGTCAAGTTGTGCCACAAACTCCTCTTCTCACTATTCTATTCAATACCTCCTCATTAGTTACGTGATCTACCCACCTACCCATCTTCAGCATTCTTCTGTAGCACTACATTTCGAAAGCTTCTATTCTCTCCTTGTCCAAACTATTTATCGTCCATGTTTCACTTCCATACATGGCTACACTCCATACAAATACTTTCAGAAACAACTTCCTGACACTTAAGTCAATACTCGATGTTAACAACATTCTCTTCTTCAGAAACGCTTTCCTTGCCATTGCCAGTCTACATTTTATATCCTCTCTACTTCGACCATCATCAGTTATTTTGCTCCCCAAATAGCAAAACTCCTTTACTACTTTAAGTGTCTCATTTTCTGATCTAATTCCCTCAGCATCACCCGACTTAATTCGACTGCATTCCATTATCTTCATTTTGCTTATGTTGATGTTCATCTTATACCCTCCTTTCAAGACACTGTGCATTCCGTTCAACTGCTCTTCCATGTCCTTTGCTGTCTCTGACCGAATTACAATGTCATCAGCGAACCTCAAAGTTTGTATTTCTTCTCCATGGATTTTAATACCTACTCCGAACTTTTCTTTTGTTTCCTTTACTGCTTGCTCAGTATACAGATTGAAAAGCATCGGGGAGAGGCTACAACCCTGTCTCACTCCCTTCTCAACCACTGCTTCCCTTTCATGTCCCTCGACTCTTATAACTGCCATCTTCTTTCTGTACAAATTGTAAATAGCCTTTCGCTCTCTGTATTTTACCCCTGCCAGCTTCAGAATTTGAAAGAGAGTAGTCCAGTCGACATTGTCAAAAGCTTACTCTAAGTCTACAAATGCTAGAAACGTGGGTTTTCCTTTCCTTAATCTTTCTTCTAAGATAAGTCGTAGGGTCAATATTGCCTCACGTGTTCCAACATTTCTACGGAATCCAAACTGATCTTCCCCGAGGTCGGCTTCTACTAGTTTTTCCATTCGTCTGTAAAGAATTCGCGTTAGTATTTTGCGGCTATGACTTATTACACTGATAGTTCGGTAATTTTCACATCTGTCAACACCTGCTTTCTTTGGGATTGGAATTATTATATTCTTCTTGAAGTCTGAGGGTATTTCGCCTGTCTCATACATTTTGCTCACTAGATGGGACTGGCTCTCCCAATTCTGTCAGTAGTTCTAATGGAATGTTGTCTACTCCCTGGGCCTTGTTTCGACTTAGGTCTTTCAGTGCTCTGTCAAACTCTTCACGCAGTATCATATCTCCCATTTCATCTTCATCTACATCCTCTTCCATTTCCATAATATTGTCCTCAAGAACATCGCCCCTATATAGACCCTCTATATACTCCTTCTATCTTTCTGCTTTTCCTTCTTTGCTTAGAACTGGGTTTCCATCTGAGCTCTTGGTATTCATGCAAGTGGTTCTCTTTTCTCCAAAAGTCTCTTTAATTTTCCTGTAAGCAGTATCTATAATACCCCTCCTGAGATAAGCCTCTACATCCTAAATTTGTCCTCTAGCCATCCCTGCTTAGCCATTTTGCTCTCCCTGTTGATCTCATTTTTGAGACGTTTGTATTCCTTTTTGCCTGCTTCACTTACTGCATTTTTGTATTTTCTCCTTTCATCAATTAAATTCAGTATCTCTTCTGTTACCCAACTATTTCTACTAGCCCTCATATTTTTACCTACTTGATCCTCTGCTGCCTTCACTGTTTCATTCCTCAAAGCTACCCATTCTTCTTCTACTGTATTTCTCTCCCCCATTCCTGTCAATTGTTCCCTTATGCTCTCCCTGAAACTCTGTACAACCTCTGGTTCTTTCAGTTTATCCAGGTCCCATCTCCTTAAATTCCCACCTTTTTTGCAGTTTCTTCAGTTTTCATCTACAGTTCATAACCAATAGATTGTGGTCAGAATCCACATCTACCCCTGGAAATGTCTTACAATTTAAGACCTGGTTCCTAAATCTCTGTCTTATCATTATATAATCTATCTGAAACCTTCTAGTATCACCAGGGCTCTTCCATGTATACAACCTTCTTTCACGATGCTTGAACCAAGTGTTAGCTATGATTAAGTTATGCTCTGTGCAAAATTCTACCAGGCGGTTTCCTCTTTCATTTCTTAGCCCCAATCCATATTCACCTACTACGTTTCCTTCTCTTCCTTTTCCTACTGTCGAATTCCAGTCGCCCATGACTATTAAATTTTCGTCTCCCTTCACTACCTGAATAATTTATTTTATCTCATCATACATTTCATCAATTTCTTCATCATCTGCAGAGCTAGTTGGCATGTAAACTTGTACTACTTTAGTAGGCGTGGGCTTCGTGTCTATCGTGGCCACAATATTGCGTTCACTATGCTGTTTGTAGTAGCTTACCCGCACTCCTATTTTTTATTCATTATTAAACCTACTCCTGCATTACCCCTACTTGATTTTGTATTTATAACCTTGTATTCATCTGACCAAAAGCCTCGTTCCTCCTGCCACCGAACTTCACTAATTCCCACTATATCTAACTTTCACCTATCCATTTCCCTTTCCAAATTTTCTAACCTACCTCCCCGATTAAGGGATCTGACATTCCACGCTCCGATCCGTAGAACGCCCATATGTCCTCCTGAGTAGTCCCCGCCCGGAGATCCGAATGGGCGACTATTTTACCTTCGGAATATTTTACCCAAGAGGACGCCATCATCATTTAATCATACAGTAATGCTGCATGCCCTCGGGAAAAATTACGGCTGTAGTTTCTGTATTGGCGTGGCAAGACAGCCAAGCCACTCGGAGGTAGCCAAAAGGCACGCGTTAAGCTCACGCAGATTGATTAGTGAGGTCAGGAACATTACAAGGAAATGAGAACGTAGAAAACGGACACAGTTGCTGTAATACTTAACTTTAATCCACAATTGGTGAACATTGGTCTGACGATACAGGCATCACAATATATATAGCAAAGGATTATGGCGCCTTGCTAGGTCGTAGCAAATGACGTAGCCGAAGGCTATGCTAACTATCGTCTCGGCTAATGAGAGCGTATTTGTCAGTGTAGCTTCCCTAGCAAAGTCGGTTGTACAACTGGGGCGAGTGCTAGTACGTCTCTCTAGACCTGCCGTGTGGTGGTGATCGGTCTGCAATCACTGACAGTGGCGACACGCGGGTCCGACGTATACTAATGGACTGCGGCCGATTTAAAGGCTACCACCTAGCAAGTGTGGTGTCTAGCGGTGACACCACATTCCTCCCCCGCAAATCGGCGTACGGTTGTGTTATAAGGCGTCCGCCCGCCGTAGGGAGGACCCCATGATGACGTATGCGACGAAGTGGGGAGCCTAACAACAGGCGAGGCTGTGCCACCCGCACCCGGCCATTCGGTCCGAGGGGAGCTAGGAAACGCCTGAAAACCTAGTCCAGGGTGCACGCCAACATGCGTGCGACGGGCGAAGACGACATCTGGTCCGGAGCGGGCAAGAGTTCCATGTCGGAGGACAGCTGGTCACGGGAAGCGATCGGCGGCGCGTGACCCAGGGAGGCGCTTGGCGGCTGCAGCGAAGCGTCCACTGCGGGCATCGCCGGCGGGAGAACAGGCGGCGGCGGCGGTGGCGCGTCGCCATGGGGCAAAATGGAAGGCAGCGTCGGTAACACCTGGGGATGAGGCGAGCCAGTAGATGGGTCCCCAGGGCGCTGACCGGACGGCACCGTCGCTGAAAGCAGACGGGGAGCGGCAGAGCCCGTGTGACAACAGAGGCGCAGCTGATTGAGATGCCGACGCACCTCACCAGAGGCCCCCAAAACCAAATACATAGCGCGGCCGAGGCAGCGAAGAATGCGCCCTGCGAGCCAACGCCGTGAACTTCGATAGTTGCGATAGTATACAACGTCGCCTGGAGCAAAAGCAGGTGGCTGCCGCTGCACAGGAACCTGATGCGGCGGATGTAGCAAAGACATCAAGGTTCGATGAGGACGACCGTGGAGCAACTCAGCCGACGAGCGACTATCTCGGGGCTGAGAGCGATACGAGGACAAGAAGAGCAATAACGCGTCCTCCCGAGAATGCGACTCTTTCAACTTCAACATCTGTGACTTGAAAGTCCGGACCAATCGTTCACCAGCACCGTTTGACTGAGGCGAAAACGGCGCGGATGTCAGATGTTGAATACCATTGGCCTTGCAGAATGACTGAAATTCTGCGGACATTAATTGTGGGCCATTGTCGGAAACAATAGTCTGTGGAAGACCTATGCAAAAGATAGCAGATAACGCTTGGATGGTGGCAGATGATGTCGTGGAAGCCAACCGGACAACAAAAGGAAAATTACTGAAAGAATCGACCACAACCAACCATCGAGCATTCCAGAATGGACCAGCAAAATCGATGTGTAAGCGTTGCCAAGGGGAAGTGGCTTTCGGCCATGCAAAGAATGTCCGCGGCGGTGAGGATTGTTGTTCAGCACACGCCATGCAAGAAGAGCACATATTCGTAATCGCTGCATCGATTCCGAACCCAATACAGTGCTGACGAGCAAGTTGTTTCGTTCGCACTATACCCCAATGTCCGTAGTGGAGAAGCCGTAAGACAGAGGACTGTAACGAACGTGGGACCACGACCCTGGACTGATCATTATCAGAACGCAACAGCAAAACACCACGTCGAACAAAAAGTCTCTCCTTGTGAGCAAAAAATCGGCGAACCAACGGATCCTCGATCCGTGACTTTGACAAGGGCCATTGCGTAGCAACAAAACGCAAAACGGTAGCAAGGACAGGGTCAGTAGCTGTGGCTGTAGCTACACGACGAAAATCAATCGGAAACGATTCGACCACTTCATCGGTGTCCGCATCAATGAACATGCAAGCAAGTTCGGAAGAATCGAATGCTTTATCCTCAGCAACAGGCAAACGGGACAACGCATCGGCGTTTCCGTGCTTAGCAGTGGACCGATACAAGATATCGTAGCGGTACTGCGAGAGGAAAATAGACCAGCGAATAAATTTCTGCGCTGTACGTGGAGGTACAGGCTTGTTCGGATGAAAAAGTGACGTCAAAGGTTTGTGGTCTGTGATGATGGTAAAGTGACAACCATACAAGAAATCATGAAACTTAGTAACACCTTATACGAGAGCCAAAGCTTCTTTCTCTATCTGTGAATAATTTCTTTGCGCAGACGAGAGCAATTTGGACGCAAAGGCAATAGGGCGATCATGCGATCCATCTTTGTGCGCAAGCACAGCACCGATCCCGAAATCCGATGCATCTACCATTAACAAAAGGGGTTTCTGGGGATAGAACGGCGTAAGGCAAGTCTTAGAAAGCAACGCCGATTTCAACTGGCGAAAGGCGCGTTCGCATTCCGTCGTCCAGACGAACGGAACACCTTTACGGCGTAAGCGATGCAGCGGAGCTGAAATGGAAGAGGCATGCGGGACATATCTGTGATAATAGTTAATTTTTCCCAGCACACTCTGTAGCTGCTTCAAATTCTGCAGCGAAGGCAAGTCTTGTATGGCACGGAGGTGCTCTGGACTAGGATGTAGGCCTTGGGCATTGAGTACGTGGCCCAGATATGGTAAGTCACGAGCAAAAAACAGACATTTGTCCTTCCGCAAGCGAAGACCATTTTGTCGCAAGACCTGAAATAATGTTCGGAGATTGGCGAAATGTTCTTCTTCCGTCTTTCCGGAGATCACAATATCGTCCAGATAGTTTGCTGCAGTAGGGACCGACGCACAAACAGTTTGCAGATATTGCTGAAACAATGCAGGGGCGGATGCACACCCGAATGGCAGTCTTTTGAATCGATACAAACCAAGATGCGTGTTAACCACCAAAACGCGCTGGGATTCTTCGTCCACCGGTAGTTGCAAGTACGCATCTGCTAGGTCCAATTTCGAAAAATATTTACCCGGGCACAGTTTGTCAAAAAGATCTTCTGGGCGGGGTAAAGGAAAAGTTGCAATCACTAGTTGTGGATTCACTGTTGCCTTGAAGTCCACACAAAGTCTCAATTTTCCGGAAGGTTTTGGCAACATTACTAAGGGTGATGCCCAGAGAGAAGCCTGCACACGTTCAATCACACCTTGTGATTCCAAATCGTGTAAGGTTCTTGCGACCTCATCACGCAATGCGTGGGGAACATTGCGCGCTCGGAAAAATTTCGGTTGCGCGTTGACTTTCAGTTCCAAATGTGCTGTATAGTTCGTAGCGCAACCTGGGCCCGGTGCAAAAATGTCTGCAAATTCTTCACATAGACTAGACACACTGGCGGAAGGCACAGTCTGGTTGACTGATAGGACCTGATTGACTATAGACAAGTTAAACAACTGAAATAAATCTAAGCCAAACAAGTTCACTGCAGAAGAAGAACGAAGTACGTAAAATGACACAAGTTTCGTTTGTCCCTTGTATGTTGCAAGAAGGCTGCACTGTCCTAACACAGGGATCGTGTGACCTGAATATGTAGTTAGCTTAACATTTGCGGCACACAACGGAGGTGTGCCCAGTTGTTTGTACGTGTCATTATTGATCACTGAAACTGCAGCGCAGGTATCGAGCTGGAATGGTATCACGTTGCCATGAATGTCCAAGTCCACAAAAAGTTTATTGTCCTGCTGATGACAAGAGCGACTGTCTCGTGCAACGTGAACAGACACTGGTACAGAAGCACTTGCGACTTGACGGGATTTCCTGTGATGTCGACGCACACTATTTGTGGAACGAACACAGTCACTGTTAGAAAGAGCGGCACTGGGCGGAGTGGAATGAACTACACGAATGTCCATGGGCGACGGTTCACGAGCCTGAGTATTCTTGGTTCGATTCCGATTCCGGCGCGAAGCACAGCGCCTGGAATGGTTGTGAGTGTCCGATCTGAGCTTTTTCTGGCAAACACTCTGAACATGTCCTTTTTTATTACAGAAAAAGCAAATAGCGTGGCGTGACGGGCAATTCTCATGCGAATGTCTAGTAGCACACTGCGGGCATGATTTTAGCACTGCATTTGCCTGCTTACCGGCACACTTAGCGGAGAGCTTGGCGGCAGCTGCGCGGACGGGCGCAAGGGCTGTTTACTGTTCCGTGCAGCTCGCCCGGCGTGCTGGTCAATGTGACACACGGCTGGCGAAGTTTCAAATGATTCCTGAGCAAAGTCAAGTGTGTCTTGCCTATTCAATATGTCCATCACTTGTTGAAGGGAGGTTTTGACTAGCTTCAAAACTTCCTCCCGTATACGAACATCAGAAACGTTCTGTGCAATTGCATCACGCACCATAGTATCTGAATAAGGGAGTCCACATTCACACTCAAAAGCACAATCCCTAGTAAGGCCTTGCGAAGTTGCAACCCACTCCCGATTAGTTTGTCCGGCCGTACGTTTGGTACGAAAGAACGAATACCGTTTGGCAACGATATTGACTGATTCTTTGAAATATGCATCTAATGCAGACAAAATTTATTCGTAGGACAGAGTTGCTATGTCGCGTCGGGGAAACAATTTCACTATCACACGGTACGTCTGGACGCCTACGGCGGAAAGAAGAAATGGTTGCCGCTCATTACCTTGAATTCTGTAGGCGGCGAGATGGAATCCAAATTGGCGTGACCACTCCGTCCAGCTTTCCAGTGCCGCATCAAAAGGACGAAAAGGTGGTGCAACTGCGAGTTGTGGCTGCGGGAGCGGTGGAGTGGCGGCTGTCGCATCGTTTTGCATTGCATGTTGACCCTGGACGAGCTGTCCAAGGGCATCCAATAAGGCCTGCGTTTGCTGATTCTGCAAGCGATAAAATTCGGACATTACATCTGGAGATTGTGGCGAAGCCATGACACAAGTAAAGTAAGGCAAGAGCAATTGGTACAAACGCGATTTAGCTCGTCGCCAACTGTATTGGCGTGGCAAGACAGCCAAGCCACTCGGAGGTAGCCGAAAGGCACGCGTTAAGCTCACACAGATTGATTAGTGAGGTCAGGAACATTACAAGGAAATGAGAACGTAGAAAACGGACGCAGTGGCTGTAATACTTAACTTTAATCCACAATTGATGAACATTGGTCTGACGGTACAGGCATCACAATATATATAGTAATGGATTATGGCGCCTTGCTAGGTCGTAGCAAATGACGTAGCTGAAGGCTATGCTAACTATCGTCTCGGCTAATGAGAGCGTAGTTGTCAGTGTAGCTTCGCTAGCAAAGTCGGCTGTACAACTGGGGCGAGTGCTAGTACGTCTCTCTAGACCTGCCGTGTGGTGGCGCTCGGTCTGCAATCACTGACAGTGGCGACACGCGGGTCCGACGTATACTAATGGACCGTGGCCGATTTAAAGGCTACCACCTAGCAAGTGTGGTGTCTGGCGGTGACACCACAGTTTCCCCTTGCTTTCAGCCGTTCGCAGTACCAGCACAGCAAGGCCGTTTTGATTAGTGTTACAAGGCCAGATCAGTCAATCATCCACACTGTTGCCCCTGCAACTACTGGAATGGCTGCTGCACCTCTTCAGGAACCACACGTTTGTCTGGTCTCTCAACAGATCCAACAGATACCCCTCCATTGTGGTTGCACCTACCCGTTGTGGTTGCACCTACGGTACTGCTATCTGTGTCGTTGAGGCACGCAAGCCTCCCCACCAACAGCACGGTCCATGGTTCAGGGGGGAGGGGGGCGGGAACGGTTCAGTACGAGCTCTAATCTCCCATATCTTTGAATGGTGATCATTGCGCGATTTGAAAGTTGGTGGTAATAATATATGCTCTACTTCCTCGGCGAAGATCGGATTTCGGAATTTAGTGAGCAGCCCCTTCCATTTAGCGGGCCGTCTATCTACAAGTGTGTCCCACTTCAAACCTTCTATGAGATTTGTAACGCTCTCGCAATGGCTAAATGGACCAGTCACGAACCTTGCTGCTCTTCTTTGGCCCTTCTCAATATCTTGAATCACACCCAACTGGTAAGGGTCCCATACAGACGAGTAATACTCTAAGATTGACGGACTAACGTATTGTAAGGTACTTCCTTAGTTGAAGGACTGCATCGCTTCAGGATTCTACCAATAAACTGCAACCTAGTTTTCGCCTTGCCAGTTATTTGTGTAATCTGATCATTCCACTTGAGATTATTTCGAGTAGCCACACCCAGATACTTGACAGATGTTACCGCTTCCAAAGACTGGGCATTTATTTTGTACTCTTACATTAATGGGGATTTTCGCCTTGTTATACGCAGTAGGTTACATCTAGTAATATTGAGAGACAACTGCCAGTCACTACACCACGCATTTATTTTCTGCAAATCCTCATTGATTTGTTCACAGCTTTCGTGTGATACTACTGCTTCTCAGAGTCTACAAAGGTCATTATGTCTGAACACAAAATCTGTTCCATGATCCTACAACAAATCGATGTCAGTGAAATTGGCTGGTAATTTTGTGCATCCGAGTGTAATAAAACGGAGGTTACTTTACAGATAGCACTTATATACACTGACAGAAGAAAAAGTCGTAACACGAAGTTGTGCAAGATAAACGAAAACTGGCAGGCGTGTTTCTACATGTGAAAGATGATGTATAATCCGATTTCGTACCAGTCGCGTTATAGTGTCGCTGGTAGCACCACTATGAGGATGTAAATCAGGATTGCTTTAAATACACGCTGTAACGAACGTGAGCGTTAGTTACCTTCAAGATTGGACGTGGCGAGTTGACGTTAGTCAAGAACACCATTAACGCGACATAGACGCCTTCATCAGCACCTCACTGAGTTTGAACGAGGTCGTGTAATACTGCTACTAGAATCTGGATGTTCCTTCTGCGATACTGCAAAACACTTGGTACGAATGTAGTCACTGTACATGACTGTTGGCAGCGGTGGTCACGAGAATGTACAGTAGTGCTCAAAAGTATCCGAACGACCTGAATTGAATTCGCCTGATTCACATACAACCCTCATAACGCAGCTGTCAAGCAGTTCCTTTAATCGCTCCTCGGTACAGTCGTTTGACTATTGAAAATGGTTCCAACAAATCACCACTAGAAAACACTGTTCTGTATCGCAATAACTCAAGATGTAAAGTAATACCACGATATTACAAATATCAGGGAACACCTTATCACAGATAAGACTGTCCTTAAGGCTTGTAAGCTCACATTTATTACAATAAATGACATACCTGAAATGTTACCATTCTCATTATTACGTCAGATAGGTAATGCACGTAGTACGTTTGTCGTATTCATGATTTCCTCTTCAAAGTAACATACCGTATTTATTATTTAACACAAAATGACATTAAAAATTTAAGTTCTTCACGAACTGATAGTTGAGAATATGTATGAACTTCAAATGACACGATGAACTGTCATATGGATTCAAACCCAGGTCATGCAGACTAAGCAGAGATTTCGTGACTAGTCATACAGAGAGTGATATACCTCGATTTTAGACAGTATCAGTTAGGAAATATCAACTTTAAATTACATAACGTAAACATTTTTAACGGTCGCAAATTCCTACCCAACCTCTATTGTCCCTGTTAACGAACTACGAGAGATGTTAAACATTGCTTCTTCACAAGTAACTTACTTGAAATGCCGTGAGGTAAGACTGTGTTGGACAGGGATTCGAACTCAGAACCTAATCGGATTGTTATCGAAGCACAATCAACTGTGACATATCGGATTTTCTCGGGAGTGGCAAGATGTTTTGACTGAAATGACGAGACGACACATTAATTTTTTCCTTCCCAGGACTCCAACCCGGCACCTATCGCTGTTATATTCTAGAGAAAACGAACGTTAAATATGGGTTTGTTAAACCAGCAGCGACATATGAACATGTTTGAACTAGAAATAATATGACGAAGAGTTCAGTGCTGATTACTAATCGAACCCAACACATATCGTTGTTGACTAAGACACAAAGAGACGTTCTCCACCAGCTGCTCGGGATAACATCCTTGAACTTATAGTGATCTCGCAATAAGTTCTGTGTCTCACTGAGAGTCAGAAACGTCAGATACAGATAGTGTTGACAAAGAGTGAAAATACACTCCTGGAAATTGAAATAAGAACACCGTGAATTCATTGTCCCAGGAAGGGGAAACTTTATTGACACATTCCTGGGGTCAGATACATCACATGATCACACTGACAGAACCACAGGCACACAGACACAGGCAACAGAGCATGCACAATGTCGGCACTAGTACAGTGTACATCCACCTTTCGGAGCAATGCAGGCTGCTATTCTCCCATGGAGACGATCGTAGAAATGCTGGATGTAGTCCTGTGGAACGGCTTGCCATGCCATTTCCACCTGGCGCCTCAGTTGGACCAGCGTTCGTGCTGGACGTGCAGACCGCGTGAGACGACGCTTCATCCAGTCCCAAACATGCTCAATGGGGGACAGATCCGGAGATCTTGCTGGCCAGGGTAGTTGACTTACACCTTCTAGAGCACGTTGGGTGGCACGGGATACATGCGGACGTGCATTGTCCTGTTGGAACAGCAAGTTCCCTTGCCGGTCTAGGAATGGTAGAACGATGGGTTCGATGACGGTTTGGATGTACCGTGCACTATTCAGTGTCCCCTCGACGATCACCAGTGGTGTACGGCCAGTGTAGGAGATCGCTCCCCACACCATGATGCCGGGTGTTGGCCCTGTGTGCCTCGGTCGTATGCAGTCCTGATTGTGGCGCTCACCTGCACGGCGCCAAACACGCATACGACCATCATTGGCACCAAGGCAGAAGCGACTCTCATCGCTGAAGACGACACGTCTCCATTCGTCCCTCCATTCACGCCTGTCGCGACACCACTGGAGGCGGGCTGCACGATGTTGGGGCGTGAGCGGAAGACGGCCTAACGGTGTGCGGGACCGTAGCCCAGCTTCATGGAGACGGTTGCGAATGGTCCTCGCCGATACCCGAGGAGCAACAGTGTCCCTAATTTGCTGGGAAGTGGCGGTGCGGTCCCCTACGGCACTGCGTAGGATCCTACGGTCTTGGCGTGCATCCGTGCGTCGCTGCGGTCCGGTCCCAGGTCGACGGGCACGTGCACCTTCCGCCGACCACTGGCGACAACATCGATGTGCTGTGGAGACCTCACGCCCCACGTGTTGAGCAATTCGGCGGTACGTCCACCCGGCCTCCCGCATGCCCACTATACGCCCTCGCTCAAAGTCCGTCAACTGCACATACGGTTCACGTCCACGCTGTCGCGGCATGCTACCAGTGTTAAAGACTGCGATGGAGCTCCGTATGCCACGGCAAACTGGCTGACACTGACGGCGGCGGTGCACAAATGCTGCGCAGCTAGCCCCATTCGACGGCCAACACCGCGGTTCCTGGTGTGTCCGCTGTGCCGTGCGTGTGATCATTGCTTGTACAGCCCTCTCGCAGTGTCCGGAGCAAGTATGGTGGGTCTGACACACCGGTGTCAATGTGTTCTTTTTTCCATTTCCAGGAGTGTACATTAAAAATCAAAATTATTATCCACCAGCACATACGTGTTCTCATGCTAGAGCTTGATAATACATAATGAAAACTTTAGTGCCGGACCAGGATTCGAACCCTTTCACGCGCAATATGTGGAGATGTTGAGGAATCTGCAGTTTTGCACAAACAACAAATTGTAGTCGAGCTGTATAGTCACGAAGGGATCAAATTCCGCGTTAAGGACGGTCTGAGTTGCATTCCCAGTTCAGAACCAATTTTATCGACATACATAACCTCAAATAAAAGATGGAATAAGTGTCCTGTGACCCAACACAGCGTTTGTTTCGCCACTAGAAATAAATAACTCTTACAAGAAAGGTTACTGGTGATAGAGTTTCTACATGTCGCCACTCCTGACTTTATTGTGGTTCAACCTAATGTCTATTTGGTACAGAAGGAATATCATGTTCAATATGAATTTCAGACATTCCATTATACACTCTTCACTTGGCGCAGCCAGAAGAGAATAGAACCTGTCTCTCATTATCAAAAATCATCGGCAGAAGTCGGAATCGAACCCAGACCATGGGTACATGAAACTAACAACAATCCAACAGACTACCGAATCCCCAATCCCGGGGCTCATTTTTCTATTGTAACGCCCTTGTGACACACTGGATAAGAATTCTAACACACAGGCTCCCTGTAGTGGTTTGCAGCATGTTCAGTACATTCATTAACTTGGTTGACCGAATCGCCATGAACTAGCTGCCTCGGGTACGCACTGCGTACATTCAACTCTATTTTGTAATCACCGAAATAAAATCACGTAACTGCCACCTACACAGAACTGCCAACAGTGTAGGATGCAGAAACTTAAATAGGAAGTGTTCCTTTCCACTTGAGCTACTCTATTGCGATATCTGTTTGTTGAAAACGTCGTGCAGTGTAAAAGGAAAGCTGTAATTGTCTGTTTCTCAGAAGTCTACATCCGGTCATATGCATTACCTCACAACACTATGGAATGCGCAAGTGCTGGAGGATTAGTTGTTGACTTCTCGAGCTGGTGTAGCAGCGGTTCAGCTAGTAGTGTAACGGTATGTGTAGTGTTCCGAAGACAAAACGTCGCGAGTTCAAATGCATTCACTACTACATTTTTTTAAAACGCAATTCTGCTGTCTGCTGAAGTTATCAATCTAATGAAATTTTGAACATAATTCCCTTCACTTCTCGACCCAAAATAGTCACATGTGGAAAAAGGGCCAAATACTGCGACATTTTGTTCTTTTCAGGTTTAATAGACGCCCAGGCAGCAGATGCATGTCGAAACTTTTGTATTATGTATGGCGAGAGCGCATTGTGCCAAAATACGCCCTAAAAGTATTTTCTACGTCAGCTATCGTGTGGTAGTGGCATTTTATTCTTCTTCAAACATTGTTCGACAGCATTAACTCAGAACAAGTTTCTATATGCACGTAATCAATAAACTGCATGTGCATTGTCAGACTGTTATACATAACATCAGAGAATTTGCGTATATCGTTGATGATTAATTTCTCTCTCATGTTTACTATTGTTTAAACAACACTTAAAGAAACCCTACGAAAATTGTGCACTGTATTATAAGAAATGAAAGAAAACTACCCACGATAACCTTATGACGAAAGTCTGTTTTAATAAAGCTGAGTATCTGTACACAAGCGTGCCTCTATCGAACTGAATTAGTAAAATATTACTCGCTTAGATTTCGATTGGGTCTGTGTTTAATTGGTATGCTGTGTCATACTCAAGAGGTATTCGATAGTAGAATTTCATAAATAAAGTTATGTATTCACGGAAACCCAAAATTTGCTTGTCAGTAATGGAAAGATGCATTACCTGTTGTGCAGCATTGTAAGTTTTTCACCATTGCACTATGAGCCGAAAGTATTTTATTGTGTTTTCTTTATCAATGTTTGATCTGACTGGTTGTAGCTCTCTCTCAGAAGGGATAAAAACGTCGCTCTCAGCGAGACTGAAACTGCAAACCAGAACCGACGCTTTTTTACAGATCAGCATGCTACCACATAGCTAGCGAAGCGGTATATACCTGACATCTCTATTACGAGGCCAATAGGGGCTAGAACTCGTAAATCGCTATTTAAAGGACAAGATTAGTTGCGATTTCCACGTGCAACGACCTTCCTGGGCTGAAAACCGTAAATTTGTAATCTTTTGTTACACCTCAAGCGATAACAACTCAGATTATTCAATGGAAATGAAAGAAAAAATCAAGTGAACTTTGAGGCTTAATTCCGTGCACACCAGGAAGTAACTCGTCGATCACAGAGTTGCCAAACATACCTTGCCTTGTTGCCAAATCTCTGTTACAATACCACCAGGAAGAAGACGAACCGATGTGTTCCTACAGAGGGCTGGGAAGAGACCATAGCTGGCATCTCAAAGACGCGGCTGGCAAGGCTGGGAATACATCTGATTCGCATCTCTGTAACTGGGTTTAGGAACTGGAGCGTAATTATTATTAATACTCAGAACTGACTGTAAACTAAGCATCATATATCAGTGACTCTCATAGTTATTTTTATATTTCTTTCGTAAGTGTACTCAAAACTAAGAAACCCATTTCATGGACGTTTTGGCATCTGGCCAACGTCGAGCAGAACAAACAAGAAAAATGAAAAACAATATTTGTGTGTGTGTGTGTGTGTGTGAGAGAGAGAGAGAGAGAGGGAGAAAGAGAGAGAGAGAGAGAGAGAGAGAGAGAGAGAGAGAGAGATAAACATAAAAAAGAATGAGAGAGGGAGAGTAAATAATTGTTGTAAAGAAATTGCATCATAGTATGTAAAGAAATCTTTCATTAAAATGACACGTTCCACATCATTATGAAATGTCGTATTCATGATCTATGAAACAAATATTAATCTAATCTAATGTAATCTAATTATATTGCTGACTAGCCATGAAGAGTCATGAATTACCGAAATTTTCACCAATATCGGTAACCAGATCTAAACTTGAAAATAAAAGACCACAGTTTTTGTAATAAACCGCGACTCCTATCAAGGCCCTTTCGTCAAAAAATTGTTCAAATGGCTTTGTGCACTATGGGACTTAACTTCTGAGGTCATCAGTCCCCTAGAATTTAGAACTACTTAAACCTAACTAACCTAAGGACATCACACACAGCCATGCACGAGACAAGTTTCGAACCAGCGACCGTAGCGATCACGCGGTTCCAGACTGTAGCGCCTAGAACCGCTCGGCCACTCCTGCCGGCTGTAGCGTGATGTTTAATGCGGATTCTTAATTATAACGTCTTTCTGTTGAGGTTACCAGAGGTAAAGTAAATCTGTTTGTGACTCTTAAAATTAAATGCTGGAACCTACGCATTGCTCCTCTTATAGTTCGTTCCACCAGACCATTGTGGCCACATTTCCCAACCCCAGGAGTGTGCTGTACCGGATGATATGCTTAGCTTACAAAATTAGTCACGGTGGAAAAAATGTGAATCTATTAAATGGTTAAGTAGAAGAAAGCTTTTGACGTGGAGATTATGCTATTCTCATGTCAGCAGGGTGTAATGTCTCTTCTAGGCATCATAGCCTCGATGTGAAGCCATTTTGAAATTTTCACTAATTTAGCAAATTTCTTAGTTCGAGAAAATCCACTATGAAGTGTGAAGTTACCGGATAATTCGATGATTATCGTCATTATTACTACCATTTTTTCATATCACTGTTGGAACACTTGTGCTTGAAGATCATTTAATGCCTTTTGGTCATTATAGATGTAGTTGCCCAAGAACTGAAGCCGAATAGGGGTAGCCGAGCGGTTCTAGGTGCTACAGTCTGGAACCGAGCGACCGCAACTGTCGCAGGTTCAAATCCTGCCTCGGGCATGGATCCGTGTGATGTCCTTAGGTTTGTTAGGTTTAAGTAGTTCTAAGTTCTAGGGGACTGATGATCCTAGAAGTTAAGTCCCATAGTGCAGACAGCCATTTATGAACCAAGAACAGCTTGTTTCCCTGTCTACGGAATTCTTTTCATGTTAATATCAAACATCAGCAGTTACTCGTAGATTTCATTAAAACTGAACTAATTGCTGAAGATGTCACTTGATAACAAAAACGCACTGTCTTTCATCATACACTTGCGCCTAGAAATGGCTGTTGAATACTGACAAACCAAAAACCAAGGGATATTACTGCCTTCCGATATATGTTGCTGTCAGTTCTTCCACATGATTTGGTCGACGTGACCTGTTTCAAGTTGTGTATGACAGAGAATGTTTTAGAAAATTAACTGTTTTCCTTTGCAATAAACAGAAAGATTTTCATTCAAAGCTATCCAAGTTCAAAATTTTCGCAATATTAGTTCAAATTTAATATTCGTTTCTGTAATGTGGGAAAGTATTTCACAGTTGTAAAACCCGCATCCGACCCATTGACCTTACACTTAGTCGCTGACCATAAATTCTAGCTCAGAGTGACACCAGTTTAAGTAATCTGATGTAGCAAAGACTGTTTGCCAGTGCTCTTTCTCACCGGAAAATACGCAATTAACCCATCGGGCTCCATAAGTAGACTGTAACAGTAATTTCTGTATGTATGCAATGGATACGGATTATAGAATTTAGTGGTGCTCTCTCTTCCACTTCTGTATACAATATGCCTGATCTAAACGGGCCCTTTATCATTACAGGCTCTGGGCAGTGCAACATCATACTGACAACAGTAATGTGCTATTACTGACAACCTCACTGTTCGTTTTGCCTGATTTTGTAATCATTTAAATAAAACAACATGACCTTCAAGTGTACGTTTTTCGTCGTAAGACGCATAATGGCAATGAAGAATGAGGCATCAAAGAGAGACCATTTATGTTGTTTAATTTTTCTCCTTTTCTGTTTGTGCCCACTTGAAGGCACTACATTCAATTCAGTTCTCTTTACTTTGGTGCAGGGACGCGCAAGTGCAAACGCAGGCACAAACGAGGGATCAATAATTTTAATGCCAAGAGAAGCCACAGTGGTGGCTACATGGCGGCAAAGTGATAAATAGCAAGACTAGGAGTACAAAGGTCTCGGCTTCGGTCCCTGGTCAGTCCCACGAATTTTATTTCCCACGTATTTCCCCTCGGGCATTGTTTGTTGACGTGAAAAATGTCGAGATGCACTGCGGTCCGAAAGCCACGTTAAACTGTAGGTTTCCCTATTAACTGTCTAGGCAAGTCAACTCAAAGGTCAACAAGACCGTGCCTATTAAAGCCCTGTGGTGTTTAAACCAATCTTCTAACTGATGACTGCTTTACTTTACTATGGGTTCCAAAATTAATGATCTTCAGGTTATTAACATTTTTGTGTTTTCATGCTGTAGCTTTGACACCAGTAAACGTAAGCATCCGGCCGAGCACGTGTGCTTTCTGTTGCCACATGTCGTAATAGCTAGTCTCGTGTTTTACCTCAAGACTAAGATCGTAGTCAAGATAGTCAAGACTGATGTACGCAGACTGCAGTCAAGACTTCCTCCGTGAAGTGCCGCTGTCTACAATGTTGCCAGATCGAGCATATTGCCGGACATAGAATTCTGAGGGGAGCACGACTGTATTGTCCACCTTCCATGAACGACTCGCCGGTCAATGTTTTGGTCTAAGACTGTATCTACAACACATACTGCACGCTGAAGACCCAGAAGAATTAAAAAAACAAAATTAGTTTAAGAGAGCAACGTTAACTATAGCGTTCGAAGTATTAATAGTATTGTATACTTGTGTGTAAACGCCTTCCAGTGCCCACTCAAGGAAGACAAGGATACACAGTTTAGCTTCAATATTATAAACACGCTTCAGTTTATGAATAAACTATGTCTTAGATTGATAATCATTTTGAATATTTAGCAGTACTGAGCCCATTGGTGTTAAACTCGTTTTCAACCAATGGTTCCCACAGCTACAGGAACACTACTTGTGACACCTCTTAGACAAAATACTTACTCAGTGCAATCAGACGAAAAGATCAACCTGACACAATCTGTGGGGAGTTTGTTTTACGACCTCCGTACCTGAATAAAGAGCTCTTCCTATTTGATATTGAACGTTGCTGCATGAGACGATTTAAGAAGAAACTAAATTCCTTCAGCTATGACAATCTGTACAGAAATCGTCTTAACGGCACTAAATCGTGGTTTGTGAATCGTTTCCAGCCATACTCTGCCGCATTTCACTCGTTGGACGGCAAAAAGCTTACTGACAAATTTCACAGAAGGGAACCGGGGACGAAATGTCTCCCACCGGAAGGTCATGTTGTTTTATTTAAATGATTACAAAATCAGGTAAAACGAACAGTGAGGTTGTCAGTAAAAGCACATTACTGTTGTCAGTATGATGTTGCACTGCCCAGGGCCTGTAATGATAAAGGGCCCGTTTAGATAAGGCATATTGCATACAGAAGTGGAAGAGAGAGCACCACTAAATTCTATAATCCGTATGCATTGCATACTCACAGAAATTACTGTTACAGTCTACTTATGGAGCCCAATTGGTTGGTTGCGTATTTTCCGGTGAGAAAGAGCACTGGCAAACAGTCTTTGCTACATCAGATTACTTAAACTGGTGTCACTCTGAGCTAGAATTTATGGTCAGCGACTAAGTATAAGGTCAATACGTCGGATGGGGGTTTTGCAACTGTGAAATACTTTCCCATATTACAGAAACGAATATTAAATTTGAACTAATATTGCAAAAAATTTGAACTTGGATATTTTTGAATGAAAATCTTTCTGTTTGTTGCAAAGGGAAACAGTTAACTTTCTAAAACATTCTCTGTCATACACAACTTGAAGCAGGTCACGTCGACCAAATCATGTGGAAGAACTGACAGCGACGTATATCGGAAGGCAGTAATATCCCTTGGTTTTTGGTTTGTCAGTATTCGAAAGCCATTTCTAGGCGCTAGTATATGATGAAAGACAGCGCGTTTTTGTTATCAATGACATCTTCAGCAATTAGTTCAGTTTTAATGAAATCTAAGAGTAATTGCTTGTATTTGATATTAACATGAAAAGAATTCCGTAGACAGGGAAAGATCCTGTTCTTGGGCAACTACATCTATAATGACCAAAAGGCATTAAATGATCTTCAAGCACAAGTGTTCCAACAGTGATATGAAAAAATGGTAGTAATAATGACGATAATCATCGAATTATCCGGTAACTTCACACTTCATAGTGGATTTTCTCGAACTAAGAAATTTGCTAAATTAGTGAAAATTTCAAAATGGCTTCACATCGAGGCTATGATGCCTAGAAGAGACATTACACCCTGCTGACATGAGAATAGCATAATCTCCACGTCAAAAGCTTTCTTCTACTTAACCATTTAATAGATTCACATTTTTTCCACCGTGACTAATTTTGTAAGCTAAGCATATCATCCGGTACAGCACACTCCTGGGGTTGGGAAATGTGGCCACAATGGTCTGGTGGAACGAACTATAAGAGGAGCAATGCGTAGGTTCCAGCATTTAATTTTAAGAGTCACAAACAGATTTACTTTACCTCTGGTAACCTCAACAGAAAGACGTTATAATTAAGAATCCGCATTAAACATCACGCTACAGCCGGCAGGAGTGGCCGAGCGGTTCTAGGCGCTACAGTCTGGAACCGCGTGATCGCTACGGTCGCTGGTTCGAAACTTGTCTCGTGCATGGCTGTGTGTGATGTCCTTAGGTTAGTTAGGTTTAAGTAGTTCTAAATTCTAGGGGACTGATGACCTCAGAAGTTAAGTCCCATAGTGCACAAAGCCATTTGAACAATTTTTTGACGAAAGGGCCTTGATAGGAGTCGCGGTTTATTACAAAAACTGTGGTCTTTTATTTTCAAGTTTAGATCTGGTTACCGATATTGGTGAAAATTTCGGTAATTCATGACTCTTCATGGCTAGTCAGCAATATAATTAGATTACATTAGATTAGATTAATATTTGTTTCATAGATCATGAATACGACATTTCATAATGATGTGGAACGTGTCATTTTAATGAAAGATTTCTTTACATACTATGATGCAATTTCTTTACAACAATTATTTACTCTCCCTCTCTCATTCTTTTTTATGTTTATCTCTCTCTCTCTCTCTCTCTCTCTCTCTCTCTCTCTCTCTTTCTCCCTCTCTCTCTCTCTCTCTCACACACACACACACACACACAAATATTGTTTTTCATTTTTCTTGTTTGTTCTGCTCGACGTTGGCCAGATGCCAAAACGTCCATGAAATGGGTTTCTTAGTTTTGAGTACACTTACGAAAGAAATATAAAAATAACTATGAGAGTCACTGATATATGATGCTTAGTTTACAGTCAGTTCTGAGTATTAATAATAATTACGCTCCAGTTCCTAAACCCAGTTACAGAGATGCGAATCAGATGTATTCCCAGCCTTGCCAGCCGCGTCTTTGAGATGCCAGCTATGGTCACTTCCCAGCCCTCTGTAGGAACACATCGGTTCGTCTTCTTCCTGGTGGTATTGTAACAGAGATTTGGCAACAAGGCAAGGTATGTTTGGCAACTCTGTGATCGACGAGTTACTTCCTGGTGTGCACGGAATTAAGCCTCAAAGTTCACTTGATTTTTTCTTTCATTTCCATTGAATAATCTGAGTTGTTATCGCTTGAGGTGTAACAAAAGATTACAAATTTACGGTTTTCAGCCCAGGAAGGTCGTTGCACTTGGAAATCGCAACTAATCTTGTCCTTTAAATAGCGATTTACTAGTTCTAGTCCCTATTGGCCTCGTAATAGACATGCCAGGTATATACCTCTTCGCTAGCTCTGTGGTAGCATGCTGATCTGTAAAAAAGCGTCGGTTCTGGTTTGCAGTTTCAGTCTCGCTGAGTGTGACGTTTTTATCCCTTCTGAGAAAGAGCTACAACCAGTCAGATCAAACATAGATAAGGAAAACGCAATAAAATACTTTCGGCTCATAGTGCAATGGTGAAAAACTTACAATGCTGCACAACATGTAATGCATCTTTCCATTACTGACAAGCCAATTTTGGGTTTCCGGGAATACATAACTTTATTTATGAAATGCTACTATTGCATACCTCTTGAGTATGACACAGCATATCAATTAAACACAGACCCAATCGAAATCTAAGTGAGTAATATTTTACTAATTCGGTTCGATAGAGGCACGCTTGTGTACAGATACTCAGCTTTATTAAAACAAACTTTCGTCGTAAGGTTATCGTGGGTAGTTTTCTTTCATTTCTTATAATACAGTGCACAATTTTCGTAGGGTTTCTTTTAGTGTTGTTTAAACAATAGTAAACATGAGAGAGAAATTAATCATCAACGATATATGCAAATTCTCCGATGTTATGTATAACAGTCTGACAATGCACGTGCAGTTTATTGATTACGTGCATGTAGAAACCTGTTCTGAGTTAATGCTGTCGAACAAGGTTTGAAGAAGAACAAAATGCCACTACCACACGATAGCTAACGTAGAAAATACTTTTCGGGCGTATTTTGGCACGATGCGCTCTCGCCATACATAATACAAAAGTTTCGACATGCATCTGCTGCCTGGGCGTCTATTAAACCTGAAAAGAACAAAATGTCGCAGTATTTGGCCCTTTTTCCACATGTGACTATTTTGGGTCGAGAAGTGAAGGGAATTATGTTCAAAATTTCATTAGTTTCATAACTTCAGCAGACAGCAGAATTGCTTTTTTAAAAAAAATATAGTAGTAAATGCATTTGAACTCGTGACGTTTTGTCTTCGGAACACTACACATACCGTTACACTACTAGCTGAACCGCTGCTACACCAGCTCGAGAAGTCAACAACTAATCCTCCAGCACTTGCGCATTGCACAGTGTTGTGAGGTAATGCATATGACCGGATGTAGACTTCTGAGAAACAGACAATTAAAGCTTTCCTTTTACACTGCACGACGTTTTCAATAAACAGATATCGCAATAGAGTAGCTCAAGTGGAAAGGAACACTTCCTATTTAAGTTTCTGCATCCTACACTGTTGGCAGTTCTGTGTAGGTGGCAGTTACGTGATTTTATTTCGGTGATTACAAAATAGAGTCGAATGTACGCAGTGCGTACCCGAGGCAGCTAGTTCATGGCGATTCGGTCAACCAAGTTAATGAATGTACTGAACATGCTGCAAACCACTACAGGGAGCCTGTGTGTTAGAATTCTTATCCAGTGTGTCACAAGGGCGTTACAATAGAAAAATGAGCCCCGGGATTGGGGATCCGGTAGTCTGTTGGATTGTTGTTAGTTTCATGTACCCATGGTCTGGGTTCGATTCCGACTTCTGCCGATGATTTTTGATAATGAGAGACAGATTCTATTCTCTTCTGGCTGCGCCAAGTGAAGAATGTATAATGGAATGTCTGAAATTCATATTGAACATGATATTCCTTCTCTACCAAATAGACATTAGGTTGAACCACAATAAAGTCAGGAGTGGCGACATGTAGAAACTCGATCACCAGTAACCTTTCTTATACTAGTTATTTATTTCTAGTGGCGAAACAAACGCTATGTAGGGTAACAGGACACTTATTCCATCTTTTATTAGAGGTTCTGTATGTCGATAAAATTGGTTCTGAACTGGGAATGCAACTCAGACCGTCTTTAACGCGGAATTTGATCCCTTTGTGACAATACAGCTCGACTACAATTTGTTGTTTGTTCAAAACTGCAGATTCCTCAACATCTCCACATATTACGCGTGAATGGGTTCGAATCCTGTCCAGCCACTAAAGCTTTCATTATGTATTATCACGCCCTAGCATGAAAACACCTATCTGCTGGTGGATAATAATTTTGATTTTTAATGTATTTTCATTCGTTGTCAACACTATCTGTATCTGACGTTTCTGACTCTCAGTAAGACACAGAACTATTTGCGAGATCACTATAAGTTCAAGGATGTTATTCCGAGCAGCTGGTGGAGAAAAATTCGGTAGCTGGCGTCTCTTTGTGTATTAGTCAACAACGATATGTGTTGGGTTCGATTAGTAGTCAGCACTGAACTCTTCGTCATATTATTTCTAGTTCAAACATGCTCACATGTCGCTGCTGGTTTAACAAACCCATATTTAACGTTCGTTTTCTCTAGAATATAACAGCGATAGGTGCCGGGTTGGAGTCCTGGGAAGGAAGAAATTAATGTGTCGTCTCGTCATTTCAGTTAAAACACCTTGCTACTGCCGAGAAAATCCGATATGTCACAGTTGATTGTGCTTCGATAACAATCCGATTAGGTTATGAGTTCGAATCCCTGTCCAACACAAAGCCTTACCTCACGGCATTTCAAGTAAGTTTCTTGTGAAGAAGCAATATTTAACATCTCTCGTAATTCTTTAACAGGGACAACAGAGGCTGGGTAGGAATTTGCGTCCGTTAAAAATGTTTACGTTATGTAATTTAAAGTTGATATTTCCTAACTGATACTGTCTAAAATGGAGGTATATCACTCTCTGTATGCCTAGTCAGGAATGGCTGTTAGTTTCCGCCAGTCACGAAATCTCTGCTCAGTCTGCATGACCTGGATTTGAATCCATATGCAGAACGAGACAGTTCATCGTGTCATTTGAAGTTCATAGATCACATAACTAATGAGGAGGTGTTGAATAGAATTGGGGAGAAGAGAAGTTTGTGGCACAACTTGACTAGAAGAAGGGATCGGTTGGTACGACATGTTCTGAGGCATCAAGGGATCACCAATTTAGTATTGGAGGGCAGCGTGGAGGGTAAAAATCGTAGAGGGATACCAAGAGATGAATACACCAAGCATATTCAGAAGGATGTAGGTTGCAGTAGGTACTGGGAGATGAAGAAGCTTGCACAGGATAGAGTAGCATGGAGAGCTGCATCAAACCAGTCTCAGGACTGAAGATCACAACAACAACACATATTCTCAACTAGCAGCTCGTGAAGAACTTAAATTTTTAATGTCATTTTGTGTTAAATAATAAGTACGGTATGTTACTTTGAAGAGGAAATCATGAATACGACAA
Source organism: Schistocerca piceifrons (assembly GCF_021461385.2). NCBI lineage: Eukaryota > Metazoa > Arthropoda > Insecta > Orthoptera > Acrididae > Schistocerca > Schistocerca piceifrons. The sequence goes on along the minus strand of NC_060144.1, from coordinate 401,645,604 downwards.
ACTTACTACGTGCATTACCAATCTGACGTAATAATGAGAGTGGTAACATTTCAGGTATGTCATTTATTATAATAAATGTGAGCTTACAAGCCTTAAGGACAGTCTTATCTGTGATAAGGTGTTCCCTGATATTTGTACTATCGTGGTATTACTTTACATCTTGAGTTATTGCGATACAGAGCAGTGTTTTCTAGTGGTGATTTGTTGGAACCATTTTCAATAGTCAAACGACTGTACCGAGGAGCGATTAGAGGATCTGCTTGACAGCTGCGTTATGAGGGTTGTATGCGAATCAGGCGAAATGCAATTCAGGACGTTCGGATACTTTTGAGCACGACTGTACAGTCGCAAGAGGTCCGGGCTCCGGACGGTCTCGTGGCACTGCCGAGAAGGAAGGCCATCCTGTTCGGCGTATGGCTCTGTCGCATCGTACTGAATCTTCAGCAGCAATTTGAGCACCAGTTGGTACCACAGTGACACAACGAACTGTTACAAATCGGTTATTTCAAGGACAGCTCTGAGCCAGATGCTCTGAAGTGTGCATTCCACTAACCCCAAAGCACCGCTATTTGCGACTTCAGTGCAGTTAAGCGAGAGGTTAGACTGTTTTTTCTGATGAAAGTTGGTTCTGTCTCGATGCCAGTGACGGCCATGTGATGGTTATAAGCAGGCCAGTTAAGGGCCTGCAACTAACCTGTATCCGTTTTAGACACACTGGACCTACACCTGGAGTGGTGGTCTGGTGTGCGATTTTCTGGGGTGCGATTTCGTATCCTGAGTGTAAATTTGAACGTTAGTCCTGTCATTCGACCTGTCGTGCCATTCATGAACAGTTTTCCAAGGGTGTTTTCCAACGGGATGACGCTCGCCCACATACAGATGTTGTAACCCAAAGCTACAGAATGTTGACATGCTGCCTTGACCTTCTAGATCACCAGATGTGTGTCCAATCGAGCACATATGGGACATCAGCGGACGACAACTACAGTGTCATCCACAACCAGGATGGTTAAGGGCGTGCAACCAACCTGTATCCATTCTAGGCACACTGGACCTGCACCTATATTGACCAGCCAAATGCAACAGGTATGGGACTCCATCCCACAAACTGACGTACGGCACCTGCACAGTACGGTGCACGCACGTTTGCATGCTTGAATTCATTAGTCTGGCGGTTACATATGTTATTAACGTGCCAACGTTACACATTGGCAATGGCTTATCTGGTTCTTACATTAACCTATCATCTTGCGATGTTAATTACTTACCTAGACAAAAGTTTTCCCAAAATTGCATTACTCTACATTAATTATTCTTTCGTGGTGCCGTTTTCCCCCGTAAGTGTATATTCAAAATAAATATCATTGATTTCAGTATGTTCAAAATATCAGAAACTAAGAAACAAAATTATTCCTAACATATTTTTCTATTCACGTGGATTTGTTACTCAGATGACTTATTTAGAGAGTGTGCTCCCCTCCATTAACCCCTCCTCCTCTCTTCAACGTTATGCTGAAAGCAGATGCACATGGACAAAACGTTATAGTGTAAGGTGACCACATCATCAGAAACCTTCGATGTCTCGTCAGAATTTTATGAAATGACATATAATTAAAGCTTTTCTTTAGGTAACTGAATATTTCAATTCATTAAATTCACAGTGTGCTCAGACACAATTTTATGCACGCAGTTTGATGATAAAAACCATTGGTAAGAGAACGGAATTGTTTGGAGGCGTACTCGGGTAAATCACGCGAAGCAATGTTGTGCAACTCGCGAAAAGTACGGCGTGCGACGCAGGGGCGCTGAACCGTGAGCGGGGACGACAAGGTAGCTTAACAACACAGCACAGCAGCCTAGGACGGCTGGAGTGGCGGACGTAAGAAAGAATGACGGTGAATGATATGGGAGTGCTGTAGAAATACTGAGAAAACTGACAATTTTTGAAACACTTCTAAAGTTCAAAGATAGGTGTTACTGTTGAATAAGGACGTTATTTGACGAATTTTGATTTTAACAAAGTGTTGAACATAGTGAAAAATTGGTACTATAAACGGTGATATTATATGGTAGCAGCTAGTATCGTAAAACAAAGTGGAAATTGTAATTTATAACTCAAACGGAATACTTTTAGGCCTTTTATTTCATTTAATCATTTACGTACGAATCAACGCCAAGAAAAGAGCGATGGACTCATGCAGAGCTATCATCTTGAAGGCAAAACATAGTATAAGCATGTGTAACAGAATAGTTCTTCAAGGTAAAATGTCGTGTGACTAGAGCCTCCCGTAGGGTAGACCGTTCGCCGGGTGCAAGTCTTTCGAGTTGACACCACTTCGGCTACTTGAGCGCCGATGGGGATGAAATGACGATGATTAGGAGAACACAACACCCAGTCCCTGAGCGGAGAAAATCTCCGACCCAGCCGGGAATCGAGCCCAGGTCCTTAGGATTGACATTCTGTCACGCTGACCACTCAGCTACACGGGGGGGACTCTTCGAACTAGAAGATACATCACAACAGTGTTTCAATGCAAGACTGTGGAAATTCAGAGATCAAGATTAAAGTTTGTGTGTCACAGATTCTGTCAATAACATTTCATTGCAGTCACATTACATCACACGAAAAGTTACATAAAAAATCCTTTGCGCAAATAAACATTCAAAAATCAAGGAAAAATTCAGTAGACTAGGAAGGGAGGGTGTTTACACGAATTTGTATCCTGAGCAGGAACACCAGGAAAAAAGGAGGGCGTTTAAATGACTTTTGCTGCGATTGACTTTAAAAGATAGATAATTTTTATTAGCACACAAACTCAAATTTATGTGATGGTACATAGAGTAATCTAATTACGCATTCTAGTAAATAATTTCATTTCCTTTTCTGGAAATTGTTTACTTTTTTGTAACAATTTCAATTGGAGGAAGGATATTAACAAAAGGTAATGGGGCTATGATCACAAAGGATTCATTTATTGGTTCCAGACACACATCACTGCCATCGATCTATACAGAAGGCAAGTAATAAAAGTTTCAGTCAGTAAACAGAGGTAGTAAGAATAATGATACACACTTAACTATGTGGTACTGTAACATAATTGGTAATATACATTTATGAACTTGGGGACGCTACTAGAGAGGTAGTTTGTTTTACGCATGTGGCGTACAGGAAGATTGGTTTTGACAGAGGCAACAGAAACAGTTCACTCATAATCTCGACACAAGACATACTGGCATTCAGTGGTAGACCCAATGGGAAACCGCGGATGTTCCACTATTACGGTGTAACCCACTGTGACAAAAAAGGGGTGATTACTGTCATACTAGCGGTCAGATAACGAACTCTTGAAAAACATCATAAATTCCGTAAATGTAAAACGAGGAGAATGTCGTCATGGATGTCGATACTCGTTGGGCTCATAATTCCGCGTACTACAATATGAAGCATTATATTACTTACTCCGTGCAAGATGAAGGACAAGTGACAGTGTCTGTCTATGGCTACTGAGTTCACTATTGAACGAAGAATCCCTTAATTCTAATAAAATATTCCTGAAGGGGCAGCCGAAGACTGACTAAACTCGATCGCTGAAAGCCATAATATATTCATTGAAAGAGCTCAGGATGAGCTTCCACTAAGGTGCCATGTGATGTGACCATTGGCAACAGATCAAAACTTAAGCACGAATGAACACATTCAGTCAGCACAAGTTCCGAAGTAAGAGACTTTCAAAGTTTTATTAACAAATACGTATTTAATTTTGGAGTAAACCAGTGCTAAAATCACTAAGATCTTTGATTTTAAAGAACAAGGGGGTGGATCTGCTTTCTAAAGAGAGGCCAACTTACTTAAACGCATTCAACACGCGAGAATTGAATAAATACAAAGGGAAATGGAACTACAAAAACAATTATTGAATTGAAGCTGTAAACAAAAATCGATTAAAAGTTGCTAAATGATCAAATATCAATGACCACCTCCAAATTACATCAGGAAACTCAAGGAAGGTACAGTACCATACTTACAAGTCGCCGGACACCAGAAAAGTGTCTGCCCGTTCGTAGGTTTCTGTGGACCCGTCCTCACTAAGTGGAGGAGGACAACTAGCACCATCACCTTTTTGCCAACTACTTGGCAGCGAGGGTCAAAGGAGAGGAAGATCGCTGATACCCACTGCATTTACTGCTAGTCCAACAACTACCAGAATACAGTAAGACGTGCAGTTCGTGCATGCTAGAGTTAACTCTCTGGTACCCTGCGGAACTTTTAGGACAAATGGCTCAAATGGCTCTGAGCACTATGGGACTTAACATCTGAGGTCATTAGTCCCCTAGACTTAGAACTTCTTAAACCTAACTAACCTAAGGACATCACACACATCCATGCCCGAGGCAGGATACGATTCTGCGACCGCAGCAGCAGCACGGTTCCGGACTGAAGCGGCTAGAACCACTCGGCCACAGCGGCCAGCCTTTCAGAACGGAGTGACTTATCTATCCAATCACTCATAAAGATTTCGAAGATGGAAGGTGGACCAAAAAGATATTATTGGGTAACAAATCAATACATTATCCACCCCATCCTTCCTTCAGATGCTCTCATAACAGTAAAAGAGTGAGCTCGTATTTACAACTTGCCTGGACATGCCAAGTGGCAAATAGTATGAAACAGTACTGTTTCAAGACGACATGTTATAATAGTTAACAAGTTATTTACAGTTGTGCTCAGTTGTACATCCAAATGTCTGATGGCAATGAGACGATACCTCTGACAGCTTTTCATCAATGTCTGCAGCTGTTCCATACAAACCACCTTACTGTGAAGTAGGGCCTAGCTCTGGCATGATTATGATTTCACCCTCTCCTGATCCAGTCCCAAATAATGCAAGGGAAGAAAGGCTTTCGGAAAGTCTACATATGAGCTTTAATTTCTATCCTCCCATCACTATCCTTTTGCAAGATATATGTGGCAAGAAGTAATATTTTGTCTACCACTTGTTAGAATTACACTCTCTGAAGGTTAACGGTAAACATCTCTTTGATTTGCAACGCTTCTGTCGAATCGGCTACCACTGGGGCCGGCTCCCACCCACTTACTACATTGTCTGAGAAATAAAGTGAAGCTCCCAGAAGCAAAGTAGAAACGACAATAACATCCACGGGTTGAGAGGGTACGTGATGTTATTTCAGTGATGGCAAAATCGAGTCAAATTTGGAAAGAATTTGAAAGCATGGACCCACTTACCAGTATGAGGTTGCACCCTATCTGGCCCAGATGCATCCAGCATCCACTGATTCATTTGGACACGGTGTCACGAAGTCGTTGTATCCTCTCTTGGGGCAAGCAGGTACAAAGTTTTGTGTCAAAGGAGATAAACATCTCTGATACCTACTGCACCGATCCTTGATGTGTTGGGCACAGGCACTGGGATGGAGTTGACGTTCGACTGGGTCCCATACATATTCTGTTGGGGAGAGGTCTGGGGCTCGTGCTGGCAACAGGAGCACCCCAGCAAAAAAATGGCTCAAATGGCTCTGAGCACTATGGGACTTAACATCTAGGGTCATCAGTCCCCTAGAACTACTTAAACCTAACTAACCTAAGGACAGCACACAACACCCAGCCATCACAAGGCAGAGAAAATTCCTGACCCCGCCGGGAATCGAACCCGGGAACCCGGACGTGGGAAGCGAGAACGCTACCGCACGACCACGAGATGCAGGCGCACCGCAGCACCGTGCAGACTGTTTATAGAGGCATGTATCATTTGCGGACGTGCATTGTCCTGTTGAAAAACGGCACCACGATAGTGTGGCGTGAGAGATAACACATGAAGACGCAGGATGTCTGTGACATTCTCTGTTATGCCATCAGACTTCTCTGAATGACTACCAGCTGTGACATGAACTCGTATCAGATGGGCTTACATACGTAGAGCCAGCAGTAACACATCTGTGCCTCTCCAAAACGTTGAAAGAATGGAACCCTTCCCAGGTTGCCACCATAATCGCCGATTACGGTCAACCAGGGTGGTATAGAAGCTTGAGCCATCACTGAACACGGTGTGACACTATTCATCAACAGTCCATGCCCTCCCTCAAGGCAACACTTCAACCGCAGCTGTATGGGTTTCAAAGTCTGTCCCGTGCTGATAATGCTGTCTCATCCCGAATGCGCGCTATATCCAGGTCCTTCACAGTGATTACTCAACATCTGACGTTGGTCACGTCCTCTATATACCTTACAACTCTAATGTACTCTGGCGGCTTTTGTATCTGTCATAGAGAACTGAAGCTCTAATCATTTTCATTCCCACTAAAAGTGTTCACGAGTATGAAGGTACAATGACATGCTCAGTACTTTCTGGGAGCTTCACTTCTTTTGTTAATTGATGTAAATGGACCTGCGACAAAACACGCTACTGTTCTTTGGATCTTCTTCACCGGTCCAATTTCTTGATGAAGACACTGACAAATAATACAACAGAGTCTCAAAATAATGGTTTTGTAATCTACCCTTTGGACGTGTCGATTAAGTTCATCTTCATTAGTTTTATTCAGGCATTTGCCTTTCCTACAAGATAGTCTGCGTGGTCATTTCAATTATAAGTAGGTATAGACACATAATCCAACATATTTTTGAGTTGTGATTGTATTCTGTGATTATTTGCAGGCCAGAGAACCGGTGCGAAACTTTCGCACTTTTGTAGTTTTAAAGAATGACAGTATTTGGAATAAGTGTAGTCGTTGAGATAGGCCTAAGCTAAATAATAATCATGGATTTATGATACATTCTTGTATGTAAATTTCCATGCAACTAGTTTTAAACAAAATTGTTTGTAGAATATTACAGCACCTCGGTGTAGATGACATTTGACGTAATAATGTAATTTTCGTGTACTTTTTGTTGTTCATTCTTTAAGGGATACAAAATTGTTTGTTGATTTAGTTACCCTCGAAAAGGTTACATACAATTGTCCGTGAGTAAAGACGGGATTGGGTAAATACAACTCTGCTCTTTGAAGCGTTAGTCCATGCAACTTGTTTGCAGTGATCGGAAATGAAATATTTTCTTCTCAATTGAAAAGGCATGCTCTGATCAGGTGATATTTATCCGTGGTGTTACGACAGTTTACCCGGTGCCAGTCAGCTGAGTATTAATTGTAAATTTATGGAGTTTTGTTACAACCATGCGTATTCCATTGACTGAGTTCTGTTTAGCGTTCAGGCTTCTTATCAACATAATAGTGTTATCCTTTAGTATAAGCTTATGTCGCGGTAATGCTGACGGACATTGTGAAAGATAGAATTCTATAGGATGTCTGTCGTTCCGGAAAATAAATTCTCTTAGAAAAGTCAATTTGTACGACAGGCAGAGATAATGGATTACCGCAGTGCTCACGGCTATTAGGTATGAAATGCTATATACAAATTATCCAGTTAATAAGTACTTTGAGTTGACTGGACACTCTTTCAAATTCTGAAGGTGGCAGGGATAAAATACAGAGAGCGAAAGGCTATTTACAATTTGCACAGAAACCAGATGGCAGTTATAGAAGTCGAGGGACATGAAAGGGAAGCAGTGGTTGGGAAGGGAGTGAGACAGGGTTGAAGCCTATCCCCGATGTTATTCAATCTTTATATTGAGCAAGCAATGAAAGAAACAAAAGAAAAATTTGGAGTCGGTATTAAAATCCATGGAGAAGAAAAAAAAACTTTGAGGTTCGCCGATGACATTGTAATGCTGTCAGAGACAGCAAAGGACTTGGAAGAGCAGTTGAACGGAATGGATAGTGTCTTGAAAGGAGGATATAAGATGAACATCAACAGAAGCAAAACGAGAATAATGGAATTTAGTCGAATTAAGTCTGGTGATGCTGAGGTAATTAGATTAGGAAACGAGACACTTAAAGTAGTAAAGGAGTTTTGCTATTTGGGGAGCAAAATAACTGATGATGGTCGAAGTAGAGAGGATATAAAACGTAGACTGGCAATGGAAGGGAAAGCGTTTCTGAAGAAGAGGAATTTGTTAACATCGAATATAGATTTAAGTGTCAGGAAGTCATTTCTGAAAGTGTTTGTATGGAGTGTAGCCATGTATGCAAGTGAAACATGGACGATAAATAGTTTGGACAAGAAGAGAATAGAAGCTTTCAAAATGTGGTGCTACAGAAGAATGCTGAAGATTAGATGGGTAGATCACATAACTAATGAGGAGGTATTGAATAGGATTGGGGGGAAGAGAAGTTTGTGGCACAACTTGACTAGAAGAAGGGATCGGTTGGTAGGACATGTTCTGAGGCATCAAGGGATCACCAATTTAGTATTGGAGGGCAGCGCGGAGGGTAAAAATCGTAGAGGGAGACCAAGAGATGAATACACTAAGCAGATTCAAAAGGATGTAGGTTGCAGTAGCTACTGGGAGATGAAGAAGCTTGCACAGGATAGAGTAGCATGGAGAGCTGATCAAACCAGTCTCAGGACTGAAGACCACAACAACAACAACAAGTATTTTGAAACAAATATAATGGTATAATGTATAATATAGTATAATATATATGATCATGTAATCCTTCCGTCTGTTTATAAGCATTACCTTATGGCACGGATCCAAGAGGATGGTGGGTGTGGGATTAATAATTTTAATAAAAGAGTTTCTGACAAACTGCCAGTTGTTTTCTGTCTCAGGTTCTTTGGCCGTCGTTGGTTTGATGATTTTTCTGACGTTTCGTCAACAAAAGTGGCTGGCTTCGTCAAACCTTCACCCTCCACTGCTGGTGTTGGATTGGAGTCGAGCTCGCGGCCGCAGATTACATGTACCAGGCGCGCCAACGTCCGAGGGCTTATTACCGCTGTGGTTCTCCCCTTGCTACCTGCAGAGGTCGTTCCCTGCTGCACGGGAATCCAGGATCCTTCAACTGTTACTTGTTGAAGGTATTGTCATGTTTGTCACAATGTCGGCTGAAGAACTCGAGACTTAAGCCAACTAGCAGTTTGCCAAAAAGTGGCCATGAAAGCCTCAGTAATTATGAAAAGCATTTATATTTTTACGAAAATCAATTTCCAATTATACCAGCTAATTTTAGGAGAGTGGAGTAGCATGAGAACTAACAGTAAAATGACAAGGTTTTCTAGAAAATTACAATCGATGATTAACACAAGAAACTTTTGAGTTTCTTGCCCACTTGGATGTATTTGCAGCCTACTTGGTAACCAGACAATATTCTGGTTATTCCTGTCAGGAGTAGGCGTTTGCTCACAAGCTCACGCTAGCTGCTACGACTAATAATTCCACAGAGCCCAATGGTAGTACTGGCAACCCACAGGAAGCTGAGTGAACTAAGACAGAAAGGGAACGAAGACCAACTCCAACTAAGGAAAAAAAACAAAAAAAAAAAGAAAACACGGGGACTGGCTTCTCGAACGTGGCATTTACGATCCAACAAACAGCATTTCCCCCTCTTAGACGCAAGCATAGGCGTATTCTGGAGATCTGCGTTGAAAATAGTAGTGCTACAAATTCAAGTGGAAAAACGTTGCTTTGGAAAAATACTTGTACAGATTACAAAATCTTAAACATGGCTGCGAGACTGCTACTTGTAAATCTCAAGAGGTTGAAAAATCAGCCAACCAGTTGCAAATAAAGGTTTATTAGCCATAGAGATCGGTGTCGTTATTTGTAGAAATATCTTTTTCATAGGTAGTGGGCCTTGTTACATCTAATGTACCATCCTGTGATGTAACAAGGCCCACTACTTTTGAAGAAGATATTTTTACAAATATCGAAACCTAGGTCAAGGGCTGAAAATCTTTTATTTGCAACTGGCTGGTTGATTTTTCAACTTATTTAGTACAGATTATTCTACTTCGTTTATTGACTTTCCGCGAGAACCACCCTAACCATGCCTAGACCTAGCCCCACTCGTAATAACAGTTAAATGCATTCCACTTTCACACTTATGTTTGCCATTGCTGTATGGCTTTTCCGAATTAATTTTTAAGGTTGTCACTGTCCACGGTAACCTTTTTATGACTATTCAGATATTAATGTGTTGCTACGATGGAAGCTATTGATAACAACGACGGTGATGTTTCGTCCACTGATTCCATATGTAATTACACGCTCTGCGGCGGGGAGGGGTCGTTCTGTCGTTCTTTCGTCTCCTTACTCTCTCTCTCTCTCAGTCACTTTCATCGAACAGTTCGCCTACCCCTATATTTCTTCCTTCCGACGTCCCTGCACTCTGCAGTAGTAGATACACACTAGGCAGTGCGCTGCGTTGATGAAACCACTACCCAATACCTACCACACAGAGGCCGCGTAACTCAAGTTGCAAATCAGTTCCTGTAAGTTCATTTTGACAAATTTGGCACGGTAGGAGAATGCAGTTTAATTTCAGTAAACATTTGAAAATTCTATTGAAACGACTTTTTATTCTTAATAAAGCACATGAAATAGCTATCAAGTCCGTATTTAATAAGGCAAAGGCTAAATCATTCCAAGTTCACAGCCTATACCACATATTTTCACACGAAAAAGCAGCCAGAATTTCTGCAAGTCTGATCAGATTAAATATGCGATCTAACAGTCACTGACCCACCACTATCAGCGAGTTGAACTTTCCGTCGTTTCGGTGGTCTTCTACGACAGAAGTGCTCGCCAAAGTGTTCCATAAAGGACACGGAATATGCCACGCAAAATTGTCTCTACGACCAAAAGATCACACGCTTACAAAACTTCAACTAATTAATTCCGAAACATCACACTTTCCTCAAAATGTTCGTAAGTTAAGCAGTTTTAGTCGCGACACGTTCTAAACACAATGAACTCCCGAGTTCTTCATTTTACATATTATTTTCTAGGTGACATCTAACATGGTGTTACTCGGAAGCAGTTTAGCGAGCGATTCCCTCGATGCTCCTCTCATCTCTGCCTAACCATCTGCACGTGGGAACCGCTTAATTCTGATTGGCTATTGATCGAGTGACCAATCAGAATGATTCTTCCAGATCATTCTCGCGGCAAAACTTGCCGTAACCAACTACTAATCAGATAGTCATTTCCGTCATTACAATTTCAACAAGCTGCGATATTGTCGCGAATAAAACAGTGTCCCGTATATGGAATAAATTTGCTTTACTTGACGTCTATGGTCACAAACTTTTAGTCAACAGATTACCGGTTTCGGTCTATAATGAGCATCTTCAGATCTGTTTTATAAAAACAATGTCCTAATGTACTGCAGCCATTGTTTTTATAAAACAGATCTGAAGATGGTCATTATAGACCGAAACCGGTAATCTGTTGACGAAAAGTTTGTGACCATGGACGTAAAGTAAAGGAAATTTATTACAGTTTCAATTTCTAATATATAGTTTAATAAAATATAACGAAATGCAAAATATTCTTTAAATTAATATAGAAACTTTTTCCGCTTCAGGCTTCTATTCTGGCTGCTCTCTCACAAAAGCGAGCACACAACGACATACGTCATCAGCATCGTGGTTGCAACACAATTTTCCCACGGTTCAGTTTTATAAGTTTTACATAAAATGACATTAAGTTTTAACGTATGTCCCGCATACAGTCTCTCATTCATTCCCATGTATTCACACAACAAAATAATAAACAAATAATAATTTTGAATGATTTTATTATACTACATTAGGTAGAGTAATTAAAGTCTTTGAAAAGAGAATTCTAATTAAGTGATTCTATATACTGTGAGCTTTGTTATGACTTCAGATGATAGTAAAAGACATTTGGTTACAGTTCCTAACTGAGGTTTTAAACATAAGTGTCGGTTTTAGCACATTTAAGTAACTTTCTCAATCTCCGTAACTATAATAGATTAAAATCTGAAATTTTGATAGGATCCCTTCCTTAATAACAAAAGATTGCGTACCAAGCTTGAACAAAATCGGATGGTTATTACTATGGTTTAAATAAATTCGTAGGGAGTATGAATTTGTGTACCGACTGAATGTTACTTGAGACCGTTCTCACGGCTGGTAACGTCAGCTGCGCTGTGAGTCAGATCGAAGAAATAACATAGCCATGCTGAAGCCACCGTACTACACACGGCTGCGTGCCTTATTGCATCGAATTTTATTTCGTAATAACTTTCTACGTTACAGCACCTTCCCAGAATAAACCGCATGACTGCTCACTCTTACTCTATCTGTGGACATAATAAAACTAAACTCATAAATCAGCACTTTAGCAAAGTACTCCAGTAATTTTAGTGCAGCTCATCTGCATGCAACTATTCCTCTCGAAATCTGAACAACAACTCTCTCCTTCTTGTATACAGACATATGACTGGAAGCGCTTGGGCATTGTAGAACCTAAACTAGCAACGCAGTGCCACTTCCGGGATAAGGCGCGATCAGTTCCGAAAGCTTCAGAGATCCACCGATGTGTAAGGGGTTCGTTTTACTACGCCATACCACTATTGATGGTGGTAGAACCCCTTAAAATGAAACGCTGTTAAGTGGCAAAAGCACACGACGATTTTATACGTGTAAGTTCTGGGATTTTGTTGCTGTTACAGTCAGAGCTTAATTTCCAGAATTGTACTAGCACTACTACAACCATACAACCTCCCCTCTCCTGCCCCATCCCAGCCACTGAAATCCTAAGTTACGATTTTTGTAAGATGAGTGTCGACAGATGTTACAACAATAGATGTGGGGCTGGGGATGAGTAAAGATCTTCAGCGCCAGGTGGGGGAAAGGGGCAGGGAGGGGGAAAGAATGTTAACGTATTGGCTCGAAAGGCTGCAAGTATTTGACAGGCGTGCGCTGTGCACACAGTTAGTAACTATGGCGTACGAGGTGCATTCAAGTTCTAAGGCCTCCGATTTTTTTTTCTAATTAACTACTCACCCGAAATCGATGAAACTGGCGTTACTTCTCGACGTAATCGCCCTGCAGACGTACACATTTTTCACAACGCTGACGCCATGATTCCATGGCAGCGGCGAAGGCTTCTTTAGGAGTCTGTTTTGACCACTGGAAAATCGCTGAGGCAATAGCAGCACGGCTGGTGAATGTGCGGCCACGGAGAGTGTCTTTCATTGTTGGAAAAACCCAAAAGTCACTAGGAGCCAGGTCAGGTGAGTAGGGAGCATGAGGAATCACTTCAAAGTTGTTGTCACGAAGAAACTGTTGCGTAACGTTAGCTCGATGTGCGGGTGCGTTGTCTTGGTGAAACAGCACACGCGCAGCCCTTCTCGGACGTTTTTGTTGCAGTGCAGGAAGGAATTTGTTCTTCAAAACATTTTCGTAGGATGCACCCGTTACCGTAGTGCCCTTTGGAACGCAATGGGTAAGGATTACGCCCTCGCTGTCCCAGAACATGGACACCATCATTTTTTCAGCACTGGCTGTTACCCGAAATTTTTTTGGTGGCGGTGAATCTGTGTGCTTCCATTGAGCTGACTGGCGCTTTGTTTCTGGATTGAAAAATGGCATCCACGTCTCATCCATTGTCACAACCGACGAAAAGAAAGTCCTATTCATGCTGTCGTTGCGTGTCAACATTGCTTGGCAACATGCCACACGGGCAGCCATGTGCTCTTCCGTCAGCATTCGTGGCACCCACCTGGATGACACTTTTCGCATTTTCAGGTCGTCATGCAGGATTGTGTGCACAGAACCCACAGAAATGCCAACTCTGGAGGCGATCTGTTCAACAGTCATTCTTGCTACGCCACAAGAATTATGGCCGCACAACGGAAATTAACAGACTTTGAAAGTGGAATGGTAATTGGAGCCAGACGCATAGAGCATTCCATTTCAGAAATCGTTAATGAATTCGATAGCCCGAGATCCACGTATCAAGAGTATGACGAGAATATCAAATTTCAGGCATTAGCTCTCACCACGGACAACGAAGTGACCGACGGCTTTCACTTAACGACCAAGAGCAGCGGTGTCTTCGTAGAGTTGGCTGAGCTAACATGCAAACAACACAGCGTGAAATAACCGCTGAAATCTGTATAGGACGTACGACGAATGTACCCGTTAGGACAGTGCGGCGAAATTTGTCGGTTAATGGGCTATGGCAGCAGACGGCCGACGCGAATGTCTTTGCAAACAGCACGACTTCGTCTACAGTGCCTCTCCTGGGCTTGTGACCATGTCGGTTGGACCCTAGACGATTGTAATATGTCAATTGGGGAGATCTGATGGTGGAGTTCGAGAGTAACACAGACGCCACGAAGTCATAGAGCCAAGTTATCAACAAGGCACTATGCAACTTGGTGGTGGCTCCGTAAAGGTGTGGGCTGTATTTACATGGAATGGACAGAGTCTTCTGGTCCAACTGTACAGATTGTTGATTGGAAATGATTAATTCGGCTACTTGGAAACAATTTGCAGCCATTTATGGGCTTTATATTCCCACAACGACGATGGAATTTTTATGGATGACAATGTGCAATGTCACCGTGCGACAATTGTTTGCGATTGATCTGAAGAGCATTTTGGACACTTAGAATGAATGATTTGGCCACCCAGATCGTCCGACATGAAGCCCATCGAACTTTTACGTTACATGATCGAAAAGTCAGTTCGTGCACAAAATCCTGCACCGGCGACACTTTCGCAATTGTGGTCGATTATAGAGACAACGTGGCTCAGTATTTCTGCAGGGGACTTGCAATGACTTGTTGAGTCCATGCCACGTCGAGCTGGTGTACAACGTCGAGCAAAAGGAGGTCCGACACGATATTGGGAGGTACCACATGACATTTTTCACCTCAGTGTATTTTAAATCACCGATGCCGATTTGCTGCAGTGAATTAAAAAAAAAAATCTTGAGGGGTGCCGGAATGCCTTTCCGGCCGAAATTAACCCCTGATTGCAGGCCGTAAGCCAACTGGATGACAACTGAAGTTCTCAAAGTTTGGGACAGACTTCTGTAGAACTGCATTTTCCTGAATTGAAATTCTCCTTAGTTTTCCTTAAGGGATGTACTAACCACTGATGCAAACAAATTTTTACTGTTTGTAAAACATTTTATGTATGTTATTATTGTTATTATTATTATTGCAGATATCTGTGACAAGTTAAAAGTGCGGGTAGTGGCAAGTTAAATTGGATTGTTTGGGGAAAGTTGAGGAGAGGATATAACAATGGCCGGCTGGAGTGGCCGAGTGGTTCTAGGCGCCACAGTCTGGAGCCGCGCTACCGCTACGGTCGCAGGTTCGAATCCTGCCTCGGGCATGGATGCGTGTGATGTCCTTAGGTTAGTTAGGTTTAAGTAGTTCTAAGTTCTAGGGGACTGATGACCTCAGAAGTTAAGTCCCATAGCGCTCAGAGCCATTTGAACCATTTGATATAACAATGTCTGCCCTCCTCTCTCCCCACCCGCTCTACAGAGCTGATCTCGGCTTCATGCCTGAATACCTTATCTTTTCTTTATAAGAGTATTGACGGTCAACTGTAGTCCCAGAACTGAGCTTAGAACTTTTGCAGGTCTTGCTGTACTTGGTTATATTTTCAACGTAAATGAAATAAAAGTCAAAAAGAGAGACAGAAAAAGTTCTTTAGTAATGTGCAATTCAGAGGAGCTATATTCAGCTTAGAAATTACCAATGAATCCCCACATACGATTCTTTAGTGAATTGAACTCCCATTTATAACACGTCGTAACCCCCGAACTATACGTCGCGCAATGATATAACTTTACAGGTGCCTATAGTGTGCATGTCTGCAAAATATGTTGCCAACACAGTAGTAAAGAAGTGATAAATTAAAGCGTCGTACCTGATGCTGGACTGTTGCTGCATTACAGCGAAATCGTGGTAATCGATAAACATTTATTCCTTTCATCGTTTCGTTGGGCGCGTCAACAAGAAAAAGTTTTGTAATGGTTTGAAACTAGGTGTAGGCTTTGTTGGAAGCCGCTAAGTGCTATCATTCTCAATCTTTTTTTTTTTTTTTGAATTGTCACGCTTCTGACTGATTGTTGATGTCCGTTACGAATTTCTTCCCTGGGCTAACCTAATAGTTGTAGCTCTTGCAACCTACGTTCTCAATTGTTTGTTGGATGTATTCCAATCTTTGCCATCCACTACAGTTTTCACCTTCTTAAGCTCCCTCTTGTACCACGGAAGTTATTCCTTGATGTCTTTACACGTGTTCTACCATCCCATCCCTTCCTCTGCTTAATGTTTTCCTTACGTTCCTTTCTTTCTGTGGAGAAGCTCCTCATTCCATATCTTATCAATCCACCTTAATTTCAACATTCCTCTGTAGCACCACATCTCAAACGCTTAGATTCTTTTTCCGGTTTTCCCACTGTCCATGATGCATTGCCACACAAATCTGTACTCTCAATGTACATTCTTAGAAATTTCTTCCTCAAAATAAGGCCTATGTTCGATACTAGTAAACTTCTCTTAGATAGGAATCCCCTCTTTGCCTGTGCTAGTCTGCTTTAATACGTCCTCCTGCCTCCCTCCATCGTCGGTTATCTCAGATACTAAATGAATATAATGTGGGTTATTTCCATTCCATGAGTCAGATTATGCCTCAAGATATTTACACAGTTCCTAACTGTAATTGTGTTAAACCTTTAACATAAGGTTACCGCTGTTAATGAGTAGATCATGACAGCATTTAAAATTTTAAAAGTCGTTCAATAACTGGATGAAATACTGAAAAATCAAATTTTTAGTGCCACTCGAAGTCATTAGACACAGTCGTGTGCCAGGTGAGCTTTTACTAATATACAGGGTGATCCATTGATAGTGACAGGGTCAAATATCTCACGATATAAGCGTCAAACGAAAAAACTACAAAGAACGAAACTCGTCTAGATTGAAGGGGGAAACTAGATGGCGTTATGGTTGGCCCACTAGATGGCGCTGCCATAGGTCAAACGGATATCAACTGCGTTTTTTAAAATAGGAACCCCCATTTTTATTTCATATTCGTGTAGTACGTATAGAAACATGAATGTTTTAATTGGACCACTTGTTTCGTTTTGCGATAGATGGCGCTGTGATGGTCACAAACGTATAAGTACGTGGTATCACGTAACATTCCGCCAGTGCGGACGGTGATACATTACCCGTGTTAAAATGGACCGTTTACCAATTGCGGAAAAGGTCGATATCGTGTTGATGTATGGCTATTGTAATCAAAATGTCCAACGGGCGTGTGCTGCGTATGCTGCTCGGTATTCTGGACGACATCATCCAAGTGACCGGACCGATCGCCGGATAGTTACGTTATTTAAGGAAACAGGAAGTGTTCATCCACATGTGAAACGTCAAACACGACCTGCAACAAGTAGGTGTTTTAGCTGCTGTCGCAACTAATCCGCACATCAATAGCAGACAAATTGCACGAGAATCGGAAATCTCAAACACGTCGGTGTTGAGAATGCTACATCAACATCGATTGCACCCGTGCCATATTTCTATGCACCAGGAACTGGTGCGACGACTTTGAACGTCGTGTACAGTTCTGCCACTGGGAACAAGAGAAATTACGGGACGATGACAGATTTTTTGCACGCGTTCTATTTAGCGACGAAGCGTCATTCACCAACAGCGGTAACGTAAACCGGCATAACATGCACTATTGGGGAACGGAAAATCCACGATGGCTGCGACAAGTGGAACACCAGCGAACTTGGCGGGTTAATGTATGGTGCGGAATTATGGGAGGAAGGATAATTGGCCCCCATTTTGTCGATGGCAATCTAAATGGTGCAATGTATGCTGATTTCCTACGTAATGTTCTACCGATGTTACTACAAGATGTTTCACAGCATGACAAAATGGCGATGTACTTCCAACACGATGTATGTACGGCACATAGTTCGCATGCGGTTGAAGCATAGCATATTTCATGACAGGTGGATTGGTCGTTGAAGCACCATACCATGGCCCGCACGTTCACCGGATCTGACGTGGGGAACGTTGAAGGATATTTGCTATCGTGATCCACCGACAACGCCTGACAACATGCGTCAGCGCACTGTCAATGCATGTGCTAACATTACGGAAGGCGAACTACTCGCTGTTGAGAGGAATGCCGTTACATGTATTGCCAAATGCATTGAGGTTGACGGACATCATTTAGAGCATTTATTGCATTAATGTGGTATTTACAGGTAATCACGCTGTAACAGCATGCGTTCTCAGAAATGTTAAGTTCACAAAAGTACATGTATCACATTGGAACAACCGAAAGAAAATGTTCAAATGTACCTACGTTCTGTATTTTAATTTAAAAAACCTACCTGTTACCAACTGTTCGTCTAAAATTGTGAGCCATATGTTTGTGACTATTACAGCGCCATCTATCACAAAGCGAAAGAAGTGGTCAACTAAAACATTCATATTTCTTTACGTACTACACGAATATGTAATAAAAATGGGGGTTCATATTTTTAAAAACGCAGTTGATATCCGGTTGACCTATGGCAGCGCCATCTAGCGGGCCAACCATAGCGCCATCTGGTTTCCCTCTTCAAGCTAGACGAGTTTCGTTCTTGGTAGTTTTTTCGTTTGACGCTTATTTCGTGAGATATTTGGCCCGGTCACGATCAATGGACCACCCTGTATAGGATGAACTACAACTCCACCGACAAACGTTCAGAGGTGGTATTGTGGATCAAAACAAGAGAGTGGTGTGTAGTGAACATGGTCTCTAAATGTCATACCTTAAGAGCCATGGGAACTTGAAGAGACGTGTTTCACAGTAGCGAAGATGAACAAGTGCTTACTGTTCTTAAAGTATTCATTTTAGTGCCCATGTTTACTGGAAATTTTTTGCTTGCTTTGGTCCATTCTACGTCCTCTCAAAGTATGGAAAGCAAAGAACTTTCAGTGGAACAGACGTGCCTCACACTAGTTCTTAAGGTATGTATTTTTAGAGACCATGTTTACCAGACATTTTTCTCTTGCTTTCATCCACACTACCACCACTGAAAGGGCGGAATTCTGGTTCATCCTGTGGAGACCAGAGCGGATAAAATTGATCAGAAACTGTAATAGTAAAAGAGTATTAATATGAAGTTCGTAAGGAGATGACACGCTTTCAAAAGGAAGGTAGATTGTGGTTTAACGTCCCATAGACGGCTATGTGTTTAGAAACGGAGCACAAACTCGGAGAGGTGATTGATATCGGCCGTATCCACACCACAGCAGAATCCGTCTTAAAAGATTTAGGGAAATCACGGCAATTCTAAATCTAGATGGCCCTACGGAATCTGAACCATTGTCCATTCGAATGCGAGGCCAGTGTCTTAGTAATATTCAACAACGATCGTAAGACACGCTATTGAATTACTAAGCTGTGAAGCGCAATATCCGACTGTTCAGGCTTGCACGACGGGTCATGTGCAAATGATATTGCTGGTGCGTAAATGAAGAGAGATTTGGCGATATACAAGCCGCGCAGGGAATAAGCTGTCGCTCTGTAGCGGATGGGGAGCTTTGAGCAGATGTTGTGAATAGTTACGATGGCAGGAAATGCGGCGAGGTCGCCAGCTTGTGCAATATCGGCAAGTGCAGCCGTCCGAAAGGGGCCGTATAGTCTGCTGCCATCCATTTGGTGAGCTCAGCAAACAGCTAGCAGCGTTTCGCGCAATCAGCACAGCGACTCACCGACACATGCGCGCCATATATTGATCATACAGATCCCTGTAACACCCGTCCAGTATCCTGGTTATCCAGGCTGGAGGTATATAAAAACATTCGTTTATATTTCAGTACCTATTAAGGCTTATAACTTTATTTGTCCAACATTGTACACAATTCAAAGTGGCCACTGTCTGTAGCTCGATAGATATCGAAAAGGTACTCCACTTTCCTCCACGTGTTGATAAGTATAACAGGTGTAGTGACGTCTATTGCGACGTACATCCGTTGTCTCATCTCGAACTCTTGTTCTGTAAACAGTGTCCTTGATAAACGCCACGCACTGAAATCCAGCGGAGTCAGATTAGGACAACCAGGGGGCCAGTAACCCTATTCTGTATCGTCCATACCGTTCGGTTCTGTAGGTTAGCGTCAGTAGTGACGTAATTTTCGCATCGGAAGCCAAAGTTGTGATTCTGTACCCTACTGAGGCCTATTAATGATCGGTCCACCAGCCGATTATTCGTCTGCTGCACCGAGAGGTGGTGAGATGTTGCTAATTCTGTTCTGTTCAGTGTGCTTTGGTTGCGGAGATAATGTGATATTTTAGAAGTATTGAGTGACTTTTAGTTTTGGATTTAGCGGTTAGAATTTATTGAAGAATCACTGGGACACAACTGAATGGAAATTACGTTCACAAATATTATTATGCGTGCATTTCAGCCGAGACTCATCGAAATGGACATTGTACTCGTGGTGGTACTAAGAAGAAGGAAAGAGCGACGAAGGCAGGCTAGGTGGCTCTGGGAAATGCAGCCCGTACGATCTGGCAACGTAATTTATGGGACGATACGTATCTCTTTGACATGCCTAAGGGCAATTTTGTGATGAGGTACTGACAGCAGGAACCCGATATTTGGCTGAGAAACAGGCCGTACGTGTGAACCCATCAAAGAGCTACAGCCATCCCTTTGCAACTGAAGGTACATTTGTTTAGCTAGTCCTGAAATTACTATATCAATTGAACTGTTCTAATCAGTCGTCAAATGCAATGCTTTTTTCCGCACCGACTCGCTACTGAATGGCTTACGGAATTGCACTGAGGTTGTTATGGTAATCCTACCACAGTCGATGCGGTCGCCTATCGAACCGGTCAGCAGACCGGTTGGACGATACAGAATAGGTAGGCAATGAGACCACCCTCCCGATCCACATGCGTCACATGGAGAAATGTGGTGGTGGGGGGGGGGGGGACTAGGGGCGGTGGGAGTACACAATCCTGCTGGAAAATGACGTGAAGGCATCTGTGGAACTGCATAGTTAGAAAAAACATGTCGAGATAGGTGTGCGCCATCAGTCGTGCATATGTGCCATGCAGTGCTGTTAATGAAATGGTGATTATCACGTCTTGGTGAGTCTATCAATTGAGTGTTTAACCAACAACATAAAATGTCGAGTTCTTTCGTTGTAAGGATTTGTTTTTGTATACCTCTAGGCTGGACACCCTGTAAACATGTAGGCTTCTATACCGAAGACTGCCCTGAGGGATACTGTCCTGAGGAAGACGGCTACAAATCAGCTGGAACCTCGGTTGCTTTTAATATTTATTTTATAAGATGACACAGGAGGATTTAAATGAGAGTGAGACTCACCCATAGTTCGCGAAACAGTTGTATTTTGTCGCGGTAACATTTCACCAGAACCTGGATAAAAGATGGGGTCAGACTAGTGCCCAAAAGTGAAACGATGTCAAACAACTACAACACATTTCATGAACATGTTGGTGTAAAATGGTTGCAAAGGGGATAAAATTGAATCACAAGACAGTCTTATACAGCTGTCTCCAGAAAATACAGTTGGAACATTTCTGCAACCGAAGATACACTTCAGAAATAAAAAAAAAAAAAGGATGCAGTACCGAGCAGACTCGGAACTTTCTCACTCGACCCTAGTTGCAGCTGTGAATTATGTAATCAGTGTGAACATCGATAATAAAAGCTTATCATTGGGATATAGGTGAACAGGAAGGGCGCTAAAATACTCGTGGCAATGAAAGAAGTCTAAATTCGACTCATTAGCTGAAATGTACTGAGCATTAAAGATTTGCAAACAAACAGAAAAACAAATATTAAGCACTGTAATCAGGAGGAAAGAGTGCAATAGAGTGATCAGGCATCAGATGAAACTAAAAGTTACAAAACGATGTAACATAAGCCACTATAGTAAGGAGACGAACGCGAGATGGATATACAGGGGGTTGGACAAAAATATGGAAACACCGCGAGAAATGCATACTTGACTGCAGATGTTGACAACAGAAATTGTGCCTGTGCTACGCCATATGAAATGTGTTGAATCAGTCTGGATGGGAGATCTCTGACTATCCACTCTACAACCCTACCCCGCACCATGTAATTTCATCTCTCTCATCTCATGAAGGGTTTCCTGCTACGAAAACGTTTCCACAAAGACGCAGAGGTGCAGACTGAAGTGACTTCGTGACTCTGGACATTGGGGACAGAATCCTATGACATTGGCACACGATTGATGGAGCTGCATCATGATAAATTGCTCAATAATGGTGGCAACCAAGCTGAGAAATAGTCGACGAATGTATGTAAATATTCTCATAAATATTCCTTACTTAGTACTGGTTTTCTTTATCAGTCATCAGAACCTGCTCTCCAAATGCACCTCATACTACTAAAAAAAGCATCAACACTGGGCACAAACATCATGTCAGCAATTGTCCTCTAGGCAACGTGGATAAACTGGCTGTAACCGTTCGTGTACTGGTACCAGGGAACCACCACATTCGTTATTCTGATACCAACATTGTATAAAGGTGTAATCATCACTATGCTAGGACATAAAAATAGACTCACTGAAATTCAAAACTATGAAAGCAAATTTAAAAGAAATGAAGAGGTACTGAAATTAGACAAGTTGTGGTGCTCAGTGGTAAATAAAGCCAACGATGCCAAATATTGTGCTGTATAAGCTCAATAATACACGTCGGTGTGACTCCGATGCGTCTGGAAGCGATCAAATGCTGGCATGGCTCGACTGTTGAGTGGTTACCAATAAACAGTTCTGAAGTTTGTGACAGCTAAAGAGGTTCACGTTTAAAGTTAACTAATTACGTCTTCACAGCCTTAAAGGAGGTAGAGGGGACATTCCAATCTCAAGACAAAACATTGGGCGCAGGAAGACAGTACTGCAGCTGAGTGGCAGTCATGGCAGAGGTTTAATATCTCAATTACAGGAGAAATTAGGTTCAGAGCATTGGGTCACCAGCATTTGCAAACCGAGTGCTGAATTAGATGAGTGATGATTTAGGATTTTCTTGCAAGACTGTAACGCCTAGAACCGTTCGGCCACCCCGGGCGGCGCCCGGGTGCACATAGCACTGATACCTGTGGGGACTACCAGGGAATGGGGCCGCAATAGGCATGATCTGCACTTCAGCAGGACTAGTGAAGATAGGTTGTTGGAGTTAAATAGTGAGAGTATAGCAGGTGTGTATGGGGCACACAGGGTGTAACCGTATTGTCATATCGCTGGATTGGTTGCAGAGTATCATTGCAAGCGGCTGCACTGCAGAGTCGAACACGGGACACGGAGCTGCAATGTTTTGTTGCGGGTAGCTCTGCATGGGAAAGGCGTTATTATGAAAGTTCAAGTGTGGCTGCAAGTAATGAGTTATGGATGTGGATTCAGTGAAAACTGCGTGAGGAAGTAATTGATTATGAGCAGTGCCGTCGACAACGTAATTGAGTTTCCCCCCGTTGGCGTGTCGTCCTGTACAACATCAATCTACATCTACATCTACGTGATTACTCTGATGTTCACAATAAAATGCCTGGCAGAGTGTTCAATGAACCACCTTCAAGCTGTCTCTCTACCGTTCCACTCTCGAACGGCACGCGGGAAAAACGAGCACTTAAATTTGTCTATGCGAGCACTGGTTTCTCTTATTTTATAGGTATGATCATTTCTTCCTTCATGGCATGATCTAGTTCTAGACAGTATGAGGATACCAGAATTCTAGCACAAACACCCAGATTTTGGGACAGTGTTATAAGAGAATCGATAGAAATTAAAATGGCTGACGATCTTATGAACCGTGACACAGGGTACCAGCTAAGCAGAGCCTGGGATCCGGCTCTGGAATTGTTAAAGGAGCAACGGGGCCAGCTGCAACACTACACAAACAGAAGAACCAGAGATATGGAGATGGAAAACGAGCCCCTGACGGACTGCCAGGCGCACCAGACCGAAGATGGAACACCCAGAAGTGGGACTGGTGGGCGCGGACCGCAGAGGGGACATCCAGAGCCGCAGTGGACGAAAAACGGAGCGGCAACGCTCCAACAGGTCGTGGTGAGCGGGCGCGGACCGCAGGGGGAACGCTTGGTACCCCAGACCGTAGATGAAACCCCCAGGAGCGGGGTTGGTGGGCGCGGACCGCAGAGGGAACACCTAGAACCGCAGCAGACGGAAAACGGAGCAGCAACGCTCCAGCAGGTCGCAGGGAATGGGCGCGGACCACAGAGGAAGCGCCTGCAGCCGTTGGTGGAGGGGGAAGGCCATAGGCATAAATACTGGACCAGGTCCACTTGAGGAGCAGTCTCAGGTCGCATCTGATGAAGGTTACGAGCTACGTGACCGAAATATCGTGCAAGTACGACGCTGATATCCGGCAGAACACCCGACAACCCAAGATGTTATACACTAGCTTGTAGTCGAACTACTGTCTTTGAACTGCACAGTGGTATGCATTACGGAGTACTGGAGGAGAGACACTGAAGTACAGCGGATAGTACTGTCGTCATACGAATGTGCAGATTGCTACTGCAGAGCTACCCGAAAGTGTTGCCGTAGTATGAGAGTAAGTAGCGTAGCGAAAGTTGCGTATTTGCATTACAGACATCTCTCACTTCAAAGTTGAAATATCTATTCCACTACAGATCGTCCAGCACTGGTTTTGTGCAGACTGTTACTATAATTCAATAGAGTCTTTTCATTCACTACTGCGGCGGAAACGTTGGCACAAAATCTTTTACTTAAATGCTGTCGAAATTTTTAGTTGTGATTCGTCGAGGACAAATGTTTGCGCAGCTTGGAAGATTGGTCCTCGGCTACCATTCGCTAGCTGCGTCCTCATCCAGCAAACGAAAGAAACACAAAACATTTTGCAGTCTTTTCTCAATTTAAATTATTTCTGCTATGCATTCATTAACCGCTACCAAAATCAATGGTGAACGCAACTTACCCACATATCGCTGAGGCGACTTGGCTACTGGAATATATAACTATGTGCACTGTATGATCACAGGCTACGTGTGTGTGTGTGTGTGTGTGTGTGTGTGTGTGTGTGTGTGTGTGTGTGTGTGTGTGTGTGCGTAGGTGGCGGTTATATATTTATATAAAAAATGGCACACATTTTAAAGTCAGAGAAGATCTGATACCCATGGTGTAGATAAACATTTTGAATTGTCACCTGTTGATCCAACAAAGGTAGGCATCATTCTGTGCGCGTACCAGCCCCTGGTAGTAATGTGAACACTTTCTTCAACAAATTAATTGAAGTCCTGGAAAGAATCTCAGCCCCCACAACTAACATAACAATGTCAGGAGACTTGAATATCAACACAGATGTTGAGAGTGAAATTATTAGCGAAAAAATGGTTCAAATGGTTCTGAGCACTATTGGATTTAACTTCTGAGGTCATCAGTCCCATAGAACTTAGAACTACTTAAACCTAACTCACCTAAGGACATCACACACATCCATGCCCCGGGCAGGATTCGAACCTGCGACCGTAGCGGTCACGCGGTTCCAGACTGTAGCGCCTAGAACAGCTTGGCCAGTCCGGCCGGCCAATTATTAGTGATATTCTAAACGTACTGTACACTTTTCCATCGAAAAATGGTAAACACTTCTAGTAGAGCGTCGAAAAGCGATAACTACAAGACCTTGTCACATTGCAGATTATGACTCAATGTAATGCTTTTACACGAAAATCATGTGCCAAGATCTGTAGTTATTGATAATAATGTCTTGTTATTCTCCTGAGTTCAACATCTCACTCATCGTGGGGGACCATGACTCACTTTTTTCAGGTGGACTAAAGGAAGGATGTGCAGATGTGCAAGTTCGTGGTCTTGGAATTACGAGCGGACGTCCATAGTGTGTGCTGTGGCGCAACGCAAAACTATTTTATTATTATGAGATATTTGGTGCAAGTTTTATGGGCTCAAGAGAAGATTCTACAATATAGATCAAGCGAATGAAGCAGTGCAGTTGTCAAGACACTGACTTCATATTCTGGAAGATGAAGTTTGCTCTGTCCAGTCATCCTGATTCAAATTTTCCGTCAGTTTACTCATTCAGGATTATTCCTTCAGCAAGGTCATGGCCGACCACCTGTCTTATCCTCGTAAACACATTCATTCTGTTTGTATGTGTACTGTATTATGATGATAAATCTTATATCACTATGAGATGATCGATGGATGAATGAACAAATACACAAATGAATGAGTACAAGGGAAAGAAACAACTAACTGATGGCCATAAATCTAATGTCGCCAAGGATAGAGTGAAAAGCGTTTGGTTTAAAAAGTAGATCAAGAAAGTACACGATATATCCTACGTTGAAACAGGACAGGCACTAGGATCAGACAATATGAGCTGATACTGAAAAGTAACTGCTTCATACAAAGTCTCTTGATGATCGTTGAAGCTTGAGGAGAATCGTAGTGTCGTCATAGGCTGCATACATTAAGGTACAGCAGTTGGTGTGCTCAGGAGTGGTGCTCAAAATCAACTGGTTTCTTTCTGCTTTACTCGTTTCGCAGTGGTACAACGTGAGTGAATTATGGGTTTAAAATACTGTTACTGTGCTTGCGCTATGGATTCCGTTAGCTGCGGAAACCAACAGACCCAGATCTGCTTTGTAGCTGAAACACTGTTGGCCCAAAACTATACCTTCACTTCCGTGCTCTGTCGCACGACGGATACAGCCAACACTCTGCCTACAGCGTGCGCACCAACATGAGCAGGAACTAATAGAAACGCCATAGTCACCACGAGGTTCTCAACTTCGAAAAAAATGAAGCTAAGCCATGATGAAAATGGTCAAATTCACAACTTTTAGTACTGATGTTCTTCCACGTGTTATTAAGTCGGAGATACTTTTCAAAGATATGTTCTGTACCAAGTTGCCGATTTCTGAAAGCGTAACTATCATTGACCACACTCGGTAGGATGCCTGTCAGACGCTCTATGAGCAAGTGAGTCACTGGAGCCAATCAGTGGAACGTGCCACATTGTTAGTAAAGAACGCTTGGGTCAAAATGAACAGAACACGTCTAGAAACAAGTGTAGTCAGTGGCTCATGCTCGAGAGATGCAAGTTTGCTGAGACGCTTTTGTAGATTAATAAGATTTACGTAGAACTGATGTCAGAGACGTTCATGCATTGGCAGATCTTATGCTATAAATGTGTGCGTTTTTCTGATTCGTACTGCGACGCTTAGAGTGGCGAAATTTGAGCCGTGGCCGGCTCGCATTGATGCCATTTCTTCTTTGGCATTTTCTCACAATCTCCCTGAGTTACTACCATAACGAGTGGCTGACTTGTTTCCATCAGTGGCAGCAGCAGCGCTTATTGATACTAGTACTGCTGTACCATCTTTGGTGTGACAGCCATATTTACGTATGGTGGTTTGTGTGAGGCAGTCAGTCGGTTGCGACGGAGCAGCGAGGAAGTCTCCGCAGTGCGTGGTCTGGCCGGGGCCGCTGGCGGCGTGCACGCGCGGTCGGGCTTGTGAGGCACTAGCTGCGAGAGCTGCAAAGTTCGTCGCCCACCTAACCTGGATACTGGAGTTGAGAAATCAGTTAACCTTTTATGAAACCTCAACTGCTATGACATCTCTTCGTTCATTGCCGGTTGTTGCTTCCTGGGCCGTTCCCACAAGCAGCAACATATTGTGTGCTGGAGTCGGCAAAATTTTGCTGCCATCTTCCTGTATGGTCTTTAAATACTGAATTGATGGTAAATTATTAGTGAAGTGCACCAGCGATATCTTCTGCCTTGTGGCTGTTAACGTTCCGGTTACCTGCCCTGGTCGTTAGCGTAGTATTCCGGCAGTGTGTTTTCCTCACCGTATTGATGCTGTCCGGCACGGCGTGTAGTTCGACAAGCTTGGTGTTGTTCATATTTTTTTGTGTGGTTATTGTACCTTGACTGTATTAGACGTCAATTGTCAAGTTGTAGTTCTGCTGGTATTTTCGACTGTCATCCCATTGGTCGGGAGGAAGGGTATTGATTAAGTTGTTGGTTGGTTCTTAAGCCGTCCCTAGGTCGTGTTGGCATTTGATTATTTAGTATTACGCTTGGCTGCCTGTCTCACCTAAACTCATGTTAGTTTCCTCCCCAGGCCGACCCTTGGAACGCTTCTGAGCACCACTGTTCTGTTGTTTTGGATTGTGATTTTCTTTTAGTCTCAAGTAGTGTGCAAGGCCTTCAGCTGTGTGTTAATTTAGGTTATTTTCATGTTCAGTATATGGCTTTCAGACGCACCTTACGTGAAATATTTTAAGATAAGGCAATCAGCCGTCTTAAATTAAAATTTGAATGGTAATTTTTGTAAAACCTTTTAAAATTTTATCTAGGCCTTAAGCCCTCAGTTCTTCTATTTTTTAACCAAGGCCTTCAGCTGTGTGTATTCCTTGAGCCAATTTTAATAACTTGTGGCCTTCAGCCGTATTGTTTCTGAATTCTTTTAAGGGCATGTGTTTTGACAAAATAAAGTTTGTATGTTTGTGCAACTAACAGCAACTGATTTGGGTCCCTTTCCACAACCTGATGCGCTCTGTCCTGCGATACCAGATTTCACAACACTTTAATGAGCACTCTCTATGTTGAGACAATACATTCGTGGCTTTGTGAAATGTGTTACCATGGAAACACTATACAGAACAGGGTTCATATTTATCCATCGGAATATTAGTGCATTTTAGTGCGTCATATCACTGCTTAGGAAGCCCTTTTCGATATTTTCTGATGTATATCGATTTCCTTGTTAAATTTTGAACCTATTGTATTTCTTTGTTCAACGTGCATCTTGCACTCAAAACCTTTGCTCAGTGATGTCTTTTAAATACAATTAAATATTTATTGCTGAAAGATTGAAATTGCATGTCTCATGCTGTAATGAAAAAATTAAAAAAAAAAGGAAATGGTTTCGACCAATATGCTTTCCATTCTAGCTCAATGCTTGGGTATTTCATATAACAAAATTAATTATTTTGCCTTCCAAAAGTATCCGAACGAGCTGACGCCGTCGTACTGCAGTATGTAACATATGCATGGCGTCACGAGTGCATCACACATGTACCATGTCGATGTAAGATGAGCGTCTTACATGCGACACAGTCCGGTGAAATGTAATTTCAACACCCAAAATTAATTAGTGCTCAAAAAGAACTAGGTATTTTTACTGTAGGTAAATTACTTTGATAGTATAAAACAATGATATCCTGTCATAATCCGCAAAATTTTAGTCGCAGAAAAAGAAGCGTACGATGTAAATAAATATCTGCCTGACGTTAGGTGTAGTTCTTCGCCCGAACAGCTAACAACAATGTTACGACACTGCCTATACTCAAAAGTATCTGAATTATGTATCAATCATGCGCTGTTACTCTTAGCCAATAGCCGTAACACTCCTCTGTTCTTAACCAATTTCCTCTCCATTCTAGATCTGTGCTCTGTGGTGAGAAGATCAGGGTGTGGGCATCAAGATCTAAATCATTGCTAAGAGGAAACGCATCTTGCACTGCCCTCTGTGCGGATCTACATGAAAAGATTCGACTGAACTCATATTTCTGCAAATCTAATCTTGTCCCTACACACTTTTCGATGGTAGCCAATGAAAACCTCATAACTGCATATGTCTGCGAAAACTTGTTAATTCCAGTAGCCATTAACGCCGCAATCAAAGAGAGATTTGTAAGTGGATGGATTTCTCTTATCTGTCAATAACTAGGCTTCTAATTTACAGTTATATATGTAGCAACTTTCTGTATCACTTTATATTATCTTTTGAGACACTGTTTACGCTTCACCTGCAGTCTTTAACAAAATCGGGTTTCTAGGTTTTCATTGCTTGCCATCAATGTATTTCTAATGCGTCGCTAGGTGTTAAAGACTATTGACTAAGGACTTTTGCAAGACCCAACCTCTCAGGATATTCCGTCTACTGGTCGAATCGGATCATAGGACTTAGAAGAAGAACAAGTGTATCAAACGCAAACTATTGTCTACTTTTCCATATTTTCAATTATTTAACGAGGAAATCGAGGCAGTGTTGTATCAGGTCTTGTAGCATATGGTTGATCCATCTTACGAGTTAAGCTTCAATTTATACCTACAGTATTTATGTTGCAAACATGAGATGTTGTACTACTGCACAGTGGGTGCACCGAAAAAAAAAATAAATGGCGTTAACGTATTCAGTGTCGTCTTTGTCAAGTGTGAATCAACTGTAAAAAGTGATGCAGTAGACCAAAATGGAAGTTTAAAGAATTGGTAGTGTTATACGTGTAAACCTTAAGGCAACATGATCGGGGGCAGCGCCTCCACTATAAGAAAAGAAAATTTTTTATCACCCACCAAAGAGTCGATGCATTGTCTAAGCAAGACCACCACCCATCTTTTACACCCTCATGTTCTAAAGCAATACCTACAGCAGAGAAAAGGGGTTGCATGTACCTACAACGTGATTCGCCCTGTCTCGTGACACCTACACCAAACGCATGCGACTCGCCCGCCAAAACTGCCATCCGTGATACCCACTGTAATCGGTCTTTTAGATAGGCGAGAAAAAAAACCATAGGAATACTGGAATAACGCATATCATTCGTCCAAGTTCGTGTCAGCACCACATCTTTAACACATGCCTATAAATTAATGTAGACAGAGAGAGAGAGAGAGAGAGAGAGAGAGAGAGAGAGACTGTACAGCAGCAGCTCCATGCCGAGTGCATTTTCATGAGATACTGCGTCCACCACAGACATCAGCATCGGCGTATGAAAATTCATCGCGCTGACGATTCGCAGCCTGATATCTTGCTATTCAGCTCCCAGCTACCACCAGAACGGACACATCTGCTCTACTGAATAGGAAGGCATATAGGTACTCGTTTTTTCCTAAGCTCGATTTGCAAATGGAATAGGAAACTGATTATAAAATAAAGACATCGTGATTTTTTTTTTTGTGAACACAGACAGACACACACACACACACACACACACACACACACACACACACACACACACACACACACTCAGCGGCCATCTCTACATACACCAAATAAGTAGGTAATATATAAATGTACATGCTCTATAATTATAGATTGGATCAAACATAGTGGGTAATCATGGCTATTTTGTTATGGCAAAAGTGGTAAACTTAAACATTTACGTCCCAGATCCCACACGAATGTGCAGCAGAAGAGCTGCTGGTGTATGCCCAAACAGATGTGGAAAATTATAACCATTATGCAGGATAGAAGAGGTAAAAGTAAACACCTGGGACGCTATCGGATAGATTATTTGGAGGAATGAACGGAACTAATGGTTGTAGACATGAAAGAGATAGTTAACAGGAAGAACAGATATGTATTGGAATTCTAGAACATACCTTCTTTATATTTGTGAAAATATTGACTGACGAAGAGCTCGTGGTTCAGATGTAGATTTAAATTGTAAGTTCCAAATTAAGTTGGATGTTATTAAAACTTCACCAAACTACTCGTAATATAAAGAAATGATTGTTTTCTGTGTGTAAATGTATATGGCAGAAATTAATAGTATTTGCATGTCTTACCGCTGCCCATTGAAAATCTCAAGAAGTTATACGAAGAAATTGTGACATGGGTTCATTATTTGCTAGCACGCATTAGGTATCTATATCTTTACCAGCAAGACAGTTAGGTCTCTAAAGATGTATAACTATTTTTTGCATTCCCATAGCTACTAGCACTAGCAAAGGAAACCGCTGTGAAGAAGGTGCTTTTCATGGCCACAGTAATTGTAAACAGTCATATGTTGGAGTAGTGGTTCAAAATGTTCGATCCGAGACGGTTTTTTTTGCAAAGAGAATTGTTAAAGTTCCACATGACTTTATGACGCCGGAAGTGAAAGTGCTCCACAGCAACTCGCTTTCATATTCAGTTGGGGAGTCTGTCTGTATGCAATAAAATCTGCCAATGTGTTTGTGGTCTTCAGCAGTTTGTCCTCTGGAGGAGTGAGTCCCCATGCACAGTGAATGTTTTACGTATATGAAAAAAAGCTAAAATTATTGACTAGGGAAAATATCATACCTTCTTTGTTCCTTACAAGTTATTGGCTGGACAATTTAAATCAGTAATGGATATAAATTCTACGTCTGAGTTCTGTTCGAAAATGAGTGTAATCATGACAATATCCTCCACTAAGGGATGCACGAAAAAATCTATTCATAAAGCTTGTGGACTAGATGTAGTATACTTAGCAACATAACAAACGTTTTTACCGAGTTTAAAACCAATGGAATAACAGCTTTTAACGAAAATTCGTTTGCAAAAATGGTGAACATGAATTTCTACACGAAAATTCTGCAATAATGTGGAATAGAATAGCTAACAACGTACACCCAGGCATACGTGGAGTGTTTTAACAGTAGCCTTATGCAGGAGATGCTCTGCACAATATGTTTAGCGTGGACGCTGAGGAGGGACTGGGCCAGACGATTCCGCAGCCAGGCTTGAACTTGCTTACCGTTGCGAGAATGCAGCTGCGTGTGTCACCATCACGTCCTACCACTGTTTGCACCGGCTGACAGCAGGCACATGCGTTTTCGGGAACTCGATGAAGTCGTTGTGATCGCAGCTGCATTCTCACGACGTTAAACAAGCTCAGGCATGGTCACAGGGCGGGTGTAGTCCAGTCGCTTCTCAGCCTCCTCGCTAAACACACATCGCCAGAGCATTTCCTGCATAAGGCCGCCCTCAAACCGCGCCACGTATGCTTGCGCGTACGATGTTAGCTCTTTTATTCCACATTCTTGCAGAATTTCGGTGTACAACTTCAAGATAACAAATTCTGTAGACCAATTACCGTTAAAAATTGTTATTCCTTTCGTTTTAAGCTTTGCAAAACAGGTTGTTATGACGCTACGTATGGAACATACAGTCCACAAGTTTTATAAACAGCTTTTTTTCATGTGTCCCATAAAAGGTAAATACTGTGTTTATAAATCAATGATTAACACACAAATTAGATCAACTGTATGCTGCGAGGCATGGTACAACTGTGTGTTAATTTCATAATTAAATAATTATAGCTACAGAAAGGAAGATAATAGTTTGCATTTGGTGCACTGGTTCTTTTTTCTTAAGACCTACGAAATAAGATATCTTTACAGTGCTGTGGCGAAAAATATGCTAAAAATATGTTTCTCCTGCTGCTTTAATGCACTGAGGAGCCAAAGAAACTGGTACACCTGGCTAATATCGTGTAGGACCCCCGTGAGCACGCAGAAGTGCCGCAACACGACGTGGCATGGACTCAACTAATGTCTGAAGAAGTGCCGGAGGGAACTGACACCACGAATCCTGCAGGGCTGTCCATAAATCCGTAAGAGTACGAGGGGATAGACATCTCTTCTGAACAGAACGTTGCAGGGCATCCCAGGTAGCTCAATAATGTTCATGTCTGGCGAGTTTGGTGGCCAGCGGCACTGTTTCAACTCACAAGAGTGTTCCTGGAGCCACTCTGTAGCAATTCTGGACGTGTGGTGTGTCGCATTGTCCTGCTGTAATTGCCCAAGTCCGTCGGAATGCACAATGGACGTGAATGGATGCAGGTGATCAGACAGGATGCTTTCGTGCGTGTCACCTATCAGATTCGAATCTAGGGGTATCAGGGGTCCCATATCACTCCAACTGCACACGCCCCACACCATAACAGAATCTCTACCAGCTTGAACAGTGCCCTGCTGAAATGAAGAGTCCATTGATTCATGAGATTGTCTTCATACCCGTACGCGCCCATCCGCTCGATAGATTCTCAAACGAGACTCGTCCGACCAGGCAACAAGTTTCCAGTCATCAACAGACCAATCTCGGTGTTGACGGGACCAGGCGAGGGGTAAAGCTTTGTGTCATGCAGTCATCAAGAGTGCGAGAGTGGGCCTTTGGCTCCGAAAGCCCATCTCGATGGTGTTTCGTTGAATGGTTCCCAGGCTGACACTTGTTGATGGCCCAGCACTGAAATGTGCAGCAATTTGCGGAAGGGTTGCACTTCTGTCACGTTGAAAAATTCTTTTCAGTCGTCGTTGGTCCCGTACTTGCAGAATCATTTTCCGGCCGCAGCGAGGTAGGAGATTTGATGTTTTACCGGATTCATGATATTCACAGTACACTCGTGAAATGGTCGTGCGGGAAAATTCCAACTTCATCGCTACTTCGCTGATACTGTATCTCATCGCTCGTGCGCCGACTATAACACCACGTTAATAGCCTGCCATTTTAGCCGCAGTAACCGATCAAACAACCGCGCCAGACGCGTGTTGTCTCACATAGCCGTAGCCGACCGCAGGGCCGTATTTTTCCTGTTTACGTATCTATACCAGTTTCTGCCCCTCCCCTTCCCTCCCCCCCCCCCCCCCCCCATGAACCATGGACCTTGCCGTTGGTGGGGAGGCTTGCGTTCCTCAACCATACAGATAGCCGTACCGTAGGTGCAACCACAACGGAGGGGTATCTGTTGAGAGGCCAGACAAATGTGTGGTTCCTGAAGAGGGGCAGCAGCATTTCCAGTAGTTGCAGGGGAAACAGTCTGGATGATTGACTGATCTGGCCTTGTAACACTAACCAAAATGGCCTTGCTGATCTGGTACTGCGAACGGCCGAAAACAAGGGGAAACTGCAGCCATAATTTTTCCCGAGGGCATGCAGCTTTACTGTATGATTAAATGATGAAGGCGTCCTCTTGGATAAAATATTCCGGAGGTAAAATAGTTCCCCATTCGGATCCCTGGGCGCAAAATACTCAAGAGGACGTCGTTATCAGGAGAAAGAAAACTGACGTTCTACGGATCGGAGCGTGGAATGTCAGATCCCTTAATCGGACAGGTAGGTTAGAAAATTTAAAAAGGGAAATGGATAGGTTACAGTTAGATATAGTGGGAATTAGTGAAGTTCGGGGCAGAAGGAACAAGACTTTTGGTCAGGTGAATACGGGGTTATAAATACAAAATCAAATAGGGGTAATGCAGGAGTAGGTTTAATAACGAATAAAAAAAATAGGAGTACGGGTAAGCTACTACAAACAGCATAGTGAACGTATTATTGTGGGCAAGATAGACACGAAACCCACGCCTACTACAGTAGTACAAGTTTATATGCCAACTAGATCTGCAGATGATGAAGAAATTGATGAAATGTATGATGAGATAAAATAAATTATTCAGGTAGTGAAGGGAGACGAAAATTTAATAGTTAAGAGTGACTGAAATTCGAGAGTAGGAAAACGGAGAGAAGGAAACATAGTAGGTGAATATGGATTGGGGCTAAGAAATGAAAGAGGAAGCCGCCTGGTAGAATTTTGTGCAGAGCATAACTTAATCATAGCTAACACTTGGTTCAAGAATCATGAAAGAAGGTTGTATACATGGAAGAACCCTGGAGATACTAAAAGGCATCAGATAGATTATATAATGGTAAGACAGAGATTTAGGGACCAGGTTTTAAATTGTAAGACATTTCCAGGGGCAGATGTGGACTCTGACCACAATCTATTGGTTATGAACTGTAGATTAAAACTGAAGAAACTGCAAAAAGGTGGGAATTTAAGGAGATGGGACCTGGATAAACTGAAAGAACCAGAGGTTGTACAGAGTTTCAGCGAGAGCATAAGGGATTAATTGACAGGAATGGGGGAAAGAAATGCAATAGAAGAAGAATGGGTAGCTTTGAGGGATGAAATAGTGAAAGCAGCAGAGGATCAAATAGGTAAAAAGACGAGGGCTAGTAGAAACCTTTGGGTAACAGAAGAAATATTGAATTTAATTTATGAAAGGAGAAAATATAAAAATGCAGTAAATGAAGCAGGCAAAAAGGAATACAAACGTCTCAAAAATGATATCGACAGGAAGTGCAAAATGGCTAAGCAGGGATGGCTAGAGGACAAATGTAAGGACGTAGAGGCTTATCTCACTAGGGGTAAGATAGATACTGCCTACAGGAAAATTAAAGAGACCTTTGGAGAAAATAGAACCACTTGTGTGAGTATCAAGAGCTCAGATGGAAACCCAGTTATAAGCAAAGAAGGGAAAGCAGAAAGATGGAAGGGATATATAGAGGGTCTATGCAAGGGCGATGTACTTAAGGACAGTATTATGGAAATGGAAGAGGATGTAGATGAAGATGAAATGGGAGATATGATACTGCGTGAAGAGTTTGACAGAGCACTGAAAGGCCCCCGGAGTAGACAACGTTCCATTGGAACTACTGTCAGCCTTGGGAGAGCCAGTCCTGACAAAACTCTACCATCTGGTGAGCAAGATGTATGAAACAGGCGAAATACCCTCAGACTTCAAGAAGAATATAATAATTCCAATCCCAAAGAAAGCAGGTGTTGACAGATGTGAAAATTACCGAAGTATTAGTTTAATAAGTCACAGCTGCAAAATACTAATGCGAATTCTTTGCAGACAAATGGAAAAAGTGGAAGAAACCGACCTCGTGGAAGATCAGTTTGGATTCCGTAGAAATGTTGGAACATGTGAGGCAATACTGACCCTACGACTTATCTTAGAAGAAAGATTAAGGAAAGGCAAACCTACGTTTCTAGCGTTTGTCGACTTGGAGAAAGCTTTTGACAATGTTGACTGGAATACTCTCTTTCAAACTCTGAAGGTAGCAGGGGTAAAATACAGGGAGCGAAAGGCTATTTACAATTTGTACAGAAACCAGATGGCAGTTATAAGAGTCGAGGGGCATGAAAGGGAAGCAGTGGTTGGGAAGGGAGTGAGACAGGGTTGTAGCCTATCCCCGATGTTATTCAATCTGTATATTGAGCAAGTAATAAAGGAAACAAAAGAAAAGTTCGGAGTAGGTATTAAAATCCATGGAGAAGAAATAAAAACTTTGAGGTTCGCTGATGACATTGTAATTCTGTCAGAGGCAGCAAGGGACTTGAACGGAATAGACAGTGTCTTGAAAGGAGGTTATAACATGAAAATCAACAATATCAAAACGATTATAATGGAATGTAGTCGAATTAAGTCGGGTGATGCTGAGGGAATTAGATTAGGAAATGAGACACTTAAAGTAGTAAAGGAGTTTTGCTATTTGGGGAGCAAAATAACTGATGATGGTCGAAGTAGAGAGGATATAACATGTAGACTGGCAATGGCAAGGAAAGCGTTTCTGAAGAAGAAAAATTTATTAACATCGAGTATAGATTTAAATGTCAGGAAGTCGTTTCTGAAAGTATTTGTATGGAGTGTAGCCATGTATGGAAGTGAAACAAGGACGATAAATAGTTTGGTCAAGAAGAGAATAGAAGCTTTCGAAATGTGGTGCTACAGAAGAATGCTGAGGATTAGATGGGTAGATCACATAACTAATGAAAAGGTATTGAATAGAATTGGGGAGAAGAGGAGCTTGTGGCACAAATTGATTAGAAGGAGGGATCGGTTGGTAGGACATGTTCTGAGACATTGAGGGATCACCGACTTATTTTTGGAGGGCAGCGTGGAGGGTAAAAATCGTAGAGGGAGACCAAGAGATGAATACACTAAGCAGATTCAGAAAGATGTAGGCTGCAGTTGGTGCTGGGAGATGAAGAAGCTTGCACAGGATAGAGTAGCATGGAGAGCTGCATCAAACCAGTCTCAGGGCTGAAGGCCACAACAACAACAACCAGTTTCTGTTGCGCTTCAGTCTATAACAGTTGCGTAGTGAGAGAGCGTTGGTTTACACATGACATCCGATTCGACAGGAGATGGAATGTTCGTCCTGACAAGTTGGGGTGCAAAAGTACCTCGTCATCATGTCGATATGTATGTATGTTCAAATTGAATCAGGTGATGGGTGTTGTCACATTCGCTATTTTCCAAGACCTTTTGGTGGATATCCTGTGTGGGATAGGTGTGTGAGAGAAATGTGTTCTACGTCGCCGAGTCGGCTGGTTTTCCAGAAAGGTGGCGCCCAGATGACAATAGCGGTGTTTTTCAAAAAGGCCCTCGGCTTTCTCTCGGCCGGAGGGAAGGTAGCGAGGACTGCATGGAACCTGCCAGTTTCACACAGTAGCCCCTGGGTCAGGACGGACAGGCTTTGTATCTTTGTGTTCTTCGAGTCCCGGTTCAGTGGCAGAAGGGTGCCCGTTGTGCACAGTATTTTACTATAGTCCGATCCACTAACAATGGCGTTTCGCACATCTCGAGGAGCGAACGGGATTGCATAGTTGACAATTCCAAGCGGCAGGTGCGGTACGCGCATGTACGTGCTTACTGCTTGAAGAAAGCGTATATTCCGTAAATTATGTCTCTAGTTGACTTAAGCAGACTTTATCACTTACCGCCACAATCAGCGATGACAGCTTGCAACAAATGGAAGCGAAATTCATTAAACAACTCACTACGGTCACGTTCAATGCTCGCATTAGCTACGACATTCACAGCAGACCGCTCAGAACGTAACGCTCATTGGCTATCGGAGCATACGTGACGTAGGTGCGCAGAACGAGCCTAAACTCGACCGCCATCGTTCATGACTCCAACTATAATTAGGTTACGCTTCCTAAGCTGCAGTCTTCCAAAGTGCATCTTCCAACGTGCACTATAAAATGAGCAAGCAGGCTGGCGGACAGTGGGCGATGCCTGCTGACGTATCAAGGAGCCGCTATTTTTTGGTGGCAAGCCTCTCCGTTGGAGTATGATTTTTCGTGGTGTTTTTGGAGGGCTAGTGTGCCGCCATTTGAAGACTTGTGACTGACGCTAAGACCCGTGACCGACCACTGCAGCTTGGTGGGTTCGAAACATTCCAATTTTTTCGGACTTCGCGCAGGGAAACATTTTTCTCGGGGACTCTATTTTCTTTCGCATTCGTCTGTATATTATTCTTGTCAGCAACATGGACACATGAGCTATTAAGCTAACTGTACGATAATTATCGCACTTGCTGGCGCTTGTAGTCTTCGTAATTGTCTGGATGATGTTTTTCTGAAAGCGGATGGTATATCGCCAGTCTCATACACTCTACACACCTACGTGAATAGTCGCTTTATTGCCACTTACTCCATTGACTTTAGAAACTCCGGAATGTTATCTATCCCTACTGTCTTATTTGATATTCAAATGTGTGTGAATTGCTAAGGGACCAAACTGCTGAGGCCATCGGTCCCTGGACTTACGCAGTACTTAAACTAACTTATGCTAAGAACAACATACACACCCGCGCCCGAAGTAGGACTCGAACCTTCGGCGGAAGGGGCGGCGCAATCCGTGACATGGCGCCTCAAACCGCGCGACCACTCCGCGCGGCTCTTATTTGATCTTTAGTGTTCCAAAGCTCTTTTAAATTCTGATTTTAATTCTGGATCCCTTATCTCTTCCTTATCGACTTATGTTTCTTTTTTTTACCACGTTTTCAGACAAGACCTTCCCCCCATAGAGGCCTTCAATGTACTCTTTCTACCTATCCACTCTCTCCTATGCATTTAACAGTGGAATTCTCATTGCACTCTTATTGTTTTTTTTTCTTTATTGATTTTCGATTCCCCCAAAGGGGGCGGGCTGGCAGCAGCTTAGTACGCCGCTCTTCAGCCTACAGAATTTTTAAAACATTAGAAGAAGATAATAAAC
This sequence comes from Schistocerca piceifrons, assembly GCF_021461385.2. Lineage (NCBI taxonomy): Eukaryota > Metazoa > Arthropoda > Insecta > Orthoptera > Acrididae > Schistocerca > Schistocerca piceifrons. The sequence goes on along the minus strand of NC_060144.1, from coordinate 401,606,076 downwards.
AACAAAAGCAGGCGATAAAACGGTGTCTAAAATTGTAAAACGGAGGAAAATTATGGGAACTTAAAACATAAAACAAAGGGTTGGCGATGCTAAGAAAATACACAGGAAGTGGACAGGCAAAGCAATAGACAGACAATTAAAAAACATGGTGACAGTCTGGTTTCTGTTTGCAACAGATATAAAAATCATACCCAGCGACAGTATGATTTCCGTTCGCAACACTTTGGAAGATGCACAACACTTCACACTCACTGGAAACACTGCGCTGAAAAGTTGACAAAAGATGACACACCACAGCCAAGAGCAGATTGAGGAGGGGGGGGGGGGGAGGGACCTGGACAAATGAGGGGAAGAACAGGGGGGGAGGAGAGGAAAAACGAAGTGGGGGGGAGGAATCATTGGAGGGAGAGGACTCATAGGGGGGGGGGGCAGGGCAGATGCGACAGGGAAGGGGGAAAGCCAGACGATGGGAATGCAAAAGGACTCAGGGAAGAGAAATGTGACAGAGAGAGGGTAGGCGGGGAAAAAAACAGGATAGAGAGAGGGAGCCTGGGGAAAGGACAGAGGAAGGGAGGGGGAAGTGAGGATCAGAGTTGATAGGAGGGATAAATGGATGGAGAGAGGGCATCATCCGGGAGGGGGAGTCGACGGAAGCCACCTTGGGAAAGGAAATGAAGGGTGTAGAGATGGTGGGTAGATGGGACACAATGATGAAGGCACGGAAGAGGGCAGGGTATGGAGAGGAAAGGAGAAGCCAGGGGATGAGGGGGATCGAGGCGGCTGGAGGTGTAGAGTACGCAGATATGTTTGAGGAATAGGAGCAGATGGGGGAAAGGAATCAGGTCGTAGAGGATCCATGTGGGGGACGGGAGGCTTATACAGAAGGCGAGGTGAACTGCATGGTGCTCAAGGATCTGGAGGGACTTACAAAATTTTTTTTTTTTTGGGGGGGGGGACTCTTAATGCTACCACTCTTACTTTTAATTCACATTACTGTACGCTGAACCAACCTTTCTGACAATCATTTATTGTATAGAAATGAATGACGTCTATTCTTGCGACACGTCTGAAGGAACAGATGCCACGCATTCACGTAATTGATTCTGCTCGATGGGCAGTGAACCCAGACCCTTCAGGGCGAATGCACAACAATGTTCGACCTTCTGTGGGAATCTAAAAAACTCTGGATAGGTGGCATTGGGTGTGAATGTGGATCGGCCAGGGAGTGTGCCAACATAATCAGCGATTCGCGATAAACACTGTGTCCAGGTGCGACAGTAGTTAACGAAACTGCCTATAAGCAGGCGGTCACGGGTTCGAATCCCGCTTTTGCACACATTTTCACTCGTCGGTGCTGATTCCGCATTAAGTGCTGATGCAGTTGTTATCATTAGTTCCTTCCCTTCTCTTTCATTTCACCACCTTCTGTCTTCAATTTACATAATAATCAGTTCTTTGTCGATTCCTTCACAATTTTCATGCAGCCATTTCGCCTTAACTTCCCTGCACTTAACATTTATTGCAGTCGCTGGAATATTTTTTCCGCTACCCATGGTTTCTTCACAGTTACCGTTCCTCGTAATTATGTTTTTCTTTCTAGCTTCTGTGATTGCCCTTTTTTGAGATGTCCATTCCTTTTCAACCGAACTGCCTACTGAGCTATTAATTATTGTCATATCTATAGTCTCAGATAACTTAAGCATGTCTCTTCATTCGTTAGTACTTCCGTATGCCAGTTCTCCGTTCATTGATTCTTCCTCACTAGTCTCTTAAACTTCAACCTACTCTTCATCACCTCTAAATTGTGATGTGACTCTGTATCTGTTCCTGGGTACTCGTTACAATCCAGTATCTGATTTCGAAATCTCTGTCTGACCATGACGTAGTGTAACTAAAATCTTCCCGTATCTCCCGACCTGTTCCAAGTATACTTCCTCCTCTTGTGATTGCCGGCCACTGTGGCCGAACGGTTCTAGGCGCTACAGTCCAGAACTGCGCTGCTGCTACGGTCGCAGGTTCAAATCCTGTCTCGGGCATGAATGTGTGTGATGTCCTTAGGGTTGTTGGGTTGTTTTTGGGGAAGAGACCAAACAACGAGGTCATCGGTCTCATTGGATTAGGGAAGGTTCAAATGGCTCTGAGCACTATGGGACTTCACTTCTAAGGTCATCAGTTCCCTAGAACTACTTAAACCTAACTAACCTAAGGACATCCATGCCACAGGCAGGATTCGAACCTGCGACCGTAGCGGTCACGCGGTTCCAGACTTTAGCGCCTAGAACCACGCTGCCACCTCGGCCGGCGATTAGGGAAGGATGGGGAAGGGAGTCGGCCGTGCCCTTTCAAAGGTACCATCCCGGTATTTACCTGAAGCGATGTAGGGAAATCACGGAAAACCTAAATCAGGATGGTCGGACGCGGGAATGAACCGTCGTTATCCCGAATGCGAGTCCAGTGTGCTAACCACTGCGCCACCTCGCTCGGTCCATGCCCTTAGGTTAGTTAGGTTTAAGTAGTTCTAAGTTCTAGGGGACTGATGACCTCAGACGTTAAGTCCCATAGTGCCCAGAGTCATTTGAATCATTTGAAAATAAATTAAATATCCGGCGCACTGTGACCAACGTTGCAAAATATGTATGCAGGTGTTACAAAATGTGCATGCAGGTGTTAGAGCGTTCGAGACGGAAGTGACACAGGCTTGTTTCGATGTTTGCTCGCTCGGTGCACAGGAGATGGCGCAGGGGCGGCGGCGTTGCCTCTCGTACCGGTGAGGATTAGCGGCCGAGACGCTTGGGCCCGGGTGCTCCTGGTATCTCGGGCGGGCGCTGCCAGCTGGCTCCCTTTGTTCCGACCTCTCGAGCGGCGAGCCCTCTACTCGCCGGGTTTTATACAGTGGCGCGGCTCATTAGCAGCGCGCCGGCCGCTCAGCGCCGCACCACGATCAACAAGTGGCGCCAGCCAGCAGGCACCAGCCACAGGTACCCAGCCGTCCCTACCTGCTGCCCTTGCAGCTCGTCACTCGGTCTCGCAAGGTCAGGTACTGGCCGACGCCGCTGGGAGCTTGACCGCAAGTAAACACAGCTCTTGCTCCTCTTAAAGGAAACCAAATACACCCCGGTGAAGAAAAAATGCCGCACTTGGAGGTCGGCGTGCGAGTCCTCATCTAAATTCGAGGCAAACGGTAATCTAGCAAAATTAGATCGGGCGCACTTTGAAAACACAGCCGGCCGTGGTGGCCGAGCGGTTCTAGGCGCTACATTCTGCAACCGCGCGACCGCTACGGTCGCAGGTTCGAACCCTGCCTCGGGCATGGATGTGTGTGGTGTCCTTAGGTTAGTTAGGTTGAAAGGTGGCTACACTGTGCCACTGCGCCAGAGAGTGCGCCAAAGAGTACTTTTAAGCCGCCTCCACAGTGCCTGTTTAGAGTTCGTGGCAGTCAGTGGTTGTTAAGAGATCGGAGAGGACAGTGCGTGTTAAGAGTTCGTGGCAGTCAGTGCTAGCAGAGAGCTCGTAGAGGACAGTGTGTGTTAAGAGCTTGTGGAGGTCAGTCGTACCCAGAGGTGCTAGTGGGCACTGCTTGCTGTGAAGTTGGAGTAAGATGTTGTAGTTAAGAGTGTTGTTCCTTGTTTTATGCAGTTATTTGATGGGAGAGATAGCAGATGTTATTGTGTGCATTTCGTCAATATATGAAGGTAAAAATTACAATGTTTTTTTTTTATTAGTTGTGTATCTGAAATAATGTGTCACTACAGGTTCAGTCAACAAAGCATCTGGCTTGTGTTCTTGGATTAGAGTGTAATTGTGATTTTCTTGCGTAATTATAGTTTTTCTAAATTTCTTTTGTCACGTCAGTATAGTTGGTATTTAAAAATTCTTGTCTTGTTGGAAAAGAACCGTGCCAGATGTGGGCGTTGAGTCACACTCCCACATACAGAACAGTTACTCTTGTGCTTGGATTTTGTAGGTTTTATAGTTGCTGGGGACTTAATTAATTAATTGTGTTTACGAAAATCTACTTACATTGTTTGTTGCAGTCAGATAGCGTAATAATACTGGTCAGGGCCAACCGATAACGAGACTTGCGTAATCGGACTAACAGCTACTAAAAATATTTCCAATCTTATTTAATTAAGCCCCCATGCACGTGGCGACCGCTGCTTCGGATCGTCCCTTGGATTCTTCTGATTGTGAAAATTGTAGACTGTAGTATTGTTGTAGTAATTTGTAGTTAATAATTGTAGTCTATTTTGCATGTGTAGATTTGGTAATTGGCATTCTTCTAATGGTATTTTTCAAAATTTAATTTTTATTGCCTTGTATACGCGTTTGACAAATTAGTGCAGTTATTTCAATTGTTCGATTGATCGTGTCTGAGGGAGACATTTCATGTGAATAGTATTGTTGGAGATAAAGAGTCATTGTGTGTAATTTTCGTACAGTGACGAATCTTTCGTATATTTTGTAAATGATTACGCGATCAATGAAAAAGGCGAAAATGATGAATAGTGAGAATAACGAAATTGTTGACATGGCGAACTCGCCAACAGAGGAAAACAGTATGGTGGATAATGGAGTTGAAAACAATGTAATAAGTCGGGAAAATAGTCCGGAACCATTTCAAAATTTTTCTCAATCAGAAAATTCACAGAATCCAAGATTAACGACAGAAGATTCTGGAATAGTATCGAACACAGATAGCCTTATGGCTATGCAGAAGGAAGTTAGTTTTGCGGGAAATGTTAGGGGCGAAAAGAATTCTGAACAATTTAATATGGAGCAGTTGATGAGTGCTATATTAAATTTGGGAGCACGTATGGAAACACGGTTAGACTCACAGGGATCACAGTTACGATCTGAATTAAAAACAGAGATAGGAACAATTAAAACTGAGATGGGAACAATTAAAACACAGATGGGAACAATGGAAACACGGTTTGGATCTGAATTAAAAACAGAGATGGGAACTTTACGGGCTGAATTAAAAACTGATATGGGAACAATGGAAACTCGGTTAGGATCTGAATTTAAAACAGAGATGGGAACTTTGGAAACACGGATAGATTCACGAATAGGGACATGTTTCAAAAATATGAAAGATGAATTAAAGAAAGAAATCAGGGAAGAAGTACAACCGATTCTGAATTCTCACAATAATAGATTAATTGCAGTGGAAATCAGACAAAGGGAACAGGATAGAGAACAGGAAGAAAGAGATCGCGTGATAGTACAGAATTTTTCAGAGTTAAATTTACAACGTGCAAAGGATAAGGAAGAAATATTTGAAAGAATCGAGGAATCCGTACCAAATGACAGAATAAATAATCTAACACGACAATATGAACAGTTAACTACCAAATGTGTCAATACTGAAACCCGAGTCGCGACACTTACGGAAGATGTAAACAAACAGAAAGAAAAAATAGGTAACTTATCGGAAAGAGTTGAGGAAATTTCAGATAAATTGACAAATCTTAGTTTACATGGGGACAGAGATTCGGATGATACAGCCCCATTACCATTTGCAGAAACCGAAGAGTATCAGAACATAAATAAGCATGTTGAGAATCAGGGAAAATTTAATGAACGCGTGAAAAGGGAATTTGAGGCATTACGGAAGCAAGTCAAGCAGATCGAAGGCGAAATTGTAGGAAAAGATAGCAGAAGAAATTTAGAATCACAGGTAGCAGAGGGGTTTGAAGAAAATAATTTGTTTCATTTACGGGATGCAACAAGAGAGCGCCAGGCGCGTGAACTTTACAATAATCGACATTCGGACTGGGACAGACGCGGTAGGTCTTTGTCGCCACGAGGCGAAAACTTTGATTATAAACACTTTTTGACTGTTCGGAAATTTAAGATATTTCGCAATTCGAAGAACGACATACATCCATGTTCATGGCTAGATCAATTTACGTACGCACTACCGCCAAAGTTGCCACTAAGTCACAAACTGGAAATTATGTGCAGTTATTAATGTCCTCAGGGGATTCACTACACTAAGTGAATATGTGCCGTAGCGAGCATAGGGCCCCGAGCTGTAGTGGTGCTATTTCCCTTTTAGTCTTCTGTACCGCTGCCTACTCTTTTACTATTCTTTGCATCTGTCAAAACAACTCTTCGACTATCAATCTATCTAGTGAGTAAGTAAACAATAACCTGATATGACTAATTGTACCTAAAAGTGACTTTGGAATTTACTGTTTGGACTTACTATATTTTCTGCAGTATTCATTTGTAGCCTAAACGAAATTTTACCTGTTTATATTCGTGACAATATTATTTCATATGTTGACGATATTCTTGTTGCTAAATGTTTTTGGAGTGAGCACAACAAAATTTTGGATTCATTATTACGTATCTTTGTAAGAGTTGGCATTACTGTGAACTTGGAAAAATCTGAATTTGGTCGTTCTCAGGTGAAATTTCTCGGTCACATTATTTCTACAGAAGGTATTCTTCCTGATCCAGAAAAATTAGACGCTATTCGTAACTATGCTGTTCCTACCACAAAACGTGATGTTCGTAGTTTTCTTGGTCTCTGTAATTTTCTTCGACGCTTTGTTAGATTGGACGATTTGGCCACACCTCGTTTTTGCGATCTATCTGGAAAGTTCTTTTTAAACGAAAATCGGTCGACAACTCTGTTTGGTTAGTTTGTATTCCTGATGAGTGGGTCAATAAATTGATTTGGTATACGCATTTCAGTTATGCACACTTTGGTCCCAGAAAATGCTTTTATAAATTACGAGAAAATTGTTACTTCAGTAATATGGAAAAACGTATTCGATCTGTTCTTGCCAAATGCAAATTATGTCAAATGGCTAAGCCTCCAACGATTTCTCACAGAGCACCATTGTTTCCTGTCATTCCAGCGAAATTAAAGGAGATGGCTGCAGTCGATTTGTTTGGTCCAGTGGTTCGTTCTACTAATGGTTTTGCGTACATTTTCGTAGCAGTGGAGTTGACGTCAAAATATGTGTGTTTTACACCTTTACGCAAAGCAACAGCTCGTTCAGTATCTAACGCTTTTATCAAACATTTTCTTAAAGAAGTCGGTCACGTTGATAAGGTTATATCAGATAATGGATCACAGTTTCGTTCTAAAATTTGGCTTCGTACTCTACAGCGTCGTAAAATTAAACCAATCTTCATTTCCCTTTTTCACCCTCAATCTAACGCTTCAGAGAGATGGATGAAGGAAATCAATAAATTGTACCGTCTTTATTGTCATCAGAATCACAGAACTTGGGATCAGTATCTTCATATTTTTCAAAACCTTCTGAATGAACTCCCTAATGATTCAACTTCTTTACCACCTCTATTGGTATTAAAAAATAAAGCACCGACAAATCGCATTTCTGAAATAGTTCCTTTTCCGCCTTCACGGAAACTGCGGCATTCTGAAGTTGTCAACCTGGCTCTACGAAATATTGCATCTGCGGCTGCTAGAAGAGAGAAATCAGCTAAACGTCCTGGTCGTTTAAAAATCTTGTCAGTTGGTCAAAAGGTATTAATTAAGTCTCATCGTTTGTCGCACAAAGGAAAAGGCTTGTGTCGCAAATTTTTCCTGCTTTATAACGGTCCATATAGAATTCGCAAAATTATTCATGATAACACTGTCGAAGTAGAAACTCTTAAATCTCGACGCTCTAAGGGAATACACCATATATCTAACGTAAAAATTTTTGTGGAATGACATACTTCTGAGAAACCAACAGCTAGATGTAAACATGCAGAGAGTACAAGGATACCGCGCTTTGTTTTGGCGGCGGCACATACTCAAAGCAACAGTCAAGTCTGCGCGCCGCACAAGGCAGTCGTTGACCGCAAACAATAGCTTCCTACGTCACGCGCCTACAGCTGATCGAGCGCTCAGTGCGAATGCACTGACAGCCGTAAACAAACACACAGTTTAATTTCTCCGACTAAAAATTCAGTATAAAGCTATAGTGCCTTGATGAATTCTGTTATTAACATTCAGTATTTTTCAGGATACGGTTGTGTAAAGTATTTAAGAACTTCAGGTAAATTCTGTGCGTGTCCGACGTTAAGACGACTTGCTATCGAGAAATTTTCAGGAAGAATGTAATTTCGAAGAAGAAACTAATAAACTAAAAAAGGTAACTGTTAATTGAGTTCATTTTTCAGGTAACATATTTCCACTTAGGTACGTACTTTAGACGTAATTTGCTGCTCGCGATTACGTGATTCATACTTTGTGCTAATTTTATGTTCTATGAATTTACTGGTGAAGCGACGTGCTTGTGTACATTTACTGATTTTGACAATTATTGATTAATGAACAGGGTTGTTATTTATATATATTATGCATCGCTTGGCTGCACTGCTTTTTCACTGATGTCATATTTTTTTTAATTATGTGCCTGCTGTGCTTATTTATTTAAATTATAATTGTAACCTGATTAATTGTGCTGACTGTGATTATGTATGTAAGTTATACTTTGTGATTTATCTGCTTGCGCCTCCATGTTTACTTGCTAAGATGACATATGAACATTTATTTGCTTATGCTGATGTATGTTGTACTTTGTGATTTATCTGCTTGCGCCTTCATGTTTACTTATTAAGATTACATATGAACATTTATTTGCGTATGCTGATATGATGATAATGACCTGTTTATTACGTAAGATATATGTTTACTGCTATGCGTATGGATTACATATTTACACATTTCTGTTTTGTTGCCATAACTGCTCTTCAATTTAGAATATAGAAATGCTGATATACTGTGTATAAACATAGAGTTTAGGTCACACTACTGTATAATTATAGATTGTTCGCTTGGCAGAGCCTCGTTGTAAGAATTATGCTGCATACATTTGTTGACATTCTGTTCTCTACTGGTATATTTACTCGCTATTGCAAGTTTTGCTTACGCTCAGTGCCTTACATTTTTAAGATAAAAAAATTAACTGCTATCATTCGACGAACGACATTAGTACAAGAAAGTCATAGAAGTCACATGAGCTGAGGTTTTATGGAAGCTGTATAAATTTATGCTAATAGGAAGGAAGTTAACGACATGACATACCAAAACTAGGTTTAGACCATTGACAGTTATTACACTGCATTTTTCGTGAGCAATTGAAATAGGAAGTGACACTTGACACAAAAATTACTCCACATGTTTGCTTCTGCTATGATTCTTGAAGTGGTGTACACACTATGAAATATTATGATTATTCACACTCCGTAATCTTACTTAATTACTGAGAGTTATTCGAACTAAGTCTGTTAGAGGTCAGGTATGCATTTCTTTTATTTAATGATGGACAAGGAACTAAAATGTATCTTATAATTTATAATGAGTAGAAAATTTGGGTCACATGGATTACACAGAGGTTGTGTGTGGACACTGTGTCTTCGGATTGTATGGGATGCTGAATTGAAGTTGCATTAGGATTTTATCTGTACTTGTTCGAGGAGACTGACTAGAGAAAAGAGTTGTTATGGAAGTGAAATGATATTGGTGCTGAGGTTTATATGTAGCGACGTATTATTGAGGTATTGAGAGTATGTGAAGTAGATGATTATGGGAGTTTTTTGTGGACAAGAGGTAAGGTAAATGATATTGATGATCGATGTATTGAAGAAGTATTAGTGACGTATTGAGATTATGTGATGCTGATGATTATTGGAGTTTTGGTGGATAAGAGGTAAAGTAAGTGAGGAGCATATTTTTTTTTTGTTGGTCTTATGGAACAAGGAGGATGAAGATAGCAGACTAGAACATTAAAATAGAAGGAAGATGGTCTATACACACACTTTGTTAAATAACTAAGCAGTATATACTTTTTTTTGAAGAGAGGAAGTAATTGCATATCGTGGCTCACTGACAGTTGTTCAACAACAGTACATTTTGATCTGGCTTGGCAAACATTGGTCTTGACATGATGACTATGACGTTGACTAACTATTATTGACTATTATACATTGCTGCCAGTACTACTTGATACACATGATGAACATCAGATTTAGACAGAATTTCATTTACACAATTAACACTATTCAGTTACACAGTAGTACTTAATGTGGATGAGAGATGAGTGAGTGTGTTCTGTGTGTTTTCCTTTACTAATCCTATCCACCTATCTCCTAGATATTATTTTATTTGTTTGTTGGTAGTGGCTTGCACTGACACCCATAAATATTATAGGTTTACTGGTATTTGTGTATTGTAATAGTTAATAGGACAATTATCTGATATCATTTGTGTGTTTGTTATGATTTGTATGTTACTGTAAAAGCATTTGTATGTGCATTCTAACTATTGTTCAAGCCTGAACTGTCTGATTAGTGAAGATAAATATTCTGAACTGTTACCGGCACTTTTCAACATGATGTGTGACATTTAGTCATGTTCAATTTCTGCTGATGAACTGTGTGATCAGTGTTAGTGAATTTTGTGGAACTGCTTCTGCTGAGAAATGTGACTTGTTGCTGTGTGTACCTCTTGAACTTTACTGGGTGCCACAGATAGAACTGCTTCTACTGAAATAATGTCACTTGTTGCTGTCTGCACCTGCTCAACATTGCTGGGTGCAACTGATGGACTACTCCTACTGAAATGATATCACTTGTTGGTGTCTGTTTCTGCTCTCAACATTGCTGGGTGCAACTGATGGATTGCTTCTACTGAAATGGTGTCACTTGTTGTTGTCTGCACCAACTCAACATTGCTGGGTGCCACTGATGAACTGCTTCTACTGAATTAATGTGACTTGTTGCTGGGTGTACCTGCTAAACTTTACTGGGTGCAACTAATGGACTGTTTTTACTGAAATGAAGTCACTTGTTGCTGTCTGCACCTACTCAACATTGCTGGGTGCCTCTGATGGACTGCTTCTACTGAACTAATGTGACTTGTTGCTGTGTGTACCTCTTGAACTTTACTGGTGCCACAGATGGAACTGTTTCTACTGAAATGATGTCACTTGTTGGTGTCTGCACCTGCGCTCAACATTGCTGGGTGCAACTGATGGACTACTCCTACTGAAATGATATCACTTGTTGGTGTCTGCACCTGCTCTCAACATTGCTGGGTGCCTCTGATGGACTGCTTCTACTGAAAAGATGTTACCTGTTGGTGTCTTTTTTTGTATAAACTAATCATTGAAAGCATTTTTATGTGAACATTTGTATAAACTGATTTTTTGTATATTGTGTAAACTATTATGTAAAGCCACATGCATGAAAAGAAGTTGTATTGCTTACTGTATTTTATATATTAGGTTAGTGAAAGGTCAGTGCAAAGCCAAAATTTTTAACTAATTATGTGATGTTTAGGTATTAATATTATCTTTTATTTTTGTCTGTATTTTTGTGGACGAATTTGGTGGTATTTTCACCACCAATGCTGGCAAAAATACCATCAAATTCTGGCCTGTGGAGGAGGGGCATATGAAAGGTGGCTACACTGTGCCACTGCGCCAGAGAGTGCGCCAAAGAGTACTTTTAAGCCGCCTCCACAGTGCCTGTTTAGAGTTCGTGGCAGTCAGTGGTTGTTAAGAGATCGGAGAGGACAGTGCGTGTTAAGAGTTCGTGGCAGTCAGTGCTAGCAGAGAGCTCGTAGAGGACAGTGTGTGTTAAGAGCTTGTGGAGGTCAGTCGTACCCAGAGGTGCTAGTGGGCACTGCTTGCTGTGAAGTTGGAGTAAGATGTTGTAGTTAAGAGTGTTGTTCCTTGTTTTATGCAGTTATTTGATGGGAGAGATAGCAGATGTTATTGTGTGCATTTCGTCAATATATGAAGGTAAAAATTACAATGTTTTTTTTTTATTAGTTGTGTATCTGAAATAATGTGTCACTACAGGTTCAGTCAACAAAGCATCTGGCTTGTGTTCTTGGATTAGAGTGTAATTGTGATTTTCTTGCGTAATTATAGTTTTTCTAAATTTCTTTTGTCACGTCAGTATAGTTGGTATTTAAAAATTCTTGTCTTGTTGGAAAAGAACCGTGCCAGATGTGGGCGTTGAGTCACACTCCCACATACAGAACAGTTACTCTTGTGCTTGGATTTTGTAGGTTTTATAGTTGCTGGGGACTTAATTAATTAATTGTGTTTACGAAAATCTACTTACATTGTTTGTTGCAGTCAGATAGCGTAATAATACTGGTCAGGGCCAACCGATAACGAGACTTGCGTAATCGGACTAACAGCTACTAAAAATATTTCCAATCTTATTTAATTAAGCCCCCATGCAAGGTTTAAGTAGTTCTAAGTTCTAGGGGACTGATGATCTTAGAAGTTAAGTCCCATAGTGCTCAGAGCCATTTTTTGAAAAGACAGGCACGAAAACGAGCTCGCAACACTGTCAAATCCTGCAGTACTTCGGAAGATAACAGTGGAAGGTGTATCGCCCTGGAGTACCATACCAGCTGTTGTAGCTCGCTGAGTATGCAGCGACATCAAACCTACATTTACCAGGGACCTATGATTTGAACCCCAGTCAGGTTTCTTTTTTTATCTTTTAGATATCCGTACTCCAGTTATCTTCGCTTATAAACAGGGCATCGTTTTGCCAAAAGCCTATCACATGACTTTGGGTTTGCTGGCTATCTAATTGTGGTGTGCGTACTGTAAGACCTTCGGTACACACACCATCAGATTATTTGACTTGTCGCTCTAACGAAGTAGGCGAGTGTCAGAAATATGTCTCGTGGTCTTATCGTGGCGTGTTTATCTTCTGCCGTTAGGTCAGACGATAGAAATGCCACTTGCACGCTTAGAGTAGCAGATTGACGGTGACCATCTTTAAACACAACTTGATTAATTTTCACACACATTTATTAAAATAATAACAAGCATAAAATTACTTGATTCTGGATGCTATTTACAATTGACAATCTGAAGTTCCTTTGGTCTTGGTACGTTAACCTTATTCTCACATATCTCTGATACTTGACAAAGTGTCTATACATTTATCTTCATGGCTATGTACAGGAATATGATAATCTTCTTAGGTGCAGGCTGAAATTTGACTATAGACTGGTACAGACTAATGCAGACTAGTACAGACTGGTGCAGACAAATGCAGACTGACTAATCGGAGGTCTGTACACTCGTTATAATACCTCACGCGTTCAGGTATCACTGCGTGAGTGTGATCCGCGAGGAGAAAAGGTTCTACGTTGCATGGGGGCTTAATTATATATATATGATGAATGCAAAATACTTTTTAATTTTTTAGTAGCTGTATGTTCGATTACGTAGTGTCGTAAACGGTTGGCCCTGACTAGTTTTTGTACGCAATCTGACTGCATAGAACAACAACAAAGAATGAAATGTAAATTCTCGTTAACACAATTAATTAATTAAGTCCCCAGCAACTATAAAACCTACGAAACCAAAACACAAGTGTAATTGTTCTGTGTGTGGGAGTGTGATTCAACGTACACATCTGGCACAGTTCTTCTTCAACAAGACAAGAAATTTTAAATACCATTTATACTGAAGTAATTAAAAGAAAATAGAAATACTATAATTGCGCAAGAAAACCAGAATTACACTCTAATACAAGAACACAAGCCAGATGCTTTGTTGACTGAACCTGTAATGACGCATTATTTACGACATTAAAATAATAAAAAAAACAGAAAATTTTGTTACCTTCATATATATTGACGAAAAGCACTATGATCATTACAATATCTCCATTAGAACAACATCTGCTATCTATCCCATTAAACAACTGCATAAAACATGGAACAAGCACTCTCCACTACGACATCCCAGCAAGCACTCCCTACTACGAGTTCTCAACAAGCACTCTCCATTACCACATCTCAACAAAAACTTTTCTCTACGACATCTCAGCAAGCACTGCCTACTACGAGTCCTCGACAAGCACTGCCAGTGGAGGCGGCGGAATAATACTCTTTGGCGCAATCTCTGGCGCTGTGGCTCAGTGTAGCCACCTTTCAACGTTAGCAGCAATCTCATTGACTGCGTTACATATTAATACGCGTATCGGCGGAAGCAGAATTTGGTCCGTCTCTAAGGCAGCGCCATCTAGTAGTGCGGAGATGGACGAGTGCTGCGCCTGCGCTGTTGTGCTTAGAGGGGTGCGCTCTAGTGGGAAAGTTGTGTACGCGCTGACTACGTGGAACTATGTACACAACACTAATAATAATGAAATGGTGTGGTGCGGTGGCCCTCAACTATGTACCCTCAGACTCAGAGTTGAAATATTAAAAGTTTTGGCTGATTTCATTGCCTAGGGGTTGGGATACATAGTTGCTGCATTACAGGCCAAATACTGCTGAGTCTACAATATGAATATACACATGAATCGAATGTTCGAAGTTTCCTATCTCTCGCCAATTGTGAATTTTGAATGAATAGACATTTACAAATGAAAGATTGCAATTAAATAAAATCTGCGGTACTATTTTAACGACTTTAAATGGTGAGTACGATAGCAGAAGTACCTTTAAGAATGCCCTTTATTACTGTAAAACACTTATTGGTGTCGATGGTCCAGCAATTAAATAAAATATAAGTTGAATAACAGGGGAACAATAGATTCCTACTTTACGTAGTTATGAGCAACCACATGGCTCGCGAGATATTCACTTCTAAACGCATCCTACGTCTTCACGGCAGAAGCCACGGAACTCTCACAAGTGCACAAGTCGGCACTACGAAATATTTCTATCTCCCGCTACCAGGCGCAAAACTGCTCCACTCTCCAAGTCTTTCCAGCGACTGTGCGTCCGTCGTTCCATACTGTCCAGCTCTCTCCCGTACTCTCCGTGTCCTGTGCGACTGTCGCTGTGATTGGCTAGAGCACTCCCGCCCTGTCTCTAAGTCAACGCACACTCATAAACATAATGAAACACATTCCAAACACTGGATTTACATTTAAATAATTTGAAATTAAATAAATATTTCTATGGCTAGGCCATAAACTCCCTCTAACACACATTACTAAATACATAAACAAATTAAATAAACATATATGAAAGGAATAGCAACAAAAGGTAGGCCAGTAGCCTAACGTCTCTGTGCTTTCTAAAACACAGTAAATATTTACCCAGTTTCTTCATCAATAGTATATATCGGATATAAACAAAGACATAGGTGAATAAATATATTTATAAGGATGCTGCGACCGCTTTTTCGTGTAACTGTGGAGTACTTATGGCCTGACACGATCGATAGTAATTGGCCAATTTGACCTCCCATAACTCATGTACTATTCAAGTTACATGCCTGAAATTTATACCAATTTTGGTTTACACTAACAGCTTTCTAAAGACACTTTGGTAGACAAAATCGGATGAAACGTTTAGATTTTGGAAAATCGTTGCTCGGTGTTACTTGTGTAATTTATTGTCAGATACTAAACTTTAAACTAATAAAGGTATTGAAAATCTGATTACACCATCAGAATAGTCGTGCAAATAATGGAAATGTACATGTTTCTTTTTGAGGTATCATGATTCGTCTGGCTACTATTAATTTCCATACGAACTGTGAAATGTCTGCCATTATGGTTTCACAAAGTCCGCCATCTTTGGCACTACCGGCATGTATCCTTCATCGACACAGCGTCACCATGGAATTTCCAGCCAAACGGTCTTTGGACCACGTGCTGGGGCTGCCCCTCTTGTCTGGCACCATGCAGTCAGCCTGCCGAGCGGCCCGCACCGTCACGCCGACTCCGAACTTGGAATATATTCAGGGTGCCTCAACTCGCCCATTATATCACAGCTTTCATTAAACCGCATGGATGTGTCTACTAACCACGTAGTGCACAGCTGGTCCTGTCACCTTCACGTAGGTCGCCTTCCCGATAGAGTGCACAAACAATGACTACACTTACTTTTGGTGCTGAGTGCATCCGATATCCAAGATGCTGCTACTGCTGTTCGTGCGCATGTTGCGTAGTACCCTCAAAGACGCCATCCCGATAAGAATGTTTCTCATCGCCTGGAGCAATGCCTTTGGGAAAACGGTTATCTTTGTGTACAAATAATGGACAGAGGTTGTCCAAGGACTAGACCTACTCCACAAACAGAGGACGCAGTTCTTGAAACCATTCACCAGTCGGCGAAGTACCCGTGATATGGCAAGACAGTTCCATCTAAAAGACTGGTTGTTGGAGTGTTGAACGGTGAAGAACCGCATCCATATCATTACGCGCTAACTCAACACCAGCAGCCGGAAGACGTGTACGATTTTGTGAATGGCTTTTGCACCAAGTGGAATAGTAAACATTTTATATATACCGTGATTTTAACTAACTAATATAGCTGCATTACATTTACATCTACATTTACGTGATTACTTTACTATTCACAATAAAAGTGTCTGGCAGAGGGTTCAATGAACCACCTTCAAGCTGTCTCTCTAGCGTTCCACTCTCGAGCGGCACGTGGATAAAACGAGTACTTAAATTTTTCTGTGCGAGCTCTGATTTCTCTTATTTTATCGTAATGATTTTTTATCCCTATGTAGGTGGGTGGCAACAGAATGTTTTCACAATCGGAGGAGAAAACTGCTGATCGAAATTTCATGAGAAGATCCCGTCGCAACGAAAAACGTCTTTGTTGTAATGATTGCCACTCCAAGTCATGTATCATGTCAGTGACACTATCTCCCCTATTTCACGATAATACAAAACGAGCTGCCCTTCTTTGTACTTTTTGGATGTCATCCGTCAGTCCCATCTGATGCGGATCCCACACCGCACAGCGATGCTTCAGAATAGGGTGGACAAGCGTAGTGTAAGCAGTCTCTTTAGTAGACCTGCCAATGAATTGCAGTCTTTGATTTGCTCTACCCACAATATAGTCTATGTGATCGTTCCAATTTAGGTTATTTGTATTTATAATTCCTAAGTATTTAGCTGAATTTACAGCCTTCAGATTTGTGTCACTTATCGCGTAATCGAAATTTAGCTGATTTATTTTAATACTCATGTGAATAACTTCACACTTTACTTTATTCAAGGTCAATTGCCACTTTTCGTACCATAAAGATATATTATCTAAATCATTTTGCAAGTCGTTTTGATCATCTGATGACTTTACAAGACGGTAAATGACAGCATCATCTGCAAACAATCTAAGACAGCTACTCAGATTGTCTCCTATGTCGTTAATATAGATCAGGAACAATAGAGGTCCTATAACACTTCCTTGGGGAACGCCGTATATTATTTCTGTTTTACTCGATGACTTTCAGTCTCTAACTACGAACTGTGACAGGAAATCACTTGTGAAGATGTCAATCTCCATAACAGCCATTATTAGTTGGTACACAAGCCACATATTCTCCACGAATGTGCCTTTCAGGCACGTTTTGGCATAAACCTGTGGGCTGTAATTGTGAGAGGAGTGGTTTTGGGCCCTTACCTATTGCCGAACAAGTTGAAGGAACCTCTCGAATGTTTCGTTGCAATACTTTGCCTGATGCTTTAGAAAACGTTCCACTTGGCATTAGGCGACAGCTATTGTTTCAGCTTGATGGTGTACTGCCACACTTTGGAATGATTGTGCTTAACTGTTTAAATGAAGCGTTTCCAGGGAAATGGATTAGTAGTGATGGTACAGTGTTCTGACCTCCTCATTCCCTGGACCTTAATACTCAAGATTTTTATTTGTGGGGACACTGAAAGCAACAGGTTTATGCTACTCCAGCCATGGATCTACATGACCTAAGAGATCACATGCCTGCTGATGCGGCAATAGCGGATGCAGGCCTGACGGCCGCGGTGGCCGAACGGTTCTAGGCACTCAGTCTGGAACCGCTCAGTTGCTACGTTCGCAGGTTCGAATCCTGCCTCGGGCGTGGATGTGTGTGATGTCCTTTGGTCAGTTAGGTTTAAGTAGTTCTAAGTCTAGGGGACTGATGACCTCAGATGTTAAGTCCCATAGTGCTCAGAGTCATCTGAACCATTCGAACTCTTGGTGTCAAACATACGAGGGTCGTTTGCTACAGCTGGTAAATTTCCACGAAAGAAGGGAACACGTATGTTGCGCCTTCGAGGTTGGTAACCTTGATATTCAAAAGATCGTATGAAGGAAACCAACAATGGGCAGCGTACGGTTCATTGTTGACAATAGTCTGAATTGGTCAGTGCGTCGACTGCGATTGAAAATGGAGAAAACCGAGGTTTGTGCTGCTACTAAACTTTTTCGTTTGAATTGCTAGACTGCCGCACTAATCACAGAACTGAAAGAAGTTAATGCGGACTCTGTACCATCATGAAAGACAATTTACTTTTCGATTAAAGAACTCCAAGGTGGCCAGACTGAGAGGTGTCGTGTATAATTTGGTATCTGAATCGATTGTGAGCGAGTAGCGATATTGTAAAGGTGTATCGCAGAGATTAGGTTATTATCTTTGGTGCATGCGAAGGCGCAGTGGACGATAATGTTAAGCTATGTTAGGGTGAGGAAGCAATGGTAATGTTATGTTTCAAATGTAAAGCCTCGATTTATCAATGTGTGATAATATCAAGATTTTAACGGAAATTGATTTGTGAAGGAGGTTAATGGAACTAATTGTATATCAGAGGTGGAATGTCAGAGGTAAATATTATATTGATGTTTTTTCATTATTGCTGCGCTATCTGACTAACGTGGTTATTGTACTGAGAGTTGCTAGATTTGAAAGATAGGAAAGTGTATTGTTTGGATGTTAAGACGTTCATTAAATTTAAAATCAGCCTTGAGCACTTTTTCAGAGTATACAAAAAAAGCTTTGTGTTGTCAATTATGCCCATATTTCATTTTTTACGTGCCTTTCTCTTACAATTTTTTATTGATCGTGGTTTTTTCAAAAGCATACTTCAATTTGTAACTAACAGAGAACTCATTGCACCTCACGAGTGTCTCTGTATACATATAGCGATTTGCAGCTTTAGCATAGCGGCGCACAAGGTAGAGCAGTACTGCAACACGTTATCCAGATTTGCGCAGAATAGAGGTGAGGACTAAATATTTTGATGTTCTTTTTTTATTCAATCGGGTCCAACTTCTGCCATTCAGAACCAGTTAGATTTTTTGTACTGTGTATCACTTTAAGTTCTGGGATCTGGGATCAGTTTTGCAGAACTAATTATCGTAGGTTTTAAGTCAATTATTCAAGCAGTTTATACGGTTCAAAATTCATGCAGTCAGGTTGTTAACTTCTACAGTAGGAATGACTTTCCTTTACACTACGAATGTTAATTATTATTACAGTGCAGCTTTGCTTTCACATTATGACAGTTCAAGTTTCATTACGTCAGTTCATTTATTATTACAGCTCAGATCTTACTATCAGAAACAGATTTTCCATGCATATTTTTACTTATTACTTAAAGAGGTCAGGACACGCACCGCGCGCACTGGTCGTCCAATTGAGGTCACCACAACCGAAAACACTGACAAAATCCATGATATGGTAATGCAAAACCAATGAATAAAAATTTGCGAGATTGCTGAGACAGTAGCCATCTCGATTGAGCGAATGCATAATATCCTGAGCAGAAAACTGGCTCTAGAGAAGCTAGGTGCGTGATGGATGCGGTGAATGCTTACAGTCGACGAAAATCGATCCTGCACATTTCATTACAGTGGCTGGCGTTATTTAGTCGCAATCCTTAAAACTCTTTGCGCCGATTAGTGACTATTGATGAAACCTAGATTCATAATTACTCACGAGACTTAAAACGGCAGACAAAACCATGGATAAAGGCTTGTGAAAGTGCTCTGAAGAAGGCAAAGAGAATTTTGTCAGCTGGTAAGGTGACGACCACTGTTTTTGGGATTACCAAGAAATAATCCTCACAGATTACACGGAAAAAGGCAGAACCACAACTGGACCCTATTGCGCATGATTGTTGGTTCGTTTGAAACTTGCTTCGGCTGAAAAGTGACGAAGGTTGGCACCAGAAAAGTGTTCTTTCACCAGAATAATGCCCCATTCCACACAAGAACGATGACAATGACGAAAGTGCATGAATTGTGCTTTGAATTCGATCCTCAACCATTATATTCATCGCAGTTAGCCCAAAGTGACTTCTTGTTGTTTCTTAACTTGAAACTTTGGCTTACTGGGATGTAATTTACATCAGTGGAAGTGACAGTTACAGTCAACGAGTATTTTGCAGAGTGTGACAGTACCTATTTTTACCGATTGAATGAAAAAGTTGGAAGATTGCTGGACCTCTCAAAGAAGACTATGTCGAGAAGCGAGGTGAGTGGTTTACAAAACAAAAATTTTTTCTTACTTTTTTACCAGACGTATCAAACCACCCTTAATACGAGGGTTGGAACTTAAATAGTGGCAACTATTTATTCACAACCGATACAAAAGAGTTACATGTTTGCATCTGTTACTGACCTTCAAAGTAGTCACCAGCGGTGTGGACGGTGTAGTATACTGTTAGCAGATCCTATTTTATTGATGGTGGGAATGAAGCGGTCTTCTGCCTGTCGAATCTCTGGAACGGTTCTGAAGCGAATGCCACGAAGTGGTTCCTTCTTCTTGGAAATTAATTCAAAGTCAAAAGGACTTAGATCCGGGAAGTATGGTGGATGGTACAGTACCACCCAGTCCCATCGACCGAACAGAGCAGCCACAGCTTGCGCTGTGTGCGCCCGCGCATTGTCGTGAAAAATAATGGGTGGGTTGCGCAGAAAGTGTTGCCGCTTCTTCCGAAAAGGTGGTCGCAGGTGATACTCCAAAAACGAACAGTAATACTGTGCATCGACGGTCTGCCGTGGAGAAACGTAATGCGTTAGGATAAAAATGGCTCTGAGCACTATGCGACTTAACTTCTGAGGTCATTAGTCGCCTAGAACTTAGAACTAATTAAACCTAACTAACCTAAAGACATCACACACATCCACGCCCGAGGCAGGATTCGAACCTGCGACCGTAGCGGTCTCGCGGTTCCAAACTGTAGTGCCTAGAACCGCACGGCCACTCCGGCCGGCTGCGTTAGGATAACACCATCACAGTCGTACACGAGAATCGCCATAACTTTCACCATACTGGGGCTCTGACGCACTTTCGACTTTCGCGGCAACCCATAATGACGCCATTCGTTGAATTGGCGTTTCAGTTTTGGCTCGTACGGGGTGGCGCATGTATCATCCAATGTTACGACACGGCGTAAGAAAGCCTCTCGTTCGCGCTCATAGCGCTCCAAGTGCGTCTGAACAGTGTCGTAACGCATCCATTTCTACATTTCCCTCAAGTCATGCGGAACCCATCGTGATGCAATTTTTCGCATGCCCAGGCGTTCCTTCAGGATGCGAAGCCCAGCCGTATACGCTCATCCGGTTTCGTGGACGAGCTCACGAATCGTATGGCGTCGATCACTGTACACTAATGCGGCAACAGCATGCACTTCTTCTTCAAAGACGCTAGGACGACCTGCTCGATGCATGTCTGCTACAGTTTGCCGACCTTCGTTGAAGGCTTTTACTCAACGTGCCACAGTTCTGTACGGCAATGCCGATTCCCCGCACGCCTCTTGAAGACCTTGATGACACTGTCGTGCTGTACGACCTGTGGCACATTCAGTCTTGATCCAACTCCGTTGTTCCTGTTTCGAAAACATAGTGAGACCGTTACGTTAGACCGCTCGCTCACAAGTGACTTTGTTTCCGTAAATTGTGCGCACGCCGGTGACGTGGGAATAGCGAATCCATTTGCTCGGAGGTAAGGTAGGTATGTCAACAACGTGTGCTATCAGCGACAGTAGGACATTTCATTGCATAGTGTCTCCACAGCAATGTTGCCACTACGTTACAACCTACGTATGTGGCAGGGAGAAAACCCTCTACCACTGAAAGTCATTAGTGATACGAGGTAACCTGCTTGTATGATGCAGTGAACAAACAGCTCTGTCAAAGGCAAGAAATGGTCAGACAACAGCTACACAAAAATATGTGACAACACAGATTATCGAACATTTACAATAATTTATTACAAGAGATGTTGCGCTACCTAAGTTTAGTCTGGAGAAGGTGCATGGCAGTAGTTCACTTGCACTGAATTGTCTTTAACTCTGGTACAGTCCTGAATCCAGCAAATAATAACTACGATCACTCACAGTGTCCAGTGACTCCTCTTGGATAGGGTCGTAATGAAGTCTTGACGTTCTGTTGATAATCTAGATACTGAAGCTAGTGGTTGAGAAGAGCCACGTGTCTGCTTATGTCCTCGTTTGGTGGATAGACGTCCACTTGGGATCTATTTGAGTGACGCATGGCAGAAACGTAACTTATCATACAATGAAGACTTTTACTACCGGATGACATAGTTCTAATGAGTCTTCCTGGTTTGTATGACCGTGGCCGAAAAAATTTTCGGCTCCTATGTTTCGCCCAGAGCTCCCTGGACGTCTTCGGAGATGTTCCTGGCGACACTGAGTCGTGCCAACTGACGAGTCGAACATCAGAGAGCGACATAAATACACTACTGGCCATCAAAATTGCTACACCAGGAAGAAATGCAGATGATAAACGGTTATTCATTGGACAAATATATTATACTAGAGCTGACAAGTATTTACATTTTCACGCAATTTGGGTGCATAGATCCTGAGAAATCAGTACCCAGAACAACCACCTCTGACCCTAATAACGGCCTTGATACGCCTAGGCATTGAGTCAAACAGAGCTTGGATGCCGTGTACAGGTACAGCTGCCCATGCAGCTTCAACACGATACCACAGTTCATCAAGAGTAGTGACTGGCGTATTGTGACGAGCCAGTTGCTCAGCCACCATTGACCAGACGTTTTCAGTTGATGAGAGATCTGGAAAATGTGCTGGCCAGGGCGTCGAACATTTTCTGTATCCAGAAAGGCCCGTACAGGACCTGCAACATGCGATCGTGCATTATCCTGCTGAAATTTAGGGTTTCGCAGGGATCGAATGAAGGGTAGAGCCACGGGTCGTAACACGTCTGAAATGTAACGTCCACTGTTCAAAGTACCGTCAATGCGAACAAGAGGTGTCCGAGACGTGTAGCCAATGACACTCCATACCATCACGCTGGGTGATATGTCAGTATGGCGATGACGAATACCCGCTTCCAATGTGTGTTCACCGCGATGTCGCCAGACACGGATGCGACCATCATGATGCTGTTATCACAACCCGGATTCATCCGAAAAAATGACGTTTTGCCATTCGTGCACCCAGGTTCGTCGTTGAGTACACCACTGCAGGCGCTCCTGTCTGTGATGCAGCGTCAAGGGTAACCGCAGCCATGGTCTCCGAGCTGATAGTCCATGCTGCTGCAAACGTCGTCGAACTGTTCGTCAGATGGTTGTTGTCTTGGAAACGCCCCCATTTGTTGACTCAGGTATCGAGACGTGGCTGCGCGATCCGTTACAGCCATGCGGATAAGATGCCTGTCATCTCGACTGCTAGTGATACGAGGCCGTTTTGATCCAGCACGGCGTTCCATATTACCCTCCTGAACCCACCGATTCCATATTCTGCTAACAGTCATTGGGTCTCGACCAACGCGAGCAGCAATGTCGCGATACGATAAACCGCAATCGCGATTGGCTACAATCCGACCTATATCAAAGTCGGAAACGTGATGGTACGCATTTCTCCTCCTTACACGAGGCTCCACAAGAACGTTCCACCAGGCAACGCCGGTCAACTGCTGTTTGTGTATGAGAAATCGGTTGGAAACTTTCCTCATGTCAGCGCGTTGTAGTTGTCGCCACCCAAGTGACCAGAAACGGGGGACAATCCCTAAGATGGGAATTTGGAGGGCTCTTACTTGCATGGCCTTTGTGCAGGAGATGCTCCAAGAAGTGGTGTAGTGTCAGACTGTATTGTATTGTATTGTATGTTAACCGGGGGCCTAGAAACGACGAAGAGGCTCCGTCCCCGCCACAGCCGCAATGGTCCACAACCTCACGACGACTACTGCAGTCCACTTCACCCTTCCGCCGCCCCACACCGAACCACTCTTTCAGAGTTATTGTGCTGTCCGGCCCCCGGTGGATCCCCCCAGGGAACGTCTCACACCAGACGAGTGTAACCCCTATGTTTGCATGGTAGAGTAATAGTGGTGTATGCGTACGTGGAGAACTTGTTTGCGCAGCAATCGCCGACATAGTGTAGCTGAGGCGGAATAAGGGTAACCAGCCCGTATTCTCCGAGGCAGATGGAAAACCGCCTAAAAACCATCCACAGACGGACTGGCTCACTGGACCTCGACACAGGTCCGCCGGGCGGATTCGTGCCAGGGACCAGGTGCTCCTTCCCACTCCGGAAAGTCGTGAGTTCGGCCCGCCCGGTTAGCCGAGCGGTCTGAGTGTCAGATAATGGTAAAGATGGCTAAACTACAGCTCACAGCTTCTTGAGATTCGACTATAACTCACATCAAATATTAATGAAAAGCTGAATAAATTTGCGATCTCAGAAAAATGAGGTGCAACCAGTGAAACAACAGTATCTCAATATCTTTAAAACTACAGACGTTAATGTGGTGTCACTACCAGACACCACACTTGCTAGGTGGTAGCCTTTAAATCGGCCGCGGTCCGTTAGTATATGTCGGACCCGCGTGTCGCCACTGACAGTGATTGCAGACCGAGCGCCACCACACGGCAGGTCTAGAGAGACGTCCTGGCACTCGCCCCAATTGTACAGCCGACTTTGCCAGAGATGGATCACTGACAACTACGCACTCATTTGCCGAGACGATAGTTAGCATAGCCTTCAGCTACGTCATTTGCTACGACCTAGCAAGGCGCCATAGCATTTGATATTATTTTATGAAGCATGTACAGTCAAGAGAGATGTTCTACAATTATGGATTAAAGTTAAGTATTACAGCAACTGCGTCAGTGTTTCTAAGTTCTCATTTCCTTGTAATGTTCCAGACCTCACGCCAATCTGCGTGAGCTTAAAAGCGTGCATTTCGGTCTCCTCTAGCAACACAGTGTTGGCTCTTCTGCCAACACTTCAGTTAATATCTCAAAGCGAATAAACATTTTCACAATGACCGTCTGAATTAACAACTTTTAATCGCTTCACGCCATTTCAACAAAAGTTTTCTCCGATGATAGCATTGCATGATCGCTGCCATCTCTGAAAACTACTTATCTGTATCTGGTTTATTTCTCGATTTATTACGCTTTTATATTTTTTTGTTACATTAATGTTTGTCAGAACATCGCATTCTGCACATTTACACAGCAAATGAATACAGAACCAGTACCTCATATTTTGTCATAGTTGTGTTTTTATTTAACGAACAGTTTACTATTTTGCCAGTAACTTTACTTAAATGTTGATTGCAAGTGCCATTAAAAATCTGTGCTATTTTAAAAGTGGTCAACTGCATGTGATAGTGAAGATCACAACTGAAAAAACTAGAAGACACTTCTGTCAAGAGGACATAAATAATCGTTTAAACAATTCTTAAAGACAATGAACAACACAATTGAAAAGAGAACTAGAAGACACTTCTATCAAGAAGGCATAAATAATTGTTTAAACTATTCTTAAAGACAATCTTTTGTCATTTATCATGTGCACATTCATGCAAGAATGCTGGTGGTATTTACTTATGAACCAACTAGTACTTATATTTATTGTAAATGATCTGAGTGTAACCGAATGTTTAAGATATTTCTTTATTTAAATATTGTTGCAATGCATTAGTTTGGTCCAGGAAGTGATGAACTTGAATCAAATCATGTCTGCAGAGCATAAGAAAGATCCGTTTTTGCTGGGGATGACTTTCAGCCAATGTTAAAGCAGGTAGTAGCGGAACACAACAGGAGTCAAGTGGAGATTGGGACTTCCTGAGTGAAGAACTCAAGTGAGCGATTCTGGACACCATGACGAGTGCTGGAAGGAGGCAGACGTGCCTGAAGTAACGAGGGATATCTGATCAAGGAGCTGCTACCATACTTTAACTTTTGAAAGGATTTATATTTCGAGAATCTAATCGTGCTCCAAAGTGGGACTCTTTTTCCGCTTGAATTATGGAACAAAGGAGAGTTCCATAGTATCAGTCATTATTCTATGTGTTGCATGTGTCAGTTGTGAATCACTGTGTTGAATACTGAACTGTTTTGAACTGGTATTTCATGGATTGGGATCAAGAAATGGATTTAGTTTTCACATATCTTTGATGAGTATTTAGTTAGGGGATTTTGCTACCATTCTTGTAATGGTGTCAACGTAACTTTACTGGATTTGATGAGGGTAATTTTTCCTGTACTTTAATTGAATATTGTAGGACCACTTCCCATTTATTTGAGACGTCCTTTCCTGAATAAACATTGTACAAGATAGTTCACTGTCGTCTACACGAATTACAGATATTAGAACAGAATCCTTGTTATTAAATTAATAATCCAACTTTCATTTTGTAATTATATGTATTTTATTAATTTGCAATTCTAGTCAATGCATAGACTATTTAAATGCAGGATCACAGTAACATGTTATTATTTGCAACAAATCAGCTACAGTGCATGAAAGCAGATGTGCACAGCTCGACCCTATGACCACACTGAGGTATTCTTTTTAAACAGAGCCATGCGTAGCCCATGAACCAAAGCTACAATCATTATCACGCATAGTTGCAACTGGTTTGCTTGTATAGGATGCTGTTATGTAGAGCAGCTACAGTCTGCACAGGATATGGTGGACAATGCGCAGTGACTAATCTTCGTCCAAAGTGCTGGGTGAGTTCATTTGTTTGTTCAGAAGGCCAATCAATGATGACAGGTTTGAGGAGCATGCACTGCAATCTTTCTCAAGCGATTTTAGACAAACTATTATTTCGTTAATGGTCATAGATATTGTGATACTTCTGTGGGAGTAGGACATTTGGAAAAGTTTACAATGAAAAATAGATGTTGTTATGGTTTTGTGTTTGGTGCATATTACATAATATGTTGTTGAGGATGAAATTTACCTAATATTGAATTTTTCTTTTGAGGTGGGTAGAGGTATCTGTCTGTCACCAATTTCGAGAAAATTGATCTGATGTAGCGATAAAGCCAGAGTGAAATATCGACAACATTCCTCATCTTTCATAAACGGTTTCAGATATCAAAATGAGATTTTGGTAAATGATAGCACACAAAGAGGAGATATTTTGACATATTATTACTATGTAAAACTTCATTACCTGCCATGTTATTCCAGTAAATACAAACTTTTTCGATGAATGAATGTAATTTTCAAGGGCCATCGATAGCTGGTGAAACGAAAAGCGCTATGAGTTTTGGAACCACATAAGTGAAGACATAATCTGCTTTTTTGTACCGAGCATGTGGTTTTTCATAAGATACTGACCTTTCTTTTCCTCATTTCCTCAATATAAATAAACCACTGTTTCACACAATAGTGAGGTGAGACTCGGCTGTGTTTTGGCAAAAGAACTAAATTTTTAACATGGAAATCAGAGAAATGTGTAGGTTTTACTCAAAATTCCCCACTCATGACGCTTCTCTGCATTTTCAGGGGAATTCTTTTTGCATGCTAACGAAAGCAGAGATGACGGTAGATCTTTTTGAATGGTCATCATGCAAATATGAGCATGGAGGGGCCCCACTTAATATGTCCAATTATGTGAGTGTAGGCTTCGGTTTAGAGCTGCACTTCCCCTCCAGTGCTTGGCATTTCCCCTAAACGCCCGCCCGTAACCCCCACCACTACCTCTCTCCCCAAGCGCATCCTGCCATCTGTGCAGCTACCGGCCCCAGCATTCTGCGCAGACTATACTCATAAGCAGTAACCGCTAGGTACCGTCGCACACAGAACAAGACGCACTGGCTGATATTAACAAATGAGGCTCACCAGATCACAGTCCTGCCGCGCAGATGACACGACCGAAAACAACCAATGAATACACCTCAGCAGTCTGCAGCCACGATTAAACCTTGCGTGGCAGAAGTCTTCGATGCAGCGAGACAACACACATCTGGACGACACTGTTCAATAATACCGTTCCTGACGGTGCGCAGAACCCGATAAACAGCCAGTACGCCCCGGCCACTGCAATGCGCGGCGCCTGTGCCCTCTTCCACACCAGGCGACGTACCAAAGAAGAGCCCTACCGCAAGACCCGGCGACCAAGACCTGTCTTTCTCTCTCCCTCCGTCATGCGGCGTTAAATCCTCACTTTTACTTTTCGCACGCCTCCAAAATGGCCACAGCGAAGACCATCGCACCTCGGTGTAGCAACATGGTCATTGACTGCTTTCATCGCTACCGATCGGAGACGGTGCACGGCTCAGAATCATAATCCGTGTTACGTGTGCCCTCCGTGGCCTTCGTCTATAACTATGGTGGCCTCTTCGTAGGTGGGCCTTGCCATGTGGTGCCCTCTCTGCGTACTGTAAGGTGACCAGACGTCCCATTTGTAACAGGACTTTCACCTTTCTTCCTTATGTGTCCTGTTGTTCCGACACGTTTTTAACGGGACCCCAAATGCCGCCTTTTTCTTTAGACCCTTATTTGTCAATAACTTTAACTTTTCAATTTCGTTCTCTCTGGGTTTTTATTTATTTTATGCCTTAATTTTAGCTCAGACGTTTCTCGTACTTTCTTAATAAGAGTCAGGCGCAACTCTAACTTTCAGGGAAACACAATCGCTAGCTGTTGCGTTTTAGGTATGAAGTTCCCTTGGCCCTTGAGCCGTAACGAGAGTGGGGAAGTCTAAACGTTGACTGTATACGGAGAGAAGACTTGCCATTATCTTGCTCAATGTTGACAGCCTTGGCCATTTTTTTATGCTAGAAACGACGCACTGAAGCAAAAAACGTTTTGTGGTAGCTCGTTAATGTTCAAATGTCTTGCTTATCTGTATTAGTGTATGTGAATTAGTTCACATTGTGAAACATTCCTTTCATACTATTTAACATGTATTTCGTGCTGTCACGCTTAATTATTCATAATTTAGTTTTGCACTTCGTGTTTGTCCCCATTTTGTGGCATACAGTCACATTAATGTAAGCATCCAATCCTATGTACATTACCTACATTTTGTGCTCCCAAACTTGCTTTCGCTCTTTATCATCTACATGAGTGAGTGAGTGAGTGAGTGAGGGAGTGTTTTATGTTGGATTTGTCTTATGTATGGTAGCAGTACAGCATGTGGCTGTCTGCTGTGGTAGCAACATTGTAGCCAATGTAGCTTTCTCAGCCAAGGCAAAGAGATTTGTACCCTTTCGGTAGTCATTCGATAAAAGTTAAGTTGGTTGCGGAAATCACCCCTCTGGCCTTTTCCTGGGGGAATTTCGCTGCAGGGAGAGAGTGCTCCCGACACTCGGGGCTGGACCTTTGGTGGATGAAGACGGTATTCTTAAGAACAACTTGAGAACGATGAGTACATTAATGTGTGATAGTGTGTAGCTACTGTAACTGATGTACATGTTTGATCTGATAGTTTATCTTCAAGTTCAAGAGTGTAGTCACGAGTATATTTTCCGTATTTAGTAAAATTTTCTGATACTTGCTTTGCATACCCAGGACACGTGGTATAGGAAGTTCGTCACTCCAGCACAGATTTAAAATTGAGCTGTCTGGCTTTTCTTTTTATTGGAATGTGTGAACTTTTCTCGTGCGTATGTGTTTTATTTCTTCTGCTTTTCATTTCGTTTCAGTTTTAAGATCATGTAGCTTTGTTCGTGCCACATGGTGGTAATTTCACCGTGTGTAATTTCAGTACTATCTTGAATAAGATTTATTCTTAATTCCGCATGATATTTTATTGCTATTTGTATCTATACGATTTACATCTGTGTTTTTGCAGTTTTCACGAGTCTTAATACATTTGCTTTGTTCAGGCAAAATTCATGGCATTTGCGGGTGTTTCACGCCAGCGTAGCTTAGTTTGATGTGCAAGGTGATGCAGATAAATTTCTTTGTCGTAAAGTCTTCCACAGTGTTCTTATTCACATTAATTCAGTCATACCAATAGGGATGAATCTCTGAGCCTCCCATTTGCTTTGATGGGCAAAATTCTTTTTATCTCTACTCTTGTGTGTGAATTGTGTGTGTTTGTGTGAACTCTCCCCATGTGGGCTGAAGATTTCCTTTTCATTTATCACCGCAATGTACCTCAACATTCAACACAATAATAAGTGAGGTAATGAATTAAATAACAGGCAAAGACATATCGTAGTTTAGAATTATTTTGTGAATTTTTAATGTGATGTTTTATTTTAATATACTGTGTTAAACTGTGATCACTGTTTCTCAGACGGACCCATCTCCTGCTGTATGATTATTTTTAGTAAACCACCTGGCGTTTCTGAAGCGCAAAAGGCGCGCCTTATATTCGTAGACTTCATTTGATTGTCTTATTCTTTTTGTTGAGTCTTAAGCTCCTGATTTCAATTATTTGATTTAACAGTTGTATTTAAATTGTTTCCATGTGCTTATTCCATGTGTTCACTTGGGTCTTTTTACTAATATTAACATGTTAGTTGAGATATGGAGAGAAGACTTGCCATTATCTTGCTCACTGTTGGCAACTATGGCGTGATCCTCGTATTGACAATTTCTTTTGTATGGTAGAAACGACGCACGGAAGTAAAAAGATTTTGTGAAAGTTCGTTAATGTTCAAATGTCGTGCATATCTTTAGTAATGTATCTGAGTTAGCTACACATTGTGAGATCTCATAGATTGGCAGTAGCTGCACACAGCTCGGTCTTCTAATTTCTACCGGAAAGTACTACCAATAAAAAGTGGACAACAGCTTTCAGTAATGAGGTACGGCGATCTTGTGCCAGAGTATTCAACTGTTTGCTTCGTTCGAGACACAAACGTGCTTGTTAATATGGGGGGAAAATGTACTTTCTCTGAAACACTTGTAGCAAAATGCAACATCCAGGAACGCAGAATGTACTTTATGTCGTTCAATTTTCTCCGCTGAACATAAAGGACTTGCCGATGAAACAGAACACATGTAGAAGAGGAAGCACATGTTGGCAATTTCCGCGAGAACTTCCAGTAAACTTTCTTTGTAAGAACGAATAGACCGCAAACTGAGCAAGATAAAAGGTTTGCTGCTGAAGAAGGGCTGTTTGCGTTTCATACTGCAAAACACAATCATTCATTCCGTCCAATGGGCTGCACAGCTCTTACCAGTAGACTTTTCGAGAAGATATTTGAGGTTCCATGACAACGTGGCAGTCGATTTTAGTGAACATTTTGTAGCCATATGCAAGATATGAAGTGCAATCAGAATTTGAAGATGCTAAATACGTGTCTGCGATGACTGATGCATCAAATCACCAGGCATTGAATGCAAAATAATTTCTTTTCAGAAAATCGCTGGAGCAGCAGCAGAATTGTTAGCTAGTTACGTCTTGGGAATCTTAAGAAAGAAAAATTTAGTTGAAAAGATAGTCGTGTTTGGAGCAGGTAACTGTAACACTAATTCTGGTGGATACAAGAGCGCTGGGACGAACATAATTTATTCCAGATTGAACACTGTGCTCAGAATGAACATTCATGGCATTGGTTATGTAGCCCATGCGGTATACAACGATGTACAAACAAGTGCAGACATTATTCCTATCGATATAGAAATTATAACAAATACAATATTTCAGTATTTTCATATTTATACTGTTTGTATGGAAGAATTGAAATCATTTTCTGATTTTCTTGCTACTGAATATAAGCAGGTTCTGAGTAGCGTTAAAACTAGATGGTTGTCATTGCTACCAGGAGTGACAAGACTTATTGATATGTATGAACCTCTGAAGTCTTTTTTCATGTCTAGGGATAGGTGTCCTACATCGCCTACATCTTCGACTTAATTTCACACAAAGCCAACTGTAAATGTTTTCAGTTGCAATCTAGAAGTCGGAAAAAACCAAAATTGCTGCTGCTGAATCAGCTGAGGAAGCAGAATTGCTTAAAGAAAAAACTGATAACGGGAAATATAGTAAGTTTCAAACTTCAGTTATTTCTTCAATATCAATTAATTTATAAAAAGAGGGTGTTTTCAATCAATCGAAATTTGAAACTATTATAAATTTATTTTATGGCACTTTTGAAAGCTATTTGGAAAAGTGGGTTTCTTCATACAAGGCTCTGATTCCATTTCATTGGCTAACACTGACAATTTGTGTATCTTCGAATCAGGTTTTAAAAAGACTAAAAATTCTTAAGGCACAAGATTCAGGTTTAGCGATTCAGGTAAATGAAGGTCAATTGCTTGATGAGTTAGGACATGTGAACAAAACTGTTTCTAGAATACTTGAAGAATGGGAAAAAATAATATGAATACTGATAAGAGATGGTGTGATGTATTTCACATACTCAAATATGTAGGCATTTCATGTATAAATATAGAGGTTCTTGTAAGCCTGCTCTTGCTGTACCAGGCACAAATGCTGTTGTGAAAAAGAATCTTTTCAGTTGTTAGCTCCCTTTGGATTGATGGAAAACATTGTTTCACTAACGAAGCTATTGAAGCAATTGCATTTGTTAAGACTTATTTTCAACACGTTGGTTGTAAGAAATTCTACAACCCGCTATTAAGCAATTCCAAACTCTTGCAGTATACATGTATTCTGAAACGTACGAAGTTAATAGTGATGTTCCGTGTTGAGAAGCCACAAAGTCATGTTCAGCAGTTATTTGATGCCTATGGTACTGTTTACTGTTTCTTTGGTATTTTAAATTCTGGCAGAATTCTTGGTAAGGTTTGGTGTATTAGAATATGATTTCGTCTTATGATATGTTTATTTTTAAGTACTTTATTAAAATAAGTGTCTATTTGCGTGCATAAACGTCAATTTTCATTTGTATGATTAAAGAAGTGCTGACTTATATGAAGCATACTTTCTTTGTAACTAGTGTCCTGTTTTGTCCCATTTCTTCATTTCTATTTTTCAGAAATACAAATATCTGGCCACGATAATGTAGGACCGTGTCACGCATCTCCCGAGAGGACAGAGCAAGCACATTTGCACCATCGCCAGTGGGTACTTCCACTCAGTTATGTAAAATTCAAACATGTTTGAGGTACTAACTATTCTAAGAAAATTGTTTGTGTCTTTTGTGGTCAAAAGAGTCACTTGTCACTTGCAACTAAAAGATGATACTGTGCGTTTGGTTGGAGAGTTAACAAATCGTATTACCTTTTAGTGATTCTATGAAGATGTTACAAACATCCTGGAATGATGGAGGAGGGCAAATATATCAATTTGAGGTAAGGGACCCCGGTCCGGAAACTACCGTGTCGGAAGTCATGAGAGAAAATCTTCCGGCATCTCTGAACCTTGACCTTTTCTACTGCAACCAGAACGAGGAAAAAACTTCAGCAAACATGGGCTCTAAATTGCGTGCCTTAGGAGCTATGAGCACATGTTTATCTTAGCTAATGTGAAACACATATACTGACTAAGCGGTCATAGATATTAAATTATGTGTTTTAAGGCCCATGTTTAGCAGCCAATTTTTTGTTGTTTTGGTCCATGCAGGCTCCTACCAAAAATGGAAAGTTAAGTACTTGCAGTAAAAGAGGTCCATTGTCGGAGGCGTCAGTACAATTTTCGCTTATAGCTTTCTACTCGGACGTTATTGGACCAAGTTCTCTCACCTCAAATTGATGCATTTAACTTTCTCCATCATTCCTGAAAATTTGTAACATCATCACGGAGTCACCCTGTATACATAATTTTGTTGCGTGAAAGTATTTTAACGTGTTAAATAGTGTATCACTGCATAGAGTGCCTAAAATAGATACTAATGTAGAACTACTAAAATACAGCCAGATTCTGTACTACAAACTTATAGTAGAAGGAGTCCGCCCCCATAGCTGAATGGTCAGCGTGACGGACTGCTGTCCTAAGGGGCCGGGCTTCGATTTCCGGCTGGGTCGGGGATTTTCTCCGCTCAGGGACTGGGTATTGTGTCGTCTTCATCATCAGTTTATCCCCATCCGGCGAGCAGGTCGCCCAGTGTAGCGTCGAATGTAATAAGACCTGCACCAAGGCGGCCGGACCTGCCCCGTAAGGGGCCTCCTGGCCAATGACGCCAAACGCTCATTCCCATTTCCATAGTAGAAGGAAAGGGCAGGATTGCTGTACAGATCAAAACAAAACTGGATGAAGGCCACGCGGGCTCTGGACTATGACTGAAGACCATTTACTTTTGAATTAATGAATTTCAACGTACTCAGACAAAAACCGAAAACGAAGCGCGCTCCGACCGTCCAGTTGAGGGTACCACAACGGAAACCAATGAAAAAATCCATAATACGGTAATGCAAGAATAAAAATCCTGGAAATTGCTGAGACTGTAGTCATTTCAAATATTCTGCATGAACAATTGGCTGTGAAGAAGCTCTGTGCGAGGTGGGTGCCGAGATTGCTTACAGTCGATGTTTAACCGCAATTCGCAAGACTTTCTGCGCCGATCTATTGGGTACATTTGGAGAATCTGTATTTGAAGACTGTCAGGAAATTACGTTGCCTACATCATATACCTCACGTATGGGGAATAAGATAAGAAATGCAAGGGTGCTCAGGCTCACAGACATTTCCCACACGCTCAGTATGCGAATCGAATAGGAGAGGAAACTGGTAATATTCGGTACAACATTTCAACATTATGTCTGGCGATGTTTAATCACAATTCGCAAGAATTTCTGCGCCGATTTATGACTGTTTCTGTAACCTGGATTCATCGCTACGCACCATAATCAAAACGGCAGTCAAAGCAATGGACGAAAGTTGGTGGAAGTGCACTGAAGAAGGCAAGGAGCATTTTGTCAGCTGGTAAAGTGATGGACACTGTTTGTAGGATTGCCAAGGAACAATCCTCATACGTTACTTGTAAAGTGGCATAATCATTACTTGACCCTATTATACTACATTGTTGGCCAGTTTGAAACTTGTGTTGGCTGAAAAAAGACGAAGGCTGGCAGTCAAAAAGGATGATGCACCACCCCGCACATCTGTGGTAACAATGGCGATTGTTTATGAACTGGACTTTGAACTGGTTCCTCATCCACCCTATTCACCAGACTGAGCCCCAACAGACTTCTTCCTGTTCCCTGACTCGAAACTTTGGCTTGCAGGGAAGAAATTTTTATGAAATGGAGTAGTAATACAATGCATCAAACTTTCTCAAGTGTGTAGAGATCCTACGACCTTGCTGGCCAAGTTGGGTTTGGCAAATACAAAGACAAGCAATACAAACTCTCGACATGTGTGGGAAGACATTATCTTGCTGGAATGTAAGCCCAGGCTGGCTTGCAATGAAGGGCAATACAATGGGGCTTAGGATACGGTCGACATACCCCTGTACTGTAAGCGTGGAGCTGGTGACAATCACAGGGCGACCGCTACGAAAAGAAATGGCGGACGGCACTCGGTATCTCACTGCTGTCCAGGGCGTCTCCGACACGTCTTCCACCCGGAATGTCTTTGACGGAGTAGAATTATCTTCAGTGATGAGTTCCGCTCTGGGTTGAACCCTGATGACCGTGAAAGACGTGTCTGGAGACTCACCGGACAGCTCTGGGATACCAACCTGATTATCGCCCACCACGTGGCCAGACAACTAGGAATGCTGGCCTGGGGTGCCGTTTCTTTTCATAGTATGCCCCCTTTGGTTGTCATCCGCGTCACCCTTACAGCACAGCGGTACGTCGACGATATTCTACGCGCCGTTTTGTTGCACTTCATGGCAAGCCATCCTGGCCTTACATTCCAGCAAGATAATACCCACCCGCACACAGCTAGATTTTCTACTGCTTGTCTTCGTACTTGCCAAACCCTACCTTGGCCAGCAAATTCGCTGGATCTCTCCCCAAATTCAGAACGTTTGGAGCATTATAGATAGGGTCCTTCAAGCAGTTCGGGGTTTAGACGGTCTAGCTCGCCAATTGGACAGAATTTTGCACGATGTCGCTTAGTACAACATCCGACAACTGTTTGAGACGATTTCAGGCCGAATAGCTACCTGCGTAAGGACCGGAGGTAGCCCAAGGCATTATGCACTTGCTCAATTTTTGAAGCTCTTTCTTTTGAATAAATCATTCATTTTTTCTGAAATCGTAATATTTGTGTGTACATGTACATCGCACATTCCTATTTCCGTCCCATTTGGAGAATTCCTTCCTTTCTTGTCTTAGAGTTTACATTGTTGCAGAGTTTCTGCATGTGTCCCAACACTGGAGTCAGCGAAGCGCCGATCCCTGATCCATGTGCTCAGTGGACCCGTACCCCTCGTGTGTCGCAACCTATCACATAACGAAACCAGGCCAGTGGGGAAGTACTACAACCTAGTCCGCTGCTGGTTCGACAGCTGGTCATCGCCTCTACTCCAGCTAGAGTGCTGACAGGATGGTTCAGGTGGGCTTAAGTGCTATTGTTGCCTGCTGCGTTTGTGTGTCACACTTGAAAGCATTTAAGCCCACCTGAACCATCTTGCCAGTACTCGAACTGTTGGTGGTTAGTGTTTAACGTCCCGTCGACAACGAGGTCATTGGAGCGCAAGCACGGGTTAGGGAAGGATTGGGAAGGAAATCGGCCGTGCCCGTTGAAAGGAACCATCCCGGCATTTGCCTGAAACGATTTAGGGAAATCACGGAAAACCTAAATCAGGATGGCCGGAGACGGGATTGAACCTCGAACTGTTGGGAAGTTACGTGGCTCAAAAGGCTCTAAGCACTATGGGAGTTAACATCTGAGGTCATTAGTCCCTTAGTCTTAGAACTACTTAAACCTAACTAACCAAAGGACATCACACACATCCATGTCCGAGGCAGGGTTCGGATCTGCGACCGTAGCAGCAGCGTGGTTCCGACTGAAGCGCCTTGAACCTCTCGGCCACAAAGGGCCGGCGCAGTTACGTGACGTCGAGGCTCTGTCGTTTAGCGCCGTGGCTATGATGCAGATGCACCTGCCACTCCGTTGACACGAACCGCTGCCTGCCGCCTGAACATCTGCGCACCAGGACAGCGCTGTATATTGCCGCCATTCAGGAAGTATGGTCTGAAGATCCAACTATCGCTACCAGTGCCGCGGTATGATGGGCACTGGACACTGGAGCATGATGCAGCTAAATGTTTCCGCAGCAGCCGCCGTCGGCCACAACTTCCCGACCAGGGAATCTGAGAATGAGACATTTGTTGGATGGTTATACAGGACACCAGAGTATTTTTCCAGTGTTTGGAGTACTTATCAAGTAGACGTGACAACCAGACATCAAACGAATTGAGAGATGTGTCATTACGATCGTAACAGGTAGGTGTAGCCCGTACGAAAGTGTAACAGAAATTCTCGGGGAACTAAAATTGGAGCCCTTGGAAGAAAGACAACGTTGTTCTGGCGAAACTCTATTGGGTGCATTTAGAGAATCTTATTTGAAGACTGTCAGGAAATTACGTTGCCTACATCTTATACCTCACGTATAAGATAAGAAATGTTAGGGTGCACAGACGTACAGGCATTTCCCACACGCTCAGTATGCGAATCGAATAGGAGAGGCAGCTGGTAATATTTGGTACGATGTACCCTCTGTCGTGTACTTTACGGTATTACACACGGGTGTGGAAGAGCTTCTGGCTAGCGAACACACGCTGCCCGTTGGACTGGCATTGCTGGGAGGCGGGCCGTCTGCAGCTTGTAGCCTTCCTCCCTGTTCGTAGAGCTGACCGTTTAATCATCTAAATAGCGTTTCCTAATTCTCACTGCTGCATCTAAGGCTCCAGAGCAAACACAACGGGCTCTTGACATTGCTATGACGGTTATAGTGCGGTTGGTGTTTGGAAATTGCTAATATGCTGTCTTGTCCCAGTCACACATAACGTTCATGCTCCAAAAGGCAGACGCTAATACGTCTCCATATTACGCCAACAAAGACGCCATCGTGCTAACACTGAAGTTCGTAAATGCATACAGCGTAGTGTGCACACACGCAGATTCCTTTGGAGGCCTAAAAAGATGCCGAATCTTGCGGCAGCTTTGAAATACTGAGACGATTCCTCCGCGAGCAACAGATACTCGAGAAAGCATGTAGCAACCCGCTTCTCCTTCTATTCCCAGCGCCATATCGCAAAATCACAACCTTATCGCAAGCTACCACTTCTCAATAAAGAATGAAAGGATTATATGCACAAGTTGCAGGAATGTAACAAAAATACATTGAAAATGGTGTTATTTCTACAAAGTTTGTCAGTTCTGGACCAAGATTAAACTTGCTGTCATTATACATTAACAAAATTATTATGGTAGAATGACCTATTTCTATCACGCACTAAGCTGTTTGTTAAAGCCAAATTGAACATTTTCAGGCAGACTTTTGCTTAGCTGTGTTAGGAAATTCCAGTTCCAAATAGTGTGTGGCCGTGGCCGATGAGATGGCTTCGAGGAAATTCCGACATTTGCATGACACCCGTCAGATTTCCAGCATGTTCTTCATTTTCCATCAATGTTTCTGGCGTATGGTGATCGCTTACGTGCACGACCAAAGCTTTGAGTGACTTCCCAAGTGAAGTTGAAGTCTTTTGTATTTACTACATGTATCTTCCGATCAGCTCTTGTGTAGACGTTCTGGAACATATTAGCTGTCTATCCATATGGCAGTGAAATAAATCATGATCTCCTCACGCAGTCATTTAATCTTACGAATTATATTGTTGGATGAATGACGTCACAAAACATCCCTATGTTCGTAGCGAGACCTCCTGGGACTGCTGAATGGTGTGTCATAGATTCTCTTCTTGTATTCGTCCTCTTGAGACTATTGCTACTTCGACTTTAGCTTTTCAGCAGCTCCTACGGAGCCCAACTATACAGTCATTGTTCGCAGCACCACACAATTCTGCTCATCGTAATCAGTTATTCCTACAACTTTATTTATCGTATACCAAAGTTTATTCCATTGTTGCCTATTAAATTCGGAATACCAGGAAACAAATTTTACTTATTCTGCGTAAGCACCGTAACGGAAAGACTACATAATTGCGAGGGGCGTTCAGAAGTAACGCAACACACGTTTTGCTTGGCTAGTTTCGCTTGGAAAAATGTCGAATTTGTTGCGTTCCCGCATGAGCGACTATTGTTTCATGAAGTCCCGGTAGGTGGTGGCACTATACGAGCATGCAAACTGGCGACTGTAAAGGTGGTGATTTGCAAGCAGAGAGCTGTCATTGAGTTTGGTTTGGCGGAAAACCATCGCAGATATTCATAGGCGCTTTCAGAACGTCTACAGGGACCTGGTAGGACGGTGAGTCGCTGGGTTAGGCGATTGTCATCATCACAACAAGGTCGCGCGAATGTGTCCGATCTCCCCCTTGCTGGCCAGCCGCTCACAGCTGCGACCTCTGCAATGTTGGGACGTGCGGACACTCTCATTCGAGGTGATCGACCTCACTGTACAACTGGATGATGGGGAGGTTATTCATGCAGCAGTAGAGTGGTACCTTGCGGACATACAGTAAGGTGACGTAAGGCCGTCGCATTGAACGGAGGTTGTGTTGAAAAACACGGTTTTGTAGCCAAAAGAGTGGGGAATACTGTTGTGTATTGGACTCCTGAATGAAACCAACCTGTATCCAAAACTAAATGTGTCGTATGACTTATCGAACGCCACTAGTATATTTGTAGGTGATTTGGGAAACTTTAAGACACAGAACTACAACCGTCAGTAGCAACGGTGACTCTAACGCTGCTGGCCGTCAAGTCCAACTGGCCTTGGATCACGGCTATCGTTACGTCATTCCACAAATGGTGGTGTGTACCTGTCTGCCGGCAACCCACGAGCGGCTTTGAGAGCTATAGAGAACGTGCTGGCCAGAGCAATAGTCGAACCCCTCTCTATTGAGGCAGATCAGGACAAATGCAGCGAACATGTGGCCTTTCTTAATGTTGTTGAAAACGTCGCGGGTATCTGAAAATGCGACACAGCAGTCGGTGCTAACGCGCCAGAAAAGTAACGGCTTCTTTCCTATCAGAGGCTACGTGAGGGGTCGTCAAACTACGGTCCGTGGGCCGCATGAGGCCCCAATCAAGTGTTCGAGCGGCCCGCGGTTCTCGGTCTTATTTTATAGTAATATGTTTCTAGTAAATAACAGCAGAGTCGAAAAAACGTCAGCTAACGCAGGGGGGCGCAGAAAGCTATGCGCAGAAAGCAACGTGTTTTCTCAGTTGTGCGCATGACGTCACGGTGGAAGCAGCTGTGCCAAACAGTACACAGTTCGAATTGTGTGTGATTGTTCTTCTTGTGTTGTTTTGTGTTTGAAGGAGTATTTTGATTGAATTCTTTCTTCTGAGGTACTCGGTTAACAGCGGAAACATTCGGAATTCGGGAGTGTTAACGGTTTTTGCTGTAACTGGTATCTGATTCGGAACTGAAATAGTTAGCGATAGTGGACAGCGGAATCAACATTGTGTTCGCCAGCTCTATAGTTTATGGTTCGTCCTGTGAAATTCTTATTGGAGAATCTACAAGTGAGTGAGAAAATTAATTTTTACAATGCCAGGCTGTGCTGTAACGGGCTGTTTTTCCTACGACTGGAGCACAAAGGGAACTGACGTAATGTATCACAGTTTCCCTCGTAATGAAACATTACAAAAACCATGGTTGTCGAAATGTTGGGGGAAAGACAGTGTAAATGTTCGCATGCAAGAATATGTTCTCGCCATTTCGCAGAAACAGTTTACTTAAGGGATTTACAGTCTGAATTGCTTAATTTGCCCCGAAAAAGAATGCTCAAGCCAGATGCAGTTCCTTCGCGCAATTTGCCGTGCAGTAGTGCGACTGTCAATGTGTCACCCGCAACAGAAGACAGAACCAAACGGTATAAGAAACGAGAACTACATAAGAAATCTCTGGAAAAGCTGTCACCAAATAAAAAACATCATAATAAGAGCACATGTACAGATGACAGTTTTTTTTTTGAGACACAGATAAAGTTACTTTGATGAATACTATAGCGACTTTAGAAAGAAGGAATGCTGTTCTTACAAACAAGTGTGTGCAACTTCGAGCTCTTAAGTAAATTCATTTCAATGCGATTAAATGAATAGTTTCTGATTTATTTGAGCCGAGGTTTCGAATTTGAAGTGTGTGTCAGTGTGGTTGTGATCTGACATTTTACCGATGTGTGAGGCATAAGCTGCGAAAGAATATAACTCATCAGTTTTAACTGTAATATTTTAGCAGCAGAAAAGCAGTTTAGACATCTCATTTCTGGTATAAAGAAAATCTTCCGCCAAAAACTGGACGTAAACGCACATGCCGTGTCGTCTGCTTGTGAGCGCTTGCTTCCACGCTGACGTCACTAGGCCAGCCAATGGCAGAGCAGAGCGCTTACTGCCCAACCTTATTATTTAGTAACCTTGAGCTAACGTACTCTTTTGCTGTCCAGTGACAAACAAAAATACAGAGGCCGTAATAATGTAAGAAGTGCTTAATTCTAATTGACGTTTGTAGATTAGGCCGTGAGCTAAGAAAAAGTTGCCTCTCACGTCAGGAGCTGAGTGACAAATGGTGCGAACACTGCCGGGTTAATGCACTCATGCTCAGTAAAACCAGAGCACCTTAAATGGATGGAGATACGACGTTCACATTTACAGGACATATACCCAGTATGTCCTTCAGAAAAGATAAGCATAGGATGGAGATACGACGTTCACATTTACAGGACATATACACAGTATGTCCTTCAGAAAAGATAAGCATATGAACCATGTCGGTCTGCGGGTTCAAGGTCAACATCGATATCGTGGCATAAGACCACCTACTCGTAAAATGTGCCTGCGGGTTTCGTTGTCGCTATAATACGAAGGTAATGGGTGTGACTTGACGTGCAGGATGGCTCGCAGACGTATGCAAGAACAGTATCGTCAAATCAGTGAGTTTGAGAGATGGCGCATTATTGACATGAGAGTATGTGATGCATTCGGGAAACTGCTGCTCGTGTGGGACGAAGTGTTTCGGCAGTGCAACGGGTGCGGGAAGAATGGTTCACGGAAGGTCGTACAACATGACGAGGTGGGTCAGACCGCACTTACCAGACCACATCTAGAGAATATCGACATCTCATCCGAATGACTTTGCAGGACAGACCTGCGTGCTCCTCAGCTCTTCTGCAACAGCAGAACAGTTTAACACATCGTACGCTATCAGGGGTGACAGTCCGTCGCCGTCTATTACGGCAAGGATTGGTGTGCGCGTCGTCCACTTCTCCGCCTACCGTTGAAGAACGTGCAGAAACATGCTAGACGCAAACGGTGCATGGAACGACGTCACTGGGGAGACGAATGGCGTCAGTTAGTGTTTCCGGACGAATTCAGGTTATTGAAAATGATGGCTGCATTTCGGTTCGCCGCAGACTGGGGAGCGGCATCTCAGTGGCTGCATTCGGCAAAACATACCGCGCCAACTCAAGACCTGATGATGTGGCATGCTTTTGGGTACAGCCACAAATCACCGATTACGCGTCTCCAGGGCACAGTGACCAGTGTGACCTAAGTGAATGACGTCCTGCGACACGTAGCCAGAGCCTTCCTGCACGACACCCCAGGCACCATTTTCAGCAAGACAGTTCACGACCATTTGTTTCTGCACGAACACGTGCCTTCTTGATGTTACAGAATGTCAGCCTTTTGCTCTGGCCCTCCAGATCAGCAGACTTGTCGCCCATCGAAAACGTGTGGGATGTGTGAAACGACGGGAGCAGTGCTGTGACTCACTGCCAACAGTCACAGATGAACCTTCGAACCAGGTGAGTGCAGCACGGATGGCTATTCCACAGGAGGGCATTCGCGCTTTATACGACTCGATGCCATCACGCATGGAACACATTATCAGGGACTTTGGTGGACCCTGTGCCCTACTAGGCAACATGGCACATGATGAACAGAGGTGACTAAAATGCTAATCATTTCTGCAGGACATATTTGTTGTGACTTGGCAAGACAGCCAAGTCACAATGAGAGGAAGCCGAAAGGCACGCGTTAAGCTCACGCAGATTGGCGTGAGGTCTGGAACAGTTAAAGGAATTAATAGTAGCAGTAGCAAATAAAGTACGTAGTTGATGTAATACTTAACTTTAATCCACAGTTGTAGAACATCTCTCTTGACGATACATGTTATAACCACAATATAAAATAATATCCAATGCTATGGCGCCTTGCTAGGTCGTAGCAATTGACGTAGCTGAAGGCTATGCTAACTATCGTCTCGGCAAATGAGAGCGTAGTTGTCAGTGGTCCATCTCTGGCTAAGTCGGCTGTACAACTGGGGCGAGTGCTAGGAAGTCTCTCTAGACCTGCCGTGTGGTGGCGCTCGGTCTGCAATCACTGACAGTGGCGACACGCGGGTCCGACGTATACTAATGGACCGCGGCCGATTTAAAGGCTACCACCTAGCAAGTGTGGTGTCTGGCGGTGACACCACAATATTAATGTTCATGTCCTTTGAATATGAACGTCCTATCTCCAGTCGTTCAAGGTGTTCTGTTTTTCTGAACACGAGCGTATAAGTGAGAGTGGGAATATTTTATTGTTTGTCTTCCAATGCTTGCTCACCAGTGTGCTCAGCTATCACTGGTCAGTTGCTAAGGTATGTGTGTCAAACGGAAACAACGAGATACGTGAATGTAAATTACAGGCAAGGTCATCTTCACAAGTGGTACATGTTTGTAGCAGGCAATATGAAATCAGATTAAGGCTGTTGTAATACAATGCAGTGAGTTAAAGAAAAATGACATTCAAAATACGTGTGATCGTGTCTCGCATTGCTCTTAGTGTTATTACTTAACATAACATACTAATTTATGTAGTTACCAGTTAATAGTAAGATCAGTAGGGGAAGGTGTGGTAAAGTGGCGAAGACGGGAAAGGTGGCCATTGCATATTTTTTGTCCTGATGAGCACTGCCACCGCCGAGAAGTGGCCTCACGAGTTCTAATACACATCCCCACTGCTGGAAGCTTGTTCCATTAATTTTAGTAAAAAGTTTTTATGTTTTCAGTCGTCTGTTGCATATACCATTCCCGTTACTCACTGGTATGAAGAGCAATTATTCTTTTCAAAAAATGGCTCTGAGCACTATGGGACTTAACTTCTGTGGTCATCAGTCCCCTAGAACTTAGAACTACTTAAACCTAACTAACCTAAGGATTCGAACCTGCGACCGTAGCAGTCGCGCGGTTCCGGACTGAGCGCCTTAACCGCGAGACCACCGCGGCCGGCAATTCTT
Organism: Schistocerca piceifrons; assembly: GCF_021461385.2. Taxonomy (NCBI): domain Eukaryota; kingdom Metazoa; phylum Arthropoda; class Insecta; order Orthoptera; family Acrididae; genus Schistocerca; species Schistocerca piceifrons. Next base: position 401,561,872 of record NC_060144.1, on the reverse strand, counting down.
TTCAGTAACGATGTCTAAACAACGTCTTTCTCCCTGCAAATGCAGTTGCTTGTTATCTACTTCAGTTTGATAGTCTCTTCTGAAGATCAATAATGCCGACATGGCGTCCGATCGGGAAAGATGGTCAAGGTTACAAGAGTTGGTTACTTCCAAAAAAACACGCATAACACAACACATGAAATTGACTTCTAAACAGAGGTCGAAAATACCGCTTCAGTTGTAAAGTTCTTTTTATTTTTCAGTAGTTTCGGGCTCTTACACGCCCATCATCACGTCTTATAAATTTGTGCGGTGACCTCGAGCGCCGCGGTGGAGGAGTACAGGACGCGGTGTATCGCCAACGAGCGAACAGTACATACCACTACTGTTGTCGGTGTTGGTTTGCTGTCGATTCTGATGAGAATGTCCCTATCACTGAACTGTTCGCAGTACTCACGCTCTGCCTTACCTTCCTATTCATAACGAATTCTACTCCAGTTACAGCATTTCCTACTGATGTTGATATTATCCTGAACTCATCTGACCAAAAATCGTCTCTTCCCACATCCCTTCACTGACTCACACTGTATCTAAATTGAGAGTCAGCATTTTCCTTTCCACATGTTATAGCTTCGCTAGCACATTCAAACTTCTGACAGTCCATGCCCCGACTCGCAGAACGTTACAATTTCGTTAGTTATTCCGTCTTTTTCTCATGGTCACCTCCCACTCGGTAGTTCCCTCTCGAAATCCGCATGGGGGACTAGTCCGGAATCTTCTACAAATGGAGTGAACGCCATGACACTTTTTCAATTACAGGCAACAAGTCCCGCAGGTACACGTTATCTGTTTTTAATGCAGTGGTTCCCGCTGCCTTCTGTATCCTCTTACCGTTAACCATTGACATTTCATCCTCTTTATTGGGCAGTTTCCCACACCAAGGACAAGAGAATGCCCTGATCCTCTGCCCGCTCCCCCGACCTGTTTGACAAGGCCCTTGGCAGAAAGAAGGTGACGTCTTATATGGGAAGTCTTCAGCCGCCATTGTTAATGATTTTTATTCCAGATTTGAGCAGTGACGAGGTGCGAATGCGGGACACAGGAAGTTTTTATTACTAGTCAAAACCGCTATCCCTAGACTACGGTTCTTTTGATAATATTAGAATGTAACGACCGAGGATAATATTTCGTCACGTCTGCATGAAAAGAATCCTGGATATTTCCAACAGAAGGGGTGGAGGTATTATCATCATGCTTCCACTCTGAGAACGATATCTGAGCCAGTGAATTAGCATGGTCACTGAAAATAGCATTTATGTATCCACATTCTTTGATAAAAATGCGTGATTTGACTGATCTCTCGGCGTGTCTTTAATGGTGTGCTTCTGTGTGTTGAGCCTCGTTGTTGTTTCTATTTGTATGCCTTTTAAGGACTCAGCAACTCTACTGAAATCCCGGAACCACGCCATTAGACAATGTGGCAGCTCAAAACCATTGCTGAATGCTATGTACCTGACAGATTCCCTTTCATTCGTTTCTTAGAAAAAGACAGTCTTCATTGTACGCTTCCCCTACCATTCTCCACACAAAAACCAGTCCTGCGGCAACAAACAATGTACATGTTGACATCTTGAATTACATTATTTGTTTCCTAATGTCGGCAGTCCATGCCTAAGGCGCCTTGTAACCCTTCTTTGCATTCATCTGTTTTTAATAATAATACATTTCTTAATTTTAATAGGTATATCAGCAGTCATTCTACCGTCAATGTTTCGGTTATGTAATTGCCATCCCACTATTTTCGTCTATACTGGTAGATAGAATCATCTTATACTCGGCATTTAGTCTCGAGTTAGTTGACCAAGTTTTACCATGATCGCTGGCATTTCGAAAACATTCTGTAAATGACATCACTTTCCGCTTTTGTCTGTATCTGTTTTATTTTGTTATTGCAATTTTGCCCTATGTGACACTATCATTCATCTACAAACATACACAACACACCACGAAAAACGTAATAGGAGAACAATAGTATGTACAACATTTATGCAATCTGTTCACGTTCGCATACTTAAAAAAATTCATTGTTATACTAAGGCACAGAAACAGTTGAAAAATAACGGAGACTTTGTAGCGCCCTACCACACTTGATACTCTGTAAATAAATCATTTTTCTCCTGTATTGTTAACGCTCCATGTGAGAAGGATTGGGCTGTCAGCGGTACAACATCCTGCTCTTCAGCCAAAAGCTTTAACAGTACGGCGTTACAACAACGTTACAGGATGCAAATTTAAAAACGTTCTAAAAATCTGCAAGAGGATGAATGTTTGATAATACTTATTTGGAATTGTACTTTGGTTTTTCTTCATTTTTTAAAAATTGAAATCAAAAAGACTAAAAGTTAAAGATGAAAGGAAAAAACAGATATTTATAACGCGGTGAAAAGGTCGGTGCGTTCATTGAAAAGGAGCACTGCACTTTCACTAAAAAGCTGAAGAACCTGCTCTGGGCAAGAAAGGTTCTTAGGAGGGGCACATGTGTTCTGTAGGGCAGGCAGTTGTGAATAAAGAATGGGAGAGTCCAAGTGTAGTAAATATGGAGATGAAGGAAGGGGTTACAGTGGTTAGAGGGAAGGCAGAAAGTGAGGAGGAGTGTAGCGGGTGAGCTGGGTTGAAGAAGGGACGAGGAGAGATGGAGAGGGAAGAGGGACGGATAAAACTTGCATGAAGCGGATATCTATACAGTATTTGGGTAGAGGACGACGGGTTGGATCAAGGTTCCGTAGGTTTGGATAATAGTGAAGTGATGTAACCTGCATGTTCGGCCAGTTAGTAGTTTTAGACTATTATGGGTTTTCTGTTGGATGTTTAGTAGGTGTGTTTTCCATGTTAGTTGGCCGTTGATATTAGTCCATGATATTTTAGTGTATTAGTTAACAGGATAGGAGCGTTGTAAATGGTGAGGTACAAGTCACGGAGGCGGAAGCTGCGGGTGGATCTTCGTAGAAGTGTTGGCTGGGCTGTAGAGGAGATGTTGGTTGCACCAGGAGGTAAATTGATGAAAGTGGATTTGCAGAGATCGTCGGGATTTCTGAAGTGCAAGGTACATGACTAGGAAAGAGAGGTCATCAGTGTACTGACGGAGGTGATCGGAGAGAGGTGGTTTGGATGTATCAGGAGCATAGAGGGGATGAAGAGGGGATGAAGAGGAGAGAAGATGGAGCCTTAGGGCGCGCCTGCAGTGGGGTGGAAGGTATACTGGATTGGTAATGTTAACATTGGAAAAGGACGGGCGGTTAGATAGGAAAGATACAATAATGTGGACATACTTAACTGGCAGTGTGTAAGTCTGGAGTTTCAAAAGGAGACTGGGTCGCCATACAAGGTCATAGGCTTTCACCAGGTCTAGGGATACGACAATATAGATTTTGTGGTTGTTGAGAATAAATCAAAGGTACACACGACAGACATAGTTGTAGGAAAACAAATTGCATGTGAGCACAGAGGGTCATTCCAACTTGAACATTTACAAGATAGTCAGCGGCTCTTATACACTGGTACACCTGCTTAATATCGTGTAGGGCCCCCACGAGTTCATAGAAGTGCCGCAACACGACGTGACATGGACTCGGCTAATGTCTGAAGCATTGCTGGAGGAAATTGACACCATGAACCCTGCAGGGCTGTCCATAAACCCGTAAGAGTACGAGGGAATGGAGATCTATTCTAAACAGCACGTTGCAAGGCATCCAAGATACGCTCAATAATGTTCATGTCTGGGGAGTCTGGTGGCCAGCGCAAGTGTTTAAACTCAGAAGAGTGTTCCTGGAGCAGAAATTCTGGTCGTGTGGGGTGTCGCATTGCCCTGCTGGAATTGTCCGAATCCATCGGAATGCACAACGGATATGAATGGATGCAGGTGATCAGACAGGATGCTTACGTACGTGTCAATTGTCAGAGTTGTCTCTAGACGTATCACGAGTCCCATATCGCACCAACTGCACACGCCCCACACAATTATAGAGCCTCCACCAGCCTGAACAATCCCTTGTTGACATGCAGAGTCCACTGATTCATGAGGTTGTCTCCATACTCGTACATGTCCACCCGCTCGATACGATTTTAAACGAGATTCGTCCGACCAGGCAACATGTTTTCAGTCATCAACAGTCCAATGTCGGTGTTAACGCGACCAGCCGAGGCGTAAAGCTTTGTATTGTGCAGCTATCGAGGGTACACGAGTGGGTCTTCGGCTCCGAAAGCCCTTATCGATGATGTTCCGTTTATGGTTCGCTCGTGCGCTGACTATAACACAACGTCCAAACCCAGTTAAATCTCGATAACCTGTCATTGTAGCAGCAGTAACCGATCTAGCAACTGCGCCAGCCCACGCCCGTGTTCCCGGGTTCGATTCCCGGCGGGGTCAGGAATTTTCTCCGCCTCGTGATGACTGGATGTTGTGTGCTGTCCTTAGGTTAGTTAGGTTTAAGTAGTTCTAAGTTCTAGGGGACTGATGACCATAGATGTTAAGTCCCATAGTGCTCAGAGCCATTTGAACCATTTTTTTGAACTGCGCCAGGCACTTATTGTCTTATATAGGCGTTGCCGACCGCAGCGCCGTATTCTGCCTGTTTACATATCTCTGTACTTACATATGCAGGCCTATACCAGTTTCTTTGGCGCTTCTGTTAATTGGCATGAGTAACATAAAAGTACACTTGTGCTATCACATGCAGGCTGCAATACGCGCGTATGGCTGTACAAAATCAGTCAACGTGGGCGGAGATAACAGCGAGGCTTGTATTTTCGTCAGAATGACTAGCCAAATTGTCGATAATGATACTCCAGCTTTGTGGACTGAAACTATATGGTAAAAGAGTAAAAGATGTTAAAATAGGTGAGTGTGTGTGGGTGGGTGGGGGAGCTGAACAAAGGTGAATGGCCTTAAAGCACTAAATGCACGCATTACAATATTATACTTCTATGTTACTGAAAATAGAATAATGTAATCCTGAGCGGTCCATGTATGTCACAGTGGAGGCTTACCTAGCTGGAAAGTGTGTACTTACAGCTAAAAGAGTAAAAAAAAGTCTAAAACAATCTAAAAATCTCTTATTTCTTACGTCCGTTTGTTCGTTGACTGCATCTTTCGGTTGCACTAGGCGTTGTAGATCTCAGTTTCCTCCAGGGCGTCCATTAATCTACCCTTCTCCACCTTATGCAGTACTTTCAAACATTCCTCAGTGCTGCTGGTGTTACGATTGTAAATACGCAAGTGTGTACCGCATGAGGATTTACAATTCTCACTTGTGTTTGTATGCTCTCTGAATCTGATAGAGATTCATCGACTAAGTTATCTTACACGAATCTCTGACATTCACTACATGCTCTATAAATTCCTGATTGCGTAAGTGGCTTTGCTTCGTGTGCGGTGTGCGTGATTAGTTTCCCTATCGGGTTATCCGTGTGGAACCCGACTAGTAGTTAGTTTTGGGAAAATTACTGCCTTACTGTACACGACAAGCTGTGGTCAGCGTACCTGCACCTGACGCCTCTGGATTTCTCTGTATGAGGCTGAGTGGAAGAAGTTGTGTATGTGCCTCCTTTATCGAAAACAACACAAAAACTCAAAACTATAATTATTTTGCTCTCTCATCGGTGACTTCATGTACACTAGGTGGTCAGAAGTATTGGGACACGTATTAGAGGACACTAGTATGGGATGTGTCCACCTTGCACCTTTATAATGACCTGAACTCCGCTGGAGACACTCTCACTGAGTTGTTTGAATATCTGTGGGGGGATGGCACGCCTTTCTTTCTCAACAGGCGAAACTCCGAGAAGGTAGTCATATTGGACGCTGAGGTCTGGAGCAAAGTCAATGTTCTAACGCATCAGTAGGTTTAGGTTGAGACCCTGGGCAGGCCAGTCCAGTTCAGGAATATTATCGTCCACAAACCGTCGCCTCACAGACACTGCTGCTTGACAGCGTCCGTTGTCACGCTGACACAAGCATTCTTCGCCTCCAACTTCATCTCCTACAGTATCCAATACGCACTGCTGTAACATGTGTTCATATCCTTCCTCAATCAGTGTTTTCTTAAGCACAATAAGGTGACCACACCCTAATCACGAATTACACCCTTCGTTCTTCATCGTTGGCACTACCCATGTTGGCAGGTAACATTCTCCAAACCCAGAACCTTCCATGAAATTACCGCAGTGATTCATCACTTCAAATCACTTGTCTCCATTCTTCCACTGTCTAGTGATGTCGCTCTTTGCACCGTCTCGAGTGTCGCTTAAGACTGACTGCAAACATGTGTTGTTTATGGATTAACTGCTCGTCCCTTGTACCCCCATTTTTCTAACTCTCCACGCACAGCCATTGTGCTAGTGGGGCTGTTGATACCACTTAGGAACACGCAAGTGATTATTTCTGACAATTTCGTACGAATTTCTTAAAACCACCATCAGCCACGCTCGATGGCCGCTGTACGTCAATAAATGAGGTCTATGTGGTCTTGGATTACCTGTAGCTGCTCCTTTGAGTTTCCACTTCACGTTCACATCACCAATTGTAGACTTAGGCAACTTTAAAAGGGTTGAACTGTCCCTCATGAATGTGTAACTCTGGTGAGAGCCAATGACTAGCCCAGGTTCGAAGTAAGAGAGTCTCCTGGCCGATCCATTCTGTTGTTACTGATCTTCTACCGCAAATTCTCGCTGCCTCCTTTTATTCCGGCTGGTCCGCTTCCCGTGACAACTAGCGGCTAGTTTTGCATTACATAGGGACGTCCGGATACTTCTGACCAAATAATGTATGTTTCAGAATTGTGGCATGAAATGGATTAATCTGTTATTCGTGTGACCAAGTCGTAGTTATAGTCGTTTGTTATCGCGGTATCCATTTTGAATTGTCCTGTATTATAATTAGCCCGTTAGTAGTCTAATGGGGTAGAAAGGACGATAAAGACAGATAACAAAACAAAGGAAATGGAAGAACATCGGCGCGTAATCAGGCAGAGGAAGACAACCCCAGTTGTGCGACGGGGAGACGCAGGGAGTCTGGAAAATTCCAGGCGCTGGAGCGTCGCGTCCCGAGGAGGGGGAGCCCCAGCTTCCAGCTCCAGTGCTGGAGGGTTGGGGTCGCACCCTCGCGAGGCGTCGCTGTTTACCGCCGCGAGGGCAGCCGCGCTGTGCAAAGCCGCGCCGATATTAACGCTGCTGCCGGCGAGAGAATATTGCCACAGCAGCTGCTGCTGCTGTAAACTGCAGACCGACTTGTTGTGGTGCGACTATAGCTGCCGCACTGTTCATGGAAAACAGAAACCCCCACCGCCGATCGCCACTGCAGTGAGGGATCAAAATGTTTTGAGAGCGTTGCCATTTCGTTATGGCGCAGAAATATGAAATAAGACAACAGCCCCTGACAATAATTTTAGTGGCGCCAACGGTATTGTCCCGAGCTCTAATAAACTCAGTTCTCGAACCTGGAGTAGGATTGTTTATGGAGTCAGCATAAGGTACTGCGCATATCGTGCAACATCAAATCAGTATACAGGGTGACAATTATTGTACTATATGAAATAAAGTCATCATAACTTCTGAACAGTTTGTGTTAGGACGTTGAAACTGCACGGTTGGCCGCGGGGCATGATGGGATTTAGACTGCGCATGCTCAAGCGCTTTGTTCCTGTCGGCCATTTACACTGTGTTTCAAACCAGCCCCAGGAAATAGATCAGACGAGGTGCACGACAGGTGGGAATCAACCGGAGACACTGTGACAAATTCTTGTTGAAGACGTGCATCCCCATACAAAATTCAAACCCATCAGCCGTTAAGACCCAGGACCATGGAACAGCAGTTGTATTTCGCCAACACTATTGTCCACAGAACTGACGAACAGGTCTTTGATTGGATATGGTTTCATTTAGCTACGAAGCTTACTTTCATTTGTATGAGTTCGTCAGTAAGCAAGACTGGCGCTCTTGAGGGGGGGGGGGGGGGGACTGAGAACCCGCATTTCCCAATCGAGAAGTTTCTTCACCCTCATCAGGTGACTGAATGGTGTGTAATGTCCAGTCATGGAATAATCGGTGCGATATTCCTTGATGGCAGGGTGACTACCGAATGGTACGTGAAGGTTTTCGGAGATGATATCATCATCATTATCCAAAGTGGCCCTGATTTCGACAAGATGTGGTTCATGCAAGACGGAGCTCGACCCCATCGAAGCAGGAGAGTGATGTGCTGGAGGAGTACTTTGGGGACCGCATTTTGGCTCTGGAGTACCCATAAGCCACTGGCGTAGGCCTCGATTGGTCGCCATATTCTCCGGATCTGAACAAATGCGACTCCTTTTTTTGGGGCTACATTGGAGACAAGGTGTACAGCAATAACGCCAAAACCATTGCTAACCTAAAAACAGCCATTAAGGAGGCCATCGACAGCCTCGATGCCCCGACACTTCAGCGGGTCATGCAGAATTTCGCTGTACGTCTGCGCCATATCATCGCCAATGGTGGCAGCCATATCGAACATGTCTAACCAATATCCGGATATCTGTAGTGACATTTACATGTTGAACAAAGTGTGTGCTCACCGTAGATTATAACTAATTCACGTTTTTTTTTCATGTAGTTCAGTAATTGGCACCGTGTAGTTACGTGATAAAGGTGTGACAGTGTTGCTTACAGAGGGTGAACATTAATAAAACCGACAAACTGCAGGGACGGATTCCTGACTGGAAATGGAGTAAGAAAGGTCCTATTAACATGTGTCCGCAAATGGGCGGCGTGCATGCAACGATAACAAATCGTCCTGAAACACTGTACAGAATCTTTGTGGTGTGCGTACTGTAAGATCTTCCGTACACACACCATCAGATTATTTGACTTGTCGCTCCAACGAAGTAGGCGAGTGTCAGCAATATGTCTCGTGGTCTTATTGTGGCGTGTTTATCTTCTGCCGTTAGGTCAGACGATAAAAATGCTACTTGCACGCTTAGAGTAGCAGATTGACCGTGACCAACTTTAAACAGAACTTGATTAATTTTCACACACATTTATTAAAATAATAACAAGCATAAAATTACTTAACTTGGTTCTGGATGCTATTTACAATTGACAATCTGAAGTTCCCTTGGTATTGGTACGTTAATCTTATTCTCACATATCTCTGATACTTGACAAAAGTTTCTATACATTTATCTTCATGGCTATGTACAGGAATATGGTAATCTTATTAGGCGCAGACTGAAACTTGACCATAGACTGGTACAGACAAATGCAGCCTGGTACAGACTGGTGCAGACAAATGCAGACTGACTAATCGGAGGTCTGTACACTCGTTATAATACCTCGCGCATTCAGGTATCACTGAGCGAGTGTGATCCGCGAGGAGAAAAGGTTCTACATTAGCAGCAATCTCATTGGCTGCATGACATATTAATACGTGGATCAGCGGAAGCAGAATTTGGTCCGTCTCTATGGCAGCGCCATCTCGTAGTGCGGAGATGGCCTGCGCTGTTGTGCTTAGTGGGGCGCGCTCTAGTGGGAAATTTGTGTACGCGCTGATTACGTGGAACTAAGTACACAACAATCTTCAAAGTGGCCTCCATCGGATTACAGGAGAAAGGACTAGTAACGGTTGTCATGCAGGGTACACATAACCGTACTTTGGTTTACACCATGTTGGCGGGCCACTTGATAGTGCTTGTACTCGTGTTTGTATCAATATGGTATAGAACCTAGGCCTCCAAATCTGGTGTATGCACAGTCCACCATCTGCCTGCATGTTCGTCTGTTTGAAATGACCCACGATTACACGAACACCCAAAAAGGGCTTGAAATGTACGATCTGGTTGGTTCCTGTGAGGGATCTTGTTGTAAGTAGGCTGTTTATGTTTTCTCTATGTAAGTAGGCTGTTTATGTTTTCTCTATGTAAGTAGGCTGTTTATGTTTTCTCTATGTAAGTAGGCTGTTTAGGTTTTTTTATTGGTAACGCCACATCTGTATGAAAATCACTGGCTGTGCTGTGGGCAGTCTGTGTCTGCTTTGCATTGTTGTAATACTCGCCATTGTAGTGTTAGGCAGCTGGCTGTGAACAGCGCGTAGCATTGCGCAGTTGGAGGTGAGCCGCCAGCAGTGGTGGATGTGGGGAGAGAGATGGCGGAGGTTTGTAATGTGTCATGAACTGATATATATATTAAGACTTGTGATGATATTAAGGTAAATACATTGTTTGTTCTCTATTAATATCTTTCATTTGCTAACTATCCCTATCAGTAGTTAGTGCCTTCCATAGTTTGAATCTTTTATTTAGCTGGCAGTAGTGGCGCTCGCTGTATTGCAGTAGCTTGAGCAGCGAAGATTTTTGTGAGGTAAGTGATTTGTGAAAGGTATAGTTTAATGTTAGTCAGGGCCATTCTTTTGTAGGGAATTTTGAAAGTCAGATTGCGTTGCGCTAACAAAATATTGTGTGTCAGTTTAAGGACAGTCGTGTAAGAATTGTTCAAAGGGGATGTTTCATATGGCGACCCTGCCAGGATTCGAACCTGGAATCTTCTGATTTTTCTTGTAGTTTGTGTATTTAGTGTAGCTTTTGTTTATTGCTAGCGTGTAATTGTAGAGAGAATCTCCTTTGTAGTTGCAGACTTTCATTGTTGTACAGTAAAACAGTTGTGGCATGCATGTAGATTTGCACCAAGTATTTCGCAGCTGCAATTAACTAGATATTATTTTCAGTGCTATGTTAATGTGTTCTCTTATTTTTGATCTTCAAATTGTGTTTTTCTGTGTTGTCGTGTGAAATACTGTGACAATAATGGCGTGTGAAAAACGTAATACTATGCTCCAAAGTAAACTGAGAAATGACAGTGAAAATGAAAGCAGTGTGTTAGCGCCACCGAGTAATGAATTAGCTGATGTTCAAAGTAGTAATTTGGTAACTGTTCATAGGGAAATGGAGCAGGCGGCAAACAATGGCGTGGACAGTGAAACAATTAGTGAAGAGGGACGCATTATCGATCGATCGGTCGGCAACAGCTTGCCTCAGGAATCGGGAATGTCAGGACACAATTTTGCAAATACTGTAGATTCAGGTTTTGCGTCCTCACCGTTTTCTCAAATGAGTCAAGACACATTTTCCGCTTGTCAAAATGTGAATGTTGCCGGTGCAAATTCACTGCCGAAAAGCACTGAGGAACATGTTTCAGACACCAGTGCATTGTTATTACAGTTAATGCAACAAATGGGACAAAAGCTACAAAAGTTAGACACAATGGAACAAAATCTTCAAAAGTTAGACACCACACTTGAACAAACACGTGAAGATTTAACTACTGAGTTACATAAAATCGAATCGAAATGTCAAAAAGTCTGTAACGACGTAAAAACACAAATTTGTGAGCATTTTCAACCTATTTTTTCGCGGCATGAAAATGCATTACAGAATCACGAAGCAGCCATAAAAGAACTGCAAATTATTGTTCATGAAAATCATGAGACCTTGCAAGCTAAAATTGACTCAGTTGCATCTACCGATTCGGTTACGCAACTTACAAAAACTCAGGAAAACTTAAAGGACACAGTAGAAAGACACATGGAGGAAATTAGTTCATTATCAGAGAAAGTAGTTGAACTTTCGGATCAGCTAAATAATTTATCTACGAAGGTAGATGATAATCAGAATGACACAAAACCGGTAGTCTTTAATAACACAGAAGAGAGCGAACAAATTAGGAAACTGAAACAAAATCTGAATCAAATTGATACGCAACACCAAAGAGAAATCCGGGAAGTACAAGATCAGCTAACACAGGTAATACAAGAATTACGTATTTCAGAGGACACTCGCACCCCAATAAGGGAAGAGGGACATAGAAATACGGAACAGCCACAAAATAATAACATAGGGCATTTCGGAAGTTATGAAAGAAATTGGCAATGTGCACCGAATTTTGAGTTGGAACCGCCGAAGCGACGTAACAATGACCGACATGCGACTCGCCGACATGATGATTTTGACTATAAGCTGTTCATTACTACACGTAAATTCAAAACATTTAAGAATTCTGGCAACGACATTCATCCACAAGCATGGCTCCATCAATTCGCTCATTGTTTTCCTCCCAACTGGTCATTGGAGCACAGATTAGAATTTATGTGTGGCTACTTAGAGAATGAACCAGCTGTAAGAATGCGATCGGTCATTCACGATTGCCACAGTGAAGGAGAATTTTACCATGCCTTCCTCTCAGCATATTGGTCTCAAGCCACACAAGACCGCGTAAAACATGGCATCATAATGATGAAACATTTCGAACAATCTGAATTTTCCAGTCTTGTGAAATATTTTGAAGACATGTTGCACAAGAATCAGTACCTGTCAAACCCATACAGCCCCTCAGAACTCATCCGCATTTGCTTAATCAAATTACCTGAACATTTACGACATATTATTTTGGCAGGACGTTGCAAAGACGACATTGAAGCTTTTCAGGGACTGTTACAAGAACTGGAAAGTGACACTGACAATCGCAGAACGCAGGAACACAACAATTACAGATCGCATCAGTCGCAATTCCGCGATGAAAGAAATAATAACTGGACGCGACAAGGCTATTCTTACAACGCAAATCGTGACCAAAATAGACACCACCCGTACGACAACCGTTGGCAGAGTAATAATAGTTACAGAGAAAGATCGCATTTCCGTAGTAATGACTATCACAGAGACAATCAGAGAAACAGACCATATGGGAACCAAAACAAGTATTACCAAGGGAGGCAGAATAACTTCAGACGCAACAGTTCGGCGCAGAGTTACGGTTCAGGGAGAAATTCTCCACCGCATGACCGACAAACAAGAAACTATGTAAACTACCGACAAAACGACAGACGTGAATTTCATCAGAACTGGCGGGATTCTAACAGAGCTGGGCCCTCTCGGCAAGGCGAATTTGTAGAAGTTAGGTCTCCTAATCCCAATAACAACGCGCGCCAACAAAGAGACAGACAATGACTCGCGCCGCAGGCACCCACGTGCGCCGGCTGGCTCAGAGAAAAATAACATAGACGCTAACCTTGAGAAAAATTCCAGTATTCTTTACCGATGTATACCGCATGATAATTGCTTTGAAGTTGAAACTCTGTGCACTAGGAAGAGTAAAAGATTGTACCACATTTCACATGTAAAACCATTTATTGAAAGATAATCTGCTTTTTAACTTTGTCATTGCCATAAAACTTTTCGCTTCACATTACTAATATGCTTTGTCAGATTTAGAATCTGTTAACATGTAACAATGTTTGAAGTTAAATATCCAGTCTAGAACCTAGGGAACATTTTTAAACAGAAATTACGAATGCATTGTTATAGTGAACAGACGACACAGTGCTGTATTTGTACATTCTTGCTTGTTAGTTGCACGATTACGTAACGACTATCAGGCTTACATACTTAGGACACATACTATATTGGTACTGCTAATGAGATTTCAATGCAACATTTTGGTTTACTTGAAAATACATTCTGGGTTTAAAGTACTTTCTGTGAGATACCAGACGACAGAGTGATTAGTTTATGTGACAGCTACACGATTTTTATCACGACGCTACTAATGAGTGACAATTTACAATGTTGCTTTTGCGGTGTATCTGTTTTATATCTGCACAGTTTTCTAAATTCTTCTGGAAAGAAAAACATGTTTTAGTAGTAACTTTCGTGGTACAGCAACAATGAGACAGCCTTTTTCGTGGCGCAACATTACGTTACTGTACAGTACTTTCTTCATCACGCCAATAAGCATTATAACTACGATATCTATACGCAAAGCATTTCACTTTTGTTTATCATGAGGTAAGTACATTGGCTTCTGCAGAACTTAGCTTTCGGAGGACGATAACTACGACACTTCCACACAGATTATGTTGCAACAAGACGCACATTTAGCGCTACAGTACACGTATTTGAGTGATTAATTTTGTACTTGAAACATTTATTTTTAAAGATTTTTTAATTACAAAGAAAGTTTTCCGTGATACATTTCATTCCATTGCTGTAATTTGTAACACCTGAGGGCATAATTACATTTATCCTCAGGGGGGTACACGCTTACTTTGTGTACCATGTGTGTGGCAACCACAAGGAACCCTAGCTAATATGGTATTTGCTTATTAAACTTTACACATCGGTACCATATTTCTCTAACACACAAATTATACAGCTATCTGATTATTTAACTGAGAGAGACAAACATTTATTTTACTACATCAGTGACACATGTTTACGCAATTATACAGTTGGATAACTTCACACTTATGAAACTGTATTTTGTCTGTACTTTGTAAACTGTTCATATTTTTTCGGAATCATTGTGATACTATGAGAGCTTTGAATGATGTATTTGGTATGAGATCATGATTTTTAAAGTACGTTTGAGGCAGCTGACACTTTTGACATGAGCAGAGAATTTTTTTAGGCTTAGAAATTATTGGAGGAAGTTACGACGATTTTGAGATTTGACTGAGGTGTTATGATGTTATTATTACGACGACGATGTGTATTATGTTGTTGAGGAATGTTTATTATGCTACGTATTTCTCATGATGAAATATTGAAGAAGTGTCGACGAATATGTATATGTATAATGAGGTAAGGAATAATGAGTAGTGTTTAGGGACTCTGATTCATGAAAAGGATGTTGGAAACCAAGAAACGTACTTTAAGAGTTATGAAATGTGTGTGTATATTCGGGAATGTATTACAATGCAGACGAAAATTTTTTTTGGACACTGTTATATCAATAGCATTTTGTTTCTACAGATTTGTAACGCAAATTCTTGACCTGTGAAATATTTTTATATGCGACTGTCTCTGTAGCGGAAACTGCTGTCGTAAATATTTCCGTAAGAAAGTTAACGGACCACCTACACATAATGCGTCGTGGGCACCCAGCTGTGTCAGACGCCTGGAGAAAAAGCCATTAGCGCGTGCCTTTCAGAGCACAGGAAAACACCTGGAGAACAAGCCATTAGGGTGTGCCTTTCATCGCTAATGCGACACCCTCGTTACTTGAAAACATATGATTACTCGCACTTTGTGCTAATTGCTGAAATGCTTATGAATTGATGGGAAATATTCGTACATCTGCACACCTGATTATGACAAGTGTCTTTCTATGAGAGTTGAGAGCTACTGACTTACGAAATGCCACATGACTATTGAATGATGTTTTTATGCTTTGGTTTGCGTAATTGCTTATTTCACTTGATATCTGGTTTCCAGCTGTGTTGCAGCATTGCTTTTATAAAATAAAATGCATTTGCTAATGTGAACACTTTCTGTCAACAGATCTATTAAATAATTATTTTATGATCCACATTCTTTAAAAAAGGAGCACTTGGAAAGGAAAGAACAATAAGAAGGAACTAGTAACTGCATACATAATATTCTTTTCAAGTACATGGTAATATTTCTTTTACAATAAGTTGTTGTGGTGCACCACTTTAATTACATAGATATTAAGATGTGAATATACATTTCCCTTATCTGCATTGTTGTTTTTACTGTATTATTTTTTTTGCTTGAGCTATGTCATGTTTCGATATAAGCTGCTGTTTGCTAGGCATAGTGTTATTGAATTTGACTTTTGCTCATTTATGCTGCTAGCTTTGCCAATTTGCATTTTTTGCATTGCTGTTTGTGTTGATTTGTTATGTGATGCTGCATTGCCTCGTCCCTTAGTTTAGTATCTGAGCTCAGTAGATTTAAGTTAGCTTAAGAGGAGACTATATAAGAAACTAACTATTATAAATTTATAAGAAATGCATTGAGAAGCTATCAGAAAATGGTCTGGCAAAATAAAAAGGATACTGTACAGTGGAGAAAAACTGTTATTGACAGAGGATATGAACAAAAAAAGTAGGGTTTAGGGACAACAGGTTTAGGTAGGATTTTCTTGGAAATAAATGTTGAAGTAAGAAATGTGTGAACATATAAATACAGAAAGCATGCTTAGATAGAATTTTTTTGGTGGAAACAAAGGATGAAATAAGAGGAAAGATATATGAAGTTTTGGGTTGGACTGCAGTACCAAATGTTACACTGAAAACGAACCCTGTCCTTTCCTTTTGTGTTATCCCACTATGTGTTTGTGTACCCTTGAGTATTTGTTTTCTTCCTGTCTCTGTGTAGTTTCATAGAATTTTTTCTTCTTTTAATATTAAGCTACATTCACTATGATGAGGAATACTGTTATCCTCAAATATAATTGGCATTAATAATATGTTATTTACTTTGTAAAGATGTTAGACATTATTCATTCTGTTTAAATGCTCATGTGTGAAGTTGATGTTTCAATAATTATTCTGATCTTCTATGTATGTACTCATGTCATAATTCCTGTAACACTGACGTATATGTCTATTTCTATTTTTTGTAAAGCCTGTACTACAAATGTTATCTGTATTATTATGTTTTTAATGATGTATTTTGTACCTTTGTAATTGTATTCTCATGTTATAAAATTGTAATTGTTACCAGTTCTTCAAATTAAGTAACATTTCACTGCACACGTTTCTGTTGGTCATAGTACATGGACAATATGTGAGAAGTAGGGACTGATAGTGTTTGCACGTGTGTTAATGATTCAGCAAGGGACTGGATAACAGCATTGCTGGATCTAAGAACAATTTCAAAAACTTTGTGAGTGCACAAGTGGTGGTTTATGGACTTGCTATATTGTCCGCAAGACTCTTCAATGGTGAATGTGCACCTGCACAATCGCAACAGATGGCTGCTGGCCATCTCTACAAGGACTACAGTGGGTCTGCACCTCTGGTGGCCCACCAATACCATTATCTCTACAAGGACTACAGTGGGTCTGCACCTCTGGTGGCCCACCAATACCATTATCTCTACAAGGACTACAGTGGGTCTGCACCTCTGGTGGCCCACCAATACCATTATCTCTACAAGGACTACAGTGGGTCTGCATCTATGATGACCTACCAACGCCATTATTTCTACAAGGACTGCAGTGGGTCTGCACCTCTGGTGGCCCACCAATACCACAATCTCTACCAGGACTCCAGTGGGTCTGCTCTGTGATGACCTACCTACCAATATTCTTCCAAACTTCGAATGACTCTGCTGTGGGTTTGCTCTGTTGTGGCCCATTACCTGTCTGCATGTCGAGAGTCAGCACTGTCTTTCTGTTGGAAGGTCAACACTACTTCTTCAAGACTGCATGGAAATCCACTACTTCTATGTGCATTTTCTTTTACTGCTTGGACTTTGAGAAAAACTCTGCATTTTTACTGTGATGAACAATGTGGACTGTCTTTATGGACTGTGAGAAATTTTGATCTTTTGACCAACATAATATTAATAAGTGTGTGCATTTTATATCTTTGTTACTGTAATTGTGAAAAATTTTTGTCAAATCTGTATTGGCCAGTGCCCAACACCATTTGTAAAAATTTTTGTGGGGAGCATGGGGGCTATGTAAGTAGGCTGTTTATGTTTTCTCTATGTAAGTAGGCTGTTTATGTTTTCTCTATGTAAGTAGGCTGTTTATGTTTTCTCTATGTAAGTAGGCTGTTTAGGTTTTTTTATTGGTAACGCCACATCTGTATGAAAATCACTGGCTGTGCTGTGGGCAGTCTGTGTCTGCTTTGCATTGTTGTAATACTCGCCATTGTAGTGTTAGGCAGTAGCGTTGCGCAGTTGGAGGTGAGCCGCCAGCAGTGGTGGATGTGGGGAGAGAGATGGCGGAGGTTTGTAATGTGTCATGAACTGATATATATATTAAGACTTGTGATGATATTAAGGTAAATACATTGTTTGTTCTCTATTAATATCTTTCATTTGCTAACTATCCCTATCAGTAGTTAGTGCCTTCCATAGTTTGAATCTTTTATTTAGCTGGCAGTAGTGGCGCTCGCTGTATTGCAGTAGCTTGAGCAGCGAAGATTTTTGTGAGGTAAGTGATTTGTGAAAGGTATAGTTTAATGTTAGTCAGGGCCATTCTTTTGTAGGGAATTTTGAAAGTCAGATTGCGTTGCGCTAACAAAATATTGTGTGTCAGTTTAAGGACAGTCGTGTAAGAATTGTTCAAAGGGGACGTTTCATTGTTTTGTTGAAGCTACGCTGCCATCTGCTTGGCCATACACACACACCACCTAGGCACATTCCCAACATGAATACCGCGCCATTCTGCTGCTTACAGAAAGCCGCGTCAGTCACACAGCCTGCAACATACAAGGAACACACGGCACATGTACAGAGGAACTGTCATTCGTCAGCGCCATCTACTGTGGCAACGAAGCATTTCCGGACACATGTTCATAGGATCTTTTACCCCCCTTTCCAGCCAGGTACCCGTCCCTGCGGTTTATCGGTATTATTAATGTGCACTCCGTGTTTTTGCTAAGAGCGAAACTATAATATTACACGTATACCATCCGTCCAAGAAGCTAAGGAACTAATTTTGTTCCTGGTGTATAGGCGACGCCAGCGCAGTAATTACGGTGGCAGTTTGAACTAACAACTGTAAACAAGAGATGTGCGTTTGACCTGTCAGCTGTGAGCAGATGGTGTTAAGTAGCGTACGTGCCGCCGCATTGCATCGACGTTGTTCTGTCACAAATCTCTAAATGAAGTATTAGTTGAAAACAGTCTTGGTTGCAATTTTAGTTTTTTTGATTTATCAACTACGCGTTTCACCTCATTTAGGCATCTTCAGGCTGATCTTAATTTGGTATTTCTTAGGACGATCCTTTAGGTAGTGTAGCTAAAGGGTATCGTAGAGTACATCAGGCCAACATCGCCTTCGTTTACCTCAGTAAATACTTTCTAGATGGATGTGAGTGACTCAAAGACCTGCATAACACGTACACGTTCACAGGAGCAAATAATAGAATAAGATGGGGCCTAAGTAGTTAGCATAATGCTTGTGGTCACACAAAGACCTGCATAACAGGTACACGTTCACAGGAGCAAATAACAGAATAAGATGGGGCTCAAGTAGTCAGCATAATGCTTGTGGTGCATATGTTAAATATTTAAGCCCCATCTTATTCTATTATTCGCTCCTGTGAGCGTGTGCGCGTTATGCACGTCTTTGAGTCACTCACGTCCATCTAGAAAGTGTTTACTGAGGTTAACGAAGGTGATGTTGGCCTGATGTACTCGACGATGCCCTTTAGCTACACTGTCTCAACGATCGTCCTAAGAAATACCAAATTAAGATTAGCCTGAAGATGCCTAAATAAGGTGAAACGCGTAATTGATAAATAAATAAAAGACTAAAATTGCAACAAAGACTGTTTTCAACTAACACTATTAAACACTGCTATGCTGATTCATGTCACAGATGGATTGGATGAATTTCTAAATCAAGTGTTCAAGACATTCTCCAGCTTTGTTTGAAGAAAAGAAAAGTGTGTGCACAGTTTGTCCCGCATACCTGCTGCAAACTTTAAGTATATGAACTGAAATATGTGCCAAATTCAGCCAAGTGAGTTTCACCATGAAGTTTTCTAGGCCTTAAATTAACATTTCTCGAAAAACGCACTAAGTCGTCATGATCCACAATCTGGATTTAACCTAAGTAAAAATAAATCTTGCGACTTTATTGTCATCAAACAAATGTAAGTTTCTTTTCCCCAAACTAATTTCACTAGTCTGTACTGTCTGTACTGTCTGCTTCCATGCTCTATAAGATAGAATGAGTAATTAAGAATTTGCTGAAAAATCAGATGTGTTAACAGGTATGTTGCTGAAACTTCTTGGCAAGAAAGATATCTGTGAAAGTTTATGTTTGACCACAGCACTGTATGGGCGCGAAAATGTGCGATGAGGAAGGCAGAAGAAAAATGATTAGAGGTCTTTGAAATTTGTGTTGCAGGAGACTATCGAAGCTATGCTGGATTTTATTGAATTAGGAATGAATAATTCCTGTAAATCGTCACCTAATGAATCGAAGAAGTACACGATTGGGCTCATGTAGCTACCATTAGATGTCTTGAGAAGTGTAGGTGAAGGACTCGTGGTACAGAAGACTCGCAGGTGTAGACTAGGTTATGAGTATACAGGGTGCTTTAAATTTTGTAGTGGTGGAATCGAGCCGCCGTGCGGTGGAGTTAACTATACTGGTTCACTGCAATTCCAGTGCACCAGCGTAATTTTCTGCCTTGTGGCCGTTAGTATTCCGGTCACCTGCCCTGGCCACTAAAGTAATTTCAGGCAGCGTTCTTTCCTCACCTGTTGTCGCTGTCCAACATGGTGTATAGTTTTGACAGCTTAATACATATTTAATTGTGGATAATTACGTCCGTAAGAGTTTGGTCTTGGAGTTTTTATGTACTGATTGCTGGGTGCAAGTCGTTTGGTCGGTCGGTCTGTGACTGTCTCTTGCTTGAGTTACCGACGGATCAGGTGTAGTTGGGCCCACTACCTGTCTCACCTAAGTGAACGTTCATGTTTCCAGGGGGCAGCCCCCCCCCCCCCCCCCTTGAGGCGTCTGAGTGCCGTTGTCTGTACTGTCCTTCTCATGGGTGTTCAATGGTCTGTTGGTAATCTATTATAGCCAATGTTTTAAAAGAAAAAAAAATTATTATGTTTTATGCAAAATCAACTGTGGGCCTTCAGCCGCTTAAAGCCTTATTCTCAAAATTTCCCCTTAAGCGAAAGCATTGTGGCCTTCTGCCTTGAAAGATTATGCTGATATATTTTAAAATTTAATTGTGGCCTTCAGCCGTTTGTATTGCACCTTGCATATGTTCGTTCTATCTACTTTTGCCTTGAGGCTTTCCACCTAGCAGTGAGATATATAAATTATTTTATTTGCTATTTTAACGGCATTTTTATCTCGTTGATTTTTAAGATTTCTTGTTTGGAGGCCTTGAGCCGTGAAAGAATTGTATTTTGAAATTCGTCGTTGTAAAGGTTCGGCTAGGTGCCGTTTTGGTTTAAAGGTGTTATTAAACTACAATAAATTAAAATTTTGAGTGAAACTGACCGACACCGTATTTGGCTCTTTACACAATCCTAATCACCTGCTCTGCCCAGCGGGTTTAGCGGGTGTATCAATCGTCGAATAGTGACATCACTCCTATTCAAATGTCGAGTGATTCACCGATTACTCCAATCGACTTCGTTCAGCACAACTACACCTCCTCTCTGCAAAGCTGACATCTGCATAAACTGTTCACGCGCCTGTCTTCGAGACGTTGTTAGTATGCAACTCAGCGCACGGAATGAAGTACGAAGAGGCTTTATGCACTGGTATCGAGATGTCTACTGTTTACTATTCTTGCCAGCTGCGCGATGAAATTGCGCTGCAGCGTCACACAATCATCCACCGGCCGTCGATACCTGTGAATATCAGTTTGTGACCGATTTGCATAACTCCTTATTGGTTTATCGCTTTTTTAAATCTTAGTGTGTGTCTTTCTCCACTTAAAGACACTCACTGTTTTTCTTTTTGAAAATCACTCTGCCTGTTTACTGGTGTTGACAGAATGCAGTTGCAGCAGACCTGGTAAGTAGATCTTGCTACTTCGGTGAAACCTCGTCGTCCCAGGACTGATGAATTCAATGAAACAATGCCTAGCGTCAATGGGTAACGTGAGGCAACATTTTACCTCTAAAAAAAGTTGTTCTCCATGGCATAATCTGTCACTTCTAGACGTTTGTCGCAAAGACTTTGCAACACCCTGTGTAAGGCAAATTGTTAATGGTGGCTAGCAGCAATTATGTTTAAATAAAGGCAGGAATGGAGAACAATAATGTGAAGGGGCGGAAGTAAGACACAAAATAACAAGAAGACTAAGCAAGGAAACAAAATAGACTGTCAATCGCACCCCTCAGTAAAGCAACACTAAGCTACAGAGGCAGTCATAACGGCAGAATCCAGAAAGAATGTACTAAGACGATACACATGCTGTTGACACAGCAATAAGTTCAGTATATCTTTCTGTACCTGTGACATTACATACCAGCGAGCTCTACTGGGGGGAACAGCCGTTTCTCTGAACCTCTAATTCCTTCGGATAAGAAAACCAGAACATTAGAAACTACTGTAACAGGTGTTCTAGATCCATGTGATGCTCGCTGCTCGAGAGGGAATCGTGCTTAAATAGCGGATGCGGATGCATTCTTGTTCGAGTTTTGTATGTTCTGCTTTTATGCTACACGATACCACCGATATCTTATTGCACTGGAAAGTGACCTATTCGTATAAAGTTTCTTTGTGATTCTCAGTGTCTTGCTATTCTTTTCTGACTCGTCATATTCACACGGGTAGCCAGTAGGTCTACAGGACTGACCTCATAGCGACGCCTTGATTTCTCGTGTGTCCAACAATCAACACTGGATTCGTACTCGCTTCATTTCTAATCTCTTGTGTCTATAACAAAAGTACTATCGCTGACCTTGAAGTTTAAGCCAAACAGACGTTATCAGCGAGTTTCACACCCAGCTGTAAAACACATTTACTTTGTTTTATTGTGTATGTTGCGAATGTCTTGTGGTGATTGCTGCTAGACTCTCGTCGGCTGGTTTGAGTTATCAGTACCTCTTCTGCAACGTCTTGAGACGTTACAGCTGAGGATACAGTCCGTCTTCCCTTAAGAGGTCATAAAGATAAGACTGTGTTGACTTACATTGCTCGTTGGTAAAGGTGTTATTGTACAACTGTTACGCAATGTCCACATAACGCGGTTGTATGTCTGAAATTTCACAAGGATTTCATAAGAAAAGTGCTTCTTCTGTCAATCTGAAGTGAACAGAAATGCAAGCGTTCTAACGCGCGTAACATAGGGAATCTGTTAGCCACTGTAGATGTAGAAACCCTTCGCTAGGTTATCAGTGTCATGGGTTGCCCCTAGAGAAAGAACCACAACATGCGCTTACTAATTAATTAGGGACTGTGCGTTGATAATCAAGACAGTGACGTTCGTGAGGAGGTCTGAAGTATTGGTGCAGCAGTTCCGCTTTCATCTGTGTACTGCGTAGCAAAATGGTTCAAATGGTTCTGAGCACTATGGGACTCAACTGCTGAGGTCATAAGTCCCCTAGAACTTAGAACTACTTAAACCTAACTAATCTAAGGACAACACACACATCCATGCCCGAGGCAGGATTCGAACCTGCGACCGTAGCGCTCGCGCGGTTCCAGACTGTAGCGCCTAGAAACGCTCGGCCACCAGCGGCCGGCCTACTGCGTAGCAGTTAGAATTCTTGTACAATGCGCAACACATCACTCCTGGCCACAAAGTCGGGTCTTCCTTTTTTCTATTACATACATCAGAGCCAGCACGGGCATCTGACGTTCAGCGTTGAGTAGGAGTAGTAGCAGCAGTAGCAGTAGGTTTATTCATCCGTAGATCACTTTTAGAAAGATACCGGACAAGACGTATACCTACAATTTAAGAACAGCAAAACTAAAGTAATTCATATTACAGACATTAACGTACTTAAGCGTCTAGTTTGACAATGATTGGACAAGCAGTCAGCATCTGCCTGAAGTAATTTTGGTAGAACCACCTAAAACCTAAATCAATATGATGGGATGAAGACTGGGACATCCACCCTTCCTAATACAAAGCCAGTCTGTTTAAAATCGCGCTACCTCGTTCGCTTTATCCTTGGTGTATAATACTTCATAATGTAAAGACTAGTGCTAAACTATTAACTGATTTCTCAATCCCAGTCACTGAGCACACTAAACACAATATAAACACATTATTTCTTAATGTAACGCTGCACTTGCTGTCAGCTGACGTCAGAGCGATTACGACAATGTTTGGTTTCCGTTTCGTGGACCACAGCTTCACATTTACTAGCCTGAAAAACTGGGTCATCACCCCTCCATAGCCGGTCGGTGTGGCCGAGCGGTTCTAGGAATGAAGCAACATCTCGCGGAGGAATGCTGCTGGTGGGAACAGGATACGGCTAATGGAAGTGCCTACCGTCTGCTCGTGAGGCTGACTGGGTGAACAGCGTCTTTTGGAGTTAACGATGTAAAGGACTCGCGTGGCAGTCCTTTGTGTAAGGGATGCGTTGGGCCCTCCGAAGCAGAGGTTGTGCTTATCATTTCTGAAGTCCAGAGTCAGTGATCAACAAAATTATTTTTTCAATATGGAAAGCCTGTGAGA
This sequence comes from Schistocerca piceifrons, assembly GCF_021461385.2. NCBI lineage: Eukaryota > Metazoa > Arthropoda > Insecta > Orthoptera > Acrididae > Schistocerca > Schistocerca piceifrons. The sequence goes on along the minus strand of NC_060144.1, from coordinate 401,537,724 downwards.
ATTTCAATATGCTTTCCTGTGTGTGTATCCGTAATTCTTAACAGTTTTTCCAGTTTTTTTTTTGTTACTGTTTAGTGAGGGTGCTCGGGTTTTATTAGGCAGAGACCTCAGATCACGGACCTATTATTGTCTATGGTGGTGTTTAATAAAAGATCTAGCAGCGTTTCGTAGAAACAAATAAATTGCATGTTACTATGGAAACTTTAAATGTAATGTTTCAGTGAGAATTGTTACCTACTGACTTTGAACTGTATTCCTACTTTTTAAAGTACAGAAGGAGCATGCATACTTACACACTCCAGTTTGAAATGAAATGCGAGGCTTTACTTAAAAATTTACCTGTTTCTCCTTCTTCTACAAGGGAAATAATCAGTTGTTATTCCTGTTTAACAAATCCACAGCTGTAAAATCTACGAGTACATGTTTTTTCACTGTAAAGCCAGATATTTGTAAGAAATGACCAGTGTCATCCTGCAGTGTTATTGTAAGAATTTTTGAACTCGTCGACTGTACTGCATCGACACACAAGAAAATCAAGAAACTTTTTGTATTTGTGTATTACATAAATCGTAACAATGTGGGAACTACTGCCTCAAACCGACCCACACTATAGCAGTGGACGAGTAGTTTCCAGTAGCTATATGTTTACACAGTTTAATGGTTCATGGGTACACCGAGCAGAGCGCAACAAGAATTGCACGTTGCCTTTTTTGAGGCACATTGGAAGACTGTGTCGATCTAATACCACAAACCTTCAGCACACGAGCACACTGTCTGATGAAAAATTCCTATGTAATGCAGAGAAGGCCATTAGATGTCACGAGAGGCGACCCGCTAATATGAAAGGAGGCGGGGAGTATCGCGTTGTCAGTATAGAAGCAATAACAGCAGAATGGACGAGTCGTGAGGACACGGTGACCTCGAACGTGGACTAGCCTTTGATTGGTTATCAGGTGACAACTAATCAGTGACATTTCAGCCCTTCTAAACCTGCCCAATTCAGTGGCTAGTGATGTAACTGTGAAAAGGAAACGCGAATGGAACAACCACAGCTAAGCCTGACATGGCATGCCTTATGTTCTGACAGACAGCAACCTTCGAGGATTGGGGAAGGGTCTGTAAACAGTTGCATGAAATCAGCTGAAGGAGTCAGTCATGAGTCTACCTATCATGCTGACTCCGCATAGGGAGTTAAGAGAAGGAGTGCAGTAGTCGAACAGCTTCTCATAAGCCAAATATTTCTGTAGTCAGTGCTAAGGTGGTGTAACGAGCGACGTCACTGGAAACTGGATGACTGGAGACAAGTGATTTAAAGTGATGACTCACGCTATACTCTATGGCAATCCGATGGAAGGGTTTGGATTTGACGAATGCCTGGAGAACCTTACCTGCCTTCATGTGTAGCGCCAATGGGGAAGTATGGAGGAGATGGTGTTAAGATATTGGGCTGTTTTTCGTAGTTAGGGCGTGGCCCTCTTATTTCGCTTAAGGAAACACTAAATACAGAAGGATATGAACACATTTTACAACATTTTGTACTCTGCAGTTCGGAGACAATGATCGCTGGTATCAGCATGACACTGCACCGTGTCATAAAGCAGCATCTGTGAGGAAATTGTTTACGGACTAGCTTGCCCAGAGTACCGACCTGAACCCGAGGACACACTTTTGGGATGGATCAGAATGTCGGCCTCGCTCCAGACTCCAGCGTCCAACATCACAATCTCTTCTAGTGTCATCTCTTGGGGAAGAATTCGCAGCCATTGCTCCACAGTCATTTACAAACCTCATTAAAAGTGCCCTAGCCGAGGTGAAGCCATCATAGAGTGGTAGGGCGGACACATCACGCATTAATGGGTACAAATTGGTGTCCGGATATATTTGATTGGATAGTGTAATTTACCCTCTATGTATCCATTGTAAACAACATTGCAAACCACCAAGTACTGTGGTGCGTCAAGAAACTGAACGTGAGAATTCCTGCACTGTTATCTTTTCTTCGGAGAGTACAGAATTTATTTGATACCTGATAGTAATGGAAATGCCGTGTGGTTAGGGTCTCCCGTCGGGTAGACCGTTCGCTTGGTGCAAGTCTTTTCATTTGACGCCACTTTGGCGACTTGCGTGTCGATGGGGATGAAATGACTATGATAAGGACAACACCAGTCCCTGAGCGGAGAAAATCTCTGACCCACCCGGGAATCGAACCCCGGTCTTTAGGTATGACATTCCGTCGCGCTGACCACTCAGCTACCAGGGGCGGACTGATGCCTGATGATCGTCGTAGAAGGGTGTGGAAGCGGCCAGACACCAATGTCGTTCTCAAGCACACAGGACTAGAACTTCTGCAGGAAGGTGAGTTCTTCATGTACTGGAGCGGTAATATGTACGAATGTCGGACGCCTCTCTTACCTAATGAGAATAATTTGAGAGCAGTACAGTGTCGGAACAGGATCTTCCAATTATCTAGCCCGGAAGCCGACTTATCGGCAATTGGTTTGTCGAACACAACAGTTATGCACATACACACTGCGACCACTTTCTGAACATCTTCTGCAGGAGGCAGGAATCAACAGAACAGAAATGCCTGTGGTCGACATCCGTGTCAGAAAGCTGCTACGACATCAAGTTTAAGCCCAGCCACAGTCTCACAGAGAAGCAAAAACTGAACGAAGATAAAATTAATGCAAGGAGGGCCATTCGTAAAGTTTTGAATGAATACGAAAGTAAAATTCTGTCCACGCAGTTGAAACAAAATCCTAAGAAGTTTTGGTCGTACGTTAAGAGCAAGCCGTCGGTCTATTCACTCCAGACCATAATGTCATCGAACTGGAGGATGAGACATAGATTGCCGGAATATTAAACGTCTTTTTCTAAAAGTGTGTAATTGAGGAAGATCACAGTTTCGTTCCTCCTCTAAATCGTCACTCGAACGTCAGAATGACAGATATCGAAGTAAATGACCAAGCAATAGATAAGCAACTGAAATCGTTCAACAAAAGAAAGGCCACTGGACCTGCCGGGTACCAGTACGATCTCATTAGAGTTTGCGAAAGAGCTTGCCCCACTTCTAGCATCAGCTTACTGGGGATCGTTGAAGGAGGGAAGCGTTCCTGAGGATTGGAATAAAGCGAAGGTTATCCCCGTTTTCAAAAAGTGTCTTCCAACAGACGCACAAAGCCCTAGACCTTTAGCTCAGATGTCACTCTTTTATAGAATTTTGGATCATGATAATGTATTACAAAATTTCTAGTGACCGAAAATTACCTCTATAGGAACCATAGATTCCGGAAACAAGGATCGTGCAAAACACAGCTCGCACTGTTCGTCCACGAGACCCAAAAAGAAGTAGATACAAGCGTCCGAGTACATGCCCTGTTCCTTGACAGTCTGAACAAATTTGTTACAATTCCGGACTTTCGTCTTATGAAAAAAAATAGCAGCTTGCGGAATATCAGACCAGATGTGTGATCGGACTGAAGAGTTTCTAGCAAACAGAACACAGCTTGTCACTAGCGATGGGGAGAAATCTTCAGACGTAAAAGGAACGTCGAGTGTATGCATAGGGAGCGATGCACGACCATTACTTTTGACAGCGCTAGAAAATTGGAACGAAACGTAGGAAGAGGATTGACACTTAGTGCAGGGAGTGGCAGTTGACCCTCAGCTTGAGCAAATGTAGCTCGTTGCGCATAAATAGACAGAAATACCAATTACTGTACGATTACACAATTGCAGAACGACTACTGGAAGCAGTTACATCCGTAAAATATCTAGTAGTATGTGTACGGACCGATTTAAAACGGTACGACCACATTAAACTTATCGCATGTACGGTAGATGCCAGACTGACATTCACTGGGAGAATCGTAAGGAAATGTAGCCACAAAAGAGACAGTTTATCAAATCTTTGTTTCAACGATGTTTTAACAACTCTTGAATACTGTTCATCGGTCTGGAGCAAGCACCAGAAAGGGCTGACAGAGGAAATAGAGAAGATTCGGTAGAGTTTCATGTAGTATGCGGAAAAGCGTCACGGAGATAGCTAGCCAAATGCAGGCCACATGCTGGAAGAGAAGCGTTCTACATCGCGGTGTGGTTTAGTGGTATATAAATAATAATAATAAGTGTCGCAGTCATATGTTATTCGACACTTTCTTTGAGTTGTCAAGGCTGTACTCCTGGTTCTTTAGGAAGGAGTTGAAGTTTGTGATGTCTGAAGATGAGTGTAATCCCGAAACGCGTAACATGTTCTAATAAAAGAGTCAATTAATCATCTCATGAATTTATTGCGATTGTACAGCATTGGTTGCCAATTATTAACATAAAAATGATCGTAGGCGTCAGGCGGGATTTCATGTCCTGCATATCTTAGTGGTATATTTCTGAGAGTGTACGTTGCTAGGAAAGTCAGTCAGTATATTGTTTCCACCGACGTGTACCTCGCAAAAGTCCATGAAGGTAAAGTTAGTTTACTCACAAATAGGCTTACCAGCAGTCGTTCTTCTTCGCGACTGGAACAGGAGAAGGGGAAAGTGACAGTGATACACAGAAAGTACCATTCAGCAAGCAACGTAATGTGACTCGCGAAGTATAGATGTAGATGTAGATCTGGTGACGTGAAACCTATTGAACATGCCTGGTATCAGTTGAAACTTTCGATATTGCTGCTCACACCGTCAGGTATCACGCATGTCATACAAATACGAAAGCGTTGGGTTTAGGGGGATCATACTCAACGCCATTGAGGGTCTCAGTGGCCCCACGCGTCTTGCGCCAGAGTGGACGTATTGTTCGTTTGGCCATGTCACGTACCTACAGTCAGGAAATGAGCTTGTTTGCAGCAAGACATGTATCCACAGGGTCAGCGCGACGGCATCTGGAGCACTTTGTACCGTCAGGACTGTGACTATTGTTGCTGCTACTCCTGACGGTGCAACAGACGGAGACGCACCGACAGTCGTGCACCCAGCGATAACACTGGACACAGGATTAGCACCACGTCGTATTTTCATATGAATCCCGTTTCAGTGTACAACATCACAATGAGCGTAACTTTGACTGGAGACTGCGAGGAAAATGAAGTTGCCGAATTGTATCTGGGATCGTCATATAAGCCTCACGTCTCGCGTGGCACTGGGTGCGATTTGGTACACAACATGAGAGCCTGCAGTTCGCATAACCGGTAATCTGAATGTCAGCCATAAAATTTTTAAATTATTAAGGACAGTGGCTGTGCCATATTTTCAAGGTCTCTCAACATGATCTTTCAACATGATAATGGAGGACCGCATGTTGCCCTTGCTCTCCTGACCGACCCCAGTACAGAGGGTGTGCGGCTGTTACTCCGGCCAGAATCTTCTTGAAATCTCTCAGACGATGGAAACATACCACTTGCCAGGCACGAAGATTGGTGCTGGTACAGAGCTGAACCACCACTGAAGTGGCGTGGCCATGTCCGTCACCAAAGCTCAGTTCTACTCGAAGCCCTGCCATCGCTGCTACCAGAGGTGAAAGCTCTCTGTACCAAATTTCGCATCCTGTATCCTCCAGATTATTTACCCATTTAATCACGTATTCTTTTACTTTATTGTTTACATACAATGAGTAAAATTTAGTTGTTTGTTTTCCTTTCTTTGTTGCAACTAAAGTGGTATAGACTGGAATGAAATACAAGGCCATAAAACTCTTCGAAAATTTATCCACGCAAATAAAATATCTGGCAGACATCAGACGTGTTTTGAAATGTAGATTAAAGTTATTTCTCCTTAATATCTCTTAGCGGAATCCTTGAATTCTAATAAATAGACAATTACAAACACGCACATGGCCCAAATATGGGGTGTTTGTTTAAAGACCTCCGAAGAGATGCAGATGACGCTGAGGTGGGTAATTTAATATGAGAAACGGGGGGGGGGGGGGGGAGGTCGGGGAGAGGGGGGGGGGGTCGCAAATGTCGGGAACACCCCAAAAGTGGATGACAAATGTTGAACATATGGCGCCAGCAGAAGACGTACCTGACCACAAGTGCAGCAGTTTAGCCTATCGGTCTGTCGCACTTGATCATCACAACGCAACTCAAGTAATCAATGAGGTGTGTGATTCCGAGCCTAAATGTGCGACTTTAGCACATGGGGCAAAACGCGCACCTTGGGGAGTGGTTAGTCTCAAACGAAGAACTCCCTCCCGCTCATATGGGAGGATGGACGACGTGGAAATCTCTTAATAGGCTGCGCTCTGGTGTCACACGATCCAAAGAGAATATGCGCAAATGGGGCCTCTCAAATGAACCGGCATTGTGTGACTGTGGACACACTCAAACCACCATCCACCTCACGCAGTGTGTGCTGTGCCCAAGCACCTGCACCATGAAGGATTTGATGAATGCCACCCCGGAAGCGCTGGACGTGGCCAGGTTCTGGTCCAAGACTTCATAAAATAAAAAACTACTTGACCCTGTTTATGTATCTGCTTACTTTTATACTCTTTTTGTATTTGCTATATACTTGATATGTATATGTTAATCATTCTGACTTTATGTACGATGCTTCTGACACGATTAAATAAATAAATAGCGCATGGGGCTTGGGGTTCGAGTCTTACGTCTGGCAGGTAGTACTTTTTTAATTGCATTAGACAATTATGTGTTCGCACTCAGGTAAGATTTATTATTTTACTTACCAGTCTCTCGCTGTCCGCTGGTTTATTGCAAAGTACAGTACAACAAAAACCTACTGCATTGCGTCACTAGTAGTGAGTGTAAGCTTTCAAATTCGTCACTATCAGAAAGTGACCTATGTTTTCTTTACTAACTAATGCCTGTAGACAAAAAAGAAGGGACAAAAGAAAAGAGAAGGTAAATAAAAACAGCTTCTGCTTGGATAAGCGAGGATAGTAATTTTATAATTTCTACGTTTACAACAGATCACATTTACGAAAGTTGTTCGATGTCTGCACTGGTGTGCAGCGATGTGTTGCACTGCACCCTACTGACAAGTACAGGATCGACAAGCCCACTGCTGCGCTTGCAGCGAGGTATGTCATTTGGTGGCGCCACATGTGAACATTTGTCATCCACTTTTCAGGTGTTTCCCAACACTTTTGGCCCCATGTGTCCTAATGAAACTACTTATCACAGTAGCATATACGTCACTTCTGCTGTTTTTAAACGTTGATAACAATCGCCCTGTATAGTCATAACATTATTTTTTTGTGGTGTATGCAATCTTTTGCCCAAATCAAACATTCTACATCGTATTGATTATCATGAATATGTTCTATAGAATATGGAAATAACTAAATGCCTAATTAACGTACTGGGTGACTTGATGAGATCGATGGTTTCCGTTTTTCTCTCCCTCATCAAACTCGGGTGTTGTTCCAGAAACACGTGGAATAGTTCACTTCTCAGTCGTCACTGGACACAATGTATGATGTACTTTTCTGATAGTTAAAACAACAGTGCTCCATTTCAACGGTTGTACACGAAGTGCAAATCCACTTGTCCATCTATAATTTCATGACTTTTAGGCGGTTTCCTGCGTTAATTAGTGCGAAGTCTGTGATTAATTGCTACTGACGTATCAGGTACTTCTGCTGGTTTTTCACTGCAAGGAGAAAGATGTGCTCTTTATGAACCGTCTACATGGCGTAGACGGCGCTTAGTATGTTGTGCGGGAAGGCAAAGTGATCGGTTTTAAAGAAGGAACCCGTATCCGGGAACGGACGGCTTGAGCGCTGAAGAGCGTCGATGTGTGTGGTGTCTGAATACGGAAAATAAGCAATCCTATAGCCATATGGATACTGCAGATAGTCGACCTGAGCCTAATAACATTCCTGTGCATGCGCTACACTCTCTCACACAGCCCTTGTACGCATCCTATTGCGGACCTTGTGTGGTCTGCCAGTGAAGTAACGTTGTCGATAGAAGTGCGACATGTACAGCTGAGGAAACGACTGACATGGTGTTTGCATGCAGCAAAGCGGATCGCAGTGGAGAGCCGGTGCAAGACTGTATACTTAACGTTTCCCAAACAGGCGTACTCCACATCATTTCACCTTCGCGGTCATAGACAGATGCATCAAAGAAGCCGGAATGTTGAACGTAGATATTTTATGCCTGACGTGTGACCATTGTGGTAGGTGCTTGAGATACTGGTTCCCAGTCTACTGATTGTCCTCTGCTGGGTGCTGAAATGTGATGTGGGTCGTCCACGCTCGGCTCGAACACTCCTGTTAGAGAAGGATGCGCTGACAATGTTCCAAGAGGACCCATCCACCAGCAATCGGCAGTTGGCACAAGCGCTGCACTTGGGCTAAAGTTCCGTGTGTCCATGAATACCGGCTCCATCCATACCATCTGCAGAAAGTCTAGGCCTTACGTGAGGAGGACTACCCATGACGGGTACTGTTTGTTCAGTGGTATTTACAATTCTCGAGCATGTTGCTACTCTCACATGAAGGCATCTTTACTACAGGCAGCATATTAAACTTCCACGCATGCCTGTTTGGGAGGACTAAAATCCGCTTGCGCATGTGATTCAAAATCACCAACACAGGGTCGGTATTAACGACTTGGCCGGGGTAATTGGTGACCATATCAGTGAGCCAATTCTACTGCCAAACAGACTAACAGAAGCGGTTCACCTCGCATTTATTAGAAATGCTTTGTCTACCCTATTGTGGTCCGCAGCTCGTGGTCGTGCGGTAGCGTTCTCGCTTCCCGCGCCCGGGTTCCCGGGTTCGATTCCCGGCGGGGACAGGGATTTTCTCTGCCTCGTGATGACTAGGTGTTGTGTGATGTCCTTAGGTTAGTTAGGTTTAAGTAGTTCTAAGTTCTAGGGGACTGATGACCATAGATGTTAAGTCCCATAGTGCTCAGAGCCATTTGAACCATTTGAACCATACCCTATTGTGCGTAATGCCACTAAATGTTCGGATGTACATGTGTCTGCAGCACGACGGAGCTCCAACACACATTTATGTCGATGTGCAGACTCACCTCAATGTCGCATATCAAAACCGATGGTTTGGTAGAGGTGGACCAGTTCCATGGCCAGCACGGTCGCCAGATCTGCACCTCTCGACTATTTTTTGTGGGGTAGAATGAAGGAGAAGGGACAGGCTGATAGGACATCTGTTAAGTCATGAGGAATGACTTCCATGGTACTAGAGGGAGCTGTAGAAGGCAAAACCTGTCCAGCAAATAATAGAGGACGTAGGTTGCAAGTGCTACTCTGAAATGAAGAGGTTAGCACAGGAGAAGAATTCGTGGCGGGCCGCATCAAACCAATCAGAAGATTGATGACCCCCCCCCCCCCCCCAAAATGAAGGATATGGTGTATGGCTCATCTGTAACGTCAGCGGAGGACCTTATCTCTCGAACCCACGGAGCGATAGAAATACTTCCAAGACAACTGCGCGTGTTGGCTCGTGTCCGTGAGACTTAGCACCGCCGATGTAGGCCATGCATTGACGTAGGAGGTACGGAGTTCTAAGCCCGTTCGTAATGTCGACAGCGTGATGTTCTACTCATGTCGAGTTTATTAACGTAATGTGTAACACATTCTCCTCAGACTTCCACGTCTCCAGTGCCCAAGCCGCTCGTTTCCTTCTTGAGAACCGATTAGTGTGCCTTCCTCCGCAACACAGTAAATCTTTTTTGATAGACACCTCTATATCGAAGTCATACACTCGATAAGTCTCCTGATATGAATTCTGTACACATGAGCAGTATTCAAGTATGAGGCGTAGAAGAGTTGAGCCGTGTGTCGGCTCAATATATATCGCGCTGTAAGGATTGTTCTGTGTCCTTCCATTCCATCGTTAATTGAGTCTTTCATGTTTATCGTTATGCTGCGTACGATTCTGTTGAGATTTCCCTCTGGCGGCGTGTCTGGTCTTATCGATCTTCGAGTCGAAGCTTCCTGTTAGCCTTGTGTAAGGGAATAAGATCTTTGGGGGGATGGCCGGTTGGTTGCCTAGCGGTGACGAATCGGTCGGTCGGTCGGTTTTTAAAACCGGGAATGAGAGAATGTCGTAGGATGAGACGGCGGCGTGGCGTGGCTGTGGAGAGTTGGCTGTTGTTTCGAGAAGCCGCGTGGTCTATTCTGGTGGTGCGAGGCGAGTGGAACGAGTTGACGGGACCAGGCTGTAAGCTCTTGCTGTGAGCACCCGGGGGCCACGGCTGTGGTTCCGAGTCACTACGTGGTGGGAGCGGCAACGGACGTCTTTAAATTTTCCGTTTGGAGGAGGGAATGATGGACTAGTAACTCGCCTAACCTTAGGAGTGGTATTTCGCCGCCGTGGGTGCAGAGAGGACGAGGGCTCCGGTGACAGAGCGCGTGGCTGCGTGACTGTGCCCAGTTGGGTACGCTGGCGACGTGTACACGGTCGGGTGTGAGGAACCTTTGCATCGGAGTTCACCTGCTGTTTCTCTGATAAACTGCAAGTTAAGTTGGTTAAAGGTTTAGATGTTAATTGAAGAATTTTGGTTTGTGCAACCAGCGTCTTTTCTGCCTTGTGGCCTCCTGCGTTCGGGTTTCCTCTCCCTGTCGCCGGTGTATTTATAGACAGTGATCTTTTCGGCTTCTTATTAGTACTGCCCAGTGGGAAGTGTATTTTTGGGCAGTGATTATTGTTTTAGATTACATTTTTTCTGCCTTGTGGCCTCCTGCGTTCGGATTTCCTGTCCCTGTCGCCGGTGTAATGATAGACAGTGATCTTTTGGCTTCTTATTAGTACTGCCTGGGAGGAAGTGTATTTTTGGGCAGGAATTATGGTTCCTGATTTGATTCCTCTTCCTCCCCTGGCCTCGCGTGAGGTCGATGTGATTGCTGAAAGTGAGGAGTTGTGGGTCTGTTAGTCCGCTTCTAGCCTGAGCATCCTTCGGGAGACAATTGTGGCCTCCCTTACACCCGGTCGGTTAATTATTTATATCCGAGGACATTTTGGTGGCAGGACATGGTATTAAAGTTGTTAGTTATTGCAAAATGTTAAATGGTTGTATTTTACTCTGATCGTTTTCGGCCACTGTTTAAAAAGGTTAAGTTTGCCTTTCATTGGTGGGTTTTTAAAATTACGTACCTTTAAAATTGTTAGTTATTATAAGAGGTGAATAATTCTATCTTTACTTTGATTGTTTTAATCTACTTGGCATCTTTTGAAAAAGCTAGTTCTGCCTCCCTGTTAACGAGCCCTTGTAATTTAATATCCTGTTGTGCCAAAGTGTAAAAGAAGTTGGCTCCCTACATGTTCGGTAACGAAATTGTATGCAAATTGGTGTTTTTTTTTGTTTCATTACTTGGAAAGTTTTAATTTTGTTATTAAATGCTTTATCAAAGTCTGTTTTAAGTAAAATGGCTTGGCTATTAACGGTAAAGTTTTTTATTTCATTACTTGGAAAATTTTGATTTGTTATCAAATACTTTATCAAAGTCGGTTTTAAGTAAAATGGCTTGGACGTTAACTGCGAAGTAAATTGTTTTGAAAAGGCACTCACGCCTACTAGCTTTTTTGGATCTGTTCCTGGTCAAGTGATAAAGAAATGACTTTTAATGGTTGAAGTAACCAATAAAGAAATTGTAAGTTGCAACTCGACAGTAACCAACTACTTTTGGCCCCGTTTCCCAACTGGGGGTTTTCCTTGATTAATCGTAACACCCGTCTCAAGAGTTTTTTAGGTATTTTCTGTGGAAAACGAGCTGTAGTATCGTCCGAATGAATCGAAACCTGACATCTGCTTTACTTACGGCTAAGCCTAAGAGGTCCCGCTTCCTGTCTGTGCACGTCATTCCCATATACAGAATGTTTCAAAGCCTTTGTATTAAACGTCTAGGGGTGACAGAACGTGTCATGGAGAACAACTTTTGTTGGAGATAGTGTTCACAAACGCTTCGCGGCGACAATAGGCGGCCATTAGTACTCACAAGCAGAGGGACGACGAGAAGTCACCGAAATTGCGACATGTACTAACCAGGTGTGCTGCAAACTACCTACCCCAATAAATTGATAGAGTAATTTTCAAGAAGAAAACCTTAAGATTAAGTGCCTCTGAGGGGAGTAAGATGTTTTAGAAGCGATTCAGAACTTTAATTGGCTCGATCTACCCCGTTCACGCGATGCAGATGATTGGATTACAGGCAACACACACTGCATACGGCCGTCGCAGATTGAGTACCCCTGACCCTCTCATGGGGATAACCAATAGAAACGGACGCGTAGCGTCATGAGGAAGCGACAGGGAACATTTTATCTCTCACAAAAGTCGTTCCCCGTGGCGTGATATATGATCCCACGACGTTTGATGTAGAGCTTTGGAAACAACCTGTGTATGCGTCACATTAATGACTCCAGTTGTGAGTATCTAACTCTGTAGTTGACGTTGGCACGCTTTAGCATGTTAGGAAGCGTAAAGCTTTCTACTTCTGTATATTAAGAAGTAGTTGTTAGTCTTGGAGCGGGCTAATATTTCATCGATACACAACAATTTGGTTCTACTACAGTTTTTTTTTCTTTAAGATAATATGCTTCACCTGAGACAAGTCACAAATTGTAACCAGCACTCTCCAACAAGTCTTTAGAGTGTAAGATGAAGAGCTCAATGGTGCTATTAGAAGTTATTACGAGGGTGAGTCAAATGAAAACCTTAAATATTTTTAAAAATATTATTTACTGTGCAGAAGTGGTACAAAGCTGTATCACTTTTCAACATAATCTCCCCCAAGCTCAATGAAAGTCCTCCAGCGCTTACAAAGTGCATAAATTCCTTTAGAAAAAAATTCTTTTGGTAGTCCGCGCAACTACTCATGCACCGCATGGCGTACCTCTTCATCAGAACGGAACTTCTTTCCTCCCATTGCTTCTTTGAGTGGTCCAAACATATGGAAACTTGGGGCAAGGTCTGGTGAGTATGGTGGATGAGGAAGACACCCAAAATGCAGGTCTGTGATTGTTGCAACTGTTGTACGGGCAGTGTGGGGCCTTGCATTCAAAAAATGGCTCTGAGCACTATGGGACTTAACAGCTGTGGTCATCAGTCCCCTAGAACTTAGAACTACTTAAACCTAACTAACCTAAGGACATCACACACATCCATGCCCGAGGCAGGATTCGAACCTGCGACCGTAGCAGTCGCGCGGTTCCGGACTGCGCGCCTAGAACCGCGAGACCACCGCGGCCGGCGGCCTTGCATTGTCATGTTGCAAAAGGACACCTGCTGACAGCAATCCACGTCGCTTTGATTTGATTGCAGGCCGCAGATGATTTTTTAGGAGATTTGTGTATGATGTACTGTTGACAGTGGTCCCTCTAGGCATGTAGTGCCCCAATATGACGCCTTTTTCGTCCCAAAAGAGGGTCAGCATAACCTTCCCTGCTGATGGTTCTGTTCGAAACTTCTTTGGTTTTGGTGATGCTCACTCTCTTCGTTTCCGGTTGGCGGAAGTGACCCCAGGTTTCGTCCCCAGTAACGATTCCTGCAAGGGAGACATCACCTTCTCGTTCAAAGCGCCGAAGAAGTTTTTCACAAGCATCAACACGTCGTTCTCTCATTTCAGGAGTCAGCTGCCGTGGCACACATCTTGCAGACACTTTGTCAAACTGGAGCACATCATGCACAACGTGGTGTGCTGACCCATGACTAATCTGTAAACATGCTGCAATGTCATTCAGTGTCACTCGGTGGTTTTCCTTCACTATGGCTTCAACTGATACAATGTTCTGTGGAGTCACAACTCGTTGTGCCTGACCTGGACGAGGAGCATCTTCCACTGAAGTCACACTGTTTGCGAACTTCCTACGCCATTCGTAGATTTGCTGCTGTGACAAACATGCATCACAGCACTGAACCTTCATTCGTCAATGAATTTCAATAGCTTTCACACCTTCACTACGCAAAAATCGAATAACAGAACGCTGTTCTTCCCTGGTGCAAGTCGCAAGTGGGGCGGCCATCTTTATACTGATACTGCGACGGTATGTGTGCATTTGCACTACGCTGCCACCTACAGGCCATTCTGTACGGTGCTTGTAGCACGCTTACCAACTCACAGGGTAACGGCTCGAAATTTCGATTTGTTATTACAAATTTAAGGTTTTCATTTGACTCACCCTCGTATAATCCACTGAGGCAAACCAAATATTGCTTCAAAGTCTGTAGATGACTCTCCATCCACAGGAACGAGGCACATTTTGCTCGGCAAGAAATGCTCAGTACACTACGTCAAATCTACAACTCCAACTCATGGGGCGATCGATAACAACACATTTTTCTCGGCCAATTTCGGTTGAGAAAGTGTGGAATTTATTGTGGGACGTTATGGAATATTCCTGCTTCAGCCTCTATAGTTTCAAGAAGTTCCTACAGGTGGCGGAGTTATGCGTAGCCTTCAAAATGGCGTCTGTAACGGAGGTCCGTTCCAAGCAGAAAAGTTTCATCAAGTTTCTTTCGGCGCAGATACTCACAGGCGCTTGCAGTGTGTCTGCGGACACCTGGAAATGAACAGGATCGTTGGGCGAGGCTTCTGTCATTACCGCGAAAAGGCCGCGCAGACCTGTCCGATCTCCCGCGTGCCGGCCGGCCGTACACAGTTGGAACGTGAGGCCACTCTCATTCGAGGTGATAGACGGGTCGCATTCAAACACCTCGCTGCACAACTGGACATTTCTGTTGGTACTGCTGACACATTCGTCCACCAGCTGGGATGTGTGTCCGCTGGGTACCTCACGCCTTACGGAAGACTATAAAGAGCAACGAAGGACCGCCTGTGCGGAACTGCTTGCATGTTACGAGGATGGTCGAGACAATTTTTTGCTGAACATCGTCATCGTCACAGGCGATAGAACATCGGTTCATCGCTTCCAGTCGGAAACAAAAGGGCAATCAATGGAGTCGCTCTTCACCACTTCTCCTCCGTAGCCGGCCGCTGTGGCCGAGCGGTTCTAGGTGCTTCAGTCTGGAACCACGGGACCGCTCCGGTCGCAGGTTGAATCCTGCCTCGGGTATGGATGTGTGTGATGTCCTTAGGTTAGTTAGGTTTAAGTAGTTCTAAGTCTAGGGGACTGATGACATCAGATGTTAAGTCTCACAGTGCTTAGAGACATTTCAGTTTCTACTCCGAAGAAAAAATTCAAAATAGCACTCGCAGCCAGTAAAGTCATCGCGACGCTCTTCTGAGATTCTGAAGGGGTTATTCTGTTTAATATCCTCCCCGACATAAGGCCATCCCACTGAACGGGTATTAAGTTGAAAACTAGGGTTTTGTAGCAAAAAGAGAGGGGAATAATATGGTGTATTGTAGCCCTGAATAAAAGTAACCTGCTCTCAGAAAAAAATATGTTGCATTACTGATTAAAGGCCCCAGTAACTTCCTAGGTTCACCACTAGATGTTGGTTCTTGAAACTTTATAACTAAGCTTTCTCGGGATAGCTTGCGTCTATCTTCAAGTGTCTACCAGAACAGACTTCTCAGGATCTCCCGGACTCTCTCCCAAGGGTCAAACAATTCTGTGATCGTGCGTGCTGCCCTTGTTTGTATACGTTCAATATCGCCTGCTAGTTCTATTTGGTACAGGTCCCATCCACTTGAGCAATATTCTAGCATGGGTCACACGAATGTTTTGTAAGCCATCTCCGTTTTAGACTGATTACCTTAGTCCGTTACCTGCTTTACCTACCGGTTAGCCTACGTGATAGTTCCATTTCGAATTCTTACACCCAGGTAACTGTATGATTTGTTCGATTCCAACTGTGACTCACTGATATTAGAGTCATAGGATACTACCTTTTTTTTCGTTTTGTGAACTACACAGTATGATATTTCTGAACATTTCTGGACATTTGGATCACTTTGAAATCTTATCATGATCTGTGGGTACCGATTTTGAATATTTACTTGAGAACAAATATTTCGGATCGCGTATTCCCATAAGATAGGATGTGGTGTAGAAAAAACCACTTTTGACTGTGACCTTTTGGCATGAATAGCAATAACAACTGGGGTGGAAGTACAGCCGAAATTGCCATGTAACATCACTACACGGACACAGCCGTTGCATTTTGCAGACATTCTGACACTTTGTGAAAGAAATTTCTGCCATTTGACTACAGACTACAGACTACTATTCATTTTTTTCACAATTATGATACTGGTTTCACAGCCATTTTCATGTGAAAGCTGAAATATCACAAAGTGTCCGCCATTCCTCTGGCCGGAGTGGCCGAGCGGTTCTAGGCGCTTCAGTCTGGAACCGCGGGACCGCTCCTGTCGCATGTTCGAATCCTACCTCGGGCATCGATGTGTGTGATGTCCTTAGGTTAGTTAGGTTTAAGTAGTTCCAAGTTGTAGGGGACTGATGACCTCAGAAGTTAAGTCCCATAGTGCTCAGAGCCATATGAATTTGTCCGCCATTCCTAAACACATGCCATTGTCGAAATAATACACGAGGGCTATTCGGAAAGTAAGGCACAATGGATCGCAAAATGGACACGACAGTGAAAATCCGATGAAGGTTTGCACAGATATGCTGGGCGGTGTCTCTATTCTGCCTGTCGATCACGTCACGTCTCTTTTTTTAGTTCTGGGAATACAGTGAGCACGTAAAGATGCCTAGAAAAATCGTGTCTCCCGCCAGGTACGGGTGCCCGCTGCGAGGTTTCGCCTTATTTCATGCAACCACATATAATCTACCTGTCATGCATTTCCTTCTTCTTGACAGTTCTCGGTCTCACGCTGCTGGGACAATGACACCCCTGTACCGTTTCCAATGGGAAGCGTTTGATCTCGGACTTGGTCCGATCTGATGTTCATCTCTGCTCACATGATCCGCTGGCTATGAAGACAACATTCTGGAACAGCCAACGAACAGCAGAGCAGTGCGGAGAAATGCCGGAAAGCGCAGGCGGCTGCCTTCTCCAACGAGGGCCTGAGGAAGTTGGTACAACGCTATGACAAATGTCGGAAAGTTTGGTTTAAATGGCTCTAAGCACTATGGGACTTAACATCTGAGGTCATCAGTCCCCTAGAACTTAGAACTTCTTAAACCTAACTAACCTAAGGACATCACACACATCCACGCCCGAGGCAGGATTCGAACCTGCGACCGGAGCGGTCCCGTGGTTCCAGACTGAAGCACCTAGAACCGCTCGGCCACAGTAGCCGGCGGAAGTTTTGGAAATTTGCGGTAAGGTCTTATGGGACCAAACTGCTGAGATCATCGGTCGCTAAGCCTCCACACTACTTCAATCTAAATTAAAAATGAAACTACCTTATGCTATGAACAACAGAAACACCCATGCCCGAGTGAGCACTCGAAACTCTGACGGGGGAAGGGGGGGAGGGAAGGGGGAGGAGCCGCACGGACCGTGACTAGGCGTCTCACACCGCGCGGCTACCCCGCGCGGCACAAATGTCGGACTAGCGATTATATGGACAAGTTGCTGGAAGGTGTAGCGAACTGTTTCAAATAAAACACTTTTCATTTTCACTGTGGTTTCCACTTCACCGCCAATCGGACCTTACTTTCCGGGTATCCCTCGCATATCTGGTCTTAGAAACCCGTCGTCATATTATCGGTTATGTATGCTTATCAAAGATACATAATGATGCTGACATTATGGGCAGCGAATAGACATTAACAAACTGTAACGCGTATTTGATACCATTGTATTGCTGGGACCTGCATTCATCATGTCCGTACGTCAACGTTCATTCGGTGTGAAAAATGTCAGCCTTATTATATATTTTTGATATGTAATCTTATTCCGTACTACGACGATCGGTTTATAAGGCCATATCCACGCTGAGGAGAAAAAGTCTTCAAACCAATAGCGAATAACTGTGACTCAGTTATATGCCGCACTGTCATCCATAAAAATGCCATCGCTTTTTGTCTGCAAGAGGTCTCCAAGAAGCCGAACATAATATTTACAGCCTATGATCGGTTCAGTCGGACTAGAGGACTCAGTCCATTCTGTCTGAACACAACCTACAACATTATGGAGCCAACACCAGCTTGCACTGTGCGTTGTTGACAACTTCGGTTCATAGCTTGGTGAGGTCTGCGCCACTCTTGAATCCAACCAACTGAAATCGGGACTCATCTGACAGGCCACAGTTTTCCTGTCGTCTGGGGTCCAACCAATATGGTCACGACTTCGGGAGAGGCTCTGCAGCCAATGTCGTTCAGAAAGCAATAGCAGTCGCTGCCATAGCCCATAAATGCAAAATTTCGCCCCACTGTCCCAACGGAAACGTTCGTCTTACGTCCCACATTGATTTTTAAGATTATTTCCCGTAGTATTGCTTGTCTGTTAGCACTGACAACTCCAGGCAAAGTCGCTGTTCTCGGTCGTTAAATGAAGCCCGTCAGTCACTATGTTGTACTTGCCTGAAATCTGGATTTCTCGGAACACTCTTGACGATGTGAATCTGGGAATATTGAACTCCGTAACGATTTCCGAAATGGACTATTGCATGGGACTAGCTCCAGCTACCACTCCGCGTTCAAACTCTGTTGATTCACGTCGTGCGGCCATAATCACGTCGGAAGCTTTTTCACATGAATCACCCAAGTAAAGTGACTGCTCCGTCACAGCCCTACCCTTTTATACCTTGTGTACGCGATATTACCAGCCCCTGTGTATGTCCATACCGCTATACGACTTGTATCACCTCGGTTTAACCGGTGTTAGAAACCACTCGTCGTATTGCAGGTTATGCGTACTTATCGAAGATACGTAATAAGGCTGATATTATGTACAGCGAATAAACATGAACAAACGGTAATGCGTATTTCAGAGCCAATACACCGCTGAGACCTGCATTCAACACATCCATAGACTAATGTTTATTCGTTGGCACAATGTCAAGCTTATTATACACTGAAGCGCCAAAGAAACTGGTATAGGCATGCGTATTCAAATACAGAGCTATGTAAACAGGCAGAATACGACGCTGCGGTCGGCAACGCCTGTATGAGGCAACAAGTGTCTGGCGCAGTTGTTAGATCGGGCAATGCTACTACAATGGCAGACTATCAGGACTTAAGTGAGTTTTAACGTGGTGCTATAGTCGGTGCAAGAGCGAGGGACCTGCGAAGCAGCGATGAAGTAGGGATTTTCCCGTAGGATCATTTCACGAGTGTACCGTGAACATCAGGAATCCGATAAAAGACCAAATCTCCGTAATAACTGCGGCAGAAAAAGATTCTGCAAGAACAGGACCAACGACGACTGAAAAGAATCGTTCAACGTGAGAGAAGTGCAACCCTTCCGCAAATTGCTGCAGATTTCAATGCTGGACCATCAACAAGTGTGAGCGTGTGAATCATTCAAAGAAACGTCATCGATATAGGCTTTCGGAGCCGAAGACCCACTCGTGTACTCTGGATGACTGCACGACACAAAGCTTCGACTGAGCCCGTCAACCCCGACATTGGACTGTTGATGACTGAAAACATGTTGCTTGATCGCACGAGTCTCAAATTGTGTCGAGCGGATGACGTGTACGGGCATGGAGACAAACTCAAGAATCCATGGATCCTGCATGTCAGCAGGGGCTGTTCAAGCTGGTTAAGGCTGTGTAATGGTGGTGGAATGATGGTGGACCCCTGATAAGTCTAGATACGACTCTGACAAGTGACACGTACAGAAGCATCCTTTCTGATCACCTGAATACATTTATGTCCATTGTGCATTACGAAAGACTTGGGCAATTCCAGCAGGACAACGCGACACCCCAGACGTTCATAATTGCTACAGAGTGGCTCCAGGAACATTCGTCTGAGTTTAAATACTTCCACTGGCCACCAAACTCCACAGACATGAACATTATTGAGCATATCTGGGATGTCTTGCAAAGTGCTATTCAGAAAAGACAGCCATCTCCTCTTATTCTTACGGATTTATGGATAGCCCAGCAGGATTCATGGTATCAGTTCCCTCCAGCACTACTTCAGACATTAGTCGAGTCGATGCCACGTCGTGTTGCGGCACTTCTACGTGCTCGCGAGGGCCCTATACGATACCAGTTTCTTTGGCTCTCCACTGTATATGTTTGATACGTATCCATATACTGTATACGACGACTGATTTTCACACCAGACATATGTTATTTCGACGATGACATGCTTTTAGGCATGTTGTTGTTGTTGTTGTTGTGGTCTTCAGTCCCGAGACTGGTTTGATGCAGCTCTCCATGCTACTCTATCCTGTGCAAGCTTCTTCATCTCCCAGTACCTACTGCAACCTACATCCTTCTGAATCTGCTTAGTGTATTCAGCTCTTGGTCTCCCTCTACGATTTTTACCCTCCACGCTGCCCTCCAACGCTAAATTTGTGATCCCTTGATGCCTCAAAACATGTCCTACCAACCGTCTAGTCAAGTTGTGCCACAAATTTCTCTTCTCCCCAATCCTATTCAATACCTCCTCATTAGTTACATGATCTACCCACCTTATCTTCAGCATTCTTCTGTAGTACCACATTTCGAAAGCTTCTATTCTCTTCTTGTCCAAACTGGTTATCGTCCATGTTTCACTTCCATACATGGCTACACTCCATACAAATACTTTCAGAAACGACTTCCTGACACTTAAATCTATACTCGATGTTAACAAATTTCTCTTCTTCAGAAACGATTTCCTTGCCATTGCCAGTCTACATTTTATATCCTCTCTGCTTCGACCATCATCAGTTATTTTGCTCCCCAAATAGCAAAAATCCTTTACTACTTTAAGTGTCTCATTTCCTAATCTAATCCCCTCAGCATCACCCGATTTAATTTGACTACATTCCATTATCCTCGTTTTGCTTTTGTTGATGTTCATCTTATATCCTCCTTTCAAGACACTGTCCATTCCGTTCAACTGCTCTTCCAAGTCCCTTGCTGTCTCTGACAGAATTACAATGTCATCGGCGAACCTCAAAGTTTTTACTTCTTCTCCATGAATTTTAATACCTACTCCGAATTTTTCTTTTGTTTCCTTTACTGCTTGCTCAATATACAGATTGAATAACATCGGGGGGAGGCTACAACCCTGTATCACTCCTTTCCTAACCACTGCTTCCCTTTCATGCCCCTCGACTCCTATAACTGCCATCTGGTTTCTGTACAAATTGTAAATAGGCTTTCGCTCCCTGTATTTCACCCCTGCCACCTTCAGAATTTGAAAGAGAGTATTCCAGTTAACGTTGTCAAAAGCTTCCTCTAAGTCTACAAATGCTAGAAACGTATGTTTGCCTTTTCTTAATCTTTCTTCTAAGATAAGTCGTAAGGTTAGTATTGCCTCACGTGTTCCAACATTTCTACGGAATCCAAACTGATCTTCCCCGAGGTCCGCTTCTACCAGTTTTTCCATTCGTCTGTAAAGAATTCGCGTTAGTATTTTACAGCTGTGACTTATTAAACTGATAGTTCGGTAATTTTCACATCTGTCAACACCTGCTTTCTTTGGGATTGGAATTATTATATTCTTCTTGAAGTCTGTGGGTATTTCGCCTGTCTCATACATCTTGCTCACCAGATGGAAGAGTTTTGTCATGACTGGCTCTCCCAAGGCCATCAGTAGTTCTAATGGAATGTTGTCTACTCCCGGGGCCTTGTTTCGATTCAGGTCTTTCAGTGCTCTGTCAAACTCTTCACGCAGTATCTTATCTCCCATTTCATCTTCATCTACATCCTCTTCCATTTCCATAATATTGTCCTCAAGTACATCGCCCTTGTATAAACCCTCTATATACTCCTTCCACCTTTCTGCCTTCCCTTCTTTGCTTAGAACTGGGTTGTCATCTGAGGTCTTGATATTCATACAAGTGGTACTCTTCTCTCCAAAGGTCTCTTTAATTTTCCTGTAGGCATTATCTATCTTACCCCTAGTGAGACAAGCCTCTACATCCTTACATTTGTCCTCTAGCCATCCCTGCTTAGCCATTTTGCACTTCCTGTCGATCTCATTTTTGAGACGTTTGTATTCCTTTTTGCCTGCTTCATTTACTGCATTTTTGTATTTTCTCCTTTCATCAATTAAATTCAGTATTTCTTCTGTTACCCAAGGATTTCTATTAGCCCTCGTCTTTTTACCTACTTGATCCTCTGCTGCCTTCACTACTTCATCCCTCAGAGCTACCCATTCTTCTTCTACTGTATTTCTTACCCCCATTCCTGTCAATTGTTCCCTTATGCTCTCCCTGAAACTCTGTACAACCTCTGGTTCTTTCAGTTTATTCAGGTCCCATCTCCTTAAATTCCCACCTTTTTGCAGTTTCTTCAGTTTCAGTCTGCAGTTCATAACCAATAGATTGTGGTCAGAATCCACATCTGCCCCTGGAAATGTCTTACAATTTAAAACCTGGTTCCTAAATCTCTGTCTTACCATTATATAATCTATCTGATACCTTTTAGTATCTCCAGGATTCTTCTAGGTATACAACCTTCTTTCATGATTCTTGAACCAAGTGTTAGCTATGATTAAGTTATGCTCTGTGCAAAATTCTACAAGGCGGCTTCCTCTTTCATTTCTTCCCCCCAATCCATATTCACCTACTATGTTTCCTTCTCTCCCTTTTCCTACTGACGAATTCCAGTCACCCATGACTATTAAATTTTCGTCTCCCTTCACTACCTGAATAATTTCTTTTATCTCGTCATACATTTCATCAATTTCTTCATCATCTGCAGTGCTATTTGGCATATAAACTTGTACTACTGTAGTAGGCATAGGCTTTGTGTCTATCTTGGCCACAATAATGCGTTCACTGTGTTGTTTGTAGTAGCTAACCCGGACTCCTATTTTTTTATTCATTATTAAACCTACTCCTGCATTACCCCTATTTGATTTTGTATTTATAACCCTGTAATCACCTGACCAAAAGTCTTGTTCCTCCTGCCACCGAACTTCACTAATTCCCACTATATCTAACTTTAACCTATCCATTTCCCTTTTTAAATTTTCTAACCTACCTGCCCGATTAAGGGATCTGACATTCCACGCTCCGATCCGTAGAATGCCAGTTTTCTTTCTCCTGATAACGACGTCCTCTTGAGTAGTCCCCGCCCGGAGATCCGAATGGGGGACTATTTTACCTCCGGAATATTTTACCCAAGAGGATGCCGTCATCATTTAATCATACAGTAAAGCTGCATGTCCTCGGGAAAAATTACGGCTGTAGTTTCCCCTTGCTTTCAGCCGTTCGCAGTACCAGCACAGCAAGGCCGTTTTGGTTAATGTTACAAGGCCAGATCAGTCAATCATCCAGACTGTTGCCCCTGCAACTACTGAAAAGGCTGCTGCCCCTCTTCAGGAACCACATGTTTGTCTGGCCTCTCAACAGATACCCCTCCGTTGTGGTTGCACCTACGGTACGGCCATCTGTATCGCTGAGGCATGCAAGTCTCCCCACCAACGGCAAGGTCCATGGTTCGTGGGGGGGGGGGGGGGGGGGGAGGGGGGGGGCGGGCATGTCGGACACATTTTGACAGTTCAAGTTGAACTGGAGGGTGGCTATAAAACTGGTATCATGACTGTGAAAGAAATTTACGTTCAAATGGTGGAAATTTCTTTCCAAAAAATGTAACTAACTGTGATGCCCTACGAAGGAAAACTTATTCTGACAAGTGGAAGCTCGTGGTTCTCGTGGATGTCGGACAGCGGCCGATGATATCAATAAAGAAAACGAACCACCACAGCTTTATCATCAAAGAAATTTATTTCAAATCACTAGTTTCGCCAGCACGTTGCAGAGTGTCCATTCCTGATACGCGCAATCCACGACAACTAGTATTGCATGGGTTCTGTAATACACCACTGGCCATTAAAATTGCTACACCACGAAGATGACGTGCTACAGACGCGAAATTTAACCGACAGGAAGAAGATGCTGTGATATGCAAATGATTAGCTTTTCAGAGCATTCACACAACGTTGGCCGGTATCGACACCTACAACGTGCTGACATGAGGAACATTTTCAACCGATTTCTCAAACACAAACAGCAGTTGACCGGCGTTGCCTGCGAAACGGTGTTGTGATGCCTTGTGTAGGGAGGAGAAATGAGTACCATCACGTTTCCGACTTTGATAAAGGTCGGATTGTAGCCTATCGCGATTGCGGTTTATCGCATCGCGACATTGCTGCTCGCGTTGGACGAGATCCAATGACTGTTAGCAGAATATGGAATCGGTGGGTTCAGGAGGATAATACGGAACGCCGTGCTGGATCCCAATGGCCTCGTATCACTAGCAGTCGAGATGACAGGCATCTTATCCGCACGGCTGTAAGGGATGGTGCAGTCACGTCTCGATCCCTGAGTTAACAGATGGGGACGTTTGCAAGACAACAACCATCTGCAACAACAGTTCGACGGCATTTGCAGCAGAATGTACTATCAGCTCGGAGAGCATGGCTGCGGTTACCCTTCACGCTGCATCACAGACAGGAGTGCATGCGATGGTGTTCTCAACGACGAATGGGAAAACGTCATTTTTTCGGATGAATCCAGGTTCTGTTACAGCATCGTGATGGTCGCATCCGACATCGCGGTGAACGCACATTGGAAGCGTGTATTCGTCATCGCCGTACTGGCATATCACCCGGCGTGTTAGCATGGGGTGCCACTGGGTACACGTCTCGGTCACCTCTTGTTCGCATTGACGGCACTTTGAACAGTGGACGTTACATTTCAGATGTGTTACGACCCGTGGTTCTACCCTTCATTCGATCCCTGCGAAACCCTACATTTCAGCAGGATAATGCACGACCGCATGTTGCAGGTCCTGTACGGGTCTTTCAGGATGCAGAAAATGTTCGACTGCTGCCCTGGCCAGCACATTCTCCAGATCTCTCACCAATTGAAAACGTCTGGTCAATGGTGGCCGAGCAACTGGCTCGTCACAATACGCCAGTCACTACTCTTGATGAACTGTGGTATCGTGTTGAAGCTGCATGGGCAGCCGCACCTGTACACGCCATCCAAGCTCTGTTTGACTCAATGCCCAGGCGTATCAAGGCCGTTATTACGGCCAGAGGTGGTTGTTCTGGGTAGTGATTTCTCAGGATCTATGCACCCAAATTGCGTGAAAATGTAATCACATGTCAGTTCTAGTATAATATATTTGTCCAATGAATACCCGTTTATCATCTGCAGTTCTTCTTGGTGTAGTAATTTTAATGGCCAGTAGTGGAAATGGTCCAAGAAATGAGAGCACACCTTTGTTTTATAGGTGGTGTAAGTCTTGCGCGGAAACTAGACTGCGGTGGTTCGTTTTCTTTATTCGTTCTGGCACAAGTGAATTATTAGGCTAATTTTGTCTGAGTCTACATGGTTACCTTCCTGATGGAGTGCTTAGGACTGGAGATACCGTCAGCGGAGCCCCAGTACGCCATGAGGCAGCTACAGCCGTTACCAGAATTATCGATATCGGCCGAGCATGATTACTATGCGGCCGCCCTTATCGCTGCCACCCCACCAGGCAGGGGCTGCAAGTCTGTAGTCTGTAAGGGAGGGAGCACCACACGCGAGCAGCCTTATGAAGGGTCAGGACAGACGGAGGGCTGAAGGGAGCGGCCCCAGCCTGAGGCGATAGCATCGTTCCGAGTCTCCGCCACGACCTGCCCCAACAGTACGGCTGCAGACTACGTCTCCACTAGGGCGCGCGGCCACTGTTTACTGGGGGTGCGAGGGACGACCGCACATCTGGGCTTTCTTCGCTGGGTGGTGACCGAGCCGCCACGTCAGCCACTCCGTTACCAGCTGATCCTGTCTGCAACGGCTTTCTTCGGAAACTTGTAACCTCATCCTCCTTTTCTGCAGTCAAATGCACCGACGGAAGGAACCCAAAAAATAATTAATGTAGAATAATGAATTGTCGGGAATAGGTTTGTCTCGGTAGCATATTTAAGTGATTAACATTGCAAGATCACAGGTTACTATAGGCGCGAGGTAAGTCATTGCAAATGTGAAATGCTGGCACGTTAATAACCGGTGTAACCTAAGGAATGTTGAATACAAGCATGCAAACGTACATGCTTTGTGCTATACAGCTGCCTTAGGCCAGTTTGTGGGACGGAGTTCTACGTCTACATCTACGTGAATACTCTGCTATTCACAATAAAATGCCTGGCAGGGGTTTCAATGAACCACGTTCAAGCTGTCTCTGTACCGTTCCACTCTCGAACGGCAAACGGGGGAAAAACGAGCACTTAAATTTTTCTGTGTGAGCCCTGATTTCTCTTATTTTATCGTGATGATCATTTCTCCCTGTGTAGGTGGGTGCCAACAGAATTTTTTCGCAATCGCAGGAGAAGACTGGTGATTGAAATTTCATAAGAAGATCCTGTCGCAACGAAAAACGCCTTTGTTTTAATGATTGCCACTCCAATTCACGTATCATGTCCGTGACACTATCTCCCCTATTTCGCGATAATACAAAACGAGCTGCCCCTCTTTGTACTTTTTCGATGTCATCCGTCAGTCCCACCTGATGCGGATGCCACACCGCACAGCAATACTCCAGAATAGGACGGACAAGCGTGGTGTAAGCAGTATCTTTAGTAGACCTGTTGCACCTTCTAAGTGTTATGCCAATGAATCACATTCATTGGTTTGCTCTACCCACAATATTATCTATGTGATTGTTCCAATTTAGGTTATTTGTAATTGTAATCCCTAAGTAATTAGTTGAATTTACAGCCCTCAGATTTGTGTGACTTATCGCGTAATCGAAATTTAGCTGATTTCTTTTAGTACTTATGTGAATAACTTCACACTTTTCCTTATTCAGGGTCAATTGCCACTTTTCGCACCATAAAGATATCTTATCTAAATCATTTTGCAAGTCGTTTTGATCATCTGATGAGTTTACAAGACGGTAAATGACAGTATCATCTGCAAACAATCTAAGACGGCTACTCAGATTGTCTTCTATGTCGTTAATATAGATCAGGAACAATAGAGGGCCTATAACACTTCCTTGGGGAACGCCAGATATTACTTTTGTTTTACTCGATGACTTTCTGTCTATTACTACAAACGGTGACCTTTCTGACAGGAAATCACAAATCCAGTGGCACAACTGAGGCGATATTCCGTAGGCACGCAGTTTGGTTAGAAGACGCTTGTGAGGAACGGTGGCGAAACCCTTCTGGAAATCTAAAAATATGGAATCAATTTGACATCCCCTGTTGATAGCACTTATTAATTCATGAGTATAAAGAACTAGTTGTGTTTCACAAGAACCATATTTTCTGAAACCGTGCTGACTACGTGTCAGTAAATCGTTTTCTTCGAGGTACTTCTTAATGTTCGAATACAGTATATGTTCCAAAACCTTTAGTGATATGGGCCTGTAATTCAGCGGATTACTCCTACTTCCCTTTTTGGGTATTGGTGTGACTTGAGTAATTTTCCAGTCATTAGGTACGGATCTTTCTGTGAGCGAGTGGTTGTATATAATTGGTAAATATGGAGCTACTTTATCGGCATACTCTGAGAGGAACCTGGCTGGTATACAATCTGGACCGGATGCCTTGCCTTTATTAAGTGATTTAAGCTGCTTCGTTACTCCGACGATATTACTTCTATGTTTCTCATCTTGGCAGTCGTTTTTGATCGGAATTCAGGAATATTTACTTCGTATTCTTCGGTGAAGGAGTTTCGGAAAACCGTGTTTAATAACTCTGCTTTAGTGGCACTGTCATCAGTGACTTCACCGTTGTTATCGCGCAGTGAAGGTATTGATTGCATCTTGCCACTAGTGTGCTTTATGTATGACCAGGATCTCTTTGGGTTTTCTGCCAGACTCCGAGACAGAGTTTCGTTGTGGAAATAATTAAAAGCTTCTGGCATTGAAGTACGCGCTATATGTCGAACTTCTGCAAAACTTTGCCAATCTTCGGGATTTTTCGTTCTTTTAAATTTGGCATGCTTTTTTCGTTGCTTCTGCAACAACGATCTGACCCGTTTTGTGTACCACGGGGGATCAGTATCATCACTTCCACGCCTGTTGCACTTGGTCAGTCCATACAGGGACGGTTAATGCTGTTTGTGGATGACGCTGGAGTTGTCGCCCGATGATGTCCCACACGTGCTCCATTGGAGACAGGTCTGGCGATCGAGTAGGCCAAGGCAACATGTCGACACTCTGTAGAGCATCTTGCAACAGCTATATTTGGGAGAGCATTATCCTGCTGGAAATCACTTCCTGGAATGTTGTTGATGAATGGTTGTACAACAGCTTGAATCACCAGATTGACGTACTGATTTGCAGTTAAGACCGTGGGATAACCTCGAGACTGCTCCTGCTGTAATACGAAACCGTACCGCACACCATAGCTCCAGGTGTAGGTCCGGTGTGTCTAGCACTCATACAGGTTGGTTGCAGGCCCTCAACTGGCCTTTTTATAACCAACAGACCGCCATCGATGGTATCGAAGGAGAACCAGCTTTCATCAGGGAACACAACAGACCTGCATCCCGCTCAACAGTGAGTTCTGAAGTCGCAGATGACGGTGGTTTGGGGTCAATCGAATGCGCACGAGAGGGCGTGTGGCTCGTGTGAGCGGTGTGGTCAGTGCTTTTCTGAGAAGATCGATGGTGTCAAGGTGCCAGCGAAGATGCCATGCAACGTTTAGTCTGAAAGTTTCGTCAAACAGGATCGTAAACACAGCATGAAGTTTTGTTACCTGCGAAATTTTTTTAAAAAAGTTTGTGTCATTTAGGGACTCTTCTTTCCAAATACAACATGCTTTGTTTTTGTTCAGCAGTTAGCCCGCATCTCGTGGTCGTGCGGTAGCGTTCTCGCTTCCCACGCCCGGGTTCGATTCCCGGCGGGGTCAGGGATTTTCTCTGCCTCGTGATAGCTGGGTGTTGTGTGCTGTCCTTAGGTTAGTTAGGTTTAAGTAGTTCTAAGTTCTAGGGGACTGATGACCATAGATGTTAAGTCCCATAGTGCTCAGAGCCATTTTTTTGTTCAGCAGTTAGCAGTCGTGGCATGAATTTGGCAGCCACTCTTTTCACTCCCAAACGGTTCGCCTATTTTTTTGAATGGTCCGTCGTCGACCTTCGTTGATGGTTGCACGAATGTTTTCAACATTTTCATGTGTGTGGGCCGTGGAAGGACGGCCATATTTGAAACGGAAAAATCACTCAGACACTTCAGCTTTCCCCATAGCATCGTTCTGGTGTGTCGTTTCTAACATTTCAAGACTTGCTGTACCACTTTTTCTGAGCAAAGAGCAGAATTTCATCACTGCACGCTGTTCACGAAAATCAGCCTTTGCAAATACGGCAATCACGCAAAAGAGTCTGCCGAAACCAGTCCTGGCCTTCTTCAGCGACGGCACTCGGCTTTTGACTCCGGAGTGTTCGCTCTACGTGCTCCTAGCGGCAAAACACGGCACTACAAAAGCTCTGCCCATCAAAAAGTTAGTTCGCTTTCTTTTGGGTATCCGTTCGTATTCCACAGAACTAAACTTGCTGACTGAGCTGAGTCTGACAAATCAGAGCTGTTGACCCAAACCGATCGCAAACATTTCGAATTTGCAGCATGGTCATAGCAAATTTTTGATTTAATCAGTCACCATACCGATTCCTCGAACAGCCGTTCGTTCCAATAAAGTTATTTGTTCGAACTGTTTTTATATTTGTTGGGACCTCCTAGTATATATGCATCGTCCAAGAGCCACTACTTTACGATTTCGCGTTTAGCAAAGGCTTTGACGATCTGACAGTTTTTCTTCTCACTAAAAACTAGCGTTAACCGAATTGCCGCCTTGTGTTCTCGGTTGGCAAACGATTGCAGTTGCTTGTCCAAATTATAAATTAATATGTCAATTTTGTCTTCCCGCAGTTGCCCTTTAAGCTATTGTTGAGCAATATATCGCAGAAAAGTGATTCATTCAGAATCTGCATCATTGTATTGAAAATAAATAATCCTCTGTGCATATCTCCTGGAATTGCTAACATTCAGCATCAACTTTTCTTAATGCCAGACTTTTGCGAATGAACTCAGTAAAGACGCACGGAAATACATTTACGAATTGTCGCACAACTAGTTAACAGAACTTTACGCGTGAACCGATAACAGATAATTAGACTGTTAACATAGTTGTGGTTCCTGCTGCCGTTGTTCAGATCGGCGTATTTCGCGAATAGTCGATAATTTTCGTGCCGTTCTCGACTACTATCCCCCTCACCCCTTCAAGGTAGTGAGCTATTTGCCAGAATCTCCGCATACATAAGAGCGCATGGGTCTTAACTGTCTGAAAATGTGTTTCTCTGTATTGATCAAATCCAGTGACGGCGAAAAGGCATTACACATGCACGAAGTAAGCAAAACTTTCAGAGGTCTGCGCCATAAACTGTGAACCCCTAGGCGATTCGAGCGTCTGCAGAAATATCTAAAAATGCGTTCCGGGCTGAGTACAATGCAGACGCCTCGCCCTCCTTCCCACGAGTTTCTTCAGCGGCTTGGATTGAAACCAATCACGGGTCGGACCCGGCCCGCGGGCCGCCTGTTGCCCGCCCGTTCTCTAAGCGAACTCTGGAAGCTGGAGCTTCGTTACACAAATTTTGACAAAACGTTTTGATTTTTGTTTGCAGCTGATGATGTGGCTATAAGCCACGAAACCGGTAGTGTCTTAATGAAATTGTTTCAAGATACAGCTGTTTGCGGAGTTCTTGCTGCAAAATGTACTACCACAGCTACGGATGTCCCCACCACAGAGTGATTTGAATGCCACTGTAGTAGGGGAGGCTTTCATTTCCAGCTAACGCCTACACTATGGGCGACGTGTCATTGGAAACAGTAACTACTACAAAATACGCAGGAGTAACCATCAGGAATGAACTATTCTTGTGGCCTGCGTTTCTAAGCCGTGTTCCATAATAATTGCATCTAGGAGCTAACAGGTGAATCTAAAAACTTCAACTAACGTTATGAGCTTCTTAAGAGTGTAGGTTTACTGCTTAATAACAAAAATACGGAGACAGTAGTATTTTAAGGTGCCGTTAAATTTGAGTGATGTTGGAAAATCGGCCGTGAACTAAGTAAGTTGGCCGCTTACATCAGGTAAGTGGAGTGGCCACAGCGGGATTAGTCGATGTGAGAGAGGTATGCTTTATTATTTGCTTCGAATACAGATACGCAGATGTGCGCGACTTGTACCGATTAGGTGCTATGGTATAAATTTCCAACACAAGTAACATTTATTCGGGAAAGCGCATTAATAGAGACGGTCGTCTTAAAATGTGGTTCATATTGTCATGAACTGTTTTGTACTAGTGTAGTGTAATGGTTAGCGTTATTGACTGGTGTGCTCTCTCTCTCTCTCTCTCTCTCTCTCTCTCTCTCTTCTCCCCCCCCCCCCTCTCTCTCCATATATATATATATATATATATATATATATATATACCCAGTGTGGTTGATAGATCCGCAACCGAGCGCCTTACCAGGTGGCGGATAAGGGCATGCCTCCTATCAAAATTTGTGCACTACAAGAATCAAGATTCCCAGATCATTTCAACACGGAACTACAGAATATACAAGGGAAAACTATCTGTACACAGGTAGAACCACAGGCTCTATGGCACAGGATTCGCATTACACAGGACGTTCACAGACGCAGTAATAGTCTTAAACATCGCATAACGAAAGAATCAGCACACTGACAATTAAGTCGGCATACACGATAATAAACGCACACGAACCAACAAATGACCACAACAGGAAGCACCCGGACGCCGTTGAGGACTTTTGGACAGTAATGGGGGAGACAATCAAAAAAATACCTACACACCGAGCTAAAATTATTCTAGGAGACTTCAACGCAAAACTAGGAAAAAGAACAAAAGTAGACACATTACTGGAAGATACACACCAAACCGTGACACAAACCAAAACGGGAGACACCTGACAGAATTCTGCCAGATCCATGACCTCAAAGTCATGTCAACGAACTTCAAGGAGCCCATACAAAAACTAACCACATGGAAAGTACCAATTGGCAAGAGAGAATGACAGATAGACCACGTCATAATACAAAGAGAAGGGCAGAGCGAAATCAAGAACATCAACACACGAAAGGGCTTCTTTGACTCGGATCACCACCTACTACAGATAAAGACACGCCTAATCCCTAAGAGGAAACACCAGAAAACTGAGATCATTAAACCAGACCCAGAATATCTAACACTCAACCAAAAGAAAGCACTGGAGAAAACTAAGAAAGGAAAACGCAAAACTGGGAACAGCTATCAGGAAAACTTCAGGAAGCCATGAAATTAGCAGTAGCATCGAGAACCAGGAAACACCGTTGGTGGAACCACACATGTGACCTGGCAATCGAAAGACGAATCAACAAATGGAAGAAGTTCAATAGCAACAAGATACCAGAAAACTGGAGAGATTTTTCAGGTCAAAGAAAGGACAAGTAAAATTATCCGTAAAGAAAAACGAAACTACGACAAACAGAAACTAGAAGAGATAGAAGCAGACATCACAAGGAACAATACGAGGAATTTCTACAGGACGTTCAGAGAAAACATGATGAAATACCAAGCACCGAACCTCTACCTTCGTCGACCGGACGGCACACTAGAGACCAATAGCAGGAACAACTGTAACCTCCTAGCGAAGTTCTTCGAGAAACTCCTAAGCGCAGAATCACCAACAGATAGTCCGCAGCTCGTGGTCGTGCGGTAGCGTTCTCGCTTCCCGCGCCCGGGTTCCCGGGTTCGATTCCCGGTGGGGTCAGGGATTTTCTCTGCCTCGTGATGACTGGGTGTTGTGTGATGTCCTTAGGTTAGTTAGGTTTAAGTAGTTCTAAGTTCTAGGGGACTGATGACCATAGATGTTACGTCCCATAGTGCTCAGAGCCATTTGAACCGTTTGAACCAACAGATAAACTGGACACGGAGGAAGCCGCACCAAACCTAGATAGCTAACCGCCATTGATAGAAGAAGTAAGAGAAATCAACAAGAACCTCAAGAACAATAGAGCACGAGGAGAGGATGGAGTCATCGCGGAGTTCTGGAAGCTACAAGATCCGGATCTCACAGAACACATACACAACATCATGAAACAGATTGTTGTTGTAGTGGTCTTCAGTCCTGAGACTGGTTTGATGCAGCTCTCCACGCTATCCTGTGCAAGCTTCTTCATCTCCCGGTACCTACTGCAGCCTACATCCCTCTGAATCTGCTTAGTGTATTCATCTCTTGGTCTCCCTCTACGATTTTAACCCTCCACGCTGCCCTCCAATACTAAATTTGTGATCCCTTGATGCCTCAGAACATGTCCTACCAACCTATCCCTACTTCTAGTCAAGTTGTGCCACAAACTCCTCTTCACCCCAATCCTATTCAGTACCTCCTCATTAGTTATGTGATCTACCCATCTAATCTTCAGCACTCTTCTGCAGCACCACATTTCGAAAGCTTCTATTCTCTTCTTGTCCAAACTAGTTATCGTCCATGTTTCACTTCCATACATGGCTACACTCCATTAAAATACTTTCACAAACGACTTCCTGACACTTAAATCTACACTCAATGTTAACAAATTTCTCTTCTACAGAAACGCTTTCCTTGCTACTGCCAGTCTACGTTTTATATCCTCTCTACTTCGACCATCATCAGTTATTTTGCTCCCCAAATAGCAAAACTGCTTTACTACTTTAAGTGTCTCATTTCCTAATCTAATTCCCGCAGCATCACCCGACGTAATTTGACTGCATTCCATTATCCTCGTTTTGCTTTTGTTGACGTTCATCTTATATCCTCCTTTCAAGACACTGTCCATGCCGTCTAGCTGCGCTTCCAAGTCCTTTGCTGTCTCTGACAGAATTACAATGTCATCGGCGAACCTTAAAGTTTTTATTTCTTCTCCATGGATTTTAATACCTGCTCCGAATTTACTTATGTTTCCTTTACTGATTGCTCAATATACAGATTGAACAACATCGGGGAGAGGATACAACCCTGTCTCACTCCCTTCCCAACCACTGCTTCCCTTTCATGTCCCTCGACTCTTATAACTGCCATCTGGTTTCTGTACAAATTGTAAATAGCATTTCGCTTCCTGTATTTTACCCCTGCCGCCTTCAGAATTCGAAAGAGAGTATTCCAGTCAACACTGTCAAAAGCTTTCCCTAAGTCTACAAATGCTAGAAACGTAGGTTTACCTTTTCTTAATCTAGCTTCTAAAATAAGTCGTAGGGTCAGTATTGCCTCACGTGTTCCCATATTTCTACGGAATCCAAACTGATCTTCCCCAAGGTCAGCTTCTACTAGTTTTTCCATTCGTCTATGAAGAATTCGCGCTAGTATTTTGCAGCCATGACTTATTAAACTGATAGTTCGATAATTTTCACATCTGTCAACGCCTGCTTTCTTTGGGATTGGAATTATTATATTCTTCTTGGAGTCTGAGGGTATTTCGCCAGTCTCATACATTTTGCTCACCAGATGGTAGAGTTTTGTCAGGACTGGCTCTCCCAAGGCTGTCAGTAGTTCTAATGGAATGTTGTCTACTCCCGGGGCCTTGTTTCGACTTAGGTCTTTCAGTGCTCTATCAAACTCTTCACGCAGTATCATATATCCCATTTCATCTTCATCTACATGCTCTTCCATTTCTATAACATTGCCCTTAAGTACATCTCCCTTGTATAGACCCTCTATATACTCCTTCAACTTTTCTGCTTTCCCTTCTTTGCTTAGAACTGGTTTGCCATCTGAGCTCTTGATATTCATGCAAGTAGTTCTCTTTTCTCCAAAGGTCTCTTTAATTTTCCTGTAGGCAGTATCGATCTTCCCCCTAGTGAGATAAGCCTCTACATCCTTACATTAGTCCTCTAGCCATGCCTGCTTAGCCATTTTACACTTCCTGTCGATCTCATTTTTCGAGACGTTTGTATTCCTTCGTGCCTGCTTCATTTACTGCTTTGTTATATTTTATCCTTTCTTCAATTAATTTCTTCTGTTACCCATGGATTTCTACTAGCTCTCGTCTTTTTACCTACTTGATCCTCTGCTGCCTTCACTACTTCATCCCTCAGAGCTACCCATTCTTCTTCTATTGTATTTCTTTCCCCCATTCTTGTCAATTGTTCCTTTATGCTCTCCCTGAAACTCTGTACAACTTCTGGTTTAGTCAGTTTATCCAGGTCCCATCTCATTAAATTCCCACCTTTTTGCAGTTTCTTCAGTTTTAATCTACAGTTCATAGCCAATAGATTGTGGTCAGAGTCCGCATCTGCCGCTGTAAATGTCTTACAATTTAAAACCTGGTTTCTAAATCTCTGTCTTACCATTATATAATCTATCTGAAACCTGTCAGTATCTCCAGGCTTCTTCCATGTATACAACCTTCTTTCATGATTCTTGAACCAAGTGATTAAGTTATGCTCTGTGCAAAATTCTACCAGGCGGCTTCCTCTTTCATTTCTTATCCCAAATCCATATTCACCTACTACGTTTCCTTCTCTCTCTTTTCCCACTACTGAAATCCAGTCGCCTATGAGTATTAAATTTTCGTCCCCCTTCACTATTTGAATAATTTCTTTTATTTCATCATACATTTATTCAATTTCTTCATCACCTGCAGAGCTAGTTGGCATATAGACTTGTATTACTGTCGTAGACGTCGGCTTCGTGTCTGTCTTGGCCACAACAATTCGTTCGCTGTGCTGTTTGTAGTAGCTTAGCCGCATTCCTATTGTTTTATTCATTATTAAACCTACTACTGCATTACCCCTATTTGATTTTGTATTTATACCCCTGCATTCACCTGACCAAAAGTCTTGTTCCTCCTGCCACCGAACTTCACTAATTCTCACTATATCCAACTTTAACCTATCCATTTCCCTTTTTAAATTTTCTAACCTACCTCCCCGATTAAGGGATCTGACATTCCACGCTCCGATCCGTAGTACGCCAGTTTTCTTTCTCCTGATAACGACGTCCTTCTGAGTAGTCCCCGCTCGGAGATCCGAATGGGGGACTATTTTTACCTCCGAAATATTTTACCCAAGAGGGCGCCATCATCATTTATCCATACAGTAAAGCTGCATGCCCTCGGGAAAAATTACGGCCGTAGTTTCCCCTTGCTTTCAGCCGTTCGCAGTACCAGCACAGTAAGGCCGTTTTGGTTAGTGTTACAAGGCCAGACTAGCCAATCATCCAGACTGTTGCCCCTGCAACTACTGTAAAGACTGCTGCTCCTCTTCAGGAACCACACGTTTGTCTGGCCTCTCAACAGATACCCCTCCGTTGTGGTTGCAATTACGGTACGGCTATCTGTATCGCTGAGGCACGCAAGCCTCCCCACCAACGGCAAGGTCTATGGTTCATGGCGGGGGATGAAACAGATATGGGAAACAAAAGAGATACCGAAAGAATAGCGCACAGCACTGATACACCCTCTGTACAAACAGACCACCTGATTGGCGAATACCAGGCTGAGTTTCGTAGACATAGGTCGTGCGCTGAACAGATATGGAACCTTAAGATGATACTGCAACTCAAACAGAACATAAACATCACTTCAAGAAGGCGCACGACTCAATAGACAGAGAAACCCTCTTTAAAATCCTGAAAGAATACAGAGTAGATAGGAAGACACTAATCATAATTCAGCAAACACTAACGAACACGACATCAAAAGTCAGTTCTGTGGAGAGTTCTCAGAACTGTTCGAAATCAGAACGGGAGTCAGGCACGCGACGGCCTTTCGCCATTGCTGTTCAACATAGTGCTGGACAAAATAGTGAAGAAATGGGAAAAGACACAGAAAGGAGTCCTTTTAGGAAAAGTAAGAGTCAGGTGTCTAGCGCAACGGTACGAGAAACAGAAACAAAAAGAGCCATAAAGGAACTACGCGAAATATCAGTCAAGACCGTACTACAAATATCATACGAGAAAACACAGTCCATGAGCACCCAAAAACATCCATCACTACACACAAAATATGGGACACTACACAGAACAGAAAATTTCAAGTACCTGGGAGAAACAGACCAAATCAGGAAACGAAGATTACAGTTTTACGAACACCTCAGCAGAATGGCACCACATAAGATAACGAGAGAGATTTTGGACTGGGTTAGCACAAAGGAAAAACAACAAATGGATGAATGAAGTAAGAAATGACGTGGAACAACTCAATATTACACAGGAAACAACAGAAAACAAAACACACCTTAGGAACCTGATCAGAAGAAACAAACTACAGAGACACCACACAACAAATGAACACAATTGGCCGAACAGAGACGAGAGAACACAGCCAGAGGCTGAAGGAACACTGGGCGAACAGGAAGGAAGAGAAACAGGACCTGAAGTTGACCGAAGAGCGGAAGCAGAAAGACAGCACACGAATGAGGCAAGTTTGGGCAGAACGTAAAGAGAAACCAACAGGTTCAAATGGTTCAAATGGCTCTGAGCACTATGGGACTTAACATCTGTGGTCATCAGTCCCCTAGAACTTAGAACTACTTAAACCTAACTAACCTAAGGACATCACACACATCCATGCCCGAGGCAGGATTCGAACCTGCGACCGTAGCGGTTGCGCGGTTCCAGACTGTAGCGTCTAGAACGGCTCGGCCACTTCGGCCGGCTGATAATCTTCATCGTCGCTTCACTGCCGTTGAAGTCTCCACCGTTTCCCTGCCAAGGGACCCTCACGAGGTACTATCACCCGGGCCAGGAGAACCAAGGTTTTCTAACGAGGTGTTACTCCTCCCCCTCCTCCTTTTTCAACAAAAACACTCCCGCAAGGAACGACACATTAATACATAACAACATATACAGACACTCACACACTAACACACACACAAGGCAAATGAAAAATATGAAACCACGCACACAACACAAACGGAAGCCGAAAAATAAATACACAGCAACAGTTGGAAACACTACACACACATGTTGATCACAAAATGAAAAGTGCAAGTGATGTGTTGTCATAAATGTGGGTGAGTAAACAGCGATAATCGGCCAGCTGGAGCATGGGGACCGAAGGAACACATCTCCAGGATTACGTGTATGGATTAACAACATTAAAAATCGTAAGTAACTCCAGACGACCCCACGAAACTTGTACTACAAAATTTGTTTCTTATCTGAAAAACAAGAGAAAAACATGAGAAAATGATGTAACGTTGTAACATACTGTAACTACTACGTAATACAAGAAACGTTTATTACATGCTTCATAAATAAAAGAAGCGAAACGCGTATGGTAAGAAACTGCCTTTCATTTAGCTGAAAATGACGGAACATACCTCCATGAATTCATGAAATATGTTATTTTTGTATTTCTGGAATATTTGATGTTTGTATGAACAGCTGTATTCTCCGTCTATGAAGTCAGTTCTGTTCTGGATGTATGCTGACGTTAGTAACTGTCGCGCTTTCAGTGCTACTTTATTGAGGACCCTGCCTTCGAAGCTAGACTTCATTATGGTTTCAGTGTGAAAATATTTATAGCAAGGAATATGAAACTAAACTAAGGTTGTTGTAATACGATGCAATTAGTAGAACATAAGACATTCAAAACAGAAAGTACAAAATTGTGAACTTGTCTCATGTTGTGTATAAGTACAATTACTGTTATTCATCATTTAACCATCCGCTCATATAATCAACACAGCACCTCGTCAGGCAGTTAGCTGTCACATGTTTGGGGTTGCTGGAGGTGGCAGCAATCCGAAACAACGAATAGTCCACACTAAGTGTTCCGAATTGTGCCTATTTTTAACGAACAGTATTCGGCGGAACTTACTGATTTATGTAGGTTACCAATTAATAATGAGGTCGGTACATGTGCGGCCCTAGGGTCTGGCTCTTGAGCTAAAATGTTTGATGACCACTGATCTGGAGCGACCTAAAGTGCAGTGACCACATAAAACAAATTGTAGGAAAAGCAGATGGTAGGCTGAGAGTCACTGAAAAATCCTTAAGGGAATGTAATTCATCCACGAAGGAAGTTGCTTACGAAGCACTTATTTGACTAATTCTTGAGTATCGATCGTCAGTCTGGAATTCTCGCCACTTCGGATACATAGAACAGACAGAAAAGCTCCGACGAAAAGCCGTGTCACGGGATCGTTTAGTAGGCGCGAGAGCATTACGGAGACGCTCGACAAAACTCTGGGGCAGACGCTATGACAAAGTCGTTGTCAACCCGGTGAGGTTCACTGTTTGAATTCAGAGAGCGTACATGTCGGCAGGAGTTGGGCAACTTTCTGCTTCTTCCCACATACGACTCGCGAATTAACCACAACGAATAAATCCAATATTTTGAGCTAATATGGAGCTTAACCGACAACCATTCTCCCCCCGCGCCAGTCGCGAATGGAGAGTCCTACCACAAGGATTCGTTTCCAACCTTGTGACCAGCGTGGGATTGCGTTGCAGAGCATGCACTGAGGTCCGTGGTGATCACACACCCTATTGAGAATCACGTCCCACCTTTTGTAATGTCCCGGGGACCCACTATGAATCGCGGTGGCGTCCGTGTGACAACTCTCTTTGAATAACAGCGTTATGTGTTTTCGCTTCATTGTGTATTTCTTTCAGTTGCCTTCTGTACTGCACTGTACTGCACTGTACTGTACTATAGTGTATCCGTTGTTTCTATATAATGTCCAAGTTTAATCGACCTGTCTTATCTGGCAGTGACAAACCATGCAAAAGCTATTTTCGTCCTTAGGTTGTGCATACCAGTGCATCTTACAGTGTTGAATCTTGTATCAATTACTTGAATTAACCCAACGTGTTAAGGGTTCCAGAAGGATGATGAGTACTCAAGAATCAGTCCAATAAGTGTTCTGTAAGCAACTTCCTTCGTGGGTGATTGGCATTTCCTGAAGACTCTTTCCATCAATATCAGCCTGCCTCCTGTTTCTGCTGCAGTTTGTTTTATGTGGTCAGTCCATTTTAGGTCGCTCCAGATGGGTGCTTCTACGTATTTTATAGTATTTACTAATTCCAAGGATTTATCGTCAATAGTGTAATTGTTCTGGCAAGATGAAATTACCCCCTATTGCAACAGCATAATAGACAAACTCACCTGAAATGTTCTACATGTTTTCTCTGGACTTCCTGAAGACCACTTTTGACAGGTTGTGGCGTTATCTGTGCTTCGATTCGACTGATACGTCTGACGCCCCGTTCGATATAGCAACAGTACTCCAAAAATTCAATTAGTGGATTTCATCAGTGTAATGTGATGAGTTTGGTGACTGCCTTTTATTCCAGGTAATTGGTCCCGACGTTCACTTGTGCTGTCACGTTTTATAGCTATGTGCAAGACCAAAATGTTTTAACAGATCAGAATTTATTTTTTAAATAACAACTGGATGATTATCATCGGAAGTGTTTGTACTCTGTTCCCAAACTAAAATACTTCGGATTGCACAAAAATAAAAAAAAATGTCGGACTACTTGGCATATCATAACATGAAGTCACTCTGAAGTGACTCTTGGCGACTATACAAAATGTACTTAAAGACGTCTCTCTCCCCGTTAGTTTAAGGGATGTAGTGCCGCACACGAATTATAAAACTGTATTTATTAATAAAAATACGGTAGCTCATTCTTGTTTTATGCTAATACTGACTTACAAGAAGTTTCCTGTTGCATATGAGATCTCCTCGATTGTAACTTAAAGCATTAGCAAACTTTCTTGAGTTCACTACTATACCCTAAAACCAGTCTGTGATTTAGGATTATAAAAAAGTGAAATTTTCAAGAAATTTAAAAGGTCTGGGATTTTGTGCATCTAGTGTCTTATGTCAAAGGAATAATTGTGCTGATTCTGAAACTGCTCTCTCATTTTGTGGGTATGTGATTATTTCAAAGTTACGGAGACTTGACAGTCTGATTAATATTTTAGTAAGATTAGCTGAGCTGGTGCCTTTGGATTACAGTAGTATGTGGAAATCAGGGTTCTGCTTTCTTCCAGGATCTACTCAATACATGTCTCTTTTTCCGAATCAGTCATTTAAATGAATGTCAGTTTTAAGCTACAGCTTCGTTTGTTCACACGAGAAAGAATTTTGAAATTAGTCACATGAGCTGCTCCCCCATAAAACCTATTATTCAC
This sequence comes from Schistocerca piceifrons, assembly GCF_021461385.2. Classification (NCBI taxonomy): domain Eukaryota; kingdom Metazoa; phylum Arthropoda; class Insecta; order Orthoptera; family Acrididae; genus Schistocerca; species Schistocerca piceifrons. The sequence goes on along the minus strand of NC_060144.1, from coordinate 401,496,621 downwards.
TATGGTATTTAGTTTCTATCGCCCTTGATTTCAACATTCAGAATATGATTTCTTTCAAGAATCCTAAAATACAATTTCGGAAGGGTTATACTGTATCAATGGAATCAGAAAATAATCTTCGTAAAGTTCAAAGAGTTTCCAGAATGAGAAGTTTGTTGTTAAGTATCGCCATCGAGTTTTCTTAGATAAACGGTTGTGAAATAATACCACAAGGTTCATTATCGTCTCATATCTGTCTTCCGTATCTTCTGCACTACCTTTCAAAAAATGAGTTAACGAATTTCCACAGCCTTCCTATAGAATGTTTGCATTGGGTTGGTGCATAAGTTCATGGCATTTCTCCATAAATTTAACAAAACACAACACGCGTACATAGCAGACACTTTAGTCATCAGAAATATATATTCTTCTTCGCTATTTGCAACAACCTGCCAGCGCTGGTATAACTTTTCGATTCCGCTACTGTAGAAATCACAAGTAGAAGGAGAACTCGTCGAGCCATGTTCAGAGGACATTTTCATACAGAAAGAAGGTTCCTTGAAGGTTGTTCGATAGAGAGCGGAAAAGGTGAAAATCTGAGCACACAAGATCAGGTAAAATTGGTGCGGAATAACTTCCCAATCAATTTCTGTGTTATCTTTTTTGCAGGGTTAACAAAACGGGGACGGGTGTTATCATGGAGAAATAGCACTTCACGTAATCTTCCTGGTCGTTCTTGGATGCGTTAACAAGACCTCTCAGTTGTTGGCAATAAATGTCACCAGTGATGGATACACCTCGGGGAAGCAATTCGTAGTACACCATACCATCACTGTTCCACCTAATGTGTAACATTATCTTTTGTGGATGCATGCAGGTCTTTGTACAGCGAGTTGCTACTTTGTTTGGGCTCAATTATTCCTTTATTTTTGTTAGCTTAAAGGTACCATTTCTCGTCACTAGTAACGATACAGCCAATGGCCTTGCGGCAGTGGTAACACCGGTCCCTGTCAGATCACCGAAGTTAAGCTCTGTCGGACTGGGCTAGCACTTGGATGGGTGATCATCCGGTCTCCCGAGCGCTGTTGGCAAGCGGGGTGCACTCAGCCCTTGTGAGGCAAACTGAGGAGCTACTTGATTGAGAAGTAGCGGCTCCGGTCTCGGAAACTGACTTACGGCCGGGCGAGCGGTGTGCTGACAACGTGACCCTCCATATCGGCATCCGGTGACGCCTGTGGGCTGAGGATAACACGGCGGCCGGTCGGAACCGTTGAGCCTTCATTGCCTGTTCGGGCGGAGTAACGATACAGGACGGAATGGCCAATGTTGTTCACGAGCCAACTGATGGCGAGCAAGCAGACATGCATATACGGCCATCCGCTGGTCTGTACGCTGGTCTGTATGATTTTGGCTTAGAGAATGCGGTAACCGTTTACTCGATTTTTGAACCTTCCCTATTGCATTCAAATGTTGCAAGATGGGGGAATGATCACAGTTCATCACATTTGCCAGTTCTCGAGATCACTGACATTGATAATTGTAGTTCAATGAGTTTAAGCCTTGAAGATCTTCGTGAACGTGGAGAGTCACTAATGTCAAAATCATCCCCCTTAAAAGGAGAACACCATTTCCTTGCGGTGCTGTGTGCAGTGACATTATCCCCATACACGGCCGGCCGCTGTGGTCGAGTAGTTCTAGGCACTTCAGTCCGGAACCGCGCGACCGCTACGGTCGCAGCTTCGAATCCTGCCTCGGGCATGGATGTGTGTTATGTCCTTAGGTTAGTTAGGTTTAAGTAGCTCTAAGTTCTAGGGGACTGATGACCTCAGAAGTTAAGTCCCATAGTGCTCAGAGCCATTTGAACCCATACAGGCTGCAAATGTTTCTGGCTGCCTGAGAACAGAAGAATATGTCGGAAATCTTCCGATTTCTCCACTTAGCACTACATTTTCCGCAAACGACAAAATGACATTATGTAAACTCCAATAGCAATAGTGAACTGCAAATGGAAATGACAATCGATAGATAAATCTCGAGCAACAAAATTATGCACCAACCTAATACATTGTTAATATTCTTCTGATTTTTGGCGGACTGTAAACTATATCGCTAACTATTTGTTTCTTATAGAACAGGATGAGTTACCTGCTGATTAAAGCACAAAGGAATTCTGTTTCAGCCGTTTATTTCGCAAGAAGTCCGAAAACAGCCCTCATTGGTAACTGCCTCGTGTCTTTTTTTTTTGCCACGAAGGCCCGCCATATATCATCAATTCCCCTCGACGTCCTGTGCTTTGTCTTCTGTTTCTCCTTTTTTCCCTCCGAGAGCATCCATTCTGAGTCTTGATAGCTCCATCTGTCAACTGGCCTTAGCATGGCAGGTCCTACTCGTTTCCCTTTCAATGTTTTATCTTTGGTCGCAGTGCACTTTTCTTCCGTACTATTTCTTAGCAACATATTTACCCTGCTGGTATATTTATACCCATTTCTCCCTCTGACATTATTTTGTCTGTTTTCTGTATAAAATACCAGATTATTGTGTCGTATATGACAGAAGACGTGAGCAACGATTTAAAGATTTTTCTGCTTAGCGAGATCACCGTACAAAATCCCATCCACCAGCGCTCTTTGTAGTTGTTCTGAAACAACGTCTGATTGTTCACAGTTAGTGAAACACAAGAGTGTTCAAAGCTTGTGTATATTGCTGACCGTATTCAAGTAGAATCTTAAAACACTTTCGATGCATGGTGCTTGGTAGGTTGCACAAATGTCATGAACGGTGTCTCATTACCTCAGGGACACTTTTCAGGTGCGTTTAAGTAATTGTACTGTCCAACCTGTGTTTGCACTTAGTCCACTATCAGCGAATCCAGGAGAGGATGAGAGTACAGACAACTGTTCAGTTACCAAATCTTGTCAACATTTGATTTACAATATGTTAACAAATCAAGATAAAAAGTTGCTGGCAAAGATTGTAGTGTACATCTTGTTTCGATTATTTCATTAGGTCACCATGATCTGCTGAGATACATAAACGCTATGAATATACTGAAAAACTCGTAAAAGTGTGTTGTACACGTACATTTTGTGCAGTATGATCCAAATCTTTTCATGGCGTGTATGTGTTTCGCAATATCATTAGCTTTTAATAAAATAATCCAAACAGAATATGAATAGCATGTTTTGTAAGTACATTTTCTAATTATTTATTAAGATGTTTTAGATTAATGTTCTTGACAAATACTAATTACTTGTTTCACGTATTCTTATCCTCTGTAGATCATAAATAAATACAGAGACAAACCATCGAGAGACAATATAAAAATTTTCAGAATATACCATTCATCCCGCCCCCCCCCCTCCTACTCCTCCCCCCCCCTCCCGAACAAAGAACTTTGCCACAGAGAGGTGACGTGCGTCTCAACGATACACAAGCCGTTCAGTTTGTCCGACGACATCGTATGGGTACCTATGGTGAGCCCAGACTGATATAAGTTTGTTGAAGAGGGCAGCCAACACGGTTTTTCAATAGCTGCAGGGGAAGTCTGGCTAATGGATTGTTATGGACTTGTAACACGGCCTCGCTGCGCCGTTACTTCGCTAAGGCTAAAACAAGGGGAAAATATCACCGTTAATTCGGCAGCTTTGCCATATGACGTCCGTCTCTGTAAACCACGCATACACTGAGGTGACAAAAATCACTATGTGCTTCTTAATATCGTGTCGGATCTCCTTTTGCACGGCGTAGTGCAGCGCAAGTCGTCCAAAGTCCCCTGCAGAAATACTGAGCCATGCTGCCTCTATAGACGCCCGTAATTGCCAAAGTGTTGCGGTGAAAAATTTTGTTCACGAGCTGACTTGTCGATTATGCCCCATAAATATTTGATGGATGTCCATTCACTCGAATTGTCCAGAAAGTTCTTCGAACCAAGCGCGAACAGTTGTGACCCAGTGTCATGGCGCATTGTGATCCATAAAAATTCCATCGTTGTTTGGGAACATGAAGTCCATAAATGGCTGAAAATGGTCTCCATGTAGCCGAACATAAACATTTCCAGTCAATCATCGGTTCAGTTGGACCATAGGACCCAGTCCGTTTCATGTAATCACAGACGCACTATTATGGAGCCACCACGGGCTTTCAAAGCGCCTTGTTGAAAACTTGGTTCCATGACTTCGTGGGGTTTGCGTCACACTCGAGCCATACCTTCAGCTCTTACCAACTGAAATCGGGACTCATCTGATCAGGCTACGGTTCTCCAGTCGTCCAGGAGAGGCGCTGCAGGCGATGTAGTGCTTTTAGCAAAGGCACTCGAGTCGGTCGTCTGTTGCCATAGCCCGATAACTTCAGATCCCCTCGAACTATCCTAACGGATAAGTTCGCCGAATGTTCCACATTGCTTTCTGTGGCTATGTCACCCAGTGTTGCTTGTTTGTTAGCACCGCCAACTCAACACAAAGGCAGCTGCTCTCGGTCTTTAAGTGAAGGCCGTCGGCCACTGCGTTGTTCGTGGTAATGCCTGATATTTGGCATTCTCGACACACTCTTCCCACTGTGGATCTCGGAACATTGAATTTCCTGATGAAATGTCCCATCTAACTACCATTCAGCATTCAAAGTCTCTTAATTTCCATCGTGCGGCCGTAATGACGCCGGAACCTTTTCACATGAATCATAAGAGTACAAATGACAGCTGCACCAGTGCAATGTCCTTACATACCTTACGTAGGCGATACTAACGCCACCTCAACGTATTCCGAAGCTCAAATAGTCCTCGCTGTTCCGTCTCCGTGCCGGGACTAATGAGGAGGATGTCATCGGAAGAACAAATCTGCATTTTGGGCTTAGAGGCGCAGATCCTTTGTAAGCAGAATGAGATTTTCACACTGCAGCGGAGTGTGCGCCGATATGAAACTTCCTGGCAGATTAAAACTGTGTGCCGGACCGAGACTCGACTTCGGGACCTTTGTCTTTCGCGAAGACCTTTATCTTTCTGTGAACCTCCTGGAAGAAAAGATATTGCAGAGACATGGCATAGGTCCAGAGCTTGAGTCTCGGTCCGGCACATTCTGGAAACATCCCCCAGGCTGTGGCTAAGCCATGTCTCCGCAATATCCTTTCTTCCAGGAGTGCTAGTTCGCAAGGTTCGCAGAAGAGCTTCTGTGAAGTTTGGAAGGTAGGAGACGAGTTACTGGTAAAGTTGAAGCTGTGAGGATGTGTTGTAAATCGTGCTTGGGTAGCTCAGTTTGTAGAGCACTTGCCCGCGAAAGGCAAAGGTCCTGAGTTCGAGTTTCGGCACGGCACACGGTTTTAATCTGCCAGGACGTTTCTTTGTGCGTAAATTGAAAGTGGGGGAGGTGAAAGGAAAGGAAAGGGAAACTGTTAGTGATGTCAACTGCAACGATACATTACATAGAATCAGGGTCGACGAGTGAAAATATGTGCCGGAGCAGGACTCGAACCCGCCCCCGGGACACAGCGTTTATCGCAACTCCACAGACAATCTCGATATGTCTCATGGTCGACCCACATTCCCACCGATTGACTCCTATCCGCAGTCCCTGTTCATTTCCTCCATAATGATAGAAGCTGAAAAAAAATGGTTATATGGCTCTGAGCACTATGGGACTCAACTGCTGTGGTCATAAGTCCCCTAGAACTTAGAACTACTTAAACCTAACTAACCTAAGAACATCACACACATCCATGCCCGAGGCAGGATTCGAACCTGCGACCGTAGCGGTCGTGCGGTTCCGGACTGTAGCGCCTTTAACCGCTCGGCCACTCCGGCCGGCAATATAAGCTGAAGAAATGAATTTAAATTTGTGCCTTGGCCAGGATTTGAAGCATGCATTCATACACTATGCGATCAACAGTATCCGGACACTCCTAAAAACATACGTGTTTCATATTAGGGGCATTGTGCTGCGACCTACTGCTCGGTACTCCATATCAGTGTCCTCTGTAGTCATTAAACGTCGTGAGAGAGCGGAATGGGACACTCCGCGGAACTCACGTGGTCAGGTGATTTGGTGTCGCATGTGTCATACGTCTGTACGAGAGATCTCCACACTCCTAAGCATCCCCAGGTCCACTGTTGCCGATGTGTTAGTGAAGTGGAAACGTAAAGGGACACGTACAGCACAAAAGCGTACAAACCGACCTCGTCTGTTGACTGACAGAGACCACCGACAGTTGAAGAGGGTTGTAATGTTTAATAGGCAGACATCTATCCAGACCATCACACAGGAATTCCAAATTGCATCAGGATCCACTGCAAGTACTATGGTAGTTAGGCGTGAGGTGAGAAAACTTGGATTTTATGGTCAAGCAGCTGCTCATAAGCCACACAACACGCCGGTAAATGCCAAATGACGCCTCGCTTGGTGTAAAGAGCGTAAACATCGGACAATTAAACAGTGCCGGCCGCTGTGGCCGAGCGGTTCTACGCGCTTCAGTCCGGAACCACACTGCTGCTACGGTAGCAGGTTCGAATCCTGCCTCGGGCATGGATGTGTGTGATGTTCTTAGGTTAGTTAGGTTTAAGTAGTTCTAAGTTTAGGGGACTGATGACCTCAGATGTAAAGTACCATAGTGCTCAGAGCCATTTGAACCATTTTGAACAGTGGAAAAACGTTGTGTGGAGTGACGAATCACGGTAAACAATGCGGTGACCCGATGGCATGGTGTGGGTAATGCGAATTCCCGGTGAACGTCACCCGCCAGCGAGTGTGTAGTGCCAAAAGTAAAATTCGGAGGCGGTGGTGCTATGGTGTGGTCGTGTTTCTCATGGTGGGGCTTGCCCACCTTCTTGTTTTGTGTGGCACTATGACAGCACATGTCTACATTGATGTTTTGAGCACCTTCTTGCTTCCCACTGTTGAAGAGCAATTCGGGGATGGCGACTGCATCTTTCAACACGATCGAGCACCTGTTCATAATGCACGGCCTGTGGCGGAGTGGTTACATGAAAATAACGTCCCAGTAATGGACTGTCCTGCACAGAATCCTGACCTGAATCTTATACAACACCTTTGGGATGTTTTGGAACGCCGACTTCGTGCCAGGCCTCACCGACCGACGTCGATACCTGTTCTGGCGGTACTCCGTGAAGAATGTGCTGCTATTCCCCAAGAAATCTTCCAGCACCTGACTGAACGTGTGCTTGCGAGAGTGGAAGCTGTCATCTAGGCTAAGGATGGGCCAAACGCGATTTGGAATTCCAGCATTACCGATGGAGGGCACCGCGAACCTGTAAGTCATTTTCAGCCAGGTGTCCCGATACTTCTGATCTCATAGTGTTTAACTGATTCGCTTGGATGGGCAATGGATCCATATTCTTCAGTACTCATGCACAAGTACGTCCGGCCTCCTGCAGGAATCTCAGAGCAGTGAGCATAGAGGACTGCGGATAGGTGAGGCGAGACTGTCTGCGCTGTTGCGATAGACGCTGTGTCCCGGGGGCGCAGCGGGGCAACTGCTTAGTAAGCAGGTAATTCCAGGTTCGAGAGCCAATCTGACAAACATTTCCACTAGTCGCCGCTGATGCCATGTAGTGTTGCAATGGAGCTGACATCACTAATCTCTTCCCTTTCCTTTCCTTTCTCCCACCCCCCCCCTCCCACTCCAACTTCAGATTACTTATAATTTATCACAGCTTTCGCATGATAGGACAACGTCAATCCAGTTTTAGGGCTGATAGCTAAAACAAAAACATACCAATTTTATATATGCAAAGTTGAGGTACTTCCAGTAGACACGCGCCAGAAGAAAAAAAAATACGAAACAGTATTGTATGAGAACGAAAACTGCCAACATGACTTCCATACCAACAGATCAGTAAGAAGAATGACAAGCACGTACTACACGCTGTTCAAGATATTCATCACTTTGAGAATCTATAGACTGTGTGAGGGTGTGGCTGAGCTTCCTACATACCCATGTGAATGTCAGAATGATTCGCATCGGTTGGACTGGCCGATGTTTAGATCCCTCCCCACGAGCTCATATATACTTAATGAAAACAGTGTCCTCCAATGCGTAATTAACAGGAGAGGGGTGGTCCTAGGAAACATGCGACATGGGCGTTGTATTATTAAAAGAAACAGTGGTCCAAAAGAATCCCAGTTTATTATCAATCCCTGCTGAGATACATGAATAACAAATTATTACAGAGTCTGTTCGATCGTAAGAAATGCACAGTATCATAAAATTAACAATTTTTGACATGATAAAACACTAATCCAACACCTGGATGCCCCATAAAAGACTGGATAGCATAGGTGATCGGTAGATGACACTTAAATGCCCCAGGAAAGACTGGATAGCATAGGTGGTTGGTAGATGACGTAATATATGCGTGAATTTAGGGAAGATAAATCAACTGTGGTCAGGCAGTGATTGCCTGAATCCACCTGGAGAATCAAAAATTACTCATGTAACTAACATTGTTGATTGAGTCGCGAATGAGCCTTCAGTTACCCTACAAAAGTGTTAGATTCGAAATGTATCTAATCGTACCCAAGGCGTCTACGAAACGAACGGTAATTCTCATACCCTCTCGTCCAAGCTGGGATTTCTCACCATAGTCCGCACAGCAGCTCTGTATCGGAGCACCAGACGAAGTCTCTAAGACATATGTTCTCTTCGCGATCCCCACACGATGTCCCCTCCGATATGTCCCAAGCCGAGGTACTTGCTCTTCCAGCACTGATTTCGGTCTCCTCTCTCAAGTCCACACAATTCCCGTGTGCCAATGAAAAAGACGCTGAAAAACGGTGGCCTATGATATTTTTGGTAGAAAGACAATTCTCTCCCCTCCTAGCAAAAGTTCTGCAACATTAACCAATCGTGATGCACACATGCACGCAGTTCTTAAACAAGCCTGTTTCTCTCACCCTCCTGAGCTAAGTTTGGTACTTTAGCCAATAGGCTCGTCTCAACTTTTAGGTCACAGGATATTCACCCCACGAGTAACGGCGCCGAGAATTTGCCTTATCATATTGCAGAAAGGAAAGAATTCCTATCCACAATGCAGGTCTGTAGCAAGTCACAGAACACCGAGACGTTCATCTGTCATTGACTTCTCCTCACCCAGCATCCTTGGAAGGTGATTCCTTGCTGCAAAACAGGGCTCCTTTGAAGCGTGTTTTGGTCAGATTGCACTGCGTCTAAAAACTGAGACACTCTGCAAGTGTACATGTTCAGCACACTATGCCATACGATTTCTGTGAACATAACCACAGACCCTGTATTGCGCAGGGAGCATTCAGTAAGGTACTGCAGGCATGTGACTTGCATGTGCCAGCACTAACAACGGACCAGTAGCTGGCCTCTACCTGCCCCGAGGGTCAGCTCGTCTCCTCCCCTTGCACTTTTCTCTGAAAGCTGAGCCGCATCTATCAGGTGGTCAGTCGAACCAAACATCAAAGGCGCCCAATCACAGCCCAACTGATCCGCTGACTCATCCGCCGATCCACTCGCCTACCCATTCGACTGTGTGTGGGCGCCGGTGACTGTTTGGCGGAACTTACCTGACCGCACTGATGGACTGCAGGCTGGCAGGTAGTCGGGTTGGCAGACTTATCTGCCAGTGTATGGGGGCTTGAGTCACTGCCATGGGTCACTGCACCCAGCCTATCTCATCATGTATTCAACAAAACTACAGAGAAGATTACATGCAAAACAGCCATTGGAAAGAGAAGGAAATAATACAAAAATAGACAGCTTACACCTGGTAGGCAATGAGTTTACTAATGGCAAGCATTAACTATTTTATGAATTGTCAGGAATAGAGTTCAGATAGCGGTGATTTGAAATCATTTATGGGTAAAACATGGAATGTGCTAGTCTGGCAATGGAATGACACATATCAACTGTTCAGAAGTTTGTATCTGCGTTGACCCTGTCCTCCCTCAAGGCGTTTTACATGTGCCAGAAATGCTCTACATTTGCTCTATGAGTTTTAGTCCAGCATATATGCTGGTTATTTCGAACGAGCAGCGTCTCACTCTAATGGCGGAGTTTCTGTAAGCAAGAGATCTTGGTGACCACGAAACAAAGACAGGGCACATTGCACCATCGTCAAAAATATTTTTGCATTAAATTGGTATAATAAGTTTGTTATTTCCTAGTAACAGGATTAACACCTTTGCTGGGTAAATATACAGTAAAGGGTTCTAAATTATAGATGAGTCTACTGACTGTCGTCTGGTAGATGCGGAAATGTGATGCGGGTCGTCCAGGCTCGGCTCGAACAGTAGGACGTAGTGACTATGTTCAAAGAGGACACAGCCATCAACACTTGGCAGGTGGCACAGACACTGTACACAGCTAAAAGTGCTTTTGGCGTGTTTTATATAAACACCAACTTCACCCATACCATCTGCAGAAAGTCCTGGCATTATGGGAGGAGGACTACCCAAGACATACACAGTTTGCGCAGTGGTATTTACAACAATGCATGCTCCAGCCACAATCCACGAGCTTGTTGCTATTCACAGATGAATGCATGTTTAGTTCAGACGGCATATTAAACTTGCGCAACATGCATATTTGGACGGGTGAAAATGCACGTGTGAAGATGATTCAAAATCACCAAAACAAGGTAAGTATTAAAATCTGGGCCGGGATAATTGGTGACTATATCTGTAGTGTGCGTACTGTAAGACTTTCGGTACACACACCATCACTCTAACGAAGTAGGCGAGTGTCAGCAATATGTCTCGTGGTCTTATCGTGGCGTGTTTATCTTCTGCCGTTAGGTCAGACGATAGAAATGCCACTTGCACGCTTAGAGTAGCAGATTGACCGTGACCAAATTTAAACAGAACTTGATTAATTTTCACACACATTTATTAAAATAATAACAAGCATATAAACAACTTAACTTGGTTCTGGACGCTATTTACAATTGACAATCTGAAGTTCCTTTGGTCTTGGTACGTTAATCTTATTCTCACATATCTCTGATACTTGACAAAAGTGTCTATACATTCATCTTCATGGCTATGTACAGGAATATGTTAATCTTATTAGGAGCAGACTGAAACTTGACTAACGCAGACTAATGCAGACTGATGCAGACTAATGCAGACTGATAATTGGAGGTCTGTACACTCGTTATAATACCTCGCGCGTTCAGGTATCACTGCACGAGTGTGATCCACGAGGAGAAAAGGTTCTACGTTAGCAGCAATCTCATTGGCTGCGTGACATATTAATACGCGGATCGGCGGAAGCAGAATTTGGTCCGTCTCTAAGACAGCGCCATCTCGTAGTGCGAAGACGGGCGAGCGCTGCGCCTGCGCTGTTGTGCTTAACGGGGCGCGCTCTAGTGGGAAAGTTGTGTACGTGCTGACTACGCGGAACTATGTACACAACAGTATCATTTGGCCAAATCTAGTGCCAAACAGACAGACAGAACTGATCTACCTAGCATTTATTAGAGATGTTTTGCCTACCCTATGTTCGGATGGACATGTGTCTGCGACATGACGGAGCTCCAGCACACTTTGATGTCGATATGGGGAATCACCTCAACGTCGAACATCCCAATCGGTGTATTGCCAGAAGTGGACCAGTTTCGTGCCCAGCACGACAGCCAAATCTGACTCCTCTCGACTATTTTCTGTGGGGTAGTATAGCACACCTGCAACATTAGTGGAGGAAGTTCTTGCTTGAATCCATGTAGCAGTTGAAATGCTTCGAAGACAGCCAGACATACTGACTCATGTTATTGAGGCTCAGCACTGCTGACGTACGTTCTGGATTGACGTAGGAGGTATGCAGTTCGAAGCCCATTTGTAATGTAGACAGCACGATGCTGTCGTGGTTCTTAACGTAATGAGGAACGCACACCCTTCTCAGACACCGACACTCTCCAGCGACAGAGCTGTGCGTTTCTGAATATGGGCTCCTTCCTGAAAACCGATAAATGTGCCTTTCCGCAGAACATTCTAAGCGTTGTCGGTGTTTTATTGGGACATCTGGGACATCTGCATACTCTAGTGAACCTGAGACCGAGACACATTTATGGCCCGACCACAGGAGGCCGAAGCTGTGAAGCCATTCGTCGATCACATGAATAGCATGCTTGCGAACATCCTGTTCAGTGTCGAGACGGAGAGAGGAGGAAAGCTGCCGTTTTCAGATGCTTTTGTTGAATGTGAAAGGGCTCTGGAGCTCGGCTACTCTGTGCAACGCAAGCTGACGCACTGTGATTTATACCTCAGCGCATATAGTTTTCACCATCCACTCCTGAAGGGAGCTGTTTTTAACAGATTAGTGTGTGGAGCTTTATCTGTCTGTGACAAGAACCACCCAGATTCGGAGGTACTTGTTCCCAAAGAATAGCTTTGGGGTTCGAGATGTAAAGTTAGCTCTTCCTAAGAAATGAAAATGTCTAAATTTTGAGCAGTCACATGACAATCTATATATTCCGCTTCTTCCTTTTTGTGGTGTTACATTTAGCAAAATGCGTAGGGCCCTGGGAAGAAGACAAGTAAGAGCAACTTTCGAACCACACAAGAAGATAAAGGAGACGCGCTCCTTTCGAATAAGGATGATATTGGTCTTAGGATCGCTGGAATAAAACTGAATGTACTGTCCTATATTTAGGAAAATCATGCAAAAGATTAGTCAAATCTCTCTCAACTCTTCCAACTTTAAACTTCATTTCATGTGAGAGGCACTACAGCTCATACACTACTGGCCATTAAAATCGCTACACCACGAAGATGACGTGCTACAGACACGAAATTTAACCCACAGGAAGAAGATGTTGTGATATGCAAATGATTAGCTTAGCTTTTCAGAGCATTCACACAAGGTTGGCGCCGGTAGCGACACCTACAACGTGCTGACATGAGGCAAGTTTCCAGCCGATTTCTCATACACAAACAGCAGTTGACCGGCGTTGCCTGGTGAAACGTCGTTGTGATGCCTCGTGTAAGGAGGAGAAATGAGTACCATCACGTTTCCGACTTTGATAAAGGTCGGATTGTAGCTTATCGCGATTGCGGTTTATCGTATTGCAACATTGCTGCTCGCGTTGGTCGAAATGCAATGACTGTTAGCAGAATATGGAATCGATGGGTTCAGGAGGGTAATACGGAATGCCGTACTGGATCCCAACGGCCTCGTATCACTAGCAGTTGAGATGACAGGCAACTTATCCGCATGGCTGTAGCGTATCGTGCAGCCACGTCTCTATCCCTGAGTCAACAGATGGGGACGTTTGCAAAACAAAAACCATCTGCACGAACAGTTCGACGACGTTTGCAGCAGCATGGACTATCAGCTCGAAGACCATGGCTGCGGTTACCCTTGACGCTGCATCACAGACAGGAGCGCCTGCGATGGTGTACTCAACGAACTTGGGTGCAAGAATAGCAAAACGTAAGTTTTTCGGATGAATCCAGGTTCAGTTTATAGCATCATGATGGTCGCATCCGTGTTTGCCGACATATTGGAAGCGTGTATTCGTCATCGCCATACTGGCGTATCACCCGGCGTGATGGTATGGGTTGCCATTGGTTACACGTCGCCGCACTGGATTAGCCGAGCGGTCTGGGGCGCTGCAGTCACGGGCTGTGCGGCTGGTCCCGGCGGAGGTTCGAGTCCTCCCTCGGGCATGGGTGTGTGTGTTTGTCCTTAGGATAATTTAGGTTAAGTAGTGTGTAAGATTAGGGACTGATGACCTTAGCAGTTTAGTCCCATAAGATTTCACACACATTTGAACATTTTTTTGGTTACACGTCTCGGTCACCTCTTGTTCGCATTGACGGCACTTTGAACACTGGACGTTACATTTCAGATGTGTTACGATCCGTGCCTCTACCCTTTATTCGATCCCTGCTAAACCCTACATTTCAGCAGGATAATGCACAACCGCATGTTGCAGGTCCTGGACGGGGCTTACTGGATACAGAAAATGTTCGACTGCCGTCCTGGCCAGCACACTCTCCCGATCTCTCACCAACTGAAAACGTCTGGTCAATGGTGGCCGAGCAACTGGCTCGTCACAATACGCCAGTCACTACTCTTGATGAACTGTGGTATCGTGTTGAAGCTACATAGACAGCTGTACCTGTACACGCCATCCAAGCTCTGTTTGACGCAATGCCCAGGCCTATGAAGGCCGTTATTACGGCCAGAGGTGGTTGTTCTGGGTACTGATTTCTCAGGATCTATGCACTCAAATTGTGTGAAAATGTAATCACATGTCGTTTCTAGTATAATATATTTGTCCAATTGATACCCGTTTATCATCTGCATTTCTTCTTGGTGTAGCAATTTTAATGGCCAGTAGTGTATCTCATTCAACAGCAAGGGTAAAACTGATTTATTAAATAACAGTGATGTTGCTAGATCACTTACATTGCCTGTAACAAATTGTATATTGTTCAAACGAGCAGGGCTATAGCAGCTACAATGAGCATGGATATATCTGGAGGTTACGTAAATCAGGCTGCATTTTTACCGAGATATGCTCAAGAATGGTCATAGATACATAGCACATACAGAAGTACTACATACGAGGTGCGGCTAGAAAAAAACCGGACCGATGCTGAAAAAAACATTTATTTACAATTATATATAATTTCATGTTATCTCCTTCAATGTACTCTCCTCCTCGGTCTCTACACCGCTCCATACGAATTTTCCACTGTTCATAGCAATGCTGCAGATCATTTTCGGTAAGTCCATACATTACTTCCATCACTTTTTCTTTTACTGCTTCAACAGTCTCAAATCTAGTTCCTTTCAAAGCTGACTTGACTTTAGCGAAAAGAAAAAAGTCACAGGGGGCCAAATCAGGTGAGTAGGGTGGATGATCTAAGATGGGAATGTTGTGTTTTGCCAAAAACGTCTTCACTGACAACGCACTGTGAGCTGGGGCATTGTCTTGGTGAAGGATCCATGACTTTTTTCTCCACAAATCGTTCCGTTTTCTCCGTACTCGCTCACGTAGGGTAGCCAGGACGCTAATGTAGTAATGCTGATTCACTGTTTGTCCTTCTGGTACCCAATCAATGTGCACAATCCCTTTGATGTCAAAAAAAAAACAATCATCATTGCCTTGAATTTCGATTTTGACATTCGTGCTTTTTTTTTGTCGTGGAGAACCAGGAGTTTTCCAATGCATCGATTGGCGTTTAGTTTCGGGATCGTAAGTAAAAAACCGCGATTCATCGCAAGTAACAACATTTTGTAAGAAGGTGGGATCACTTTCAATGTTTTCCAGGATGTCAGAACAAATCATTCTTCGGCGTTCCTTCTGTTCAATTGTGAGACACTTTGGAACCATTTTTGAACACACTTTGTTCATGTTGAAACTTTCATGAAGAATCTGCCTAACACTTTCCTTGTCAACTCCTGTTAACTCAGACACTGCTCTGATAGTTAAACGGCGATCTTGTCGAACAAGTTTACCGATTTTTTCAATGTTTGCATCAGTTTTTGCTGACAATGGTCTGCCAGTGCGAGTGTCATCACTGGTGTCTTCGCGGCCATCTTTAAATCGTTTAAACCACTCAAACACTTGTGTTCGCGATAAACAATCATCGCCGTACACTTGTTGTAACATTACAAACGTTTCACTTGCAGATTTTCCTAGTTTGAAACAAAATTTGATGTTAACACGCTGTTCTTTCTGTACACTCAACATTTTCCGACGCACAGACAAAACGTCAACTACTTAAAACAGACGCCACGGGGAGACTGAGTGCAGGAGGCAGATGAAACTCGAGCAGTAGGCGGAGCGAGAGTCACGTGACAGGCCACGCGACTTTCAGCCTTATTGCATTCGTTTTATTGTTTCACCAGTACTAGTCCGGTTTTTTTCTAGCCACACCTCGTATGACCAACAAAGGGAAAACATTTAACCAGTCAAAAGCACTTGAGATAAATAACCATTTAGCTCAAAACCGTTACCTGGTTCCGAATGATCTGTTACAGCTGTTACTGCAGCCCCAATTTCAGATTCATGTGATTTAGTCAACCAGACATGCTCTGCCAGGCCTTAATCTCAGTGATCAAGCTGAAACAGACGAACTTGTACCACAACGAAATTGTCAACATTTAGTATTAAAATCATACAATATACATATTTCAGCATCTTCGTTATGTACTGTGTTTGATACTATGTACACTGCAAATTGTGATTTAATACGGCAATTTAACTTGCTTGGTGCAAAATATGAGTGATGGGCGCTCGATTAGACTTTTCTGACCTAACGTCACGACCAATGATTATGTGTATGTTGAAAGTATTTTTGTTACTAGTATTTCCTTTCAGTCATTCGTTCCCTGCGATGGCCCAGTAAGCAAAAAAACTGTTCGAAATATGGAAATATTAATAGAAAAAAGCGCAGTTTATCTATTGTTCAACCTTAAATATGAAATTATTCTACCGAGAAGTGATGACAGAACGCCTAAATACAAATAATAATAAAAAATTAATTTCGTATAAAGCTCAAAAACTATAATCAACCTAAAAAAACTGAATAAAAGTAGTTGCAATTCAAGTTCATTATTACATACTTACTTTCTTTAAAAACGTTTTCGTCGTCCTTCTGTTAGCGAATTAACATAATGGTGTACTTTTTTATGTTCTGCACCAAAAATGTAATGGTGATGTCTTTCTGAAAGCAGGTTGGCTTTATTTAGGATTCAAGTACACCATATTATCCCGCTCTCTTTTGGCTACGAAACCTTATTTTTCAACATGATTTCCGTTCAATGCTCTTACTGGGAGGGCTTGGATGATATGGTATCACAGTACTGGCCGACGTCGGAACCAATGCCTTGCTGCTTCAACACCCTCCCTTGTAATGCACAAGCATTTCCACACAGACGGTCCTTTGTTGCTCTTTATGGTCTTCTATTAGGCGGCGAGGAACCCACACACCTTTGAGTGTCCAAACTGGTGGGTGAGCGTGTCAGGATTAGCAACATAGGCATCCAGCTGTGCAGCGAGGTGTGTGATTGTGACCCGTCGACCACCTCGAATGAGAGTGTCGGCACGTTCCAGCACTGCAGGAGTCACAGACGTGTGCGGCCGTGCAGCAAGCGAGAAATCAGACAGGTCTGCGAGACCTTTTTGCGATCATGGCAGACGCCTCTCCCAACGATTCACCACGCTTTTGTTCACTGGCGGATCTCTGTAGATATTCTGCAGGCGCCTACGAATATCGGGGACAGACTGGTTTTGCTCCAAAAGAAACTCAGAGACGTCTCTCTGCCTGGAATGCACCTCCGTCACAGACGCCATTTTGACGGCTACTGTAGCGCCGCCACCCATCGGAAGTTCGTGAAATTATAGGGGCTGAAGCGGGAATATTGCAGAATCTCCCACAACAAATTCTACATTTTTTTCAGAGGAAATTGGCTGAGAAAAAAAAGTGTTCATTACTTATTAACGCCCCTCCTACCTTAACATTGCTACAAACATCACGGCTTGCTGATGTGTTGCGGGGAGTGACCAAGAGAAATTAACAAGTTTGCCTGTATTTTAAGAGTTCGTGCGCTGGTGGTAAGGACATTTTTGTGAAAGTGGCGGAATTCGATGCTGAGCAGGTGAAAGTTGCAGAGTTTGTGTAAGCTATTCTCTCCCGTGTTGCTGTTGGCGGGCGTTTGTACAATTCTATTTACAAATCACTGTTAGGTCCGGACACAAGGTGTATAGCTGTGGAGCTCCCGCAACACTGCTGC
Organism: Schistocerca piceifrons; assembly: GCF_021461385.2. Taxonomy (NCBI): domain Eukaryota; kingdom Metazoa; phylum Arthropoda; class Insecta; order Orthoptera; family Acrididae; genus Schistocerca; species Schistocerca piceifrons. Next base: position 401,478,927 of record NC_060144.1, on the reverse strand, counting down.
CATTAGTTGATTCACGACAGACATTCACCACCGAGGCAAGTCGTCCAGTTCACTAGCACCGCTGTTTTAGAAATGCTGACTTCTCTGATTCGAAACCCGTAACTCACCCCTGGTATTAATGGCTCTCTTTACCGATGAGAGTGTTTGATTCGACTGCCTCAAAGAGTGTGTAACCAAACGTAATTTTGTTTTCTGTTTTTTTCTTTTTTTGCGTTCAACATAACCCTCTACGCGAGAGACTGAGCGACGCAAATGGCGAGTATCCGGGAGGCCCCACTGAAACGTACTTTCTGTCTATAGAAAACACGTGTACCTCGTGGGGTGTAACGTGAATGAGACAGGAGTGAGGTGGATGAGGCTCCGGCGGGCAGACGCGCGCCTGCCTGTTGGGCGCCGGCAGTGGCTGCGGCGTGCGCGTGATGCAGGGGTGCCGGGGCGGCGGCTATTGATCTGAGCGGCAGAAAGTTCTCCCCTCTGGCGCTTCCAACAACAACAAGCCCCTCCCCGCGCAGGCCGGATGGCCTCCCCAGCCCTCGCCCTCGCGCTCGGCCCTCGGCCCTCGGCCCTAAGCCCGGCGGACGCCCGCCCGGCTGCCTTTGAGCGCCGCTCTCGCAAGCTTCCGGGCGACTCGTCCGGCTCAGCTGGCTCCGAAAATCAAAATCCGGCGCATTTGCCGCCTTCTTTGCGCCAGGCATCGAGCAGGCGGCACGGCGCGCTCCCGGCAAGTTAGCTGCTGCCGCAGTCCCACTACACGCATCATTCGCGATCGGAACAGGGAACGGGGGACCACACTGTTGTACTATCAGTACACCCTAGGATGGCAAGGATGGCATTCAGAGGACAATAATGGATCTACACCACTGGCCATTAAAATTGCTACACCACGAAGATAAGCTGCTACAGACGCGAAATTTAACAGACAGGAAGAAGATGCTGTGATATGCAAATGATTAGCTTTTCAGAACATTCACACAAGGTTGGCGCCGGTGGTGACACCTACAACGTGCTGACACGAAGAAAGTTTTCAACCGGTTTCTCATACACAAACAGCGGTTGACCGGCGTTGCCTGGTGAACCGTTGTTGTGATGCATCGTGTAAGGAGGAGAAATGCGTACCATCACGTTTCCGACTTTGATAAAGGTCAGATTGTAGCCTATCGCGATTGCGGTTTATCGTATCGCGACATTGCTGCTCGCGTTGGTCGAGATCCAATGACTGTTAGCAGAATATGGAATCGGTGGGTTCAGGAGGGTGCTGCATCCCAACGGTCTCGTATCACTAGCAGTCGAGATGACAGGCATCTTACCCACATGGTTGTAACGGATCGTGCAGCCACGTCTCGATCCCTGAGTCAACAGATAGGGACGTTTGCAAGACAACAACCATCTGCACGAACAGTTCGACGACGTTTGCAGCAGCATGGACTATCAGCTCGGAGACCATGGCTCTGGTTACCCTAGACACTGCGTCACAGACAGGAGCGCCTGCGATGGTGTACTCAACGACGAACCTGGGTGCACGAACGGCAAAATGTCATTTTTTTTCAGAAGAATCCAGGTTCTGTTTACAGCATCGTGATGGTCGCATCCGTCTTTGGCGACATCGTGGTGAACGCACATTGGGAGCGTCTATTCTTCATCGCTACACTGGCGTATCACCCGGCGTGATGGTATGGGGTGCCATTGGTTACACGTCTCGGTCACCTCTTGTTCGCATTGACGACACTTTGAACAGCGGACGTTCCATTTCAGGTGTGTTACGACCCGTGGCTCTACCCTTCATTCGATACCTTCGAAACCTTACATTTCAGCAGGATAATGCACGACCGCATGTTGCAGGTCCTGTTCGGGCCTTTCTGGATACAGAAAATGTTCGACTGCTGCCCTGGCCAGCACATCTCCAGATCTCTCACCAATTGAAAACGTCTGGTCAATGGTGGCCGAGCAACTGGCTCGTCACAATACGCCAGTTACTACTCTTGATGAACTGTGGTATCCTGTTGAAGCTGCATGGGGAGCTGTACCTGTACACGCCATCCAAGCTCTGTTTGACTCAATGCCCAGGCGTATGAAGGCCGTTATTACGGCCAGAGGTGGTTGTTCTGGGTACTGATTTCTCGGGATCTATGCACCCAAATTGTGTGAAAATGTAATCACATGTGAGTTCTAGTATAACATGTTAGCCCAATGAATACCCGTTTATGATCTGCATTTCTTCTTGGTGTAACAATTTTAATGGCCAGTAGTGTAGATTGATGATCATTTTTACGTTAACTAGCTGCTACAAATTTTAGTAGTCTGATCGCAATTCTTCTTCTCTCATCTTTTCCCTTTGCCTTGTTATGTATCGGTTCTGGCCGATTTAGAATCTCTTGGTGGTCCTTTACTGACGCCAACACTCCTCACGGAGACGAATCTGTGTACCCTATCTGCTGCTTCTAGTGTATATCTCGTGTTCACACGTGATAACGTTTTCTTAAGTGTTTACATAGTGTTTATCTGAAGCAGAACATGGATACCAACCTAGTATTTACCTCGTGTCGTATGGAAAACCGCTTGGCTAGCTTCCTGACCCACGGACGTTATCCCGCGAGGTGGATTCGATCAGGGATTATCTCACCTCCTCGTGTCGCCGAAGCGGGTGATTTGGCTTTCTCAGGTATCTGGGCGGATAATCTTGATAGCAATCCAATACAATAGTCAGTTTTAACTCACATACGACTGTCTCCAGATCATCCTGTCACTGTAACTGGGACCTATGACCTTCGCCTGAGTTCATCTAGAGCCCACCGCACTCGTCAGAAATCAGATATATACAAATGCCATTTATCGAGGACCGGAAGATTCGTAATAAAGTAGGGAGGGGTGGGGGTAAGTGATACTCTGACAAACTGCTACTTATTTTCTATGCTGACAGACTTGTTCTCACCAGTATTTGACTATTTTGCCAAGTTCCTCATGATAACGATTTTACTTGTTCGTAAAGCTTAACGTGAAGTGCTCCAACTAACGAGACAGGAAGGCGAACTAAACTCGGATTAAATCCGTGCAGCGGATTGAGGACGGTGGACTGAAGAAATCAGACATGTCGAGTGTGGCTTTTAGATAATTCACCAAGCTCGCTTAGACAGATCTTGCGCTCGTCCTCCAATTCTGGCTGGAGAATACGACGTGAAAACGGCAGAAATACGAGAATACACACACGATTCACAGATGTCGTACACGACTTCTCTCCATCAGGTTACCTTCACGACTGTGGCATTAGGAAGTGCATCCGACAACAGAGCTAAATAATAAAATAAAATCCTGATAAAGTGGATCCCCTACTAAGCGGAACAAATAGTAGTGAAAAGAAAAAAAAGGGTTAAAAACGATAATTTTTGATGCTTAGATACCGATTATAGTAGTAATAGTGGTAGCAGGAGCAGTAACAGAATATTGGATATATCTTACTATCACAATTTCCGAATAGCAAAAATAACGCGATTCCTATATGCTGAGGTAACGTAAGTCACGGGACACCTCCCAGTGTCGTGTCGGACCTCTCATTACCCGCCGGCCGCGGTGGTCTAGCGGTTCAGGCACTCAGTCCGGAACCGCACGACTGCTGCGGTCGCAGGTTCGAATCCTGCCTCGGGCATGGATGTGTGTGATGTCCTTAGGTTAGTTAGGTTTAAGTAGTTCTAAATTCTAGGGGACTGATGACCACAGAAGTTAAGTCCCATAGTGCTCAGAGCCAGCCAGTCTCATTACCCGGCGTAGTGCAGCAACTCGACGTCACATCGACTCAGCAAGCGTTGGAAGTTCGCTGCGGAAATACTGAGCCATGCTACCTCTGCAACCGTCCATAAATGCGGAAGTATTGCCGCTGCAGGATTTTGGGCACAAATTGACATCTCGATTATGTCCCATAAATTTTCGATGGGATTCACGTCGGGCGATCTGAGTGGCCAAATAATTCGCTCGAAATGTCCAGAATATTCCTCAAACTAGTCATGAACAATTGTGACCCGGCGACAAGGTGAATTGTCATCTACAGAAGATGCATCGTTGTATAGGGACACGAAATCTATGATCGATTGTAAATGGACTCCATGGAACCCGAACATATCAATTTCGAATTGAATCATCGGTTCAGTTGGACCGAAGCACCGAATACATTCCATGTAAACACAGCCCACGCCGTTATGGAGCAGCCACCAACTTGCAGAGTGCCTCCTTGTTGACAACCTGGATCCCTGGCTTTATTAGGTCTGCGCCACACTCGATCATTACGATCAGCTCTTATTACCAACTGAAATTGAAAGCTCACCTGACCAGGCCACTGTTTTCCATTTGTCTATCGTTGATCGTCTGCTGCAATAGCCTGTTACTGCCAAATTTCACTACACGGAAACATTCGTCTTACGTTGCACACTGATTTCTTAGTTTATTTCAGTGTTGCTTGTCTGTTAGCACTGACAAATCTATGCAAACGCCGCTGCTCTCGGTCGGTAAGTGAAGGCTGTCTGTCACTGTCCGTGCTGAGAGATAATGCCTGACTGTGGTATTCTCGGCATACTCTTGACACTGACAATCTTGGAATACTGAATTCCTTAACGATTTAAAAAATGGAATGTCCCATGCATCTAGCTCCAACTATCATTGGACGTTTAAAGTCTGTTAATTCCCAGAGTGCTGCATAATCATGCCGGACATCTTTTCAAGTGAATCGTATGAGTGTAAATGACAGCTCCGCCAATGCATTGTCCTTTTATAGTTGTTACGCGATACTACCGTATATGTGCACATCGCTATGGTATGACTTTTGTCACATCAGTGTAATAATAGTAGCAGCAGCAGGATGTTGAACAACAAGAATAACATGATTGTTTTGTACAGGCAACATACTTACAGGATTAGTTTGACAATTACGCCACAGATTCTCATGTCTGTATAACAGAAATAATCCTGGTGTTTCCCTGAACTAGTTTAGGGATACCCAAGTAAAACTAAATCGGATGGCCAGATGAATGTTGGAACCTCCGCCCTCTTGAATACAAGGCAATTCTGTTTAAAAAAATGCTACCTCGTTCGGTTTTCCCATAGTGTACAATACCATTTTGCAAAGAAGTTACCCAACAAGTTAAAAGGCTAGTGGTACACTGTTCATTCATTTCCCATTTTCAGTTACTGCACACATTACATACGCGACACACGCAGCGCACGCTGTATTTCATAATGTAACACTACTGACAGTATCAGCTGATATCATTATGATTTTTGGTCTCCATTTTGCGTATCGTAATTTCCCATGCGCTAACTTGAAAAATTGAGTAGCATCCCTCTATAATGAGTGACACGTTACGCTTAGAATGATACCTTGTTAATATTATACATCGCATCCCCCATATTATTAGTGAAAGAATGATCTGAATATGTTTGTCAGTCAACCGAAACCGGTTATCGTCTGGTTGTAATTCCATTATATTGAGATGAAGTCTTTGCAAAATTTGTAATAATGAAGATCGCTGTGCCTTCTTCGAATGGAGATGTCTGGTTTTACAATTAACTAGCTGATTACCTAGCGTTTCCTGTCTATTTCAGATTATATTGTCCGGAAAAGCGTTAAAATACAGATGGCTTATTAACTCTTATTAACGATCGTTTAGGAGAATGGAAAAACTGACAGAAGCCGACAACGGGGAAGTTCAGTTAGAGTTTCGAAGAAATGTGGGAACACTCGAGACAGTACAGACCCTATTGCTGATCTTAGAAGATAGACTGAAGAAAAAAAATCCCACGCTTACAGCGTTTATAGAGTTAGAGAAAGCTTCTGACATTCTAAAGACAGTAGGGATAACTAAGTGAAAGGTTAGTCACAACTTTTACAGGCTCCAGACTGAAGTTAACGAGAGTCGAAGGGAAGTGGTAGTTGAGAAGGGCGTGAGACGGCGCTGCAGTGCGTCCTTCGAGTTCTATCCTTCGTGTTATTCAATTTGTACCTTTGACAGGAAATACAGATAACCAAGTATAAATCTGGAAAGAGTACTAGAGTTCAGGGGGCAAGAAATAGAACTTTGAGGTTCGGCGATAAAACGGTTTCTGTCAGAGACGGCTCAGGGTTTGGTAGATCAGTAAAGCGGAATGGATAGTCCTTGAAGAGATAAGACGAATATGAGCAACAGTAAAACATTAATCGAATGTAGTCAAATTAAATCAGGCGATACTGAGGGAATCAGACTAGGATATGAGACACAAGGCCGTAGATGAATTTTGGTATTTGGGCAGCAAAATAACTGACGATGTCTGAACTAGAGAGAATATAAAGAATAGAACTGCAATAGCGAAAAAGCCTTTCTGAAAAGATATATTTGTTAACACTGGATATAAATTTAAGTGTTAGAAAGTTTTTTCTGCAGGTGTTTGTCCGAAATTTAGTCTTTTACGGAAGTGAAGCGTGGCTGTTAATAGTTTTGTACAAGAAGAGAATAGAAATATCTTGACTATCCATCGAAGTGGATGGTGGGAACGCAGCTGTATATGTTTACTAATTATACGCAGCCTCAGGTTGCAAGATAGTTTCAGAACTTTTTAATTAGAAGATCGATATCGGGAGTCCCATTCACATATTCAGATGCACCGTAAGTACACATCTAATCGATGTTAGGCATTGCTTTCCAGTTGACTGTCAACGGATTGGCAATCGTGCAATTGCCACTTCCACAACATTATTCCAAAATGCCACTTGACTGTTGGGCAACAGACTAGGTATACCTAACAACGACGTGTCGTTTTGGTGTGTTGGTGTGGACGTGACGATTGCACGCTTCCCAGTCCGTTGACAGCCGACTATAATTGGATAGCAGCGCCTAAAAATCGATTACATGTGTACGAGGTGCATTCAAGTTCTAAGGCCTCCGATTTTTTTTCTAATTAACTACTCATCCGAAATCGATGAAACTGGCGTTACTTCTCGACGTAATCGCCCTGCAGACGTACACATTTTTCACAACGCTGACGCCATTATTCCATGGCAGCGGCGAAGGATTCTTTAGGAGTCTGTTTTGACCACTGGAAAATCGCTGAGGCAATAGCAGCACGGCTGGTGAATGTGCTGCCACGGGGAGTGTCTTTCATTGTTGGAAAAAGCCTAAAGTCACTAGGAGCCAGGTCAGGTGAGCGGGGAGCATGAGGAATCACTTCAAAGTTGTTATCACGAAGAAACTGTTGCGTAACGTTAGCTCGAAGTGCGGGTGCGTTGTCTTGGTGAAACAGCACACGCGCAGCCCTTCCCGGACGTTTTTGTTGCAGTGCCGGAAGGAATTTGTTCTTCAAAACATTTTCGTAGGATGCACGTGTTACCGTAGTGCCCTTTGGAACGCAATGGGTAAGGATTACGCCCTCGCTGTCCCAGAACATGGACACCATAATTTTTTCAGCACTGGCGGTTACCCGAAATTTTTTTGGTGGCGGTGGGTCTGTGTGCTTCCATTGAGATGACTGGCGCTTTGTTTCTGGATTGAAAAATGACATCCACGTCTCATCCATTGTCACAACCGACGAAAAGAAAGTCCCATTCATGCTGTCGTTGAGCGTCAACATTGCTTGGCAACATGCCACACAGGCAGCCATGTGGTCGTCCGTCAGCATTCGTGGCACCCACCTGAATGACACTTTTCGCATTTTCAGGTCATCATGCAGGATTGTGTGCACAGAACCCACAGAAATGCCAACTCTGGAGGCGATCTGTTCAACAGTCATTTGGCGATCCCCCAAAACAATTCTCTCCACTTTCTCGATCATGTCGTCAGACCGGCTTGTGCGAGCCCGAGGTTGTTTCGGTTTGTTGTCACACGATGTTCTGCCTTCATTAAACTGTCGCACCCACGAACGCACTTTCGACACATACATTCCGTCACCACATGTCTCCTTCAACTGTCGATGAATTTCAATTGGTTTCACACCATGCAAATTCAGAAAACGAATGATTGCACGCTGTTCAAGTAAGGAAAACGTCGCCATTTTAAGTATTTAAAACAGTTCTCATTCTCGCCGCTGGCGATAAAATTCCATCTGCCGTACGGTGCTGCCATCTCTGGGATGTATTGACAATGAACGCGGCCTCATTTTAAAACAATGCGCATGTTTCTATCTCTTTCCAGTCTGGAGAAAAAAGAAATCGGAGGCCTTAGAACTTGAATGCACCTCGTATTTAAGGTGCATCTGAGTGTTGGAACAGAATTCTCGAAATCGATCATCTATTGAGTTGTAGCATAAGTTCGTTGCGTTTTTCCATGAATTTAATAAACAGAACAGACACACATAACAGAGATTTTTGTCATCAGTGATACACGGTTAGAATTAGGATGTTCGCGCATTCACAGGACATGTACGTTAGTATGTTCTGCAGAAATGATTGCCGCGCGGGGTAGCCGTGAGTTCTAGCGCGTCTTGTCACGGGCCGTGCGGTTCCCCCCGTCGGAGGTTCGAGTCCTCCCTCGGGCATGGGTCTGTGTGTCATCTTTAGTGTAAGTTAGTTTAAGTTAGATTAAGTAGTGTGTAAGCTTAGGGACCGATAGCCTCAGTAATTTGGCCCCATTAGGCATTATCACAAAATTCCAATTTCCAGAAATGATTAGCATTTAAAACATGTCGGCGCGCAGTTTCAGTGTCACCATCGATATCGTGGCGCGTCATCGTCTACCAGTAAAATGTGCCTGCAGCTCTCGCTCTCGCTATAAAACGAAGGTAGTCGATCAATGTGACTTTGGCAGACGTGCGAGATGCGTCACAGACGTATGCGCGAAACGTACCGTCAAATCAGTGAATTTGAAAGAGGGCGCATTATCGGCGTGAGAGAATGTGATGTATCCATTTGGGAAACTGCAGTGTTTCGGCAGGGCAACGGGTGTGTGCAGCCGAGATGGTTCAGTCGCACCACACTGACCACCCCGCAAGAAGATCGACTCCTCATCCGAATGGCGTTGCAGGACAGATCTGTGTACTCCTCGGCTCTGGTGCAATAGTGTACACGATCAGGGGTGACAGACCATCGCCATTTATTATGCGATGGGTTAAGTGCGCGTCGTCCACTTCTCCGCCTGCCAACGCTAATTGGCAATGGTGTGTGGAACGACGTCACTGGGGATAGGAATGACATCAGACAGTGTTTTTGGACGAATCCAGGTCCTGTTTGTTTGAAAATGATGGCCTCATTTTGGTTCGCCGCAGACAGGGGAGTGGCACCACAGAGACTGCATTCGCACAAGATACACAGCGCAAACGCTACGCCGTATGGTGTGGAGTGTTATTGGATACAAACACAAATCACAGTTGCGTGTCCAGCGCATTGTGACCAGTGTGATCTACGTGAATGACATCCTGTGACCTGTAGCCATACCCTTTCTGCACAATAACCCAGACGCAATTTTTCAGAAAGACAATGCACGACCACATGTAGCGGCAAGAAAACGTGCCTTTTTGGTGCCACAGGATGTCAGGCTTTTGTCCTGGCCGGCCAGATCACCAAACATGCCACCAATCGATAATGTGTGGAATATGGTGAAATGACGGGTGCAGTGCTGTGACCCAGTTCCAATCGCACTGAGGAACTTTGGAATCAGATGAATGCAGCGTCGACGGCTGTACCACAGGATGCCATTCGCGCATTATACTCATCGATGCCGTCACGCATGGAACAAGTTAGCGGGGCCCATGGCGGACCCTGTGCCTGCTACGCAATAGGACACATGCTGGACCGAGGTGACTGAAATGTTATTCATTTCTGTAGAACATACTAATGTATGAATCCTGTGAATATGAACGTCCAGCGTCCAGTCGTTCAAGGTGTTCTGTTTTTTCTTTCTGAACGTGAGTGTATATTCTGCTTTAGTATTTACAACAGTCTGCCAACGCTGGGGTAACTTTTCGATTCCTGGAGTGTGGGAATCACGTGGTTTTGAGGCGAAAAACTCGTCGAACCGTGGTGAGCGTATTTTCATCTGGAAAGGAAGTTCCTTGAAGGTTATTCGATAGAGAACGGCAAGGGTGAAAATCTGAGGGCACAAGATCAGGTGAAAAGGATAGGTGCGGAATGACTTCCCAACCCAACTTCTGTATAATGCTTTTGGTCAGTCTAGCAGAATGCGAGCGGCATCACTTCACACAATCTTCCTGGTTGCTGTTCGTGGTCTGCGTCTGCAAGACGTCTCAGTTGTTTATTCATAGTACACCACACCGTCGTTGTTCCACCAGATTCATAACATTATCTTTTATCGATGGATCCAGGTCTTATATATCGAGAGTTGCTACTTTGTTTGGGCTCAAACATTCCTTTCTTTCCTTTATATTACCATTAGACACCTTTTGTCGTCACCAGTAACTATAGAGGATAGAAATAGTCGGTGTTGTTCGCTAGCCAATTAATGACGAGCAAGCGGAGATGCACATATGGCCACCTGCTGACTTATGATTTTGGCTTATAGCCCGACTTTTGAACCTTCTGCACTGCATGCAGATGTCGCACGAGTTCGGAATGATCATGTTTCATCACATCTGCCAATTCTCTAGTACATTGGCATGTAACACTGTGGATTAATGCGATTAAACGAACCTCATCGAAGCCTGCTGGTTGAAACAAGTTCATATTTATGGATTAATGCCATTAAACTAACCTCGGATGTTGAAACGGGTTCGTATTTCTTTAAACTTGTGTTTGTAAGTGTTAGGTTGGTATCTGAGAAATGTGTAAAACTTAATGTGACGTCGAAACTTGTAAAGCTCGGTGCAGAGCTACAGAACTGAGTGAAAATTTAATTTTGAACGGGAATATGTGAGGCTCATGCTACACGAAGGCAAATCCAGACTAGCCGGTTCATCAAACAATTCGCCTGCGGGAAAGCAATTAGTTTTCAATGAAATTTACATATGCTGTCCGACAGAGAAAAAAAAATGTCTCAGATCAAAATGTTGGGCCTGAACATTTCTATTATTTATCTTTAGTCTTGCTACTAATTACTGTTACTATATTTACAAAGAAATGAAAATAAAAATTAACGCATCTGACTCTCTGTTGGAACTGCATGAAAACTGACAAGATAACACTTTACGAAATTCTTTTACTGGTATTAAGCCTCCGAACTGATACCAATATTTACACAAAAACACTCTGACAATGTCTGTGCTCTACATTTGGCATGGACTTTGATGGTAATTAAATTTATTTGCATACCTGTGCGCATGGAACGCTCGTCTGCTCTGCAACCTGTTACTATTAAGATAATGACGAGACTGTCAAAAATAAGATTTCATTTGTCGCACTTGCGATGTGCAGTCGAAGATACTATCTCACCAGTTTTCATAAAATGCATCTCAGCACACAACGCGCGATGTGCAATGCGAGTATACAAACACAGTCGTGAAAATAAAGAATTAAAAATAAGGAACTAATAAACTTAATGACCGATTAATGGGAACAAAGACTCGAAGTATAACTATCCTTCATTAAGCCATGAAAACAATACGTATTTTCATAAAGTTCACAGACCTAGACAAGTTAGCAAAATATTTCTTAGTAACTTCCCTGCGTACAGTTACTTTCGTTGACACTTTTTTCAATTATAAAATAAAACCATATCTGAAAATCTTAAACATGTCTGTGAAACAGCAACTGTCTAAATCTGAAGAGGGTGAAAAATCTAATGTACCATCTTGCGACGTAACATGGCCCACTACTCCTGAAGAAGATATTTTTACAAATATCGAAACCCAGGTCAAGGGCTAATAAACCGTTATTTGCAACTGGTTGGATGATTTTTCAACCTCTTCACAAAACCATATGTTGCGTTATAAAATTTCTACAGCAAACTTCAGCCATACGCAATGTTCGAACAATAAGAAGCTATAAAGGTACAAAAAATAAAATAAAAAACTGAATTACCTTGATAATTCTGTTGATATAATTTCATTTTCTTTTCTTAACACATATTACCACAAAATCCTTTTTTAAATAATACTGCCTCCACTACGCCAAAGGCCAGCTTCCATCCTTTTCAAACAAAGTACATTATCAGACGTCTAACATGCACTACAGACTGGTACTCTCTTCAAAAGTAGTTATCTCTCCGACCAACATCTGAGGTCTCAATAATAAGGTTATATCCATACTACTGACGTTGAGTACATTTATCAAATTCACAACTTCATTCACATTTATGGCCAAAACTACCTGAAAAGTGTCATGGCAAATGAAGCAGCCTCCCTTCAAGTTCCCCCTGAACGCAAAGACTCGCTAATGTCAAAAGAGCCTCCTTAAAAGGAGAAAACCATTTTATTGCCGTGCTCTGCCCAGTGGTTTTATCTCCATATATGGCGCAAATTTTTCTGCCTACCTCCGTTGCTGTCGCCTCTCTATTGAACTTGTACAGAAGAATATGTCAGAAACGTTCCGATTTCTCCACTTAACACTCCGTTTTATAGCGTCCACATCTCCACTCAGTATCTCCAAATGACAAAATGACAATATGTAACCTTAAATAGCAAAATGAAACTACAAATAAAAAATGGAAATCGGTAAACAAGCTGATAGCAATCGGAATACCAACATGGAAAACAAAAACACTACGAACTATTGCACGAACCTAATAATTAAAAAATATGAAACTATTCTGCAGCCAGAGGCTATAATAAAGGGAAAAGAAGCGTCTGCAATATGTTGCTACGTGGGCAGTTCACGTTACTAATGAGAACGCACTGCTGTATCACCTGAGTATCCCTACTGAAGACCACAAATGATTCCTGTCTACTCCTGTAGTCTGGTCCTCTTTGATGTTGTGGGCGGCAGAACCAGTTTCCGACATCTGGTGGAAAGGAACTAACAGCCTAGACATGACGGCGGGCTGGTATTTCCGTACTACATATCGTTTATGTTAGGCCTTGGGAGAGCCAGTCCTGACAAAACTCTACCATCTGGTGAGCAAGATGTATGAAACAGGCGAAATACCCTCAGACTTCAAGAAGAATATAATAATTCCAATCCCAAAGAAAGCAGGTGTGGACAGATGTGAGAATTACCGAACAATCAGTTTAATAAGCCACAGTTGCAAAATACTAACACGAATTCTTTACAGACGAATGGAAAAACTAGTAGAAGCCGACCTCGGGGAAGATCAGTTTGGATTCCGTACAAATACTGGAACACGTGAGGCAATACTGACCTTACGACTTATCTTAGAAGAAAGATTAAGGAAAGGCAAACCTACGTTTCTAGCATTTGTAGACTTAGAGAAAGCTTTTGACAATGTTGACTGGAATACTCTCTTTCAAATTCTAAAGGTGGCAGGGGTAAAATACAGGGAGCGAAAGGCTATTTACAATTTGTACAGAAACCAGATGGCAGTTATAAGAGTCGAGGGACATGAAAGGGAAGCAGTGGTTGGGAAGGGAGTAAGACAGGGTTGTAGCCTCTCCCCGATGTTATTCAATCTGTATATTGAGCAAGCAGTAAAGGAAACAAAAGAAAAATTCGGAGTAGGTATTAAAATTCATGGAGAAGAAATAAAAACTTTGAGGTTCGCCGATGACATTGTAATTCTGTCAGAGACAGCAAAGGACTTGGAAGAGCAGTTGAACGGAATGGATGGTGTCTTGAAGGGAGGATATAAGATGAACATCAACAAGAGCAAAACGAGGATAATGGAATGTAGTCGAATTAAGTCGGGTGATGTTGAGGGTATTAGATTAGGAAATGAGACACTTAAAGTAGTAAAGGAGTTTTGCCATTTGGGGAGCAAAATAACTGATGATGGTCGAAGTAGAGAGGATATAAAATGTAGACTGGCAATGGCAAGGAAACCGTTTCTGAAGAAGAGAAATTTGTTAACATCGAGTATAGATTTAAGTGTCAGGAAGTCTTTTCTGAAAGTATTTGTATGGAGTGTAGCCATGTATGGAAGTGAAACATGGACGGTAAATAGTTTGGACAAGAAGAGAATAGAAGCTTTCGAAATGTGGTGCTACAGAAGAATGCTGAAGATTAGATGGGTAGATCACATAACTAATGAGGAGGTACTGAATAGGATTGGGGAGAAGAGGAGTTTGTGGCACAACTTGACCAGAAGAAGGGATCGGTTGGTAGGACATGTTCTGAGGCATCAAGGGAACACCAATTTAGTATTGGAGGGCAGCGTGGAGGGTAAAAATCGTAGGGGGAGACCAAGAGATGAATACACTAAGCAGATTCAGAAGGATGTAGGTTGCAGTAGGTACTGGGAGATGAAGAAGCTTGCACAGGATAGAGTAGCTTGGAGAGCTGCATCAAACCAGTCTCTGGACTGAAGACCACAACAACAACAGGAGCTAAGTGCTAGTAATTTTCCCACGATGGCAGCGCTTGATGCAGCACACTTTATGACTTACGGAGACTGCTTACAGGACATAAAACCGTTGAGTTGCTCTACAGGTACAATTGAGCAGTGTCACACTATCGATTACGCTGACGAGGAGAACACGGCAAGTGCTAAACACAGTTTTACAGAAACACCGCTCAGAGGAAAAGGGTCACAGCAACCGAACGCGTGTCTCAGCTTACCAGTGTATGTGTTTCTGAGAAAACGATAGAGTTTTCGAGGTACTGTAAGTTCCTTTTACCTTGCGATTTTCTCAGAAGAGATGCTGTGTCAGTGTTTAGCATTATGGTGCATTAATTTTGCGCCCCGTGTTCTAAACCCGATTATTGCTCTTAGTTTCCTTTTTCATTTATATACTCATGCCTGTAGAGGATTACTACACGAATATTTTCCAGTGTATATTGATATAACGTTGGGCCTATTCTTCTACTAGTTATATGTCAGATGAGTGAATTAAAAAAAACAAACAAAAAAAACGAGAAAATTATTTTACATTGTTTCTGGTGATATTTCTGTAATGTTCAAAAAATGGTTCAAATGGCTCTGAGCATTATGGGACTTAACATCTGAGGTCATCAGTCCCCTAGACTTAGAACTACTTAAACCTAAGTAACCTAAGGACATCACACACATCCATGCCCGAGGCACGATTCGAACCTGCGACCATAGCGGTCGCGCGGTTCCGGACTGAAGCGCCTAGAACAGTGGCCGGCCTCCTGTTGTGTATCTTGATTCATAATCAAAGGCTGTGCAAGCGCCAGTTTTCGGAAAAGTGATTCGTTATGCGTAATTTGCCGCGAAATTCTGCCAGGGGAAACCACATACCGGCCGTCGGCTTAAGCTGTACACTTAACAGCCGGATGAAGATCTTCGTGTCGCTGTTGAGCAATGTCATGGTCTGCGATCAGGTATCCGTGATGTACACCGAGGCATTGTTAATGGCTATGAGGAGATCGACTAGGAAACCATCTGGGATCTGGGCGAGAGGAGAAAAATTTCCGTCCTCGCCAGCGCCATTAGAGGACGAAATGGTCCCTAAAACTCTAGTAGGAAACCGTCACGGCCAGGCGAATGGTTTGCGGCACCCGCCTGACATCGGCAAGCAGATTCATCGTTGCATCCCTAGGAACCGAGCCAAGGTGAGTCGGCAGACTTCTGTAATGTTGCCAGGGTGGTGAAGTTGTGCAAAGTACAGCATAACAATGCGCATGGAGAGCAGACCCTGTATTGCGTTAGTATCTAAACGTCGCCCACCATCAGTCATAAGAACATTAGTCAAAGTCCTCTGACGGTGGCACTGTTCCGCTATCATGTGGCACATAGACAGACGCTCCTGCACTAACCTGTCGTGTGTGTGCGTCTGAACGTGGCTCCTTCAAGGTGACATAGAGGGAGCGGTGTGAGCTATGCCTTGGCACGATTGACAATCGCCTGACGTTGTGGTGCATAAGGCATCGTAGTACACTCCCGCAGGATGCTGAAGTAGAAATCATGGGTTCATCGCCGCCACGCCCGACCTCCCTTTCGTAAGGAGACAAGGCCTTGAGGAGGGTAGGTGTTCCACAAGGGACCCACCACGACAGGCCGGACTGATATCCATCACGGCGTCAGCGACAAGCTGTACACGTGGTCTGGATGGGTTACCGGCGGTCGGGTGAAGTAAGATGGATCGTGTTCAGTAACGCGGAAGTCGAACACGCGCCAGAACAAACGGACGTGGTCAGCCCGTAGAGGGCTCCGCATCCGCGGCGGCTTTTCCGCGCAGCGGCTCTCGCGCGGCGAGGGCGCCACCACTACGCCACGTGCAGACTGCGGCCAATAGCCGCTTCCTCAGGTTTCGTGTATAGGGACCCGCTCTGACCTAGTCCAGCGACCGCTATCTTTGTTTCCCTTGATCTCCAGAACGCCTATGACCGTGTCTGGCATTCCGGGCTCCTCTTCAAACTCCAGACCTATGCTCTCCCCATCAACTTTGTCCGTCTCGTCGCTTCCTTCCTCTCCCGTCGTCCCTCCTATGTGACTATCCACAATTTCAACTCCCGTACTTTCTATCTCTCTGCTGGCGTGCCCCAAGTTTCTGTCCTTTCCCCTCTCCTCTATCTCCTGTACACTGCTGATATGCCCAAACCTCACCCTCCTGTTAATCTTCTCCAGTTCGCTGATGACACCGCCTTCCTAGCCCTTTATCCTACCCTTCAACGGTTCCAACGTACCCTCCAAACCCACCTTGACCAATTCACCACTTGGTGCAACCAGTGGTTCCTCCGTGTCAATCCCTCCAAGACCCAGGCGATCGTCATAGGCCGCACCACCCACTCCTTACGCCTCCATGATTTCTACCTCACCATTTATGGCCGTCCTATCCACCTCACTCCTACCTTCAAATACCTTGGCCTCACACTTGACCGCTACCTCACCTGGACTCCCCATCTCCTTACCATCCAAAACAAAGCTCACAACCGCCTCTGCCTCCTGAAACTCCTGTCTGGCTGGACATGGGATCTGCAACCTTCCACCATCCACACCTACAAATCCTTGATCCTCCCCATCCTCTCTTATGCCAGCGTAGCTTGGATTTCCGCCCCTCCCTGGTTCTATAAAGCCCTCCAAATCCTCGAACGCCATGTGCTCCGCCTCACCCTCCACATCCGCCTTCCGTCCCCCATGCGCCTCCTCTACGACCTCATCCCCTTCCCCCACCTTCTCTTTTTCCTTGAACACATCCACACACTCTATATTGTCTGCCGCCTTGATCCCCCTCACCCCCTGGTGTCTCCCTTCCTCTCCACCCCCAACCAGTTGCCGCACCTTTATCTTTGTGCCCCACCCTCTCTCCATCTCCACACCCTTCATCTCCTTTCCCAACGCAACTTCCACCGTCTACCCCTCCCGGATGATGAGCTTTGCCCTGACATCTACCCTTCCTACCAACTCTAACCCCATCTTCCTGCCTCCTCCTCACGGCTCCCTCTCCTCCACCTCCCTCTCCTGAGCGGCTTCTCCCTCCTACTCCCCCTCCTTCTCTTGTGCCTCCTTTCAGTGTCTCTGCACTCCCTCCTGCCCTGTCTTCCCTCTTCATCTCCCGCCCCATGTGTCTCCTGCCTCTTCGTGTACCCACCGATGCCCCTCCTCTCTTCATCCTGCTGCTTCCCGTGGTGCCTCTTGCTCTCCCCTCCTTTTCCATCCTCTCTGCCCATTCCCTCGGCAGGTCATGCCTGGCAGTTTTATTCTTCGTCGTGTGTGCTCCCAGTGGGTTTTAAGTGTGTTGTTCCGGAGTGTTTTTACTACTGTGGCCGACTTTTAACGTGTGCCTGTCCATTCAGTGTCTTCTCTGAGTTTTGAAGAATCGCCAACTGTGTTTTTTAACTTTCTGGTGACTTTTTTTTTAACTGTCCTCCATGATTGTCTCCGTGTTAGTCTATATTTTTTACCTCCATTTTCCCCCATTATTCTAAGTTCCCCTTTATCGCCTTATGTATGATACATTTTATTCTTATTTGAAGTTGTCCTGTCACTCGGCTGAAGAGCGGCGGATTGTGCCACTGACAACCCTCCCCTGCCCATATGGGGCACGGGAATGAAATCACAATAAAAAAAAACCTAGTCCAGCGAGTCTGGTACCTCGCTCTGGATTGCGTCTATATCTCGGAGGTACTGCTTTCTGGTCGTTGCTCATTGTTGACGTTTGCCTGGCTCTGGTTCCGAGTGGATTTGCTGTTGGCGTTTGGTGTTGTGGTTTCTACAAGCCTCTGTTATTTATCTCTTCCTTGTTGTGTCGGTCATTGTCGGTTGTTGTCGCTTGTCGTTGGTCTGTCGTCTGACTCGTCCTTGTGTTTACCTGGTGGTGCGTGCTCCACCGCCAGCTGCTCCACCGCCGGCGGCTTTCCCACCTGGCGGCTCCGATCCGCAGCCCAAGGCGTTCCCGTGGTTGGTTTTGGTTACTACTGTAACCATGGTCCCTGGTCGCGTCACAACCTTCGGCGGTAGAGGTTGAAGACACAGATATATGCATCGTGATCAGAGAACGCAACGGGCCAGGCTTCAGGAGCCTGAATCTCACCGACATTATTGCAGGAGATACACTCCTGGAAATTGAAATAAGAACACCGTGAATTCATTGTCCCAGGAAGGGGAAACTTTATTGACACATTCCTGGGGTCAGATACATCACATGATCACACTGACAGAACCACAGGCACATAGACACAGGCAACAGAGCATGCACAATGTCGGCACTAGTACAGTGTATATCCACCTTTCGCAGCAATGCAGGCTGCTATTCTCCCATGGAGACGATCGTAGAGATGCTGGATGTAGTTCTGTGGAACGGCTTGCCATGCCATTTCCACCTGGCGCCTCAGTTGGACCAGCGTTCGTGCTGGACGTGCAGACCGCGTGAGACGACGCTTCATCCAGTCCCAAACATGCTCAATGGGGGACAGATCCGGAGATCTTGCTGGCCAGGGTAGTTGACTTACACCTTCTAGAGCACGTTGGGTGGCACGGAATACATGCGGACGTGCATTGTCCTGTTGGAACAGCAAGTTCCCTTGCCGGTCTAGGAATGGTAGAACGATGGGTTCGATGACGGTTTGGATGTACCGTGCACTATTCAGTGTCCCCTCGACGATCACCAGCGGTGTACGGCCAGTGTAGGAGATCGCTCCCCACACCATGATGCCGGGTGTTGGCCCTGTGTGCCTCGGTCGTATGCAGTCCTGATTGTGGCGCTCACCTGCACGGCGCCAAACACGCATACGACCATCATTGGCACCAAGGCAGAAGCGACTCTCATCGCTGAAGACGACACGTCTCCATTCGTCCCTCCATTCACGTCTGTCGCGACACCACTGAAGGCGGGCTGCACGATGCTGGGGCGTGAGCGGAAGACGGCCTAACGGTGTGCGGGACCGTAGCCCAGCTTCATGGAGACGGTTGCGAATGGTCCTCGCCGATACCCCAGGAGCAACAGTGTCCCTAATTTGCTGGGAAGTGGCGGTGCGGTCCCCTACGGCACTGCGTAGGATCCTACGGTCTTGGCGTGCATCCGTGCGTCGCTGCGGTCCGGTCCCAGGTCGACGGGCACGTGCACCTTCCGCCGACCACTGGCGACAACATCGATGTACTGTGGAGACCTCACGCCCCACGTGTTGAGCAATTCGGCGGTACGTCCACCCGGCCTCCCGCATGCCCACTATACGCCCTCGCTCAAAGTCCGTCAACTGCACATACGGTTCAAGTCCACGCTGTCGCGGCATGCTACCAGTGTTACAGACTGCGATGGAGCTCCGTATGCCACGGCAAACTGGCTGACACTGACGGCGGCGGTGCACAAATGCTGTGCAGCTAGCGCCATTCGACGGCCAACACCGCGGTTCCTGGTGTGTCCGCTGTGCCGTGCGTGTGATCATTGCTTGTACAGCCCTCTCGCAGTGTCCGGAGCAAGTATGGTGGGTCTGACACACCGGTGTCAATGTGTTCTTTTTTCCATTTCCAGGAGTGTATAAACACTATCGAGGTGCCTGGAAGAATTAGTGAAATGCGTAAACCCCAGACGATCACCGTGAACATGCTCCAAAGAGCCCACAAGGTTGAGGTGCTCGAGATCTTCCGGTAGCGCCGCGCACGCCAGTTGGTCTTTGGGCGCCAGGGTGGAGTTGGCGTCGCCTCCCATGATCAATAAATCCAGGCAGAGGCGTGACTGCCTCAGAGAAGAAAGTGGAACGTTCGCGGCGGCGACTGAACCAGGTGAGGCATAGGCGTTCATAATCCTGGCGCCACTAAACGTGAGAGCCATACCTCTGGCACAGCGAGGATACGATCACGTAGGAGGATCGCCACCCCATTACAGTAGGTGAAGCACGGGAGACGTGGGCCGTAAAGCCATAGGGAGGGGGGGGGGGGGGCACGAAATGTTGCAACACGCACCTCCTGAAAGAGAGCAACGTCAACGTGCGCAGCACACTCCATTTCATCGAGTAAGGCCAGTGCGCTAATGGTACTGACATTGAGTGCGTCTATGCGATGAGTTTGAAAAGCTGTCATCGTCAGGAGGCTGGGCGGTACAAACACGGGGGAAACACAGCTCCCTATTAGGCCCCCATGGAAGGGCATCACTTTGTACATCTCAAGATCGAGCTTCATTAGGCATGGTCTGCAACTTAATAAGTACGGCAAGGGGAGGCTGGCAAGCCTTATAGGTGACAGTGTAGAGGATGGTGGTGGGATCACTCATGGAAAAATTCCTGTAGTCGTTGGTGTTAGAGCTGCACCTTCGTTAGATATAAGTATACCAGCTTAAAGGAAGTCCCTCTTCTTGATTATAAATGCATTTGACGTCTTCCATATACTCAAAATTCGCCCTTCTAGTAGAGCATCATTAATTACATCTGTCAGATATGGTACGATAAGTGGACCAGCTAGTTTGAAGCTTCCAGGGTGGATGCCACCTGGACCCTGAGCCTGTTTGTTCTTTATTTTATGTATTGCCAACGCAACTTGCTCGCTAGATAAGGGGAAGGTGATAGCTTCCTTTTCGTATTTGTCATCAAGTAATTTGCGAAGGCCGGGGTGAAGTTGGTTGTCCTGAGTGTGGAAAACGACAGGGTGTAGTTTATTAAGAAAATATTGTGTGTGCATCTCCACCCTCTTGTGGTAGTACCATCTGGTTTCTTCGATGTTGACAGTACTGTCAGGTTCTTGATATGTTCATTCGGCAGTTTCAAAGGCTACCCCAGATGTTGTTCTCTAAGTCTGATCAACAGATGTGTCCCTTTCCTGGACTTACATAGTTCGTCTCTGTATCGTGTTTTACCGTCACGGTAATGTTGAAATCTTTGAGTTTTGGTAATATTGTTGGTTATCATGACTTTTCTTGTCTTGTTAACAGTGTTGACTGTGGTGCCCTTTCGTTTGGGTGCGTGGCGTACTGTAGGTATTGCTGTAGCTTGTGCTCTCTGTAAGACGTCTGTAAGAACGTGAGCTCTGTAATCTATACTCCCTTGGGTGACACATAGCGGAAACTCATGTCACGTGCTTTAGATTTTGCGCAGCAGCAACCTTGGGTGTTGTGATGTGTATACAATTATTGTGTTATGATCACTGAGGACAGCCACATATTAAGGTAGAGACAGTCAGTCAGTAAGAAGTGAAGCTCTGTAAGTAAGTGTGGTTACCGAGGTGACCAGCCGCCTCTCTGCAGTGTGTGGAGTCAGCAACTAGAAGCGAGGCGGCCAGGATTGTGTGTGTGTGTGTCACAGGCCTAGATTATGATGCATGGATCTGGAATGTATCTACCATAAATGATGAATACTGGCGTTGATGATCGACTACGATACGTAAGCAAACGGTACACTAGCCTTGGGAATCTTCAGAAGGCGTTGCGAAGATTTAAAGCAAAGGTTTCGATGTTATGTCACATCAGTAGGAAGTGTTTATGTTTGAGAAGATAACTGAACTGCATTACGAACGCGTTTCCATACAAGTGTAGCGAGTCCGCTAAAGAACAAGTGCGGTCCAACTTATTTCCTAAATCGCAAAGTTTTTACATGGCTACTTGGTTTAGTGACCGTTTCTAAATTAAAATTCAAAACAAATGAGGCTTCGGTCATTATTATTTTTACTCTTATTGACCAGGTTTCAACACTTCTAAGAACGCCTTGATCTGAATTAAAATAATTAAAAAAGCCTATAACATAGCTACAAATTTATAGGAAAAGGCATTTTTATACAAAAATTGTAAATACTAACTAATAATAAAAGACAGAGGCTGTACTTACATGTCACATATAAAACAATTAACAGGCCAGAAGTGCTTTATTCACAATATATATAAAAAGGAATGCGTGAAGGGGAGCCACTATGGGTCTGTTAATTATTCTATATGTGACATGTAAGTACTGCCTCTGTCTTTTATTGTTAGTCAGTACTTACTCTTTTTATATAGAAAATGTCTGTTGCTATAAATTTGTATCTATGTTATAGGAGACCTATAATTGTTTTAATTCACTCTTAGGAGTGTTGAAACTTGGTCAATAAGACTAAAAATAGTAGTGACCGAGGGCTCATTTCTTTTCAGTTTTATTTCCTAAAATTTTAGGGAGCTGTTCGTTATATATTAACACAGTGAATGGCTCATCCATGTTTGTTTTAAAAGTGGTCAGCCAGTAACATTTTCCTGTGTTGTAGTTTTAGCTCCTCTGTCCTTTCCTTTATGTCTTAATCCCAGGTTTAGCACCTATCACCCTTTCTCAAAAATGTTCAAATGTGTGTGAAATCTTATGGGACTTAACTGCTAAGGTCATCAATCCCTAAGCTTACAAGCTTACACACTACTTAACCTAAATTATCCTAAGAACGAACACACACACCCATGCCCGAGGGAGGACTCGAACCTCCGCCGGGATCATCCGCACAGTCCATGACTGCAGCGCCATGAGACCGCTCGGCTAATCCCGCGTGGCCTATCACGCTTTCTCTGTTGTCTTACGAAGTATGAGATGGAATGGCTGTGTGCGTCAGTGCGAGTGAGGTGGGTGTCAGCGAGTGTCTTTTGTAGGTGTACTCCTCACGTTGTGACATTCGCTTCCTTTAATATTCGTAAGGGCGCTGAAAACCTCGCCGTTGAGATAACACACACACACACACACACACACACACACACACACACACACACACACATACACGAATAAGTAAAACAAGTAGTAAGACGAGCTGCTCCGAACTTTGGGTCTTATCAGTAATACACCTCGTTAATGTTAAGACCAGAGAGAGACGATACTAGAACTGTCAGTTGCCTGATCGGTCATAATGGAAGGGTACATATTAAGAAGTCAGATCACCGAAGTTAAGCGTTGGATGGGTGACCATCCGATCTGCCGAGCGCTGTTGGCAAGCGGGGTGCACTCAGCCCTTGTGAGGCAAACTAAGGAGCTACTTGATTGAGAAGTAGCGGCTCCGATCTCGTAAACCGGCAAAACGGCCGGGACAGCGGTGTGCTGACCATATGCCGCATCCAGTGACGCCTGTGGTCTGAGGATGACACGGCGGCCTGTCGGTGCCGTTCGGCTTTCCAAGGCCTGTTCGGACGGAGATATTAAGAAACCAGCTTAATTTATTTATGGATTATGTTAGAATATAGATGTACTCTGAGGTGACAGAAGTCACGGGATAGTGACATACACGTGTACAGATGGCGACAGTATCACGGACATAAGGTATTAAAGGACAGTGCACTGTTGTCATTTGTACGCTGGCGATTCGTGTGAAAAGGTTTCCTAAGTCGTTACGGCCGATCTACATGAATTAATAGACTCTGAACGTCGAATGATAGTTGGAGCTAGACGCATGGTAATTCAATATTCCGAGATCCACCGAGTCATGAGTGCGCTGAGGTTACTGCATTTCAGGTATTACCTCCCACTAATGTCGATGCAGTGGTGGCGGCCTTCACTTACCGACCGGGAGCAGCGGTGTTTGCGTAGAGTTATCAGTGCTAACAGACAAGTAACACTACGTGATATACACGTAGAAATCAATGTGGGGCGTTCGACGAACGTTTCCGTTAGGACAGTGCGGCGAAATTTGGCGTTCACGGGCTATGGTAGCAGACGACTGACGCGAGTGCCTTATAGCCAACAGCACGGCGTCGCCTGCAGCGCCTCTGTAACCATATCGGTTGGACCCTAGACGACTTGAAAACTATGCTTTGGTGAGTTAAGTCCCGACTTCAGTTGCTAAGAGCTGATAGTAGGATGAGATTGTGATACAGAGCGCACGAAGCCATGGACCCAAGTTGTCAACAAGACACTGTACAAGCTGGTGGGTGCAGCATAATGGTGTGGGCTGTGTTTACGTGTAATGGATTGCGTCCTCTGGTCCCAGTGAGCCGGTGATTGATTGGAAATGGTTATGTTCGGCTACTTGGAGACCATTTGCAGCCATTCCTGGACTTAATGCTCCCAAATTTTTGTGAATTTCACCGGGCCACAGTTGTTGGCGATTGGTTTGGTTATGTCATTTCTTATCCTATCCATCTTAGTACGGCTCGACCTTCGTCTTAAGCAATCCACCTCAGTCGCAAGCAGTTTATTTCTTTCCTAACGTCCAGGCTTTTGCTTTGTACAGAACTACATTCCGGGCCATAGTTTTGTACATTGTCCTCTTCGTTGTTCCTCTTATCTTTTTGTTCCACAGAACAAAGTCGATTGCCATTGTTACAGCTCGTTCTTTACTAATCCTACTAGTGATTTCATAATTTCTTGTACCCTGGTGATCAAATAACACGGAAGACGTTTTTGCCTTCCGCACACCTACGATTACTTCTTCATCTCACTCCTAATTATTTATTTTTTCCATTCCAATAGCCCAGTACTCGTTCCAATAGCCCAGTACTCACACTTCTTCATGTTCATCTTCAGACCGGCCTTATTGTATTCCTCTTAAAGCTTTCTTATCATATAGCTCAGATCATCTGCAAAATACAAGGTAAAAATCTTGCTGTCCTCTACTGTCAGTTCAAATGTGTGTGAAATCTTATGGGGTGATAGTCTCTAAGCTTACACACTACTTTACCTAAATTATCCTAAGGACAAACACACACACACCCATGCCCAAGGGAGGACTCGAACCTCCGCCGGGACCAGCTGCACAGTCCATGACTGCAGCGCCTGAGACCGCTCGGCTAATCCCGCGCGGCCTCTACTCTCAGTCCCATATCCTGACATTTTCTATGCCAAGTCTCCAGTATCGTTTCTACCTACAGCTTAAAGAAGATCAGTGACAGCCCGCATCTCTGTCGCAGACCCTTATTCACCCCGAATTCTATTGTCCTACTATTTCCAATCCTTACTCTTGCTGTGTTATTTCTATACAATTTCATAATAGGCTTTAACAATCTTTGATCTAGCTCTACGTATTTTTAACTTTTTCCACTGTTGTTTCTCTATGTCAATCAATGCAACATGCATCTCCGGTCCAACCTTCGTGCGTTTTTCACATATTAGTTTCACTGTCAAGATGTTGCTCATTACCGATCTTCCAGCTCGGAATCGTGCTTGCTCTTCTTGCTGCTTGTCACTTGTTTCTTTCTCTTTCAGTACCTTCAAATACAGTCTTCCAACGAAAGGGATCACTGTCAATCCCCTATAATCATTAGGATTGTTACTTGACCCTTTCTTATGAACCGGTCTTATGTGATATGTTTTCGATTCCGATGGAACATTTTCTCCATTTAATACTTTTTCAGACAGTCCCCATAGCGTCTCACACTGTTTCGGTGGACCAAACTTTACGCGCTCTGGGTATAGTGATCCACACCCTGGTGTCTTCTTCATCTTACAGCTTTTCACAGCCTGATGAACTTTTGTATCTGAACGAAATTCCTCCTGTTGATCCTCTCCTCACATTTATGTGAAAAGCTAGGCCGATTTTCCTGGAATAAATCCTTAAAATACGTTGTCCATGATTTTATTATGATGTAACTTGTCGCTAGTTGACACTCGCATTGACTTGATTGTTCTCCACGCTCCAGCACTACGAGCCTCACCAATCATCCCCTCTACATATTCACTTGTTTCTTTCCAGCCTTGCTTTTCCTTTCTAACACTTCTCTTCTTACTTGTCCATTTAGTGTCTTACATACCTATCTCTACTTTGACTGTCATCCACATTCAGAAATGTCAGATAAGTTTCTTTTTTCCTTTGAATCATATGTGCTATTTCTGCATCCTACCAACTGGTTTCATCTTCTCCAATTTCTTCTTTCGCTGCTTCATCTATGGCCTTTTTTAAATGCGCATATTCCTCTTCTACTGTCCTCTCTGCACTCTTCAATTTGTTTGCCATCGCTGTTGGTATAAGTGCTTAGTACTACCTTCCCTTAAACTGTCCAAGTTATACCCTATGTCAAGCTGGTCAGCATATTGCGACCTCTTCTGTTCACACCTCTCCTGAAAATATAAGGAATAGAAATTGGACATTTGACCAGATGGGCCCGCCTGCGTGACCGAGCGGTTCTAGGCGCTACAGTCTGGAAACGCGCGGCGACTACGGTCGCAGGTTCGAATCCTGCCTCGGGCATGGATGTGTGTGATGTCTTTCGGTTAGTTAGGTTTAAGTAGTTCGAAGTTCTAGGGGATTGATGACCTCACAAGTTAAGTCCCATAGAGCTCAGAGCCATTTGAACCATTTTTCTTTTTGACCAGATGGTGGTTACTTCCGCAATCCACCCCTCTTTTAATTCTGTCATCTAGAATTTTGAAACTGGTCGTTTGTCTCATCATTGGGTGATCAAAAATTAATTACAACCCCGTTGTACGGTTATACCATGTAAATTTATGTATATGCCTGCAAGGAAAGAATGTATTTTCTACTTGTAATTCATACTACTACAATAAATCCACCAATCTTTTCCCATTCTCATTGCTAACATACTCCACACACAGCTTTACTATTCATCTCTTTTCCTATTCTGCTGTTAAAATCTCCTGCCAGTATCAGTTCATGTCCACTTGGATCGGCTTCTATAGTCTCTATCAGCATCTGATATAACTTCTAAAATTTCTCCGGCGTATTTCTTCTTCTAATTATTTTAGAGTGTGCAGCCGGATCCCGTCGACATTCTGCCACAATATTTCGGCCAAGAGACGTCCGACCATCTTCAGATGAGTAGACAACTACTAAAGAGCCCTTGTGCACTCACGTTATTAATGCCGTACCTCGCGCATCCGAATTGTGCTGGTGGTTTTCGGCGCATGCGCCAGGTGATGTGTGTGCTGCCCTCGGCGGTGGAAGTGAGATATGAACTAGTCATAGTTCCCGCTGTGACTGGATAATTTTAATATAGGATTCCAATTTTAATCCAGTTGAAAGCCGTTGTCACGATTTATAAGACTATCGGCAAGACGTATTTCCACAGATTCTTTGATAACTGAACCACAAAAACTGAAACCTGGAGCTAAGATTCACTGAGTGTCCCATGGAAATACAATGTTCTGCCACTGATTTTAACGGTTTCTCAAGACAGTTCGTGTCGTCTGGCCTATATATGCTGCACTGCACTCACAGGGAATTTTGTAAACGCTCGCATTTTTTAGTTGTAAGTCGTCTTTGAGGAATCCAACGACGGCCAAGCTCTTAGCTGGTGGACGGAAGGTAACTTTTTCCTAAGGAATCCGCCTGTTTTAGAAGGCACAGTCCCGGCATATGGAAGGAACGCAGTTGATTTATAGTCATCAGTGTCCTCACTGCTTTAGTTCTTGTTATTATAGCTGTGCATGCCCTTCCTTATTGGGAGTGAAGAGTAGCCATTCGCTTTAAAAGCTTCTCCAAGTGCTGTAATTCTGCGTGGAGGTTTCCATCGTCCGATATTAGGTGCACCCGATGTATTAAGGTACTAAGAATACCGGCGGTTTGTGCAGGGTGATGGCAGCTAGACACCTGGAGATATAGTTCTATGTGCGTGGGTTTTCTGTACACACAATGTCCCAGTGACCCATCATTCTTACCACGTGCTAGTATGCCTAGAAAGGGTAAAGTCCCATCTTTCTCAATCTCCATCGTAAACTTGATGTTTTCGTGTAATGGGTTTAAGTGGCAAAGGAATTTCTACAGTTCTTGTTTGCCATACGGCAAAAGTATCATCTACAAAACGCCAGAAAACCGTGGGCTTTAAAACAGCAAACTCAGCTGCTTTCTCCTCAGAGTACTTCATAAAAAGATTAGCCACCATAGGGGACAAAGGACTCCCCATGGTGATGCCGTCTGTTTGTTCAAAAAATTCAGTGTTAAATAAGAAGTAGGTTGAGGAGAGAGTACGTCCAAACAAGGCTGTCAGGTCAGCACTGCATACATTTCCAGAAAGACGTAACGAGTCCATTAAAGGAACTTTGGTAGAAAGTGAGAACACATCAAAGCTAATTAGTAAATCCGAAATGCTAAGCTTAACTCTCTTCCAGCGATTGACAAAATCCACAGAATTACGTATATGGTGACAACACTTACACACATACGGTTATCAGCATCTATTCAAAACCCTCTTTCAACGGCAAATCTTCAGCAGGGGTGTACATTCCCATTGTCACTATATTCATGGCTCTAGCTCTCATACTGAGCTTTATCAGTCTTTCGTTAGCTTCTTCCCACGAGGTTAAATATTTTGCCAACCGGTTGTTTAGAATTATAGATGCAACTGCTTTCGCCCTGCTGCTTCTGTCCATTTGACTAAAATAATGCGCGAACTCTAGCAGACATTCAGAACCAGTATCTTTCTTTTTTGTTTCGGAAAGCACAGCTCCGTCAATTTTGTGCTTCCTTATACCCATTAGAACTCCTTGTTGTTTATTATGAAGGTATTTTGTATTCCAGGAACAAAAATGCAAAGTCCATTTTCGGTTCCGTTGTAGAATCCCATTAAAACCATCCGAAAATGGAGGCTTAGGACTGGGTGCTTTAGCTGGCTATCTTTTCCTATGGAAGGAGAGCTGGCTCAAGTTTTCATAAGAACCATATAACAAGCACAAATGAACGGTGAACGAGTAAAAATGAACGGTTCCCAAAAAAAGAGCGATCACCAGTGAACTAGTTCCCAAGGATCGAGTTTGCCCATCTCTAGCACGAATACTTCCCTGCCTGCACGAACAGTGCTTCTTTAAGGCGGTGCCCCCTGGGAACAGCGTATAAAAATTAAATTCATTAAAAGTAGTGTGCGAGATGCGGTAGAGCACGGTGTAGCTGTTCAACGATGTTGTATTTGGGTTAAACTGCTGGGTGTCAAATAAAATATTTACAAGTATTTATTTGACAGCCAGTCATCATACGGTTCAAATGGCTCTGAGCACTATGGGACTTAACATCTGAGGTCATCAGTGCCATAGAACTTAGAACTACTTAAACCTAACTAACTTAAGGACATCACACACATCCATGCCCGAAGCAGGATTCGAACCTGCGACCGTTGCGGTAGCGCGGTTCCAGTCTGAAGCGCCTAGATCCGCTCGGCCACAACGGCCGGCAGCCAGTAATCATCCAGAATGTCCCACTTCCCAAAATCTGTGTCTCTTTCCATCTCCACAGTGGATCTACAAATGCTCGAAATCTGAACGAAACCTGTAATCATTATGATGAGAAATGTGGCAATACACTACAATAAAGAGCGTTAGAATAACCTTTGCCGCTCAATACTGGTTTTTCACGCTAGCAACATAACTCACACAAGTTGTGTGCTAGAATAAATGAGTAGACATCTGCAAAAGAGACGACATCGTTTCATATAAAGCAACTATACTGTAATTTTACGTCGGCCGCTGTGGTCAAGCGGTTCGAGGCACTTCACTCTGGAACCACGCGGCTGCTACGGTCGCAGAGTCGAATCCTGCCTCGCACATGGATATGTGTGATGTCCTTAGGTTAGTTAGGTTTGCGTAGTTCTAAGTCTAGGGAACTGATGACCTCAGATGTTATGTCCCATACTGCTTAGAGCCATTTTAGAATTTTACCAAAAAAATAAAATGTTAGAAATGTGTTAGAACATTAGGAATTATCTCTAAGAAAACATACATGGCACGGATTCAGAAAATATTGTTTTTGTGAAACACAACTACCTCTTTATTCGCGCGAAATGATGAGTACCGTCGTCAAGGGACCTCAAATTGGTTCCATATTTCTAGGTTTCCAGAGGGCTTTTGCCATCGTTCCTCACAAGAGACTTCGAATCAAATTCCGTGACTATGGAGTATGTTTCATTTGTATAATTGGATTCGTGATTTCCTGCCAGAAAATTCACAGTTCGTACTAATGGATGGAAAGGGACCGAGTGACACAGGAGTGATACGTGGCGTTTCCAAGAAAGTGTTGTAGACCCCCTACTGTTCTAATCTCCATAAACGATTTAGGGAGACAATTTAAGCAGCTCTCTTATGTTGTTTGCAGATGATGATTTCATTTACCGTCTAGAAGAGTGATCAGGAGATCAAATTTAATTGAAAAATGGTTTAGACATCTATCTGTATGGTACAAAAAGTGGTAATTGGCTCTAAATAAGGAAAAGTGTGCGGTCAATCATATGAGTACTAAAAGGGATCCTTTAAATTTCAGTTGTACGAAATGAAACGAATATAAAGACTGTCAATTCAATTAAATATCTAGGAATTAGTATTACAAACAAGTTAAACTGGAAAGATCATATAGATAATGTTGCGCTGACGGCAAACCAAAGACTGCGTCTTGTTGCTGGAATACTTAGAAGTTGCAAAGGTCTGCTACACGGAGTGCCTACATTTCGCTTGTCCGTCATTTGCTAGAGTATTGCTGTGCGATATGGGGTTCCTATCAAGTAGGATTGCCGGAGGACGTACACAAAGCCCAAGAAAGGGCAGCTCGGTTTTGTATTATCGTGAAATAGGAGAGAAAGTGTTACGGCCAGGGTAAACGTGTTGGGGCGGCACCCATTTAAAAAAAAAGACGAATTTCGATGGTGTGACGTATTTTCACGAAATTCCAATCAGCAACTTTCTCCTCTGGATGTGAAAATATTTTATTGGCGTTAACGTATATAGGGAGAAACGGTCTTCGTAATAAAATAAGAGAAATCAGAGCTCATTCGGAAATATTTAAGTGTTCACTTTTACCACGCGCTGTTTGAGAGTGAAACGGTAGAGAAATAGTCTGAAGATGTTTCTGTGAATCCTCTCCCAGGCACCTGGGTGTGAACTGACAGCAGTCATGTCGATATAGATGTAGATAAATTAAAACGGTTAGTGGTTTATTCAGACGAAGTGTGTATTTGTATCCATAATATTGTGAGTAAATGTTCTTCAGGTGAAAGTGAACTAGGATTATTGTAGAAAGCAAAAGTCCTCGTCAGTGTTGAATTATTGTGCTATGCAGGTCATCGGCCGTACAGCCATGTAGCCTGTGGTAGCACAACACTTGTCAGAACCCTGGAGTGTACGCTGGTACTGCTTCCCCCACCCTGTTTCCCTAGTACAGACACGACTTTGTTACTACCGTGGCCAGGTTGTCACTTCTTTCACCGGATAATAAGAACGAAGCACATCGAGCCCTGCACCGTAGCTAATTCTCGTTGTTCAGTTTGCGATCAGCAAGCACGCTGTTCTTCTCCGAGGGGAAATCTCGGGCCAGTCAGACGGTGTACCCTACCCTACTCTGCTCTGGAGAAAGTGACCTGCTGAAGAGGGCAGTGACTTAGTGGCAAGACACTGTAAGATCGTGTTTCGTACGCTTCGCAGCTACAAGTGCTTGCCCCCCTCTCTCGCTTGTCTTGACAGGAGGTAGCACTTTTCCCTCGCGGCAGCTTTCCTTTCATTTCATACTCACCCGCAAGCATTCGGCTGCACACTTTATATAACATGTTGCGCGCAACGCTTTTGTACTCTACACTGCGTCGACAAAAGCGAAGCACTAAAATAACCGCAAAGTAACGTGACTACGGGAATTATACACAGGTAATCGCCCCAGAAAGAAGTGATTCAGATCTTTCAGATTAGTCATTTCGATCCTGTTTTGTCAAATATATTAAGGGAGAACCGTGTCTGTTATCTGACATAGAACATACGGCTGCAATCAGTTACAGGTTATTTTTAGTTTCCTTTATTGCTGAAGCACCTATACTGGTTTCGAACTTACACATGCAAGTACATAGTCAGATGGATTGGGTTCTGTTGTAAAAACACGCGGAACTTTGATTTACAACTGAGTTCCCGTGGAATGACGTGTTGGAATATTTGTTTTCACCATCTTTGTCCAACGAATTACGTTCATATTGTATTGTCCTGTCAACATAAAAGTTTTCTGGGTTTGGTAACGTGTCATAATGTAAAAACTACTGCTGCTATAGAAAAGCCAACGTTTCGGCCACGATTGCAGCGGCCTTCTTCTGGGTCTAGATCCAGTAGTTTTTTACATTATGACGCGGTACCAAACCCAGAAAACTTTTATGTTGACTAACTCTGGCCGCGGAAGCCTACGCAATTATATGTATTGTCCTGGTTCTAATGCTCTCTCGAGGCGGTCTTCATTATGGTCGCATTAGTTGGGCAACAACACAAATTATCTAGTCAAAATGTTCAAATGTGTGTCAAATCTTATGGGATTTAACTGCTAAGGTCATCAGTCCCTAAGCTTACACACTACTTAACCTAAATTACCCTAAGGATAAACACACATGCCCGTGCCCGAGGGAGTATTCGAACCTCCGCCGGAACCAAAACAAAAAATGAAATAAATTTAAAAGGCAGTTGATAATATTTTAGATTGGCACTAAGTAGAGATACCAGTCAATTTATGGTCTTGTGTTGGAAAAAATAGTGATAAATGCTCCTGATACCAGTTTATTTTAGTAAACTTACCTTCAAGGCAAAGTGATGACGTTAGTGGTGATATTTCAGGTGCAGTTTGTTCCTCAAGCTCTTCAACATCGCCTTTTTGATACATGTTTGTGCCCACCAAGACTGTCTTAGACTCCTCACTAACAATGTTCTGAATGGTAAGGGGGATTTTTAAATGAACATCTCTTATTATTGTGTATTCCCGCCAGATTTAAGTCCAGTGTCACTGCACTGTTTCAATTGTTGAAACCATCTGTCAGCAAAAAAGGCCAATGTCAAGATTGGCCATTTTATGCCGATTGGAAACTTGATAAAACACTTTGGGGCTTACAACTTAAAACCCCAGTATCTCTCATCCTATGTCGCTTAGACATTGGCCGTTTTAACATTATGAAGAGCATATGAAACTATATGGCGTACACCTATAAAACCAGTTTTTACAAATATTGACATTGGCCCTTTTAGAACCAAGTCACAGATATATACATATTTCAGGCGACTGAAGATGCCTTACAAAGAATAAAGGTGAAATGCGTATGACACAAAGTTGTGTTTTATTCAGCTGTCATTAGACGGTTTCAAAGCAGTAATTATAAACTTACTACAATATTACACGCAACTAAGGACGAGAGGATTACAAAAATTGAGGAGATTATAAAAAAAATTGACTTGCCTTTGAATGAAACTCGAAATCATATACCAAAAATGAAGTGCCGGTTGAGAATTTAAGGTTCAATGTTTAACTTAGAATCTTAGAACCTTCAAGAGTACTAGAGGATATCTGTGTAATTGTTTAGGTCACTAACGTATGAGCATCTCAGCTGCTGTACATGATTTCGAGCACCGTTTCAAGGCGTGTCAAATGTTCTTCAAATCTGTTTTATTCCTTACTTTTAGACAAATCATTTCACAAAACATTACACCATTTTTTTCCAATTTCCTTTATTTTAACAAAACAATCTCGTGCTTTGGAAAATCTTGCAGACGCCGTTATTCTACCTAACAGGTCCACAGCATTATGTTAAATGCCGAGTACACAATCTTGCATCATATACTGAGTACAATTATAACAGAAATATTCACGAACGCAGGCAACAAATAAAACAATTTTTTTTAAAGTTTGTTGCCAGTTTTATTCAGTATAGAAAATATTCCGAAGAATAAAATGAGAAAATGAAAGAATAAGGTAGATATGCAGACAACACGTTAATTAAACACCAGTGTAACTAAAACAAAATCCTGCGTTATAGAAAGACATCAGGTACTATCCTTGCAAAACACTCCTGTGTCGTTAATTCTTTGCGTCTATGTGTAAAATTTGTCTGGCAAATTGTATCATGTGTCGTTGATAAACAGAAGTGTGCAAACTCAGCAAACTTTCTGATACTTTTATCATGAAAGCCAGCAATCACACGTTGCGCAAATTTTGGTGATCTCAAACGTTTCATAAAAACTATAAGAAGTGGTATTCAAGTTCTGATTAACATGCACACCCAGGAATTTTGAACATCCTTTATGCGCTTCCTGTTTCCCATTAGTCTATCGTTTTAATGATGATATATCGTGCCTTGTACAGAAGTCAGTAAACGTCTTTTTTTCAGAAATTAGTGATAAGTTATTAACTGATATCCGGTCAATACAGTTATTTTCTGACTCAACTACACTCCTGGAAATTGAAATAAGAACACCGTGAATTCATTGTCCCAGGAAGGGGAAACTTTATTGACATATTCCTGGGGTCAGATACATCACATGATCACACTGACAGAACCACAGGCACATAGACACAGGCAACAGAGCATGCACGATGTCGGCACTAGTACAGTGTATATCCACCTTTCGCAGCAATGCAGGCTGCTATTCTCCCATGGAGACGATCGTAGAGATGCTGGATGTAGTCCTGTGGAACGGCTTGCCATGCCATTTCCACCTGGCGCCTCAGTTGGACCAGCGTTCGTGCTGGACATGCAGACCGCGTGAGACGACACTTCATCCAGTCCCAAACATGCTCAATGGGGGACAGATCCGGAGATCTTGCTGGCCAGGGTAGTTGACTTACACCTTCTAGAGCACGTTGGGTGGCACGGGATACATGCGGACGTACATTGTCCTGTTGGAACAGCAAGTTCCCTTGCCGGTCTAGGAATGGTAGAACGATGGGTTCGATGACGGTTTGGATGTACCGTGCACTATTCAGTGTCCCCTCGACAATCACCAGTGGTGTACGGCCAGTGTAGGAGATCGCTCCCCACACCATGATGCCGGGTGTTGGCCCTGTGTGCCTCGGTCGTATGCAGTCCTGATTGTGGCGCTCACCTGCACGGCGCCAAACACGCATACGACCATCATTGGCACCAAGGCAGAAGCGACTCTCATCGCTGAAGACGACACGTCTCCATTCGTCCCTCCATTCACGCCTGTCGCGACACCACTGGAGGCGGGCTGCACGATGTTGGGGCGTGAGCGGAAGACGGCCTAACGGTGTGCGGGACCGTAGCCCAGCTTCATGGAGACGGTTGCGAATGGTCCTCGCCGATACCCCAGGAGCAACAGTGTCCCTAATTTGCTGGGAAGTGGCGGTGCGGTCCCCTACGGCACTGCGTAGGATCCTACGGTCTTGGCGTGCATCCGTGCGTCGCTGCGGTCCGGTCCCAGGTCGATGGGCACGTGCACCTTCCGCCGACCACTGGCGACAACATCGATGTACTGTGGAGACCTCACGCCCCACGTGTTGAGCAATTCGGCGGTACGTCCACCCGGCCTCCCGCATGCCCACTATACGCCCTCGCTCAAAGTCCGTCAACTGCACATATGGTTCACGTCCACGCTGTCGCGGCATGCTACCAGTGTTAAAGACTGCGATGGAGCTCCGTATGCCACGGCAAAGTGGCTGACACTGACGGCGGCGGTGCACAAATGCTGCGCAGCTAGCGCCATTCGACGGCCAACACCGCGGTTCCTGGTGTGTCCGCTGTGCCGTGTGTGTGATCATTGCTTGTACAGCCCTCTCGCAGTGTCCGGAGCAAGTATGGTGGGTCTGACACACCGGTGTCAATGTGTTCTTTTTTCCATTTCCAGGAGTGTATCTTAAGTACATCACCTTTTCCAAAACTTTTGAAGAAAGTGAACCACATCGGTAGTTATTAATGTCTGTCCTAATAACTTTCATAAAGAGCGCTATAACAAAGACGTACTTAAGTCTCTTTGGAAAAACACTTAACAAAAATTATGCATTACATATATGGCTGAGTTCAATAGCTATACATGAAGAACATGATTTTATTATTTTGCTTGAAACATATCAACGAGTTAATTATTTTACCGATTTTCGTGGCAGAAATTTTAGTGCTACCGAACTGATTGAATACATGTGGTACTGTGCTTCTGTAAACTTTCGGATGTTACTTTGTGCAGTGTATTGTCCTAAAAACTTCTAGAAGAGGAGGGCCGAAACTACATAAAGCTACCATAGTTTATGTTTCGTAGTTCTTTAAATTGAGCACATCCTAATCGTTCTCGCAGATTTCTTCTTGTTCCACTATAAATCCACAATACAATAAAAGTACAGTTAAAAATAAACGAAAAGTACACAGACAAGTAGGCAAATATTAACTGCTTTAAAAAAAGCATTAATGTGATCTCTGACTGAAATACTGGCTTTGGTTTTGTGGTTTTGATATTTTCTACAGAATGATTAGAATTACAAGAAATTCACACGAACTCGTGTCACCATCTGGCGACTCATTAATAACAGCTTTATTCACAAACGCAGTTTTATTGTTGTTTGTCAGATGATCAGCATGTTGAGTAATCGATCTGATCAGTAATGTAAATCATCAGGTTGAAGCCCTAGTTACGTCGAAGAGGCTTTTTTCCTTTTGCGTAATATGAATGTGACCTCAGAAAATACTTTACATATATTGGAAAAGTTGTCCTCTGGTTGGCGCTACGAGGTCCTTGAAAAGTAAACCATAACCAACAGGACAATGCTTAGTAAAGCAATTAGGCAAACACTCAACCTGCCAAGTATTTTATCTCGTTGGGGGTGTGGATTACAGTCCTGCATCGATGCACTGTTTTTCAAACACAGAATATCTCTTCGGTTTCGAAAACTGGAAAAACCTTTAACAGTAACGTGTCTTTCTGTTCCATTCTCAGTTACATTAAAATCGTGCTGGCTGTGTGAAGCTCTAGTGTTATTTTTAGTTGTGACCAGAACAACTGATACACATTACAACTTTCCAAGGTCACGTGCCGTGAAGAATTTTAGTGAACGTAAAGCAAACGAAACATTTCTCTCAAGTAGTCAGTGCTGAAACGTAAAATAAGAACGTAATTTGTAGCCATTTGATAGCTTCTTTTTTGGTGGAGAATCACTCCATTGAAGTGACGGGAGGGAACTGTCTCCACCCTTGCCCCCGTCCGTCGAAAAATTAATTGTGATTTCCTGTCTCAACTGTGATCGCATAAGGCAAGGGAGTTCGTCTCTTCTTGAAGGGGGTTCTAAACCGATTAATTAAGAAACAAAGGAGTTGGCCGGGGTACAACGCATAAAGAAAATGTTATCATTAGTTATGTCTTACAAGCAACAACTTTCACATTGTTGTGAGCAGCCTTCACAAAATTACGGATGCACGCAAGAATTGTATTCACCGAAGATCACCATAACAGAACACTGACGCTTAAAGGGAAACAGGTAGTACTACTAATTTGCTATACAGGTAGTTGCTACAAAGTAGCAAATTTATCACCTTGCTCCGTCCATATTGTTACCTACATAGCAAAATTTCTTAACTTCATCTACCTCGTGATGCCCTATTCTGATGATGTTACGTTTTTCGCTGTTTTGATTTCTATTACTTCTCATTACTTTCATCTTTCTTCGATTTACTCTCAGTCCATACTCTGTACTCATTGTTCAATCTATTTCACACTTTCACGCACGGTAGCAATATATTTTAATCCCACTCTTGGAACCTTTCTTTTATTTCTGTGATCTATAGAGTGAACAACAGGGGCGAAAGACTACATACCCATCTTACACCCATTTTAGACCGAACACTTCGTTATTGATCTTCCAGCCATATGGTTCCCGCTTGGTTCTTGTACATGTTCTACATCTACATCTACATTTATACTCCGCAAGCCACCCAACGGTGTGTGGCGGAGGGCACTTTACGTGCCACTGTCATTACCTCCCTTTCCTGTTACAGTCGCGTATGGTTCGCGGGAAGAACGACTGTCTGAAAGCCTCCGTGCGCGCTCTAATCTCTCTAATTTTACATTCGTGATCTCCTCGGGAGGTATAAGTAGGGGGAAGCAATATATTCGATACCTCATCCAGAAACGAACCCTCTCGAAACCTGGCGAGCAAGCTACACCGCGATGCAGAGCGCCTCTCTTGCAGAGTCTGCCACTTGAGTTTGTTAAACATCTCCGTAACGCTATCACGGTTACCAAATAACCCTGTGACGAAACGCGCCGCTCTTCTTTGGATCTTCTCTATCTCCTCCGTCAACCCGACCTGGTACGGATCCCACACTGATGAGCAATACTCAAGTGTAGGTCGAACGAGTGTTTTGTAAGCCACCTCCTTTGTTGATGGACTACATTTTCTATGGACTCTCCCAATGAATCTCAACCTGGTACCCGCCTTACCAACAATTAATTTTACATGATCGTTCCACTTCAAATCGTTCCGCACGCATACTCCCAGATATTTTACAGAAGTAACTGCTACCAGTGTTTGTTCCGCTATCATATAATCATGCAATAAAGGATCCTTCTTTCTATGTATTCGCAATACATTACATTTGTCTATGTTAAGGGTCAGTTGCCACTCCCTGCACCAAGTGCCTATCTGCTGCAGATCTTCCTGCATTTCTCTACAATTTTCTAATGCTGCAACTTCTCTGTAGACTACAGCATCATCCACGAAAAGCCGCCTGGGACTTCCGGCACTATCTACTAGGTCATTTATATATATTGTGAAAAGCAATAGTCCCATAACACTCCCCTGTGGCACGCCAGAGGTTACTTTAACGTCTGTAGACGTCTCTCCATTGATAACAACATGCTGTGTTCTGTTTGCTAAAAACTCTTCAATCCAGCCACACAGCTGGTCTGATATTCCGTAGGCTCTTACTTTGTTTATCAGGCGACAGTGCGGAACTGTATCGAACGCCTTCCGGAAGTCAAGAAAAATAGCATCTACCTGGGAGCCTGTATCTAATATTTTCTGGGTCTCATGAACAAATAAAGCGAGTTGGGTCTCACACGATCGCTGTTTCCGGAATCCATGTTGATTCCTACATAGTAGATTCTGGGTTTCCAAAAACTACATGATACTCGAGCAAAAAACATGTTCTAAAATTCTACAACAGATCGACGTCAGAGATATAGGCCTATAGTTTTGCGCATCTGCTCGACGACCCTTCTTGAAGACTGGGACTACCTGTGTTCTTTTCCAATCATTTGGATCCTTCCGTTCCTCTAGAGACTTGCGGTACACGGCTGTTAGAAGGGGGGCAAGTTCTTTCGCGTACTCTGTGTAGAATCGAATTGGTATCCCGTCAGGTCCAGTGGACTTTCCTCTGTTGAGTGATTCCAGTTGCTTTTCTATTCCTTGGATACTTATTTCGATGTCAGCCATTATTTCGTCTGTGCGAGGATTTAGAGAAGGAACTGCAGTGCGGCCTTCCTCTGTGAAACAGCTTTGGAAAAAAGGTGTTTAGTATTTCAGCTTTACGCGTGTCATCCTCTGTTTCAATGCCATCATCATCCCGGAGTGTCTGGATATGCTGTTTCGAGCCACTTACTGATTTAACGTAAGACCACAACTTCCTAGGATTTTCTGTCAAGTCGGTACATAGAATTTTACTTTCGAATTCACTGAACGCTTCACGCATAGCCCTCCTTACGCTAACTTTGACATCGTTTAGCTTCTGTTTGTCTGAGAGGTTTTGGCTGCGTTTAAACTCTCTTTGCTTTCGCAGTAGTTTCCTAACTTTGTTGTTGTACCACGGTGGGTTTTTCCCGTCCCTCACAGTTTTACTCGGCACGTACGTGTCTAAAACGCATTTTACGATTGCCTTGAACTTTTTCCATAAACACTCAACATTGTCAGTGTCGGAACAGAAATTTTCGTTTTGATCTGTTAGGTAGTCTGAAATCTGCCTTCTATTACTCTTGCTAAACAGATAAACCTTCCTCCCTTTCTTTATATTCCTACTAACTTCCATATTCAGGGATGCTGCAACGGCCTTATGATCACTGATTCCCTGTTCTGTACATACAGAGTCGAAAAGTTCGGGTCTGTTTGTTATCAGAAGGTCCAAGATGTTATCTCCACGAGTCGGTTCTCTGTTTAGTTGCTCGAGGTAATTTTCGGATAGTGCACTCAGTATAATGTCACTCGATGCTCTGTCCCTACCACCCGTTCTAAACATCTGAGTGTCCCAGTCTATATCTGGTAAATTGAAATCTCCACCTAAGACTATAACATGCTGAAAAAATTTATGTGAAATGTATTCCAAATTTTCTCTCAGTTGTTCTGCCACTAATGCTGCTGAGTCGGGAGGTCGGTAAAAGGAGCCAATTATTAACCTAGCTCGGTTGTTGAGTGTAACCTCCACCCATAATAATTCACTTCTATTTCACTGCAGGATAAACTACTACTAACAGCGACGAACACTCTACCACCGGTTGCATGCAATCTATCCTTTCTAAACACCGTCTGTACCTTTGTAAAAATTTCGGCAGAATTTATCTCTGGCTTCAACCAGCTTTCTGTACCTATAACGATTTCGGCTTCGGTGCTTTCTATCACCGCTTGAAGTTCCGGTACTTTACCAACGCAGCTTCGACAGTTTACAATTACAATACCGATTGCTGCTTGGTCCCCGCATGTCCTGACTTTGCCCTGCACCCGTTGAGGCTGTTTCCCTTTCTGTACTTGCCCAAGGCCATCTAACCTAAACAACCGCCCAGCCCACGCCACACAACCCCTGCTACCCGTGTAGCCGCTTGTTGTACGTCTCTCGTCTTTCCCTATAGCTCACCCGTCTTTTTTCGGAATTTCGAACATCTTAGTCCAACGCTTTTTTTAAGTCGACAAATCCCATGAATGTGTCTTGATTTTTCTTCAATCCATTATTAGCCGCAACGTCAGAACTGCATCTCTGGTGCCTTTATCTCTCCTAAAGCCAACCTGATCATCATCTAGCAGATCGTCAATTGCCTTCTACATTCTTCTGTATATTATGCTTCTCATCAAACTGAATGGATGAACTGTTAAGCTGACTGAGTGATAGTTCTAGCACTTGTCGTCTCTTGGAGTCTTCGAAATTGTGTGGATAATGATTCTCCGAAAGTCATATGGTGTATCACCAGTTATACATTCTACACAGCAACGTGAATAATCGTTTTGTTGCCACATTCCCCAATGATTTTAGAAATTTAAGTAGTTCTAAGTTCTAGGGTACTGATGACCTCAGATGTCGAGTCCCACAATGCTTAGAGCCGTTTGAACCGTTTTTGAATCACATTCCCTTTATATCATTTTCTGCTGTAGTTGATACAATACTATACATGTCTGATCCGAAATCTTCTTTCCATTTCACTTATATCTAGATTGAGCCTTTGCATTTGCAGATTTTCTAGGTTCACTACAACGTTCAGACTTCTGACTTTCCGCGCCCCGAGTCGTAGAACGTTACTCTTTCTTTGACTTTTCAGCCTTTTTCTCATGGTCACCTGCCCCTTGGCAGTCCCCGTTCGGAGATCCTAACGGGGGACTAGTCCGAAATCTTTTTAGCTAAAGGCCTTGTGGATTCGCATTGTTTGTCTTTCATGCAGTGGTTTCCATTGCCTTCTGCATCCTCATGCCGTTGATCATTGCTGCTTCTTACGCCTTTTAGGGGCAAGAGAGTGCCCTGAACCTCTACCCGCTCCTGCACCCTCTCTGACAAGGCCGTTGGCGGGGTGAGAGTGACTTACTGCGCGAATTTTCGGCCGCCATTGCTGATGATTTATTTTTATTCAGAATGTAAGCCTGGCGATGTCCGAACCCTGGACCTAGGACGTTTTGATTACTAGTCATATGGTACCCTTAGGCCACGGATGCTGCGCACACTGTTGATCGAAAAGAAGATTTTAAACTTTACACGTCAAATGCTGTTGGGGCGAACACATTCGAGATAAACCGGAGCGATCAATGCACCCATGAGATTTCGGTAGAGGAGACAAATATGGAAGGTTGCGATATCTTCTTACGACATGTCGAGGCTTGCAGCGTCCAGCAGCCACTTGTAACGCTCATAGCTTAAACAGCACTTCGCGTCGCGTCGAAACGGTGCCGCTTTATTGTGGTCGTCATAACGTGTCTGTCCAAGGAAAGCACAGAATAACTGAAACGAGACTCTAGGCGAAAGGTGCCCGGTTCAGAGTGCTGAAACCTTTGGTGTCTTCGTATTGTTTCATTTAACTGCGACGGCTGGTGTCTGAAGAACGAAAGTAAGGGTGAGGCGGTCAGCGTTTTGGAGTTTAATGATCTTGGAATGACTGCTCTCAAACAGGCTTCTGACGCGAAATAGTAGATCTCCGTTCAACTGCTGAGAAACGCAGTTGCCAAGTTCTGCCTGTTGGGACCCAGATAATGCCTTCATTCTTTGGAGGTTTCCCATCCCGCCTACACGTAAAGGAGGACGTTTTCTTTATCAAAGCGCCTCTTTCAAGAAGATGGCACCTTTTAAACTTTTAGCAGATTGTAACGGTGCTCACCGTTTTGAAAAGTTTCTATCTCATTGTGATCGTATCACTGATCACAATCTGTGTTGCTACTGTGTATGAGGAATATTGCTGTGAGTGTCTCTTTGTTCTCCGACTTCCCTTTGAGAGGGAAATCTTATGAAGGCATCAAAATAAAACTAATACGAAAAAACGAAATACAACAGAGTGTTAGTCGAAACGAGGGGGGTCAATATTTCGAAGAGTATAACCCTGATTTTACTTAACTAGAGCATTGTTCCTTGCTTTTTGACCGCACACAAGAGCTCATTTAAGCATCTTATCACGTAGCGAGATGGGCCTGAACTGGACTATCACAAGCTTCACGCGACCAACGAGTTAATGTCTACTGTTAGTACACTGACCTACACTGATCAGCCAGAACATTATGACCATCTACCTAACAGCCACCACGCCCGCCTTTGGCACGGATAACAGCGGCGACGTGTCTTGGGACGGAAGCAATAAGACATTCGTTGGTCGCTGGAGGGCGTTCGCACCACATCTGCACACACTGGTCACCTAATTCCTGTAAATTCCGGGGAGGGGGGGGGGGGGATGATGAGCTCTGACGCCACGTCCAGTCACATCCCAGATGTGCTCGATCGGGTTCAGATCTGGCGAGTTGGAGAACTCGCCACTGTGTTGCTCGAACCACTCCATCACACTCCCTACCCTACATGGCGCATTACCTTGTTGAAAAATGCCACTGCTTTCTGGAAACATGATCGCTGTTAAGAGGTGTACGTGGTCTCCAGCCAGTTTATGATACTCCTTCGCCGTCATGCTCCGCTGGACCCATGGATGCCCACATGAATGTTCCCCATACCATAACAGAGCCGCCGACAGCTTGTCTCAGTCCAGTAGTACAGATGTCAAGAAACTGTTCACCTGGAAGACGACGGATTCACGCTGTCCCATCGCCATGATGAAGAAGATATCGGGATTCATCAGACCATGCAACGCTCTGCCACTACGGCAACGCCCAGAGCCAAAGCTCACGAGCCCATTTCAGTCGTAGTTGCCAATGTGGTGGTGTTAACATTGGTACATGCATGGGTTGTCGGCTACATAGGCCCAGCGTTAGGAGTGTTCGGTACACTGTGTGTTTAGACACACGTGTACTCTGCCCAGCATTAAAGTCTGATGTTAGTTCTGCCACAGTTCGACTCCTGTCCTGTTTTACCAGTCTACCCAATCTACAACGTCCGACATCTTTATCAAGGTGTGGCTGCCCAACACCACGACATATGGACGTGGTTTCAGCTAGGTTTCACCACGCGTGGAACACATTGGTGTCTTCAAGACGTCTTTAGCTCTCCTTGAGCACCCGACTAGCCGCGCAGTTTCGAAATGCTCGTGCCGAGCCTCCGGCCATCACAGTCTGCCCTCAGTCAAACCCAGACACATCGCCCGCCTTCTCCATTCTGCACATGGACAGCACTCTCGCTGATACTACATGCACCGTGCGTGTGTCTGAGTAGCAATGATTCCTCGCCAGATAACGCTGCAATATCCTGGACAGATTTATATCGATGGTAAGTCGGTTGTCATAACATTCTGGCTCATCAGTGTACATGTACGTAGGAATCCACAAACAATGCACGAAAATACGCATTATCTGGAGCCGAGGACCGTCAATCCAACAACTCTATCAATCAATGCCAAGGCCGAATAACTGCTTGCATAAGGGCCAGAGTTGGACCAACTCGTTATTTACTTGCTTAATTTTATCAAGCTTTTTCTTTTGAATAAATCATCCAGTTTTTCTCAAATTGTAATCACTCGTTCGTCTCTACATGTACATCACATCTACCGATTGCTGTCCCATTCAGATAATTCCTTAATGTCCCCCCCCTCCCCCCCTCCCCCTTAGAAGCTACACTGAAGTTCCATG
Source organism: Schistocerca piceifrons (assembly GCF_021461385.2). Taxonomy (NCBI): domain Eukaryota; kingdom Metazoa; phylum Arthropoda; class Insecta; order Orthoptera; family Acrididae; genus Schistocerca; species Schistocerca piceifrons. The sequence continues at coordinate 401,434,513 of NC_060144.1, read as the reverse complement.
ATCCTTCATTCTTACAGAGTGCAACAAGTACATGGGTGAAACTGATCGAATGGGTCAAAATGTGACTGAACATAGGGGACTCTTTACAGTCTGTTATTCTATGTTACTGTAGAGCAATGCCTGGATATTCTGCCGCAAAAAGGGAAATTCAAGCTCTCTTGTAAATTTTCAGAGAGAGATTGTACGCTTGAGCTGGTACGCGGCACCACAGAAAGACTTGGACGAACCCCCCCCCCCCCCCCCCCCCCCCCAGTCCAGTACTGTAGCATATGAGCTCCGATTTGATACAATAAAGCACCTTATTGTGCAAGTATAGGAACTCAAAAGAAGACAATGTACCGGAATAAACCGCAAATCATTAGCACATACTCGGTGCAAGGAAGGTACTGTGGGACTGTGCTGAATGTGTTGCTGCTTAGCGTATCAAGTAATTTGTTCTTTTTATTTTTGATCTGTATTTTGTTTTCATCTTCGAAGCCATTCTTTCGCCACAAAAATGTGTAATCATTTCACACAGGGTGATTCTGTGATGATGTTTATCACGGTATAATATATTTACGGTGATTGTATTATATATTGTATATATTATTATTTATGATTTATTGGCTGGCGTGTCTTTAAATATTGTGGGCTAGCATGATACTTTTATTTAACTTATACTGCGATAACACTCGTATGGACATCGGCTGTCCCGAAGTACGTACGATATAATATTTTTAAACACAAAGCGCGACTCACCTCCTTCCAATAAGTAGTTTGCGTGAGCGCTGCTATTTAGAAAAGAAAATATGCGTATTCTTACGCAAACTGCAATTATTGATATGGATCTCAGGGGCTACTGGTTATTTATGTACCAAATTTCACAAAGATTAAGTGAGATATTGCAGAGCTTATTGAATGGAATGACTTTCAATATCTCTTGTTCATTATTTGCAAGTGAAAACTGGAGAGAATCTCATTTGCCGTTAAGCGGCCAAAGTGAAACATACTGAACTCATTCAGTGCTGTGAATTTTAGTAAATGAAATCTATCACTGCTCTCTTTAACTTTGGAATTAATGAAAGATCAAAACTGAGAAGTCTCTCGCATTTACATTTAATATTATAACATGAATTATTAATTATAAATGATCGTCAGCGTAATGGCCAACCAAATGCTGCTAGGGAAAAAGAGCTCGCCAAAACTCGGACTTATGAAAAAACTTGGTTAATGATAATTAATGGTTGCGACCATGAGAGGTGACAACTAAGTCAATAATACACACTTTCTAACAACAATTTCTATTATATTTTGCTAAAATACAGAAAAAAACATACATTCATTATCAGACAGCGCGACAATGGCGGCCTACCGCTAGACGAAAGAAAAACAGGAAAGTTCAGTCAAAGCATTGTCTCTGATCTTCATGTCCTATGTTACACAGAGATTATACAAAAAACTGTTCTTTGTTAATTACATCGATATTTGTGAGTTTTGATAATAATAATTTACATTCTTTACTATTTGTTATACATCGAGCAGACGTACTTAGTCTTTAGATAATTTATGGTTCACACGTCTCGTAACAAAAACTTCTCTTCCCTTTCTACAAATGTTCATTTATGTGACGTACCGTCACATGTTACAAATTTTCAGGTATGTTGGAGAACGATAAGTGTATCAATTTGAAGCAAACGAATATATTTCTGCTATCTCTGACTGTGGAATACATGTACCAATACTGTTTTTGCTGAGACTGTAGAGTATTCAGCTTTCAGAGGTGTTAGTATTAACAAAAGCAAGAAAAAAGTGTCTAGTGAACACGGGCTCTAAAATGGATAACTTAAGTACTATTAGCACTTGCTTATTTTCGCTACTATAAAACGTTTCTACTGATCAATTGTTCATAGCTCTTAAAGTATGCCTTTTACGGCCAATATTTACAAGACATTTTGTCTTGTTTTGGTCCATACTACTTCCTCCATAAACATTCAAACAAGACTAAACAAGTCAAGGTATTCCTCTATTAGGGCTCTTAGGAACTAATAGACACTGTAGTCTAGATACGCACCAAATGGCAGATGGCTGGTTAAAATGTGCACCAATAACCCGAAGAGCTCCTCAATAAGGAGCGAGAGAGTGTGCAGATCCAAACATCCACACTCACATGACTCACACCTGCGTACCTTCAGGCTGAGCGCACGTAAATTTAGCTACAGGCCAAATACAATAACTCGCCCAGGAACGGCCACAAGGCCTACAACAAACAGAAATTACAATCAGTGGTGTCAAATACTCAATGATAACGAACAATGATTTCAACTGAAAAACGCTAGTTTGGCGCTTACAGAAGCCTCCAGATTGATACACACAGCCCTAAAAGGGATCACTGAACGGCATTAGGAACTGGATTCCTGGCCGGCTCACACCGGGGCACAATTAACACTCTTAAGTACAGATCCGCAGCTCGAAGTCTCGCGGTCGCTTCCCGAACACGGCGTCCCGTGTTCGATTCCCGGCGGGGTCAGAGTTTTTCACCTGCCTCGAGACGACTGGGTGTTTTGTGTTGTCCTCATCATTTCATCATCTTTCATGCATGTGGCGAGATAGGACTGAGAAAAGGTTGGGAATTTGTACGGGTGCTGATAACCGCGCAGTTGAGCGCCCCACGAACCAAACGTCATCATCATCTTAAATACAGTACTAACTGAAAAGTCTTCATACATAATTTCAAATAAATGACAAGGAGGCCGAAAGCTTCAGAACTCCAGGTAGGTGCTGGATAATACTGCCCTCCTACATGTAGCTGCTAACAAGGTGTCGAATATATCTCGGCGTATCTAGCACAACACAGTTGACTGATGCACTCCGTAACCAGGTTTCACGGGACGAGAGCCGCTCCTTGCCCGCTGGACTAGCAGGTAGCAACGGTCAACGCCGCAGGAAAACGCCGGCCCCAATAACCCAACAGTCATCGCTTTCAACTCGCTGCAATCGCCAGGGCGCCGAGTACTCAGACACACCAGTCCAGCTCCGTGTCCCACGCACCACTCACTACTGCACAGCCTCAGAGATAACACGTAGCGAAGCAAAGATGATACGACGAGGGGCAGGGTCGGAACGATCCCACAAGTGGCGCCACTAGGATTGCACGCGCCCTTACAGAAGCTCCCATGGCCCAGAAACCAAAGAGCTTGCAGATGAAGAGATGTGTTTCACAGCAGCGAAGATGAACGTGTGTTCCTAGTTCTTACGGTATGAACTTTAGAACCTTTGTTTGTGTTGTGTACATAGTTCCGCGTAGTCAGCACGTACACAACTTTCCCACTAGAGCGCGCCCGCTAAGCACAACAGCGCAGGCGCAGCACTCGCCCATCTCCGCACTACGAGATGGCGCTGCCGTAGACACGGACCAAACTCTGCTTCCGTCGATCCGCGTATTAATATGTAACGCAGCCAATGAGATTGCTGCTAACGTAGAACCTTTTCTCCTCGCGGATCACACTCGCGCAGTGATACATGAACGTGCGAGGTATTATAACGAGTGTACAGACCTCCGATTAGTCAGTCTGCATTTGTCTGTACCAGTCTGCATTAGGCTGTATCAGTCTCTACGAGTTTTACATTTGTCTGTACCAGTCTATAGTCAAGTTTCAGTCTGCGCCTAATAAGATTACCATATTCCTGTACATAGCCATGAAGATAAATGTATAGACACTTTTGTCAAGTATCAGAGATATGTGTGAGAATAAGATTAACGTACCAATACCAAAGGAACTTCAGATTGTCAATTTTGGTTACCGTCAATCTACTACTCTAAGCGTGCAAGTGGCATTTCTATTGTCTGACCTAACGGCGGAAGATAAACACGCCACGATAAGACCACGAGACATATTGTTGACACTCGCCTACTTCGTTAGAGGGACAAGTCAAATAATCTGATGGTGTGTGTACTGAAGGTCTTACAGGACGCACATCACAGTTTGCTAGAGCCATTTCTTATTTTGGTACATAGTAGCACCGTGAAAGTTGCGTGAGCTACAGTCTTAGCAACAACAATGCCGGTACATGTATTCCATTGTCAGACGTATCAGAATGATTGTCAGTCGTAGCTTTCCGGACCAGGGTCTCTTACATCAAATTGATATCTTCATCGTTCTCCATCACCTCTGAAACTTTGTAACACCATCACAAGATCATCGTGTATAAAGGTATGTTTTGCTGTTAACAATGCTTAGCGTTACATGCGTGGTACTGAATATTACGGTAAAACCAGGAATATAAAAATGCTTTTTTAGTTTAAAGGCCGTTTTTTCAATTTACATATAAGGTAAAGTAACCTAAAAAATTGACACTAAAAACATTTCGCGTACTAATGGATAAACTATGTTTGCTTCTCCAATTAAAATCGGCTGAGATGACAATTATAGAGCTCCGCTCAAGCAGGCTACCGGTTGAATTTTTTTTACTGACTTACTCAATTACCCATTTTTCAAGTTAATGGCCTTCAAATATGCCTGTAGTTGATTCCTTTTCGTTTACAGATGCAGAGAGTAATGAAAATTCTTCTGCTTATAGCGTGAAGTCATAACCTAAATACGTCGCAAAATGCGAGGGACTTATCGACCGATCGCGGAAACGATTCCGATCGTCATTTCCGTTGAAGTAGCTTTTTTTAGCTCGATCGTTGCTTCTCATGAATACCATCTTCGCCAACAGAATGGGTCGGTGCGGAGGAGGTGCTAAGCTGCCCTGCTGGCGAACTCTCGCTGCATAATCACCGAGTCATGAGCTGAAAAATACATTAAACACCATATGGACTGGGAATATCTTACAGCCTGTCGAAGAGTATAAAGCGGAGGCCATCGATCTGGAGTGATATTTATTCCCGCTGCCACAAATATCATTGAATAATAAGCGAAGACGCCTGTTTCTGAAACAGTGCTGCTTAAGGCAATCTGACCTTAACGCCGGTAAAACAGAGGTCGCAAGCTCAATTAGAGATTGTGAAGCGCAAACGCAAGGGAACAACCGCAGCTAGACCGAGACCCTGTTAGTCTCATGTACTGAAGGACAGATACCATCTAACACTGCGGACGGTGGTTTTGCAAAATCGCATGAAATCAGCGGAAGGAATCATTCGTAAGCAAATAGACTATGCATAGGTAGCTAAAAAGCATGTGGTATGAGGGGCGTTGAACAAACAATGCTACACATTCTTTTTCTGACAGCAGATTGGTTTTACTCAGAACTCATGTGGTATCAACGTTCGATACCACACTTGTTAGGGGTTGCAGATATCGCTGGACCCGCGAATCGCGACTAGCGCCGCTAGCGCCGCTCCGCGGCTTGTGACTAGTACTTAAGCGATTTCTCGTCCACTCTTGCTCGGGACGTCAACAACGAATGTAGGATAGCCTTAAGCTGACGGGAAGCAACCTCTAATAAGGCGCTTAGTCGAGTATGGCATAAGTAATGCCTCTCTGGATATGTTTGTAATTATATGTATGCAGCATATGAAGAAGCCTGTAACACAAGTTAAGTACAATATATAGGGTGGTCCACTGACAGTGACCGGGCCAAACATCTCACGAAATAAGCATCAAACGAAAAAACTGCAAAGAACGAAACTCGTCTAGCTTGAAGGAGAAACCAGATGGCGCTATGGTTGGCCCACTAGATGGCGCTGCCATAGGTGAAACAGATATCAAATGCGTTTTTTTTAAATAGGAACCCCCATTTTTATTACAAATTCATGTAGTACGTAAAGAAATATGAATGTTTTACTTGGACCACTTTTTTCGCTTTGCGATAGATGGCGCTGTAATAGTCACAAACGTATAAGTTCGTGGTACACGTAACATTCCGCCAGTGCGGACAGTATTTGCTTCCTGATACATTACGCATGTTAAAATGGACCGTTTACCAATTGCGGAAAAGGTCGATATCGTGTTGATGTATGGCTATTGTGATCAAAATGCCCAACGATCGTGTGCTATGTATGCTGCTCGGTATCCTGGACGACATCATCCAAGTGTCCGGACCGTTCGCCGGATAGTTACGTTATTTAAGGAAACAGGAAGTGTTCAGCCACAGGTGAAACGTCAACCACAACCTGCAACAAATGATGATGCCCAAGTAGGTGTTTCACCTGCTCTCGCGGCTAATCAGCACATCAGTAGCAGATAAATTGCGCGAGAATCGGGAATCTCAAAAACGTTGGTGTTGAGAATGCTACATCAACATCGAATGCACCCGTACCATATTTCTATGCACCAGGAATTGCATGGCGACGACTTTGAACGTCGTGTAAAAGTCTGTCACTGGTCACAAGAGAAATTACGGGACGATGATAGATTTTTTGCACGCGTTCTATTTAGCGACGAAGCGTCATTCACCAACAGCGGTAACGTATACCGGCATAATATCCACTGTTGGGCAACGGGAAATCCACGATGGCTGCGACAAGTGGAACATCAGCGACCTTGACGTGTTAATGTATGGTGTCGCATTATGGGAGGAAGGATAATTGGCCCCCATTTTATCGATGGCAATCTAAATGGTGCAACGTATGCTGATTTCCTAAGTAATGTTCTACCAATGTTACTACAAGATGTTTCAATGCATGACAGAATGGCGATGTACTTCCAACATGATGGGTGTCCGGCACATAGCTCGCGTGAGGTTGAAGCGGTATTGAATAGCATATTTCATGAAAGGTGGATTGGTCGTCGAAGCACCATACCATGGCCCGCACGTTCACCGGATCTGACGTCCCCGGATTTCTGTCTGTGGGGAAAGTTGAAGGATATTTGCCATCGTGATCCACCGCCAACGCCTGACAACGTGCGTCAGCGCATTGTCAATGCATGTGCGACCATTACGGAAGGCGAACTACTCGCTGTTGAGAGGAATGTCGTTACACGCATTGCCAAATGGATTGAGGTTGACGGACATCATTTTGAGCATTTGTTTGTTTAATGTGGGATTTACAGGTATCACGCTGTAACAGCATTCGTTCTCAGAAATCATAAGTTCACAGAGGTACATGTATCACATTGGAACGACCGAAATAAAATGTTCAAACGTACCTACGTTCTGTATTTTAATTTAAAAAACCTACCTGTTACCAACTGTTCGTCTAAAATTGTCAGCCATATCTTTGTGACGATTACAGCGCCATCTATCACAAAGCGAAAAAAGTGTTCCAACTAAAACATTCATATTTCTTTACGTACTACACGAATATGTAATAAAAAATGGGGTGTTCCTCTTTTTTAAAAAAGACGCAGTTGATATCCGTTTGCCCTATGGCAGCGCCATCTAGCGGCCAACCATAGCGCCATGTGGTTTCCCCCTTCAAGCTAGACAAGTTTCGTTCTTTGTAATTTTCTCGTTTGACGCTTATTTCGTGAGATATTTGGCCCGGTCACGATCAATGGACCACCCTGTATATTATTTTTTACCAACGACAACTAATTATTTCAGTCCTAGCAGATACAGACTATGCAGCCAGCTCCTTACCGACTTCAATGTCAAACCTGCTATTTAGCACTGGCCACCTGTCATCATAACAACTGACGACGAGAATCATAACAATTCAAATACACCATTTTATGCCCACTATTTAGGGTACAAATCCCTATTTCTCAAGATGATCTCCGTGCGGTGTGAGGGTCATGTGCCACCGTACTCGTAGGGCCTATATACTCGCATGCTAACGCTCTAATGGTCGATGTCGGAGCCAACAACCTCCTCATCATCCACGTACTGCTTCCGGCAGAGTGCATCCTTCATTGGGCCAAACAGACCGAAGTCGGAAGGTGTGAGATCCGGGATGTAGGGTGGATGAGGAAGAGCAGTCCAATGAAGCTTTGTGGACTCCTCTCTGGTGCACAGTCTTGAGTGAGGCCTTGCTTTACACGGAGAGGGAAAAGCTCGTTTGCATTTTTTGCGGCGACGAACACACTGAAGTCGTTTCTTCAGTTTCTTGAGGGTAGCACAATGCACTCCAGAGTTGATCGTTGTACTGTGCGGGAGGACATCAAACACAAGAACCGCTTCAGAATCCCAGAAGATCGTCACCATGACGTGTGAGGGTGCGGTTTTGAACTTTTTCCTCGGAGGAGAGCTGGTGCCACTTCATGGATTGCCGTTTTGTTTCCGGTTGGAAGTGATGAACCAATGTTTCACTGCTTGTGACGATGTTCGGCAAAAATTTTTCACGATTAGCCCCGTAACGTGCAATCAATTCTGCACAGGTGGTCCTTTGTTACTCTTTATGGTCTTCTGTAAGGTGCGACGTATCCATCGGGCACACATCCCAGCTGGTGGACGAATGTGTCCAATTTTGCAGCGAGGGGTTTGACTGTTAACCGTCGATCACCTGTAATTAGTGTCCCCACGTTCCACTGCAGGAGTTAAAATTCATGGGGAAACCTTCAGCTGTCGTTGCACCATGATGGATGCGGGTGCGGGTTTGAACTTTTTCTTTGATGAAGAGGTGGTGTGGCGCCACTCCATGGATTGCCGCTTTGTTTCCAGTTCGGAGTGATAAATCAATGTTTCATTGCCCATGGTGCAACTCCGCACAGATGGTCCTTCGTTACTTTCTTGGTCTTCTGCTAGGCAGCCAAGAACCCAGCGTACAAACACGTTTGAATACCCGAAATGGTGGACGATTGTGTCAGCGCTATCAAAAGAGACGTCCAGTTGTGCAGCGATGTGTTTGTTTGTGATCCGTCGATCACCTCGAATGAGAGTGTCCGCACGTTCCAATACCGCTGGCGTCACAGCTGTGAGCGGCCGGCCGGCACGGGGGATATTGAACAGGTTTGCACGACCTCGTTGCGATGACGACAGACGCCTCGCCCAACGACTGACCGTGCTTTTGTTCACTGTCAGTTCTCCGTAGACATTCTGCAAGCACCTACGAATATCTGCGGTGCTCTGTTTTTGCGCCAAAAGAAACTCAATGAAAACTCTCTGCTTTGCACGCACCTCCGTTACAGACGCCATTCTGAAGGCTACATATAGCGCCACCACCTATTAGGACTTCATGAAACTGTAGATAATGAAGTGGGAATATGAAAAGATGTCCCGCAACAAATTTCATATTCACCTAAACTGACCAAAGAAAAAAAAGTGTTGCATTACTTATTGAGCGCCCCTTGTACAGTGGTTGCGCAGTTCCTCAAAAGCCACACATTTATGTCGGCAATGCTAAGTCTCTCTTGAGATGGTACAAAGAACGATGCCACTTGGCAATGGATGATTAGAAAAGGGTTATCTGGAGTAACGCATCACGCCTTATCCTGTGGCAGACGTATGGATAGGTTTGGGATTGACAATTGTCTGGAGAACATGACCTTGCATCATGCGGAAGTTCTATGCGGCTTTTCGCGGATGATGCTGTAGTATACAGAGAAATTGCAGCATTAGAAAATTGCAGCGAAATGCTGGAAGGCACTTGGTGCAGGGAGTGGCAACTGACCCTTAACATAGACAAATGTATTGTGAATACATAGAAAGAAAGATCCTTTATTGTATGACTATACGATAGCGAAACAAACACTGATAGCAGTTACTTCTGTAAAATATCAGGGAGTATGCGTAAGGAACGATTTGAAGTGGAATGATCATATAAAATTAATTATTGGTAAGGCGGGTGCCAGGTTGAGATTCATTGGGAGAGTCTTTAGAAAATGTAGTCCATCAACAAAGGAGGTGGCTTACAAAACACTAATGCGACCTATACTCGAGTATTGCTCATCAGTGTGGGATCCGTACCAGGTCGGGTTGACGGAGGAGATAGAGAAGATCCAAAGACGCGCGGCGCGATTCATCACAGGGTTATTTGGTAAGCGTGATAGCGTTACAGAGGTGTTTATCAAACTCAAGTGGCAGACTCTGCAAGAGAGGCGCTCTGCATCGCGGTGTAGCTTGCTGTCCAGGTTTCGAGAGGGTGCTTTTCTGGATGAGGTATCGAATATATTGCTTCCCCCTACTTATACCTCCCGAGGAGATCACGAATGTAAAATTAGGGAGATTAGAGCGCGCACGGAGGCTTTCCGGCAGTGGTTCTTCCCGCGAACCATACGGGACTGGAACAGGAAAGGGAGGTAATGACAGTGGCACGTAAAGTGCCCTCCGCCACACACCGTTGGATGGCTTGCGGAGTGTGGATGTAGATGTAGATGTAGATGCGCACTGCCAAGAATGTTGTACTGAGAAGGTGGTGTTATAATGTCAGGGTGTTTGTCGTGGTAAGGGTATGAACTTAAGAAATCGCTAAACGCGGAGGGACATGAGTACATTTTATAGCATTGTGTACTACGCACAGTAGAGGAACAAATCGGAAACAGCGATTGTTTGTTTCAGCATGACAATGCTCCCTGTGATAGCATTTTTGAGGCAATAGTTAGTGGACAATAACATTTCAGAAGTGGACTGGCTAGCGCAGAGTCCCAACTTGAATCCAACGGATTACCTTTGAAAAGACTGAGAGTCCAGCTCAGTACCTTTCCTTGTTTCAGCTCTTTAGGAAGAATGGACTGCCATTCCTCCACAGACAGTCAGACACTGAGAGTGTACCCGCCAGAGTTGAAGACGTCAAAAAGGTGCAAGGTGGAATGCGCGCCCCTTATTCATGTCCACTGACTGGATACTTTTGATCAGCTAGTGTACGTCTTCAGATATGCAGGCGCTGCATGTCTTGAATGGTTGAAATGACTCTGAGCACTATGCGACTTATCTTGTGCGGTCATCAGTCGCCTAGAACTTAGAACTAATTAAACCTAACTAACGTAAGGACACCACACACGTCCATGCCCGAGGCAGGATTCGAACCTGCGACCGTAGCGGTCGCTCGGCTCCAGACTGTAGCGCCTAGAACCGCACGGCCACTCCGGCCGGCGCTGCATGTCTTGTTTTGGCCAGTTCGTTTGAACTCGGCGCAGTGTATACGGATGAAGGAAGGTAGCGGCACTTCTAAAGGTCTTCGGTTGGCTCGCGCTTGCACAATGCGAGGGAGCTGGGAACGAGAGAGAGAGGCGCAGAGCGAGTACGCCGTAGGTTACGGGCGGCCACGCAACCTCCCCCAGCCGTGACATTTACTGCGCACCAGCTCCACCGCGCTTCCAGCCCAGCTCCGCTCCCTCTTATTGGCAATCGCCTTTAGAGCACTGCTCGGACGATTATCCTTGCATCGACGACTGCAATGCTCTGTGAAAGTCTCGCAGAACACGCTGTAATATGAAACAATTTTTCCCCTGGGCAAGAACAATAGGTGAGGGGCGGCATTTAGTGCGGTACAGTGGTAGAGACAACGTCCCGGCGAGGTCGACGATGACCTAAACGGTGTGCAGCAGTACGTATCTTGCGCTATCGGCCATTAAAATTGCAACACAGAGAAGGATAGGAAATGAGGAAATTTTACTTATTGCGCGGTTCCAGTATAATGGGAAGAATACATTACGAAATCTGTAGGTAGTTTGTGGTTATAGAGGGAGCGAAAGCATGTATTCACGAAGAGAACACGGCAAGTGCCATAACTCGAGTTTCCAGAAACTTCGCTCAATGGAAGAGGGTCAAAATAAGTGAAAACGTGTCTCAGCTTAACCGTAGACACTCGACTGATTCTGAAAAAAAAGTCGATTAAAGTTTTCGAGGTATTTTGCAGGTACTTTACGTGCTTTTTATGGTGGACTATCCTCATATGAAATGGTGGCACAGTGGCTAGCGTCCCGACTTTTATTTTGCGCCCAGCGTTCGAAACCACATTATTACTTTTATTTTTATTTTTCATTTATATACCAGTCCGCAGGAGATTACGCACGACTGTTTTCCAGTATATTTTGATATAACGTCGTCCTTATTCGTCTACTAATTGTATTTAAGATGAATGTATTAAAAAAAAGAAAAAAAGGAGAGCGAGAAAATTATTTGAAATTGTTTTCGGTGAAATCCCTGTGGTGCATCTTGATTCATAATCAACTGCTCCCGGGACATTGTTGTCAACTCGCGAAATCTTCACTATTCTTAACGACGTTTATTTCCTCGAGTAAAATTCATACGAAGTAATGTCACTGTGGCAAACCTGCCTTTGCGCGATGCTCGTGGTGTTCGAATATCTGTATTTCGAATGTTCTATCATCGGTATCATCCAAGGGATTGCACCAAATCTTCCTGAAGAACAAACATACGAATAATAGAATTAATACCAGAACTGATGTGAGCATGGAATATCAGAATATGAGAATTTAAAAAGATTGTAATCCCTCAACGTACCAGACATACGGTGTATAATAAATGGCTGATACTTACTGAAATCCAGTTGCAATTAATGTAACACCCTTGTATACCATTATTTGATAATAAACATTCCTGTAGTAACCTTCTACGGATGTGGGTAGGTAAATGAACAAAATAAAAATAAAATAACAACAATAATCGCGTTTCGAAGACTGGGCTCAAAATTCAAAAAGCCACGACGCTGACCACGGAGCCATCATGTTGACGGACAACAGCACGCGCTACAAGGCAGATAAAGTACCTAGAAAACATCGCGAAAAATCTAACGGTCGTTTTTCAGAAACAGTCGAGAGTCTACGGATAATCCGAGATACGTGTTCGTTTAATTTGATTTCTCTTCCACCGGTCAAAGTTCCAGTTGCGAATAGTTCGCTAGAAGAACGAATGCTTGTAACCCTCCGTGTGAGCTCCAATCTCTCTAATTTTATGAAATGAAAATATATGGTTCCAGAGACCTTTTCAAGTCCCAAACATCTACGACGTATGGATGCAAACTGAAGCGACGAATACGTTTGTACTAATGCCAGGATCCGAACCCAGGTCTCCAGCTCACTACGCAGATGCACTAGGGACTAGGCCACCCTTGCAAAGTGGCTTTGCACGACTGTGCGGACTGACCTGACACACCTTCCTCCTCATAAGTGTATGAGACTTGAAAAGGTTTCTGGAACCATGTAGTTTCATTTGATTAAAGCAACCTTGCCTGCGCTTCACGTACGATCACATGTTTCGTTAGATACTGATGTGTTTCCAGAATGAGATTTTCACTCTGCAGCGGAGTGTGCGCTGATATGAAACTTCCTGGCAGATTAAAACTGTGTGCCCGACCGAGACTCGAACTCGGGACCTTTGCCCTTCGCGGGCAAGTGCTCTACCAACTGAGCTACCGAAGTACGACTCACGCCCGGTACTCACAGCTTTACTTCTGCCAGTACCTCGTCTCCTACCTTCCAAACTTTACAGAAGCTCTCCTGCGAACCTTGCAGAACTAGCACTCCTGAAAGAAAGGATATTGCGGAGACATGGCTTAGCCACAGCCTGGGGGATGTTTCCAGAATGAGATTTTCACTCTGCAGCGGAGTGTGCGCTGATATGAAACTTCCTGGCAGATTAAAACTGTGTGCCCGACCGAGACTCGAACTCGGGACCTTTGCCTTTCGCGGGCAAGTGCTCTACCAACTGAGCTACCGAAGCACGACTCACGCCCGGTACTCACAGCTTTACTTCTGCCAGTACCTCGTCTCCTACCTTCCAAACTTTACAGAAGCTCTCCTGCGAACCTTGCAGAACTAGCACTCCTGAAAGAAAGGATATTGCGGAGACATGGCTTAGCCACAGCCTGGAGGATGTTTCCAGAATGAGATTTCCACTCTGCAGCGGAGTGTGCGCTGATATGAAACTTCCTGGCAGATTAAAACTGTGTGCCCGACCGAGACTCGAACTCGGGACCTTTGCCTTTCGCGGGCAAGTGCTCTACCAACTGAGCTACCGAAGCACGACTCACGCCCGGTACTCACAGCTTTACTTCTGCCAGTACCTCGTCTCCTACCTTCCAAACTTTACAGAAGCTCTCCTGCGAACCTTGCAGAACTAGCACTCCTGAAAGAGAGGATATTGCGGAGACATGGCTTAGCCACAGCCTGGGGGATGTTTCCAGAATGAGATTTCCACTCTGCAGCGGAGTGTGCGCTGATATGAAACTTCCTGGCAGATTAAAACTGTGTGCCCGACCGAGACTCGAACTCGGGACCTTTGCCTTTTGCGGGCAAGTGCTCTACCAACTGAGCTACCGAAGCACGACTCACGCCCGGTACTCACAGCTTTACTTCTGCCAGTACCTCGTCTCCTACCTTCCAAACTTTACAGAAGCTCTCCTGCGAACCTTGCAGAACTAGCACTCCTGAAAGAAAGGATATTGCGGAGACATGGCTTAGCCACAGCCTGGGGGATGTTTCCAGAATGAGATCTCATTCTGGAAACATCCCCCAGGCTGTGGCTAAGCCATGTCTCCGCAATATCCTTTCTTTCAGGAGTGCTAGTTCTGCAAGGTTCGCAGGAGAGCTTCTGTAAAGTTTGGAAGGTAGGAGACGAGGTACTGGCAGAAGTAAAGCTGTGAGTACCGGGCGTGAGTCGTGCTTCGGTAGCTCAGTTGGTAGAGCACTTGCCCGCGAAAGGCAAAGGTCCCGAGTTCGAGTCTCGGTCGGGCACACAGTTTTAATCTGCCAGGAAGTTTCACTGATGTGCTATTTCAATTGGAGAGCCCAGCAATTCTAGGGCGATTACCAATGGGCTGAGGCGTGAATGAGAGTTTAGATTGAAGAAGGAGGAGTGCCAAGATAGTCCGTGCAGTGAGCATGAGGCCCGGGTTCGAATCCTGGTCTTAGCATAAATTTTCATTCATCGCTTCAGCTCGCATATATACACCTCCAATTTTATCTTCACAGTCCTTTCGCGAGATGTATGTAGGAGGAAGATATTTGTTCACTCTTCTATGACCTATGCTCTCGGATCTTTAACAACACACCGTGATGAGAACATATCTCTTGCTGCGGCTGCCACTGGAGTTGATCGACCATCTTCATAACGATTTCGTGCTTTCTGAATGAACTTTTAACTAAGCGGCTGCTCTTCTTTGGATCTTCTCTATTTCCCCCATCAGTTCCATCTGAAACGGGTCACATTCTCATGGCCAATATTCAAATATTGGAAAGAGTCTTGTAAGCTACTTCCTTTGTTGACGGATTACGTATTCTGAGGATTCTCCCAATAAATCTTTGTCTGGGTTCTACCCTACCTGCGATAACTTTTACTTGGCAGTTCCACTTTAAACAGGTCGATAGGCATACTGCCAAGTATTTCATGGATGTGACTGCTGCCAGTGACTTTTCTGCAACCGTTTAATCATTTGCACATACTGCGGAAAGTAATCGACCTATGACCCTTCTATTGGGTACGCCCGAAGTTACTTTGCGTCTGACGACTTCTCTCCGTTGAGAACGATGTGCTGTATTCTGTTTACTAGAAACTCTTCAGTCCAGTACATAGTTGGCCTGATATTCAGTACGCTCGTATTTTGGTCAAAAGAGGCAATGTGGAACAGTATGAAACACATTAAGGGAGTGAAGGATTACGGCATCTGCCTGGTCGTGGAACATCATATCGAGCTGACTATCACACTAGCGTTGTTTTCGGGACCTATGTCAGTTCCTGCAGACAAAATTTTCGGTCTCCACGAATGTCATAATCCTAAAACACACAGACGTCAGAGATACGGGTCTATAGTTTTGTGCGTCTGTTGGACAATCCTTCATGAAAACTGGAATAAGCAGTGATTTTTTTCCAAGCATCAGAAAAAAATCTTTCCTCTAAATTAATATATAAGAGATTATCAGCCACGATTGCGGTAATGAAACAAACCTTTACCTAGGTTTCAGCCCAATTAATTGAGCCTTCTTCAGAAGATATATCTGAATCTATAATTTGTCTAAGAGGGTATGTTCTAGAAATAAAACTAAAACAGCCTGCGTAGGCGTAGTCACATTTTAAAAATGCGGCACATAAGTACTAAGTCATCACTTATGTGCCGCATTTTTAAAATGTGACTACGCCGATTCAGGCTGTTTTAGTTTTATTTCTCGACCATGTACAATTAGACGAATTATAGATTCAGATATATCTTCTGAAGAAGGCTCAATTAACTGGGCTGAAACCTAGGTAAAGGTTAGTTTCATTCCCGCAATCGAGACTGATAGTTTCTTATATATTAGATTATCACGATTGCTGACTGTGCTGCAATGTTGAAAGCACAAAAACTTCCTCCAGAGACCGACGATAAACTGCAGCTAGAAGAGAGGCAAATTCTTTCTCATACTCTGTTAGAACTGTTTGTATCCCACAGGTTCACATGCCTTTCCTCTGTTCAGCGATTCCAGTTGCTTTTCTATTCTATGACCACTTACTTCGATATCAGGCATTTCGTCGACCGTGAAGAAGGTAATACATAGCGAACGTCCTCTGTGAAACATCTTTGGAAACAGACGTTTAGTATTTCGGTCTTGTCTATGTCATCCTTCGTATCAATTTCGTTATGGTCATGCACTGTTGTGCAGATGGCTTCATTCCGTTTTTTGTGCATTCCGTTTACTGTGTTGCTGGTGAGTACGGCCGTGCCAGAATGTAGCAACCCATGACCAATGTTTCCTAAAGAGATATGAAGAATGTGCTCGTTGGGCAAGGCAGAGCAGAACGTCACTTGCAACATGGGCTCTAGCTTTTAGGTATGTAAAGAGACGAACGCTGGACATTCCGGGCCCACATAGGACATGTAGCTGGGAAAGGTACTTGCATAACGAAAAAAAATATTGACATAGGAGAAAGGAGGTTAGCCCTTGGATGTAGTTAGATTGTACCGAGTCTGTATTAACTGCACGTTCTTGGAAGGTGACTACTAACAGCCGTCAAGTAATATATAAAATCTATGTTTGACCATCAGCTACTTTTTTATTTAACACCCAAATATCGACCAGTTTCAGTCACAGACCATCTTCATGGTTTAGGGTGTAAGACGTATGCCTCGCCGGCGATGGGCGAGGCAAGACAGAATCTCTGTCCAGAGAGTAGTTTATTGTTAGTTGTTGCTTGTCGCGAGTCTGCGCCAGTCTGTGCGAGTCGACAGTAGTAGTCAGTCGGATACAGTAGTAGTCGGTCGGCTTTTGTAGCGAGTGGACGGTTGTAGTCTGCGGGAGTCGGCATGCCTCGGCTGTGTGCTCTGCTCGCGACTCTGGTCAGGACTCTGGAGGATGAGTATTGTTGTAGAAGGTAAAGAAGCAGCCTTGCGCATAATTAATATTGTACGTTAATTGTAATTTAATTTGTTCAGAAAAATGCCCCAATAATAATTTTTACAATATAACCTTTTTTTTAAAGAAAAACATTCATTTCAATTTAAAGAATATTTCCTATGCATTCCCTCCAAGAATAAAAAAAATATATATAGGCCAGCTCTTTTAAAGAAAAGTATTCATTCCAATTTAAAGAATTTTTCCAATACATTATCATTGCTTCCAAGAATCCAAAAAAATATATATAGGCCAGCATTGCACGAAGCTGTGTCGAAGAATGTATAATTAAGAGCAGATATAGTTGCAGTTTTTATTGAGGTAAGAATTTTTGCTTTTTTTATTCAGAATACAGGGCCGAAGGTCAGCGCTGCTGTCCTTATTAAATTTACCAGATATTATTATTTCTGTTGGGAGGTTACATTTAGTTCATGGTTCATTATTTAATTAATATTATTGTGTGGGTTCATGGTCAATTACCATTCCTTGTAATTCTGTGGGGAGTTTACGCATGGCTCCATTTCGCATTATTTATTTAACATATTCAGCGGAGAGGTTACACTTGGCGACATCCGGCCAGGATCGTATTTCTTTGTGAATCTTCTGAGAAGTAGTCATATATCTGCTCTTATTTACTTAAACGTAGTTTGCATCTGGCGCAACGCATTTACTAATTTGTCACTCTTTCTTCCACAGATCATCGGCAATTTGTTGCTCTTTGTTGTATTTGTGTTTGTTGCATTTTGCATTGTCTTTGTTTCATTTGTGAATAATTTTGATTTGTGTAAAAATGCCGCGAATAACTGTTAATAGTACATCGCGATGTATAATGAGTGAAATAGCCGACTTAAATAATTTGACCGATAGTATTTGCGACACGCAGTGTAATGATGACAATCCTCCCTTTACAGACAATCTGTGCGTACCGACCGCTAGTAATAATTTTGATCCTAATGATGAACAAATGAATTCAATTGTGTCCTCTGTTAATTTGACGACAATTGATGGCGCGGGACGTTCTGTTACAATGAACGCTGCCCAGCTTGACACACCCGGTTTGCAAAATTTACGTAACGAACAGACAACTTTTTCTAACGAAAATGAACAGTGTAATCAGAGTACGACAGATTTATTTAATTCCGGTGTAGTGACCAACAGTGCACATCCGATTGGCAAACCTTTTCAAAAATTACAGAATGACCAAATGGTTACACAAAACCTGACAATTGCAGGTACGTCATCAAACAGCACAGAGAATAGAGTAGGTAATGTTACTTTGGATCAAATTATGGCAGTATTACTACTAATCAATGAAATGCAGGAAAACCATCACAAACAACTTAAACTAATTAATGAAAGTTACAAACAGTCGAATGAAGGACAAGACAACTTTAATGAAAATTTCAAAGAACTTAGTGAACGGAATGAACAGCTTAGTGAACAGATTACAGCCATTGCCGCGCAATGTCATGATACTAAGGGACAATTACGTGACGAAATTAAGGCTTGTGCTAGTAATAGTAGTGAAGAAACTAGATCTGTTGCACAAGAATTAGGTAATAGACATGCAGGTAAAACAGAATCAGTTAGAGATGAAATTAGTGCAGTCGCTGAACAATGTCCTAAAAATGCAACACAGATACGCGACGAGTTTAATTTAAAGTCACCAGAACTTTCACACGCTCTGGATACGGAAGTCGATAAGAAATGTGAACAACAGAACAAGCAAATTGACGAACGTATTAAAGCAACAGAAAGGAAAAATGTTTTAGCCTCTAACACGTCACAGCAGACGCCGCTTTGCGAACATTTGTCAGACTCACACTGCCAGTATAACTTAAGTAATTTACAGAAACTACGCGACTTACGCGACGAGTTTAATTTAAAGTCACCAGAACTTTCACACACTCTGGATACGGAAGTCGATAAGAAATGTGAACAACAGATCAGCCAAATTGACGAACGTATTAAACTGACAGAAATGAAAATTGTTTCAGTCACTAACACGTCACAGCATACGGCACATTCCCCCCACAGCCAGTGTAACTTAAGTAATTTACAGAATTGTAATTACAATATAAATTGTATTGTATAAATACAATATATAATGTATATATAATTGTATAAATTGTATAAAAACTTAAAATCCGAAAAGACACAGACAAATAGATTCTCATGCAATGCTGAACCTGTTCACAAAGTCAGAGACGATAACGTTGATTACGAGCAATTTTTATCCGTAAGAAAATCTAAGGAATTTAATAATGACAGAGCACAGGTACACGCTTTGAACCGTATATGACAATTTACTTTTGTACTTTCACCGCCATTGCCTGTAATACAGAGACTACAATTAGCATGGATACAGCAATTTGCTTTTGAATTTTTACCGACATTGCTTGTAACGCAAAAGCTAAAATTTATTTGCAGCGCGTAATTAACCTCAGGGGATTCATTACTCTTCGATGAATATGTGCCATAGCGTGCACAGGGCCCTGAGCCGTAGTAGTGCTGTTTCATCTTTAGCTTTCTGCACTGCTGCCTTCTCTTCTACTATCCTTTATATCTATCAAAACAACTCTTTAACTATTGCTCTATCTAGGATTAAGAATGTGTAAAGAAAACCCGATAAGACAACTTTTACCGAAAGTGACAATTTATCATTAGACGCTCCAGAAATGACAACCACGAGAACTTTAATACCTAAAAAAAAAAATTTAATCATCAGTATGTGCAAAATTTTCAGCAGTCGCAAACACATTTTGGTAACAATAGACGTTTTTCCCAACAACAGCAACAAAACCAACCGGTTAGCATGCCTAACCAACAATGTAATGTACAAGGTCAATCAAGCTTTAATGTTTCGCCACGTGCACGTGTAGTCTCAGCTCCAACAAATAGTAACGCACAGCATCAAAGAAGTAACCACGTACAGAAAACACACTATTTCAATGACTATCGCAATGCACCGTATAGAAATGACTGTCATGACAGACGTAAAAACAATGAGCACAATTTTCAGCGTACATTTAATAACAGTCGGGCTTAACAGCAGCAAGAACATCAGCAACAACATATTATCATGAATGAACCAGACAGTAGGTATCATCCAGAACGTAAGACGTCAGAAAGAAATAATAGAACAGTACAAATAGTGGAAATGCCATAGCATCCTCCCGCAAATAATGACACGTCAGATGGAATTTGACTAGATACAGTACAGGTTGCATCTTCCAGTAACGCAAGCAATACTTTTGACACGCAGAATCTTGTTCACGAGAATGTTATTTGAAACATGCTTTGTTGAATGCACCACTTTTATCGCACCCAGATCTTACCAGAAATTTTTCTATTGCCACCGACAGTTCTAACACCGCTTTAGGCGTACATATTTTTCAGGAAATTGAAGAAGATGGTTGTACAGTAATTAAAAACATCGCTTTTGCAAGTCGCATTCTGTCACCTGCTGAACGAAATTATTCTGTTACAGAACTTGAAACATTATGTGTTGTATTGGCTTTTACCAGATTTAGGCATTTTCTTTATGGAAAACACACTACAGTTTATACAGACCATAGAGCGATACAATTTTTACTTTCGGCTAAATTTGCACACGACAGATTAAGTAGATGGAAACTTTATTTACAGGAATTTAATTTTACAATTGTTCACATTCCCGGTACACAAAATATTGTAGCAGACGCACTATCCCGTTCCCTTAACAACAATCAGCAAGACATCGCAACCCACTTCTGCAAAGCAAATTTCAGCGCCATGTACATTCAACAAGTTGCATTTGAAAACTTCATTTCGTCGTCATTACACGACATAGAACAAGAGCAGAGTAAAGACAACGTGTGGAAAGAAATTAAACACCTTTGGCAAGATAGGAATAATGTTACCATTAGAAACCATTACACTGTACGCAATGACATTCTGTTTCGCCGCTCTCATCTTGACAGCAATAATTGGTTATTATGCATTCCTGACGAACTTGTTAACAAATTAATCTGGTATACTCATTTAAGTTACGCACATTACGGAGCTAGAAAATGTTTTCTTATACTGAGACAGAACTGTTATTTTACCAACATGGAGAAACGTATTCGAAGAGTTTTAGCGTCATGTAAAATCTGCCAGAAAGCTAAATCAGATAAGACTTCACATATTCCTCCATTACATCCCATTGTACCTGTTAAATTAAGACACATGGCCGCTGTAGACATTTTTGGTCCAATTCCCAGAACTAATAGAGGTTTTTGCTACATCTTTGTCGCTGTTGAACTCACTTCAAAATTTGTTACCTTCACTCTGTTACGCAAAGCTACTGCTAAAACTGTACGAAAGCATTTGTAAAACATTTTCTATCTCACGTAGGGCATGTGTTGAACGTAATTTCCGACAATGGATCACAGTTTCGATCTGCTATATGGACACGTATGTTACGAGCTAGAAACATTTCTCCGGTCTATGTATCCAGGTACCATGCTTCTTCGAACCCTTGTGAACGATTAATGAAAGAAATTGGTAAACTGTGTAGAATTTACTGCCATAAAAAACATATTGATTGGGACACACACATACTCTCATTCCAAGATGTAATTAATTCCATACCAAATGAATCTACTATGCTATATCCGTCTGTTATACTGAAAAATGTTGAACCACCTAACAAAATTAAAGAATTATATAACCTCTCCTACATCTCGTCGACTACGACACCATGAAATAATTGACATTGCGCTGAACACCATCAAACGTGCCGCAGAGCGCCGGAGAAGACAGCAAAAATAAGTTTGTACACGCCGTGACTTTCACATTGGACAGAAGATATTAGTACGTACACACTATTTATCCAACAAAGGAAAGAGTAGATGCAGTAAATTTGAGCTTCTATACGCAGGTCCATATCGGATTCGCAGCATTCCTCACCCCAATGTAGTACACGTCGAAACTTTGAGAACCAGAAAAACCAAAGGGAACCACCACGTGTCGAACGTCAAACGTTTTATTGAATGAAGATACTTCATGATTTATCACACTGTAATGCCATTTCCTAATTTTTTATGACCGCTTATGCAATTATATTCACATGAACACCTACTGATGATTATCGTAATTTTTTCTTGGCAAGTGTCCCGCAAGGTAAGGTTAGCAGGTCGCTCTACTTGTCGTTACACATCAGACCGTGCATATTTTTCCAGATGAACTTATACATTTTATGACCACTTATGGAATTATATTTATGTGACTACTTACTGATGATTGTCGTTTTTTTTCTTGGCAAGTGCCCGGTAAGGTAAGGTTAGCAGGTCGCTTTTCTTGTCGTTACACATCAGACAGTACACATTTTCCAAATAAAATTACGTATCTTACGAATAATTATGCAATTGTATCTAGTGATATATTAATTTTATCAAATTTTCTCTCCTTTAAAGTCTTCAATTCTCGCCTCCATTAACTACACAACATACAAGCTGTACACAAAGAAGATCACATTTCTTCGTCGTTACACATCAGACCGTGCATATTTTCCATTTTTATGTATGTATGATTGTTTTCCTGTTTTGTTTGTATGCACTATGAAATATTTAAGATATAACAAACACCAGTTGACTTTAACATTTTGCCTTATGATATCTCAACATCGTGACTACTTTACTTTTTTTTTTTGCTGCTACATTGTGATACACTGTGTACATTTTTGATTCTGAACACTGTCGATGTTTTTGACATATTACGTTTTCTGTCATGCTATGCTGTATGCTCAATTATGTTACTATAAACCAGTTTTTATCTAATGGGTATATGAATTAAATGCAAGACATTAATCCTTGTTCATCATTTTCAGAAAGAAATAAAGTATAAACGAAATAAATTAAACAGAAATGGGAATTTCGCCTTCGGAATGAGCGAAAGAGGATGCAATACCTCGTGATGAAGAGTAAATGGATCAGAATTAACAAGCATTAACAAGAATATACTATACACATCGTATGATAGCAGCCTTAACTAATTTTTTCTTTCAGAATACGAGGCGATTGATGCAGGCTGTCAGACAGAACTACACATCTTAGTTTTAGTGATGAAGTTTGCTAGAAATAAGGAATAGTTGTATAATGAATAATGAAGTGATTTTTTTTGCAGATGATAATGAATGGTGATGAATAATGATGAAGAATATGCTACTATGGATAATGAAGTTTTTCTTTACAGGTGATGATAATAATGGAGTTATGGTGATACGGATAATGAAGTTTTTCTTTGCAGATGAAAGTAATGATGAAGTTTATATATTTACTGTTAGTTAAGAGATGCTATGTAGTTATTTAAGTATTTGTTGCAGTTCGTTTTGACAGTATGTCTTATATCGCATGGTATGATGACTGAAGGTTTTGGAAAGGACAGCTAGAGAACATATATATGTTTATAAACTTTTCACTACCTGTTAATTCGAAGTTCACTACTTTTCAGCATAATATGCGTTTCTTCTTTCAGTTTCATAATCTGTTTTGTATATTTTGCAGGAGAAATTATTCATTAAATTAATGTGGTATAAATAGTTGTTTGTTAAACCTATGTCGTTTATGAATGTGATCACATATACTCTACTTGTTTCATAACCTTGCTACAGCTCACTCATGACGAATGACGTCACACATCTTCATTTGCAGCAATAACTCAAAAGCAAACAAAGTAATTACCAGTCCCAAATAATGCTACTAGTTTAAGAGAGTTCTGAGTAATACTGATCAGCTCTGAATAGTATGTCACTTCAATAATGACTTCTGAATAATACATATAAAAAAATGTTTTGTAACTGGCCAATGAATGCCATTGATTATTGTAATAAGATGACCTATGATGCCAATGATTACTATAATTAGATTAATTATGTATAAATGGTATGCCAATAATTAACTCATTTTGAACAATGACTTGTGAAAAATAAAAAAAAATGCTTTGTAGCTGGCCAATGAATGCCACTGATTACTGTAATAAGATAACCTATGATGCCAATGATTACTATAATTAAGTGAATTATGTTAATACTATGCCATTCATTAGCTTCTGTTTTGAATGATGACTTCTGATGGTTTGTAACTGGGCAATGAGTGCCAATAATTACTATATTCAGATAATTTATGAACATTATTCTGTAATACTACATACATGGTACAGAAATGTCCAGTAACTGGGCGATGAGTGCCACCAATTACTCAAATCAGTTGTTAGACTAGTGTAATTCTCAATGAAGACTACTATGTGACTTAATGTCCTTCACCTTCTCACCTAATTACCAGAAATTACTGCAATATCCATTTGTCCTGTCTATCCTCATGATCATGGAGCACTATATTTGGTTTTGCACTAATTCTACGTTGCTCTACTTTACAAGAACATGGTGTTGACACGACATGCTGTCCACCACCTTGAACGATGGAGATGTTATTATGGTCCCACTGTTTGGTGTACCTAGTGTACTACCAAAATGATAGCATGGAATATTATTACGACATTTCAGTGTCTTGGCTACACTGATTAACACTTCAAGGAAAAGAGCTTCAGATTGTCTCACTTTGTGTTGTGCTTCTGTAGAAAGATATGGACTTTCAGTGCAGCTACGTGCAACCTAAAGTGCTACAACCATGACGCAATCCTTCCCATTCCTTTCCTAATTCTTGTAAAATGATAAAGACATATACAGTGCGTGTGCACTTCATTTCATTTGTTAACAAGATCAGTTGTCCTAAAAATACTAAAGACTTCTATAGTGCGTGTGCACTTTATGTCATTTGTTAATATGATCTGTTCTGTACTACAGTGCGTGTGCATTTTTGTCATTTGTTAATATGATTTGTACTCATTACGTACACATTTTGTGATTTCCTGATATGTTCTGTACTACAGTGCGTGTGCACTTTTGTCATTTGTTAATATAATTTGTACTCATTACGTACACATTTTGTGATTTCCTGATATGTTCTGTACTACAGTGCGTGTGCACTTTTGTCATTTGTTAATATGATTTGTACTCGTTACGTATACATTTTGTGATTTCCTGATATGTTTTGTACTACAGTGCGTGTGCAGTTTCGTCATTTTGTTAACATGATTTGTATTCATTGGATATACATTTTTGTGATTTGCTGATATGTTCTGAACAACAGTGCGTGTGCACTTTTGTCATTTGTACTCATTACGTTTATTTGTTGTTAAAATGCTAAAGAGTGTTACAGTGCGTGTGCACTTTATGCCATTTGTTAATATGATTTGTACTCATTACGTGTACATTTTGTGATTCCCAGATATGTTCTGTATTACAGTGCCTGTGCACTTTCGTCATTTTGTTAACATGATTTGTATTCATTGCATATACATTTTTGTGATTTGCTGATATGTTCTGAACTCCAGTGCGTGTGCACTTTTGTCATTTCTCAATATGATTTGTACTCATTATGTTTATTCGTTGTAAAAGAAATGCTAAAGAGTTTTACAGTGCATGTGCATTTTGCCATTTGTTAATATGTTTTGTACTCATTGTGTATACATTTTGTCATTGCCTGATATGTTCTGTACTCAGTGCATGTGCACTATATTTTATTTCATGTTGTGCACCTATATATATATATATATATATATATATATATATATATATATATATATATATATATATATACAAATTCTGTGATTGTAAAGTTAATTAATTATGAAAAATTTGTTGCTCATGGCAAGTCCAATTGACTCACCATCGCTGCCAAATTTTTGCCCCCCCCAGTGGAGGGTTATGTAAGACGTATGCTTCGCCTCGATGGGCGAGGCATGACAGAATCTCTGACCAGAGAGTAGTTTATTATTAGTTGTTGCTTGTCGCGAGTCTGCGCCAGTCTGTGCGAGTCGACAGTAGTAGTCAGTCGCATACAGTAGTAGTCGGTCGGCTTTTGTAGCGAGTGGACGGTTGTAGTCTGCGGGAGTCGGCATGCCTCGGCTGTGTGCTCTGCTCGCGACTCTGGTCAGGACTCTGGAGGATGAGTATTGTTGTAGAAGGTAAAGAAGCAGCCTTGCACATAATTAATAATGTATGTTAATTGTAATTTAATTTGTTCAGAAAAAATGCCCCAATAACAATTTTTACAATATAAAGTAACCTTTTTTTTTTAAAGAAAAACATTCATTTCAATTTAAAGAATATTTCCTATGTATTCCTTCCAAGAATAAAAAAAAAATAAAATAAAATATATAGGCCAGCTCTTTTAAAGAAAAGTATTCATTTCAATTTAAAGAATTTTTCCAATGCATTATCATTGCTTCCAAGAATCCAAAAAAATATATATAGGCCAGCATTGCACGAAGCTGTGTCGAAGAATGTATAATTAAGAGCAGATATAGTTGCAGTTTTTATTGAGGTAAGAATTTTTGCTTTTTTTATTCAGAATACAGGGCCGAAGGTCAGCGCTGCTGTCCTTATTAAATTTACCAGATATTATTATTTCTGTTGGGAGGTTACATTTAGTTCATGGTTCATTATTTAATTAATATTATTGTGTGGGTTCATGGTCAATTACCATTCCTTGTAATTCTGTGGGGAGTTTACGCATGGCTCCATTTCGCATTATTTATTTAACATATTCAGCGGAGAGGTTACAAGGGTTAAAACAGTATGACCACAACATCACATCTGTCATTACTTAAATAATGGGCACCTCTCATATGCAGAGGATGCCATGAATTCGAGTAGGTTTTATATTGGAATTCATGGCATGCTCGTACATATGAGACGTGGCCATTATTCAAGTAATGACAGAAGTGATTCGTGACCTAAACTGTTTTAACGTTAATCCATGAAGATAGCGTGTGACTGAAACTAGTCGATATTTGGGTTTTAAATAAAAAAATAGCTGATGGTCAAACGTGCATTTTGTAGATATATTAAATGCATTGGTGGGCTACGATGCCACTGTTTGGGTGCACAGTTTATAGTTGATTAGAAATGCTTTTACAGTGAGGAATTCTGCTACGATACTGTGGAGGCTCCAGCATCGCATCTAGAGACGCCCTAACTTTACTAACGGTCGTACGTTCAATCGACCTACAAATGAGAGAAAGGGTTGCTATGTATTGGCCGAAAAAAAAAGTTCAAAAAATGAACTAAAATCCAGGGGAACCAGCAACAAGTCCTTTTAAGAATTTAATTTTTAAAGAATGCTACTAGGGACGGAATTCTTAGATACAGAAAGATTTCTGATGTAAACTAAAGGCATCATATACATTTTGAGCCAAATAGGGGAATGGTCCAGTACGTTTCCGGACATGGGCCATATCCTACACAACAAGATACAATTGGCAAGAGGGCAACTATCAGCGTTGACTGTGCCGAAATCTATGAACCAGACTTTCACTCTAGTTGCAGGTATAGCAAAGACTGCTAAGTCTAAAGGTAAAACTGCTTGCAAGATAACTAGAGTGAAAGAGGCTTTGATGGTCTAAATCTTCTAGCTGATGCAGTCTCAGAAAAAGCAAGACGTAAGTAAAGCAACAGTCAGCGCAACAGGGGGGAGGAAAACCTGCGGACGAGAACGAAGTCCGATAGCTCTGCGACCGCTTGGCGCAGTAACGGAAGAGGGAAGGGAGGTGACCACAAGGTGATCTGAAAAGAACCAGAAGAATCAGTGGAAGATAAGTGACGCTCTCTGATTCGTCCCTTTGCGGTCGGCAGGCTACTGCAGCTAGCGTCGACAATCTGGTATGGAAGGTGCAGAATAACTAGGTACATTCTAGTAGAAGTAAAGTATGTGTTTGTGTGTGTCCATCTCAAACTACAGGGAAGAAAAACAGTGAAGTTAGACAAGACAACACACTACTTAACTACTCTCTGTCTGTCAGTGACTCTAACATTACAATAAGTAATCGTATTACAAGTATCCCAATCCATGCTAGTAACATAAGTTACAATAATAATAGGTTCCGTAAAAAATCAAGTTGGTGGTAGTAGTAATAGGGCCTTTCGTACACTGGTGTGCAAAACTTAAGGAAGACATTAATTTTCGCATGGTGTGTCACTGCAAAGTAATGTATCGTAATGAAACTTGGACCATGCAAAGAAAGAACTGCTACAGTACACTACAGAGCACGCCTGAAAAAAAAAAGACGAACAGAAATGACACTTTTATTCAAAGATAGTAATTACACAGACGCTGAAGTCACTGCGATTCGTGATGGTCCCCAGTACATTACAAACCGGCGCCTGTAATGTCCAGGGGACGGTCATCAATCGCGGTGTGTTTATTGTCTTTGAATGAAAGTATCATTTCTGTTTGTCTCACTGCATATTTCTTTCAGTTACCTTCCGTGTCGTACTGCACTGTTGCAGTTCTTTTTACACGGGGTCCAAGTCTCATCGAGCTATGTTAATTGGTAATGACACATCATGCGAAATTTACTTTCGTATTTAAGTTTTGCACGCCAGTGTATTTGCAATAGTTTTGTTGCTTGTTATTGTATAAGTAGTAGCAATACATGCTGTTGTAACAGCACTAATATCACTGATTGATAAATACAACTGTAAAATTACGGAAAATAAATTGAAATAACATAAAGTATGCTTCTTTTTCTGTCGTAGTGAAGGAACACACGACAGGAACTGGAGAAAAACGACACAGGTTAACTACGTGTAAACTAGCATATAGGTATCCATCTAAATATTAGAGCAATAGTAGTAGAAAGAAATAGAGACAAAGAAAAATAATACGATAGAAATTAGTTCAGTAATCACAGCAGAACAAAATAAAGGGGAATAGTTCGCTATGAAAAAAATGTAAATGTAATTTCATAGCTAAGGACCGATAGTTTTCATCAAGTAAGTAGTGAACGATGAATAAATAAATAAAAAAGTTCTAGTGTTATTTTTCAACAAGAACTCCCAAACAAAGGACGCAGCCACAAGCCGTAAAAGTCCTAACTGCCGGCTACGCGAACCACGGTTGACTGTGCTGTGTACCTAGCAGCACCCTTTACCATCACGCCTTCTGCTGGGCCCGTGAGACGATGAAGAAGGCAGTTGGGTAACTTTTGTTCTTCTCAAAGGCTCTCACACGAATAGGTCCAGGGTCCCGCGGAATGCATGAACGGAGCTCGTTTTAATATGCTGCAGGCAATCGCCGTGATGATTCCTTTGAACTGATACGGCCGATTTCTCTTTAATGATCTAGACGTAGACGGGACGTTAAACCCAGCCTTCCTTTCTTTCCGCCTGACAAGCAGACGTGGTGCCACTCCCCTGTCCAGTGTCACGTAAAGCGAAGCCGGTAAAACGGTGGCCGTGCTAACAGACGGAGGTGCTCAGACGTCGTTGCACCGTACGTGTTACATTTCTTGCCGCAAGTAATCTTATTTCCCCACTCGAGGTACATGAAATGATTGTACATTCTGCGCGGTGGATCGAACAATATGCCACTCGTCTCTGGCGATAATCACGCGGGGTCGTAACATTGAATTCAGTTTGGCCTTCTTGAACACATCGATTCCACATCGGTATGACGGCCATGGGCTCTCGATCAACACTACCAGTAATATCACGGAACAATGCATTACAGTCTCAGTAGGCCGTGATCCTGCCACTGTTGAATTCCGACACATGCTGTTATAGCTTTCTCCTTCTTTGAAGATATATAACGCGACCCTCTTACAAACAACCAAGATCCAAATGCGATTTCTGAGTGATCTACCTGCTGCGTAATCTTATTGCCTACTTTGCACAGTTACACTGAAATGTTAATCATTTGCATATCCATGCCTACACACTTCATGTCAAATTGACTTTTATTACACTCCATCTTCATGGCTGATACGTCCCGCGGCTGGTGCCGATACTTCTGTCCCGCTAGTGTCATTTTGCTTTCGATTTTTCTTTGGGGAACCACGAGTCAGTTGTTCATTGTGGGTCCGGACATTTAAGTCTGCAGCGTCGAGGCAGCGGGAAGGACTGTGTGGTCTGTCGGTCGCGAGGTACTACGGGATCGAGAGGCTGGCTTGGTGCTCATTCTCATTGTACGTGTTATGAGCGGGGTGTTGCGGCCGGAGAGGGCGGCGAAGTTGGGTTCTGGCACGATGCGTGATGTTTGGTTTTATGCTCACCAAGCAGTGAACGTTGAGAAGAAGAGCTTGCCGGAGGCTCGCGTGGATTAACTGTCCGCCTGCTCATATGGTGCGTGTTTGATTAAAACAGGTGCAGTTGTTGCTTAGTTATATCTATTAATGGTTAATCAGTGTTGTCTACAGCGTGAGTTTGGTCCGAAGTGTGCCGTGGTAAGTTAAGTCACATATGCCATGATAACGGGCCTTAGGCGTTCCACCTTGATTTCTTACTACTTGGTAAAGGATCATCAGATATACATTATGTAAGCAAGAGTGGTGAGCTGCTCATTATTTAGTGATTGTGTTTATGGTGGTGCTAAACGTGCTTTTTAAATACAAGTATCTACATCTACATCTACGTTTACATTTATACTCCGTAAGCCACCCAACGGTGTGTGGCGGAGGGCACTTTACGCGCCACTGTCTTTACCTCCCTTTCCTGATCCAGTCGCGTATGGTTCGCGGGAAGAACGACTGCCAGAAAGCCTCCGTGCGTGCTCGAATCTCTCTAATTTTACATTCGTGACCTCCTCGGGAGGTATAAGTAGGGGGGAGGAATATATTCGATACTTCTTCCAAAAACGCATCCTCTCGAAACCTGGACAGCAAACTACACCGCAATGCAGAGCAACTCTCTTTCAGAGTCTGCCACTTGAGTTTGCTAAACATCTCCGTAACGCTATCACGCTTACCAAATAACCCTGTGACGAAACGCGCCGCTCTTCTTTGGATCTTCTCTATCTCCTCTGTCAACCCGACCTGGTACGGAACCCACACTGATGAGGAATACTCAAGTATAGGTCGAACGAGTGTTTTGTAAGCCACCTCCTTTGTTGATGGACTACGTTTTCTAAGGACTCTCCCAATGAATCTCAACCTGGCACCCGCCTTACCAACAATTAATTTTATATGATCATTCCACTTCACATAGTCCCGTACTCATACTCCCAGATATTTTACAGAAGTAATTTCTACCAGTGTTTGTTCCGCTATCATATAATCATACAATAAAGGATCCTTCTTTCTATGTATTCGCAATACATTACATTTGTCTATGTAAAGGGTCAGTTGCCACTCCCTGCACCAAGAGCCTATCCGCTGCAGATCTTCCTGCATTTCGCTGCAATCTTCTAATGCTCTGTATACTACGGCATCATTCGCGAAAAGCCTAATGGAACTACGCATTATTGATAAGTAAAGAAAGAAGATGCTGTCACGTAAAGTCACATCATTTTCATGAAAATATAGTTCTGCTCGGCCTTGTCTTTAAAATAAACTCAGCTTTTACTATCGCTTGGTATTATGGTGTTCAAATGAATGCTTAAGGTGCTGAGTTAAAAGCTTTCTTGTAGGCGAGCTTTCCTGTTTTAAATGTCACGGTTTTATGTCTCGTGTAGTACGAATGTGTAAATGAAAGTGTGCTGTTGTAGTTGATTTATGTTTCAGTTACGTGGAGCGCAGTGCATTTCGTCCGGTAGGTGGGGCTTCACGACTTGGCCGTTGCCAGCGGAACTATGATTTCTTTGACTGGCTCCATGTGGAGGCCCTCTTCCTCGGTTACGTCTTTATGTTGAGTTTTGCTTCGCTGTTTGTTTCTGACTCCGTGAGGTCGTTAACCTTGGTACCTCATTCCTCCGCCACTCTGGCGAATGTGCTTTGGGCTTGAAGTATGTCTTCGATCTTGTAATGCAGAGTGGCACTCTGTCATTAGTGCCCAGTCAGATTAATTAAGGCTCTGTTTGGTTAGCTGTTCCTTTTTTATCATACAGGATGTTGTTATTTGTATCTTGTATGTGAGTTGTAAAGGTTTAAATTATTGTAAAGCAAGGTTTTATGTGTTTATGTTACCAAGCAATCTTTAGATGCCAAGGGTCTCGTTTATTAATTGTTTGTTATTTTAGTATTTATTGCTACTGGCACCTACTTGATTATTCTGTAGTCAGAAGTTTGGGCACCGGCTACCTTCAGTAGGGATCGTTAAGATTTTAGAAGTTACCCGTTTATTCCTTGGGTTTTGTGATACTTATTTACGTTATTTCTTTGATATGAAATGTTATTGCAAAGGGAAGTCATTATAGAGCCTAGTCTTGCCGGTTTTGAGTTTGTCAAGTTTTGGTTTTATTAAATTTTTGTGCCAGGAGCAAGTTTAATTAATACTTAATGCATTGGTTAAGTAAATGTTTATAGGGGTTTCGGAAAAGTGTTGGTGTAATTGTGGTGAGGTTGTTAAACTCCTAGCTGCCTTGTTGTGTTAAATTGTGTAAGATAAATAAAATTGTTTAACACAAGCTGTGTATCTTTGATATTATGGCCCTGTTGCCGTATGTGTAATGCTAATATGCAAATCCCGTCCCAATGGTGTTGCTAGTTTAATGGGCAACACTTTTCCTGATCCTAAGAAAGAAAAACTAAAAGGGCATATATCTTTTGCGGAATAGTTTTTGTGCTTCAAGACTGATACAACTACACTAGTGAATGACGCACGTTAAAATTCTAGGCCAGTGATTGGAGTGTGTCACCTTGGGCTGCATAGGAAGGAGGGGGCGGTAGGAGGTTGGGGCATTCGGTGGCCACTCAAAGAGAACTCCAGATTTTACCAAACCACTGTTACTGATTGAGGCTTACCACTTACCGATTGTGAATCCACATATTTTAAGTGAAAAAGAAAATAACATATTGGAACTATATGCGTTTTTCTGAAGGCTTACTTACGCAGTGGTCACCTTCCCGTACCTAAGCGAGTACTATGACCAGTGCCATCGCAACAGACTACCACGTGCATTTTTCTGATTTATGGGCGTTTTTCTAGGCACCTTGATGCCGTAATATATGAAAGACTGATTCTGTCGGACTTTTTTATTGGGCCAAACACACAGAACAGAAAAGGTTTTAAATAATATACGTCACAAAGAGATAGAAAGGCGGATGATAGCTTTGAATGTAAAAGGGTTTAGAAGTCACTTATTTCTGCGCCATTATGTGTGTTTTTTGGAAGTGATTAGCTCTTGTTGGAGTGAACAACTAGGCGACTGTTCACGATCGAACGGCATCTCGGCATTAGTGATCCACAGAAGAAACAATCACACTGAAATAAATAATAAGGAACCACATTTGGAGGCCAAAAGAAGTTGTTTGAACATTGCTATGGTAAAAAATTATTGCTTTTCATACAAGTAAGGTAACAATAACATAAATGATTTATTTTGCATCAGACGGCTCAAAAGCAATTAAGTTTTTACTAAAATACAACGGTACAAGCTTCCATTGGCAACCTCACTGACAATGGCGATGTACATTAAAAGTAGGTCGGCCACTCCTCCGCAGGCAGCAGCGCTGCCTAGTAAGCAGTGGCCGCTTCTCCCGTCCTGGCCACTTTACCACTTCTCCCCCTACTGATCATATCATTAACAGCTAACATACATGAATTAGTATTTTGTATTAATTAATAACAAACATTTGCAAAAACAGACATAATGTCTTATGGGATAACAGCAATTAGTGATTTTGTAATGTTACTTTAAATCCGTCTTGATTGCAAATTTTTTTATTATTCATATGACCGGTTTCGGTTCATTCAGAACCATCTTCAGATCTGATATTTAAGTTACAGGAGTAACCCGTCCAATTCAGCAACTTTCACATGCTGCATGTGAAAGTTGCTGAATTGGACGGGTTACTCCTGTAACTTAAATATCAGATCTGAAGATGGTTCTGAATGAACCGAAACCGGTCATATGAATAATAAAAAAATTTGCAATCAAGACGGATTTAAAGTAACATATAATAACAAACAGCAAGTGCAATATGAGACACGATCACAAATGTTTACCAAATGTTTCGAGCGTCATTTTTCTTTTGCTAATTTCATTGTATTGCAAGAGGGTACCAAAAAGCTTCCGTTTGCAGTCGTCGTTGCAGCTTATATGCAACCCAGCGCGTCTGCGATGCGGATATATAAGCGCCGACGTGTACGCAAAGGGCTAGTGTGGCCTTCGAACGGAAACTTTTTCACTGTCCCTTATATAATAGCCTCTATTTAATTTCGTACTACCTGCTACTAACAAGCTCCACGTTTGAAGACGACCGTCTCTCTAATCCGGATACACAAAACCATGTTACTTCCGTTTGACCATAGCTGTTTTGAGCTCTCATGAGTTGTCAGCATTGGTAGAAAAACAATAAGATACTCCCTCTCTCACTTCTATGAACCCTGCAGTGCCCGCATTACATACCACTCTGCCCTTGACGCAAGCTGCAAACGGTACTTGGCTCACGACCGAAACCACTTCTTAAAGTATTACTGTCTCTGCAAGTGTTTTTATTTGTTACTGAGTAGCAAAACTGCACTCTTAAGAAGCTCTTCCCGTTAGTTGCCTGTTTGGATTCGTCTGTTATTTGCTAGACGTACTTTATTGCAAAATACGCCTGGGAATCTCGGGCCGCACAAATACGTGATTCGGCCGGAACGCGGCCCGCGGTCCGAGTTTGGCGACCACTGTTCTAGAATGAAGTGGAGAGTGCGACACGAATCCACAGTGCCATGGAAGGAGACGAAACCATAGAAGAAGATCAGATGTATCCGTGAGGCCGTCCTGTCTGTTCTCGAGAGCTGTCACAGTGACAGGTAAAGCTGTAGCACTGTATGGTTCAAATGGCTCTGAGCACTATGAGACTTAACATCTGTGGTCATCAGTCCCCTAGAACTTAGAACTACTTAAACCTAATTAACCTAAGGACATCACACACATCCATGCCCGAGGCAGGATTCGAACCTGTGACCGTAGCACTGTATGTTCGTACGTTTCGTGGACGTCTGTGCGCTGAAAGTACAGTCAGTCACAGGAGACAGATAAATGCGTTACACTTGTTATGTTTCAGCAAGTGTCTCATTTTAGATTGAGTTAGTACACCACCGTGTCAGAATTTCAACTACAGGGAATCCGGGAGTTTATTGTGCTGTAACGTATTAGATTACAGTCCTCATCAGTCCGAAGGCTGATTTGAACATCACAGCGCTTTACTGGATAAGATTCCTCATACGTTGAACTTCCCAGCTTGCTTTTACGGAACCTATTGTTTTAAGCAGGTGTTGACAGATGTGAAAATTACCGAACAATCAGTTTAATAAGCCACAGCTGCAAAATACTAACACGAATTCTATACAGACGAATGGAAAAACAAGTAAAAGCCGACCTCGGGGAAAATCAGTTTGGATTCCGTAGAAATACTGGAACACGTGAGGCAATACGGACCTTACGACTTATCTTAGAAGAAAGATTAAGGAAAGGCAAACCTACGTTTCTAGCATTTATAGACTTAGAGAAAGCTTTTGACAATGTTGACTGGAATACTCTCTTTCAAATTCTAAAGGTGGCAGGGGTAAAATACAGGAGCGAAAGGCTATTTACAGTGTGTACAGAAACCAGATGGCAGTTATAAGAGTCGAGGGACATGAAAGGGAAGCAGTGGTTGGGAAGGGAGTAAGACAGGGTTGTAGCCTCTCCCCGATGTTATTCAATCTGTATATTGAGCAAGCAGTAAAGGAAACAAAAGAAAAATTCGGAGTAGGTATTAAAATCCATGGAGAAGAAATAAAAACTTTGAGGTTCGCCGATGACATTGTAATTCTGTCAGAGACAGCAAAGGACTTGGAAGAGCAGTTGAACGGAATGGATGGTGTCTTGAAAGGAGGATATAAGATGAACATCAACAAAAGCAAAACGAGGATAATGCAATGTAGCCGAATTAAGTCGGGTGATGTTGAGGGTTTTAGATTAGGAAATGAGACACTTAAAGTAGTAAAGGAGTTTTGCTATTTGGGGAGCAAAATAACTGATGATGGTCGAAGTAGAGAGGATATGAAATGTAGACCGGCAATGGCAAGGAAAGCGTTTCTGAAGAAGAGAAATTTGTTAACATCGAGTATAGATTTAAGTGTCAGGAAGTCATTTCTGAAGGTATTTGCATGGAGTGTAGCCATGTATGGAAGTGAAACATGGACGGTAAATAGTTTGGACAAGAAGAGAATAGAAGCTTTCGAAATGTGGTGCTACAGAAGAATGCTGAAGATTAGATGGGTAGATCACATAACTAATGAGGAAGTATTGAATAGGATTGGGGAGAAGAGAAGTTTGTAGCACAACTTGACCAGAAGAAGGGATCGGTTGGTAGGACATGTCTTGAGGCATCAAGGGATCACCAATTTAGTATTGGAGGGCAGCGTGGAGGGTAAAAATCGTAAAGGGAGACCAAAAGATGAATACACTAAGCAGATTCAGAAGGATGTAGGTTGCAGTAGGTACTGGGAGATGAAGAAGCTTGCACAGGATATAGTAGCATGGAGAGTTTCATCAAACCAGTCTCAGGACTGAAGACCACAACAACAACAACACTGTTTTAACTTGGACTCCGAACCCCAATGGGACTTGTAATTTATCACATTAACAAATCATTACCAGAGATGAAATAAGTGATAAATGAAGAAGAAAACAGGCACAGTATCTAACCCCAATCAGTAATCTGGCATTTACCTGCTGAGCCACCCTCTTAAGGCATTAGAGTATGTAGATTGTAAGGTTCTTGACGAGACACGTGACTTTCAAGGTACAGTTATCAATTCACTTCATGTCTAACTGATGGAAAGGAAAAGGTCATGTCAGATAGCACATGCAGTTTTCATGATGACTGTTGTTTTGAGTGGGGAAAAATTACTTATGGCACTCCACCGCGTTCAGTACTGAGACGACTCGTGTCCTTGCTATATACAAATAACCTTCCGCCTTAATGATAAATCATAAACAGTGCTAGTTACTAAACGTGCAGACATTATAACTAAAACCAATACATGTACAACAAAGGGACAATGTATGAAATATTCCGAAGAATTCTTGGTTATCAGTAAATGGCTTATTACTTAACTTCAACTAAAAAGAAAAAAAACGCTTACTTCATTCAATTTTGTAAACGTTAGAATCGTATGTTTTTAGGTTGTGAAGCACCTCCAAGTTACTGCTGCAACAGCAAACCATTGACGCTTATTTTTCAGGTACTGAAGTGTGGGCACGTGGACGCAAAGTGGATGGTCTACACTGACAGGCATAGTGGATTCAATGGCGCAGTTACGACCGCGAAAACTTCAGGTCGTAAAATTTGCGACATGTTTGTGGGAAGACTGTTCGACACAGAAAAAAAGCAATCAATACATTGATGTGTGTACATGTTGTCGTTGTTGTGGTCTTCAGTCCTGAGACTGGTTTGATGAAACTCTCCATGCTACTCTATCCTGTGCAAGCTTCTTCATCTCCCAGTACCTACTGCAATCTACATCCTTCTGAATCTGCTTAGTGCATTCATCTCCTGCTATCCTTCTACGATTTTTACTCTCCACACTGCCCTCCAATCCTAAATTTGTGATCCCCTGCTGCCTCAGTACATGTCCTACAAACCGGTCCTTTCTTCTTGTCAAGTTGTGCCACAAACTCCTCTTCTCCCCAATTCTGTTCAATACCTCCTCATTAGTTATGTGAACTACCCATTTAATCTTCAGCATTCTTCTGTAGCACCACATTTCGAAAGCTTCTATTCTCTTCTCGTCCAAACTATTTATCGTCCACGTTTCACTTCCATACATGGCTACACTCCATACAATTACTTTCAGAAACTACTTCCTGACACTTAAATCTATACCTGATGTTAACAAATTTCACTTCAGAAACGCTTTCCTTGCCATTGCCAGTCTACATTTTATATCCTCTCTACGTCGACCATCATCAGTTATTTTGCTCCCCAAATAGCAAAACTCCTTTACTACTTTAAGTGTCTCATTTCCTAAGCTAATTCCCTCAGCATCACCCGATTTGACGACATTCCATTATCCTCGTTTTGCTTTTGTTGATGTTCATCTTATACCCTCCTTTCAAGACACTGTCCATTCCATGCAAACGCTCTTCCAAGTCCTTTGCTGTCTCTGACAGAATTACAATGTCCTCGGCGAACCTCAAAGTTTTTATTTCTTCTCCATGGATTTTAATACCTACACCAAATTTTTCTTTTGTTTCCTTTACTTATTGTCAACACTGTCAAAAGCTTTCTCTAAGTCTATAAATGCTAGAAACGTAGGTTTGTCTTTCCTTAATCTTTCTTCTAAGATAAGTCGTAGGGTCAGTATTGCCTCACGTGTTCCAACATCTCTACGGAATCCAAACTGATCTTCCCCGAGGTCGGCTTCTATCAGTTTTCCCATTCGTCTGTAAAGAATTCTCGTTAGTATTTTGAAGCTGTGACTTATTAAACTGATAGTTCGGTAATTTTCACATCTGTCAACACCTGCTTTCTTTGGGATTGGAATTATTATATTCTTCTTGAAGTCTGAGGGTATTTCGCCTGTCTCATACATCTTGCTCACCAGATGGTAGAGTTTTGTCAGGACTGGCTCTCCCAAGGCCGTCAGTAGTTCTAATGGAATGTTGTCTACTCCCGGGGCCTTGTTTCGACTCAGGTCTTTCAGTGCTCTGTCAAACTCTTCATGCAGTATCGTATCTCCCATTTCTTCTTCATCTTCATACTCTTGCATTTCCATAATATTGTCCTCAAGTACATCGCCCTTGTATAGACCCTCTATATACTCCTTCCACCTTTCTGCTTTCCCTTCTTTGCTTAGAACTGGGTTTCCATCGGAACCCTTGATATTCATACAAGTGGCTCTCTTCTCTACAAAGGTCTCTTTAACTTTCCTGTAGGCGGTATCTGTCTTATCCCTAAAAAGTGTGATAAGCCTCTACATCCTTACATTTGTCCTCTAGCCATCCGTGCTTAGCCATTTTGCACTTCCTGTCGATCTCATTTTTGAGACGTTTGTATTCCTTTTTGCCTGCTTCATTTACTGCAATTTTATATTTTCTCTTCTCATCAATTAAATTCAATATTTCTTCTGTTACCCAAGGGTTTCTACTAGCCCTCGTCTTTTTACCTACTTGATCCTGGGCTACCTTCACTATTTCGTCTCTCAAAGCTACCCATTCTTCTTCTACTGTATTTCTTTCACCCATTCCTGTCAATTGCCCCCTTATGCTCTCCCTGAAACTCTGTACAACCTCGAGTTCTTTCAGTTTATTCAGGTCCCATCTCCTTAAATTCCCCCTTTTTTGCAGTTTCTTCAGTTTTAATCTACATTTCATAACCAATAGATTGTGGTCAGAGTCCGCATCTGCCCCTGGAAATGCCTTACAATTTAAAACCTGGTTCCTAAATCTCTGTCTTACCATTATATAATATATCTGATACCTTTTAGTATCTCCAGGGTTCTTCCATGTATCCATGTGTACATATTAAGGCATTATGTATAAAAATATCTGCACTTATACCCGTTACAGCCCGTATTCCGAATATACAAAATTTGTTAATGTTGAGACTAAAAATTTGTTGGACATGAATATTCTTCAATAATAATACGTTATGTTCAACTCAAAGAACATGCAGCCAACAATTTATAAAACCACG
This sequence comes from Schistocerca piceifrons, assembly GCF_021461385.2. Classification (NCBI taxonomy): domain Eukaryota; kingdom Metazoa; phylum Arthropoda; class Insecta; order Orthoptera; family Acrididae; genus Schistocerca; species Schistocerca piceifrons. The sequence goes on along the minus strand of NC_060144.1, from coordinate 401,394,752 downwards.
CACACTAAAAATAGTCTCACTTTCTTAAGCAATTATTGTGAAAGACCAATTACAGTTTGAAAATAATAAAAGCGTTCATAAATGTAACAAATAGGAAGTATGTAGAATATTAATACTGGATCATCTTCCTTGAGAATGAAGGAGCCGGCAGTCAATGAAAATAGTTTTAAAACAAAGTGAAATAATTATGTTTTACAGCTCTTTCTAAGACTCAGACCGATTTCTGCGTAGATAATATCTTTCTGTGGTAGGTCACATTTATTAAATTTTATTGTAGACAAAGATTAAAGCACAAAAGTCCAATTATTTAAATGGCAAGTATATGGTCACACGTCCACTGAGAAAATAAAAAGTATTTTTAAATCCACTCTACGTTTCACATCATAGTTAGTTGTCGCTATTATGACGCACAGAACATGCAAATAAATAAATTATGCCTTGGGTTATATTGTGTACCTGCAGTACTGAGGACGATCGCATTCTAACTAACATCAGTGGAAGAACGATTTAGAAAGCAGATACTGTATCGGAAAGGGTATGAATTCTGAAATGGAGAATGGAGTTATATTTGAAACTAGCTCTAAAGGAGACAGAACGGTGGTAGAGGGGCAGAGAAAAAGTAATTAAAAATTGGAAGCAGACGATACCAGCTGAAATGTTTTCATTTCAATTCGAGAAATACATTGATATCTGAAGCCACGTTACACACAACAAATATTATAATAATATTTATTCACCCTTTGGTCACAAAGTATGAATACAAACAAATTTTTGCCCTAATTATAAACAAATAATTTGAAAATCTTACACTCTAAGTATCGTTATGTAGACACTGACACCACTCCAGTTACACTGGTTCACACATATTTTCGATCACACGACTGGTTGAAACAATCAAAATAGAGAAGCAGCAGCAGAATTTGTCTTGATGTGAGAGACACAGCAACACAGATGAATTGAAAGCGGCATTTTTCCACTTCTGCTGTATTTATTTTATTGGTAGGCCACTAGTTTCTGCCTTTCATGCCATTTGTAAATGACTTTCTGTATACAACATAACACCCTAAATTATCTCCATGAATCGAAATGTAATTATATGAATGTAACTTATCAGGAACTTATTAGTAAGATAGCAGTAGAAATGTACTCATAAGGACTAAAACGGCAGCATTTACAAGTTTACATGTTCTTTTCGTCTTGCTTCACACATGTGGTGAGCGTACTGTAAGACCTTCGGTACACACACCATCAGATTATTTGACTCGTCGCTCTAACGAAGTAGGCGAGTGTCAGCGATATGTCTCGTGGTCTTATCGTGGCGTGTTTATCTTCTGCCTTAGGTCAGACGATAGAAATGCCACTTGCACGCTTAGAGTAGCAGATTGACGGTGGCCAACTTTAAACAGAACTTGATTAATTTTCACACACATTTATTAAAATAATAAAAATCATAGATATTACGTTACTTGATTCTGGATGCTGTTTACAATTGACAATCTGAAGTTCCTTTGGTCTTGATACTTGACAAAGTGTCTATACATTTCTCTTCATGGCTATGTACAGGAATATGATAATCTTATTAGGCGCAGACTGAAACTTGACTGCAGACTAATGCAGACTGATGCAGACTGACTATACGGAGGTCTGTACACTCGTTATAATACCTCGAGCGTTCAGGTATCACTGCGCGAGTGTGATCCGCGAGGAGAAAAGGTTCTACGTTAACAGCAATCTCATTGGCTGCGTTACATATTAACACGCGGATCGGCGGAAGCAGAATTTGGTCCGTCTTTATGGCAGCGCCATCTCGCAAAGCAGAGATGGACGAGCGCTGCGCCTGCGCTGTTGTGCTTAGCGGGGCGCGCTCTAGTGGGAAAATTCTGTACGCACTGACTACGCAGAACTATATACACAACAACACATATATTGTATTGTTGATTTAACAGTTTGATATTTTAAGACGATAAATTTACGGTGATATTACATTGACCAAATATAAAGCTAAGCATGGATTATTAATTTCAAAGAACAATAACTGTATACTTACGTGTATTTGAGCGGAGCTAATAAACGATTCTGTTCTTTCTTTTTTCGCTTACGCCATAGTCCCCCAGCGATTGCAGGGTCGGCGCGGTTAGAACGGATTTGGCAAGGTTTGTTTTAGGCGTGGCTGGATCCCCTTCCTGCCGCCACTCTGTACCCCCAGGGATGGAATCTGTGTACCGCAGCTGTCTACATCTAGTGTATATCGTGAAATAGTGCGAACGTGTTTCAAATGTCTGTGATGCGTGTAACTGAGGTGGAACGTGGGCACCAGCCCGATATTGCCGGCACACCGGCCCTCTTCGTTGATCCGCCGGGCTGATTCGATGCGGGGCCGGCGCGCCTACCTGAGTCCAGGAAGCAGCACGTTAGTGGTCTCGGCTACCCTGGCGGGTTCGAAGCTAATAAACGTTAAGAATTAGAAATTCCATTGAAAATACAAAATAACGTAAACATTGAAAGATATGGTGAGAAGACTGAATTTTAAATTTCGTTTATTTTATAGATCATTTTTGATTACTCGTTAGCAAAAAGTGACTACAGTTACCGAGAAACCTTCTGTTCTGTGTATCTGTTCCTTCATTAATAAGTGCACCTGGTTGACGTTTTAAATGTTTCTTCTAAGATATTCATTTCTGACCTGTCTTAACGCAATACGGAATCTGGAACTTTCCTTTAATATTTTTGGACGAATGTTTGTTGTTTAGAGCATGCAGTTAAAAGGCACTTTTATTGTTATCGTTAGGTGCTGTCTGTTCTACTACAATCACTTATTTTTCTAATAAGTTCCTTGTAAGTTGTATTCATATCATTACGTTACTATTCATGGAGGTATTCTGGTATGCTCTTTTTTTATACAGAAAATAAATACAGCAGAAGTGGAAAACGTATCTTCATTCATCAAATTTCTTGCTATAGTATCCACTACGAAGAAAATTAAAACACATAACATTTTTTTTAAAAAAGTGGCAGGCCAGTGTGAAAGTGCATAACATAAAACAGATTTTAGCATTTTTAAAACTCTAATTTGTTATTGCTTATTTCTGTAGGCAATGCATTAAAGATTATTTGAGGTTTATATAACATATTTCTCTACCAAAATCATTCTGCTTCTGGTTTCATATCTGCAAACTTGGCTGTTTAATAAAACAAGTCCCTATAGCTTTTAAGGTGAAACACATCGTTGATATTTATAAAATCATGGAAGAGTCAAAATTTTATATTCTTTGTGAAATGTTCTTGCATGATTCCGTATTGGTAACCACTTTCACTCTTCACATTGCTCATTTCTAATTTTAAATGACTGTTTTGCAAAACTTGTATTTCCGCAGAATAGATCTACAACAACAACATTATTTCCTTTGTTTCAACCATGACCCGATATCTTGTCTAGCTAGGAAATCTGGTGGAAAGGAACTCCATACTTGGAAAGTATGATGTTGGGAAATTTTGAATCTCTTGTAGATGGAGAAGAGACATCGAATAAACAGAGTGTATGAAATGATTCGGGGACATCGGAGTAAGGTTATCGTGAGGAGCAAGATGGTCATGTGGCGAGAAGAAAGTCTGCGTAGTCAGTGCCCAGAGCTATTCCAGGCGAAAAACGTATCGACTTGGCAGATCAAGGCTGCATTGGCGGAGTGGGCTAGGATGTGACCTACCTAGCTTGACATTTCAGAAAATTGGGAGAGTGCGATCCTTCGTAGATGGAAATTTAGCCCAGCTTCTTGTGCCAGCGAGTGGTCTTAGCTGCATGTGATCGCTGAATGATTATGGAGACTGTGATTCCAAATTTGATAGAGTCTGTAAGCAATGGTATAATACGTAAAACTCATTTCATATTCAAAAGATTTCTCATCAAGACCATCTCAACTGTGAGAGGACCAAGAGCAAACAGAAATAAATATACGTCTGTAAACCTGAACAATGTACTAGCTACACTTTGTTCGTTTACTGATACCTCTCGATATGAAAACATTTTATCTGCTAGAGTATTCATTCCTTGGCTCCAGGCAGAAGTCGCTCTCTTTCGTAGCGTTTAGTCCTCCCAGGGGATCTATTGTTTTCATAGTATGACAAATTCATATTATTTCAACTTGGTGGTTAGGTAACATTCCCGTCGCCATAGTCGTCAGTTAACCTAAGGGAACGAAATCGCGTGCGCCATCTGTGATAATCATTTAAACATCCTTCTGTGTGTTACCATGTTTGTAACTGTTTGTGTATCATATTTTCTATATCTACATCTAAATCTAAATGATTACTTTGCAATTCACAATTAGGTACGTGGTGTGGTAGAGAGTTCATCGAATAACTTGGAAGGTATTTCTCTACCGTTCCACTCTCTATCGACGCATGGAAAAAATGAACACTTAAATATTTCCTTGAGAGCTCTGATTTCTCTTATTTTATTATGATGATCATTTCTATGTAGGTGGGTGCCAACAAAAAGTTTTCACACTCTGTGGACAAAGCTGGTGATGTAAATCTCTTGGAAGATTCCGCCGCAGCAAAAAACGCATTTGTTTTAATGACTGCCACCAAAGTTCGCGTATCATATCCGTGCCATTCTCTCCCCTATTTCGTGATAATACTAAACGAGCTGCCCATCTTTGAACTTTTTCGATGTCCTCCGTCGATCCTATCTGATGCGGATCCCACACACATAGCAATACTTCAGAAGACGTTAGTCAAGCGTAACGTAAGCAGCCTCCTTAGTTGTCCTCTTGCGTTCTCTAAGTGTTCTATTCGCTGTCTTTGGTTTGCTCTCCACATGTGATCGTTCCAGTTTAAGTTATTTGTAAATGTAATCCCTAAGCATTTAGTTCAGTTCGCAGCCTTCAGATTTATGTGTTTCACCCTGTAACCGAAATTTAGTGGATACCTTTTAGTATTCGAGTGGATTACTTTACACTTTTCATTATGTACAGTCAGCTACACTTTTCCCACCACCAGATCGCTTGTCTAAATCGTTTTGAAATTTGTTTTGATCATCTGATGACATTATAAGGCGGTAAATGGCAGCATCATCTGCAAGGAATACAAGAGAGTTGCTCATATTGTCTCCTAAATCACTTATGTGGATCAGGAACAGCAGAGGGCCTATAACACTTTCTTGGGGAACGCCTGATATTTCTGTTTTCTTCTTGGTGGTCATCCGTCAGGTACTACAAACTGTAACCTTTCTATCAAGAAGTCACAAATCCAGTCACACCACTGGGGCGACACTCCATAGGCACGCAATTTGATTAGAAGGCGTTTCTGAGGAACGGTGCAAAAGCCTTCTAGAAATCTAAAAATATGGAAACAATTTGACATTCCCTGTGGATAGCACTCATAAATTCGTGCGGATAAAACAAAAACCGTATTTTCCGTATCCGTGTTGGCTGCTTGTCAATAAATCGTTTTATTTGAGATACCTCGTAATGTTCGGACACAGTATATGCTCCAAAACACTACTGAAAACCGTCGTTAGTGATATGGGTCTGTAATTCAGAGGTTTACTCCTACTTCCTTTCTTGGGTACTGGTGTGACTTGTGGAACTTTCCAGTCTTTAGGTACGGATCTTTCGACGAGTGAGCGGTTGTGTCTGATTTATAAATGTGCAGCTATTGTGTCAGCAAACTCTGAAAGGAACCTGACTGGTATACAGTCTGGACCGGAAGCCTTGCCTTTATTAACTGACTTAAGCTGCTTCGCTACACCAATGACATCTACTTCTAAATTACTCATGTCGACAGTTGTACTTGATTAGAATTCTGAAATATTTACTTCGTCTCCTTTGATGAAACAATTTTGGGAAAACTGTGTTTAATAACTCTGCCTTAATGGCACTGTCATCCGGAAGATCATCATTGTTATAGTGCAGTGAGAATAATTTATTGAGTCTTTCCGCTGGTCTACTTTACATATGAGCAAAATCTCCTTGGATTTTCTGACAGATTTTGAGATGAAATTTCGTTGTGGAAACTGTTAAAATCACCTCACACTGGAATTTGCACTAACTTTCGAGCTACTGTAAAAGATTGCCAGTCTTGGGGGTTGTGTGTTCTTTGAAATTTGGCATGGTCTTTTCGTTGCAGCTGCTTGTGAGCCGGACTTGGAGATCAGCCCATTATTTGCCTGAACTAGAATGAAAGACCGTCTAAAAACTTTACTCAGGCTGGCCGGTGTATCAACACAACCGTCGTCAAAACACCACACAATTCGATCCGGGCCTGGCTCACCTCCCTGTCTCGCCAGTTAGCGCGCTGCGCGTTACGCTACATGAGGAGGTCCGCCTCCAAACAGAAGTATTGAAAGCAATTTACTTTGTTCCATTTTTACTGCGGGAGCGACAGCGATACAAGAAGGTTTCAGGTTTGCTTATCCTCCGGGCTTTCAGATTCGAAAAGTGTATTGCATGAAATGGATCAGACATTTTACGAGGACCACCGCATGGCAAGGTAGGCCAGTTGACGAAGGACAGCAGTATCTGTAGCTCCTCAGTGAAAATTGCCGCCGGCAAGTGTGGCCGTGCGGTTCTAGGCGCTTCAGTCTGGAACCGCGTGACCGCTACGGTCGCAGGTTCGAATCCTGCCTCGGGCATGGATGTGTGTGATGTCCGTAGATTAGTTAGGTTTAAGTAGTTCTAAGTTCTAGGGGACTGATGACCACAGATGTTATGTCCCATAGTGCTCAGAGCCATCTGAACCATTTTTTTTTGAAAATTGCCATCCGATTTCAAGATTTAGTTACAGCAATTGGCCGATGAGGATTGGTCAGAGGATTGGTAGTTTTCCGGTTCAATCCGCAGTGAGGTACTCGTATCGAAAGTTTTGTGTAAGCAGGAAGCTGCTGACTATACCGATAAGAATGTGCACCAGGCATAGTCAACTTCTTCCCACTTAACTGGGCGGCTGTGAAGGATGATCCTCTGTGTCAATGTCTCTAGAAAGAAGGAGATTAAGCCACTCACTGTTTTGCGACAGACTTTTCGAAGCATAGGGAAAATTCTTGCTCTTAAACCTAGTGGAAACAGCAGTAACACCCCCCCACTCCCCCTCCCGCTCGCCCACCCACAAGTAGGCCGGTACTAGTTTTTTATGACGTTATCGAAATGTATAAACTCCCTCTTAATTTGTACCGTTGGTTGCATTAATACTTTCCGCATCCGGGGTATGTTCCTCAAACTATGTTCTCTTTTTTGAATTCTCTTCCAGCTGCGCTTGGTTTTATGTCGAGATTTTTGTGCTTAAATTGTGTGGCTATGATGCTACTGCAATATTTAAATTACTCCAGAAGTAATTTTTATTGTGATATTTCTATGCAAACATTATAATTTTTGCATTGAGTTGTTGTCAGTTTAAAGAAAACACTACTAGTTACCACTTTCAATAATTTGATTGATTTTTTTTCTCGCTGCCAAATGAGCGAGCTAAGATATTACCTACGTTAAAAATTTGCTCCATCATAGATTTAAGAACATACACTTTCAGAATTCCTTAGCACATTCGAAAACAATCAAAACCATAAGGAATGGTTTACGACTGTTGAAACGATCATCAGTGGACATGGACAACATTGTCACACATTCAAGGAAAACAGAGTAATCATACTCGACGTATGATGTAAACGTTACGAAATAGCACAAGAAAAGAATAATTTGCAAACTACAACAGAGACGGAACTACTACCATCACGTTTCTGTTACGATCTGAAAGATTTCCTTCAAACAGGGTCCACAAGAAGTATGGAATCACATGATTGGTACTACATGCCCAAACTATAAAAATTGCAGTGTAGTATTTGAGCTGTATAGGCACATCTTTAGCTTCTGAAAGACTTTTCTCAAAAACAAGACATGTTCTCTGTGAAAAATGGGAGACTGAAAGCTAAACAGCTCTTAAAAATGTTATTTTTAACAATCTGTATGCAATAAATTATGGTATACGTAATGTTATTTATTGCTGGATTTGATTAATAAATACAATATTAGCTTCATTTGTATGTCATCTTTTACGTCATTCTACAGTTTCATAATTTAACATCGAAGGTAAAAATTGTGTTTTCAAGTCTCGAACCCACATACGAGAGCATAACTATAGCTGTGACACTAACACAAATTTTATTCACAATGACACTTCAGATCCTTTCATCTTCAAATGTGTCGCTACCTCAGCTTGCTCCTACCCATCACACGAACAGTAGTCTCACTCTCATGTACACGAGTATATTTGCAATTCCAAAACAGAGTAATTGGTTCCTCTTAAACAACATCTTCACCTGGCATGTCTGTCCATGACAAGATTTTCAAAACGTACTCACTAGAATGTCCTAGAAAGAAACCACATCTGACTAGATACCGAGTCTTCGAACACATTAATTTATCTGAACTTACAACTGAGGCCCCATAAATACATAGTTTGGGGGCGACTTTTAACCTCTTCTCGGACATAAATGAAAAACTTAATTTATTTGTGAACAGACTTACTGAGCTCTATGACCATACGCCTCTCTAGAGATCGGAAAAGTGAGAACGAAAACTGCACCTTGGCTAACTGAAGAGCTAAAACAAGCTAACGAGACTCAGAGGAGCTGCACATTGGACATACAAACTACATCCTGTGCCTGAAAATCATATTGCTTACAAGCAGAAACGGAACAGTCAATCAGGCTGTGAGAAATGCTGAAGTCAAGTATGCCCATATATTAACCGACAACAGAAATAGACCAGCTGTCCTATGGAAAAGCCTGTGTGGTATTAATATGGCAAAGTAAAAGCTGCAGTTCATCCCATTGTCCCAGCCGAGGAACTGGGCTGGTACTTCACATTATCTACAACCACAACTGACCTGCATTGATTACTTGCTGGAGCTAAACGACTGTAACAAAAAATTCTACGTAAATCACGTTACTTGAACACCGTCAAGAAAGCCGTTATGAATATCAAATTAGCATCTATTGGACACCATGATATTACAGTCCAAATGATGAATCTTATTATTGGCCCATTATTGCCCACTGTAACAGATATAACCACTAACTAACCGTAAGTGTACTCCCTGAGGCCTAGAAATGGGGACTAGTTAAGACACTACCGAAAAAGGACGTTCGCACAGAGCCTTCTGATTACCCACCTATTTGCATGTTCCAGAACTGTCCAGAGCCGTAGAATGTATAGTCCACAATCACCTATCAAACAACCCAACTCCAAACAACCTAACTACAAACAAACTGTGAGATATCCGCACTTTGCATCTGCACAGCTAGTGAACTAATGTGTGCAAATTTAGGTTGCCACTTAGCGCGTAAATGGACAAAACATCTGAACTGTCTTCTCAAGCCCAGGGTGTTAAACAGACATTCTACATAAATATGGCCCTGTAAGGCAGCTAATATCAGGTGCAGATCATAACAAAATTCATTAGAAATGCTGCTGTCACGTAACTAGAATGCATTGATTAATAAAAGTGAAAGTTTGGGATCTATTCTAGAAGTAAAAAACAGCTCTTCCCTTTTTTTCTACATATAATTTATCAACTGTGCTTTCAGGGGTCAAGTGATACACAACAATCAATTACTTTTGACACGCAATAACAAAATATTTAACTCTTGGACATACATACTGAATTGACGATTATTAAAATCGTTATTTCTATATATGCAAAAAATTTTATCACTGGAAAGAATGATTAAAATCTTCATTAGCTCATTTACATCTATGATGTCGTAGCTGGTCAATACAATGAGTTGGTGGAGAATAAATTTACTTTTTGAACCAATGAAAAAACTCTCATGTACTCAATGTGAGGGTAAGTTAGTATCCAAGCTTTTGATATTCAATGGTCAAAGTGCACGCAAGATGGAGTGAGCAAAATCTCGACTCAAAATTTACTGTGGTTCTTTACCAAGCGGCATCAGCAATGGTGTTGTCTCTGTGCTGGATCTGAAATGCTAATTCCCTACTCTGGCCTTGACTGAATTCCCTCAGTCTCAACTTTACTGCATTCTGTAGAACATTAATTTTTCCCTAGTCGAAATAATTCGCTAAGGGTTGGAGCGATGTGCACAATTTTTTTGCCCACAAAAATTCCCGCAGGAATAATTAATTACCTGAAACTTCCTGGCAGATTAAAACTGTGTGCCCGACCGAGACTCGAAGTCGGGACCTTTGCCTTTCGCGGGCAAGTGCTCTACCAACTGAGCTACCGAAGCACGTCTCACGCCCGGTACTCACAGCTTTACTGGCAGAAGTAAAGCTGTCAGTACCGGGCGTGAGTCGTGCTTCGGTAGCTCAATTGGTAGAGCACTTGCCCGCGAAAGGCAAAGGTCCCGAGATCGAGTCTCGGTCGGGCACACAGTTTTAATCTTCCAGGAAGTTTCATATCAGCGCACACTCCGCTGCAGAGTGAAAATCTCATTCTGAATTAACTACCTCTTTGCTATCTGTCGCCACTATCCGTGAAGCGCATCGTCCTCACTTCGTAGGAAGCAAAGCTCTCAATGCTTCGCTATTTTCCACACACTTGTGCGGTCCGCCACGAGACGAGAGAGATATCTAGAAAATTTTAGTCCTCAAATTGCTTTTATACAATGGGGATCTCCCCACTGTGTCGCGTCTGCATCGCCCAGTGTGTCTTCAATCAATCGCTGTCTCGTTAGAGGCGAATTTTATTCTTCTTGCTGGGTCTCAGCCTAGCCCTGTTAAAGCTGTCCAGCCACTTACCCTCGGTCCCGGCCGTATTTACGTTAAAAGGAATAATGTATTGTTCTGGCCTTATCTCTTTCTTCGCTGAAGCTCGCCGTTCTCCTGGTAAGTGGTGTTTTCCGAAGCTATTAATCACCTGCTCTGTTCGTCTCCAAAATGCGTTTCACTTTAACTTATTTATTCCTGCCCCTGTCCGTATTGGTAGATATTGTTTTGTTAGTTTTCGGTATATGAGATTACTGTAATTGCCTTTTGTTGATATTATTTTCTGAGGATCTCATGGATGTCGTTATGAATCAAGCTCATGTAAGGTCCGTAAAATCTGGACGCCTTACAAACCTACTAGATGAATACAATCAGGTTTTCGTAAACATCGCAGAACTACTTCTGCCTTAATAAAGGTAACACGTGACCTGCCATGGCTGCACAAGAGGGGACTATCACATACATCGTATACTTCAGCAAAATCTTTGACGCTGTCGACTTCGACATTTTACTTGCCAATTTTAGCATCCAAGTGCAGTGCAACGGTTTCGCTCATAAGCCTCGCCAGTAATGCGTCATGTCCGGCACCACAAAGTCACAATCGAGGCAGATAGTAGCAGGCGTTCCCCAGGATACCGTATTAGGTGCCGTACTCTTTTTATTGGTTCAAATGGTTCAAATGGCTCTGAGCACTATGGGACTCAACATCTATGGTCATCAGTCCCCTAGAACTTAGAACTACTTAAACCTAACTAACCTAAGGACATCACACAACACCCAGCCATCACGAGGCAGAGAAAATCCCTGACCCCGCCGGGAATCGAACCCGGGAACCCGTGCGTGGGAAGCGAGAACGCTACCGCACTCTTTTTATTGTATACCAGTGGTGTGTCATCAGTTTTGTCCTGTACGCTGATACCTCCAGTTGTATTTTTAATGCAAAACCAATAAACCTGAAGATAGCTACAGAGAATTTCAGTATCTATATGTGTGCACTATCAAAATGGGCACAGAATATAGGGTTAGAGCTCAGCCCATCGAAAATCCAAGCGGTGGTGGTTGGTCATTTTAGACTCGAAAGACGGGGAATCCTTACCGGCTCTAACACTTTCTCAGCAACGAGTTTAGGAGCAATAATACATGAAAATCTAAATTGCACTGAGCACATAACTGCAGTGTGTAAGAAAGCATCAGCATCTGCCATGCTGTACAGAAGTACAAAAAGCACTCCCGTCTTGACCTGAAAAAGAAACTTTTACAAACAGTTATTCCTCCAGTTACTGATTACAGCGATGTTAGCCTCCAAGATCTTTCCCAGGAAAGTTCATGGCGCCTGGAACTGGTTATGAATGCCTGTGTTCGTTATATCTGTAATTTTCGGCTCTTTAATCATATTTTACCATCATATGCAGAGATTTCCAGACCTTCCGCCTTCTCACTGTCTTACTGATGTACAGTATTTCTCATATCTCTCCATGACCTTAACGCTCTTGTCTGGAACAACACGGCAGAAACTCCCGTTCCTATCAGAGCAAAATCCTTTGTGTCCCACTCCATCGATTAGTCACTTTCTCGAAGTCCTTCTCAGTAGCAGTAATACGACTTTGGAATAAGCTCCCACTTTATATTAAAGAATGGAGTAACATCTTCATCTTCAGAAGACAGTTAACGACATATCTACTGAAACAACAATAATGATTACCTTTGTACTCTTACGAACTCGTTACCCCCGCAAATTCTTCTTTACAGCCACATCTTATTTATTTCCCAGTATTCTTAGATGACGCAATCTCCTGAAATTTCTTTTCTCCATAACTCGTCTAACAGAAAACATTTACTTTGTATACCCATAAAATATTTTTATATCTGCCACTATCATTGTTATTATTATTATTATTATTATTATTAGTGGCAACAGCAGCAGTAGAAGCACTGTCACTTTAACTTAATTAGTTCATAGTTTTATTTACTCACATTGTCTCTATAGGCACTGTGATAATTTTAATACTAACAGTATTTCTTAGGTAACTGTGATGTGAAAAGGTATTTTTGTGTGAAACCCTGGTCCGACGTAAGAGTTGGCGTGATGAGTAATCAGATCAGGTTAAATAAATAAAAATTATCAGCCCTCGACGTTTAGGAGTCTATAATGAAATTGAAGACAGCATCGATGATTTGCCGACATCACACATCTCTACTTCAGACTAAGAGCACTCGGCGACCCGTGGAAATTGAGGTTGATGAGGATGGAGAATCCTTTCTCTCTTGCTCTCATATTTGCATTTAGCAGTCTCCATTTACCGAAGACTGCTTACCAACAAGAAAATAAACCGCGGAAGTGTGTGGTTACATGCACACGGCTTGCAGCAAGAGGAGAGAAAGTTTTCTCCCTCCATTCCTAGTTGCTCCAGGAACGGAAGGGGTTTCTGGAACGAGCTACTGGCCGAGAGGTGAGATGCGGAAGATGCAGCGCGTTGCTTCTGAAAGCGTAACTGAAGAAAGCGAGAATTATTACGACCAACTGCTACACACGCCTAATACCCGCGGCGCTCTCAACGTGAACATTTTCACCGTCTAATCCTGTACCTCGCGTATTCTTATCGCTGTCAAGTCCTTCCGGCAAGAACTATGCAACGATCCCTGTGGGAAACGTCTAAATAGTTTCGAAAGGCCGCATAATACAGTAACAAACAAAGGATGATTAAATATTCCTCTTCCTGGACATCAGAAAGCATTATATTAAAGCGGCCGTCTATCAGATCATCGTACCCTCCAAAAACGGTAAATAATTAGATGAATACAGATGAATAGTTATGATAATATTTTCACGTTGAGTGTAAATTGATTTTTTGATTAAGGTGTATAAAATAAGTGGAATTACAGCTGTTTTTCAATGCTGATACGAATAGGATTGAAATTTGTTCCAGTTTAATCTCTCGTAGGAATCTCGTTCACTCGAGACGGAACGTTAGCTGAGGTGGAATTGGATAGGAATCTGCGATGGCGTTTTAAAAGACCAGTTCGGCAATCACTTGAAATAAACCTGCGGAAGTTTTCGTTCTGTAAGATGGTGCAATAAAGCCAGCAAATAACTGAGTACGTAGGTTGCAAATGTTACGCTGGGATGAAGGGAAGGAGGAATTCGTGGCGACTCGCATCAAACAGTCAGAAGACTGACGAAAAAAAAAAAAAAAAAAAAAAAAAATAAAGAGACAGAAAAGATGGTGTTCCGCCACTTGTATGTTCCATGCGAGCCGAATGTCTTCAAGATAATGGACCTTCCCTGGATGAAAGTTTATACGACATGGCCGCCGGCAAGTTTATGTAGATTCGCAGATTATTCGAAGGTAGTGCGTGGTGTTGTAGAAACACTGAGCGAGATTGCAGTGACTGTATAGGTGCAGTACCTTTACACAGACCTATTCATATGTACTCTTGAATACAAGAAGGTGTAAATCAGTGTCGTGGGAGAAAGAAGGAAAAACCTCATGTTAACCATCAAAGCTGTTTAGAATTACTTAAAAGACATTTAATTTTACTCGCAAACAGCATACACTGTATAATCAAAATATAGAATTGAGCTGAAGTATTTTGCCACTAAAAACGTGTCTAGTTCGGGAATATAGTCTTGGTTAAACGTAACTGGCTCTAATTTTTGACACTGACCAATATTGCGATGTAGATAAAATATTTTCACTTCCAGCATCAGAACTGATTGCCAGATTCATTGACCGGTGTCATGACTTGAAAGAAACCTCCCAGGCTAAGGAAAACATCAAACATTTAACTAGGTACAGACAGGCTATTGGAACATCTAGTGGAAATTTATTCGGATATGCCCTTAATAAAATGTAATTTGAATATGGTTGTCACTCATTCCCAGACTCTTACAAATACACTGATGTACAAAACTTAAGGACGGAAGTGATTTTCGCATTTTCGAAGAGACTTGGACCTTTCATAGAAAGAACTGCTACAGTTTAGCACAGAAGGTTGAAACGTGATTAGTAATTATTTTATAAAAGCGGACTGAAACAGGTGTGTGACGTTCCGTCTCTGACAATGACAGTATTCTGGTTGAGAAAAAATAAAAAAACTGAAATTTCAACAGAAAATTAATTAGTCGTTCCACGAATTATAAAGAAATCAATTCTCAACCATCTGAATGCTAGTTTTAATATATCCTCTAACGTCTGCTAACAACAGTTGTGCAATGCTCCTTTACGCAACAGACAACTTACCTCGTCTTGTCGCTGAAACTGCGTGATCAGCAACATGCTGAAACATTTCAAAAAACAAATAATGCGATCCATGCAGAGTGCAATGTATGGACTAATTGCAACCATTACTGCATTAATTTTATACATAGAAATTGAATGATCGAAAGTGGGTTAGTTGACCAAACCCCTTCCGATCATTCAATTTCTATGTACATATAAATGCTCAAGTAACCTTAAAGAAAAACGAAAAAACCAATAAAAACTTTTAATTTTCTATATTCACAAAATTTATGATTTAAA
Organism: Schistocerca piceifrons; assembly: GCF_021461385.2. NCBI lineage: Eukaryota > Metazoa > Arthropoda > Insecta > Orthoptera > Acrididae > Schistocerca > Schistocerca piceifrons. Next base: position 401,379,514 of record NC_060144.1, on the reverse strand, counting down.
TGCTGACAAACTTTACACAGACTTTTAATTACTTCACAATGTATGTACTCAATAAACACGTTTCTGGGCACAACAAATATACAAATATGAGTGAGTATATGCATTCATAAATCTGACAAAATTCCTCCAGTGCGCAAGCAACCAAAAACTACGTGCAGCAAAAAGGCCAATTACCAAAAAATCTTCAACTAGTACCGAAAGTCTCTTCCGGCACTACTTGCACGGTCACGGCAGGCTGCGACCTCTCATGTCGCGCGGCTTCACTCCACCGCACCCTGCGTCTGACCACATACGACTTCCCTCGACAACTGCTCACTCGCTACTACTCGGGTTAATAATATCTCAGACTCAGAGTTTGTGTATACACACAGCAGAATCATAGACGTCCAACTTTCAAGGTATCTGAAATAAATACGCAGCGAGGCTTACCGACAATCATTCTTCCCACGCACTATTCGCGAGTGGAACAGGATTGGAGGGATCAGATAGTGGTACTGAAAGTACCCTCCGCCACACACCGTTAGGTGACTTGCGGAGTATGATGTAGATGTAGATGTGGAGAAGAACAGAAACGACACATTTATTCAAAGACAATAACTGAAACTTTGTGTTCTGCCTTACGGCAGGTCTTGTCATGAGAGAAGCCTCGTCAGAGAGGTCCACCACATGAGCGTCTAGCAAAGTGATTGCAGTGGTGGCTTCCCGTTGCCTTCCACTGATGATGATGAAATGATAATGAGGACAACAAAACATCCAGTCCCTGAGCAGAGAAAATCTCCGACCCAGCCGGGAATCGGACCTGGGCACCTTGGCGTGACAGACTGCCGCGCTGACCACTCAGCTATTGGGGCGGACCAAAGACAATAATTACACTCAAATCGCCTTGATTTGTAATGGTCCCCTGGAGATAACGAAAGGTGGGGCATGGTACTTAATAGGATGTATGATTACCATGGGCAGCAATGTATGCTCACAATATCCTCCCATTCTGGCAAGAGACTGGAAGGAGTTCTTGAGATACGATGGTCCAGTCCTCCATCAGCGCTCTTGGCAAATGCTGGATATTCGTTGGTGCATGAGGACATGCTGCAATACGTCCCACCAGCGTACCACATATGTGTTTCATGGGATTTAAGTCGGGGGAACGGGCAGGCCAAACCATTCGCCGAATGTCCTCTCGTTCCAAGAGCCTCTCCATCTGCGCCATAAGATACGGTTGCTCATTGCATCCATAATAATGGAATCAGGACCAAATACAACCCCGAAAAGACACTCGTCGACAAGTACAGCGTCACAATAACGTTGGTTGGTGAATGTACTGGTGTTCAAAGACTGGGATGCCAGAACGTAGTTTTCAACATCATGCCTCCCCGCACCATAACACCTGGACTACCAGAACGATCATGTTCGGCAGTGTTCGCCATATGGGGGTACGCCCAAAATCACTACTCGGATTGAATCTGCTCTAATCTGAGAAGAGTACGTGACCCCACATTGGTCCAGTCACTAAGTTCTCGACACCGCTAACGGTGCCGTCGATGTGCGGGTGTCAAAGGAACACAACGTACTATCGTCGGGCAAACAGACCAAAGATCCGGGTTCGATTCTCGGTACCAGAATGGATGTTATGCCGGCGTCGGTGGCCAGGCGGTTCTACGCGCTTCAGTCCGGTACCGTGCGACTGCTACGGTCGCAAGTTCGAATCCTGCCTCGGGCATGGATGTGTGTGATGTCCTTAGGTTAGTTATGTTTAAGTAGTCCTAAGTTCTAGGGGACTGCTGACCTCCGATGTTAAGTTCCATAGTGCTCAGAGCCATTTGAACCATTCGAAGACCAACGTCACGTAGTCACCGAAACCACTGTGTAGCCTGAGACTGCGTGCCTTGCAGTCCTGTTTAATGTGTTGCAACTACACCCGCTGTTTGACGTGGTCCCTTGTTGCCTTTTGCACTGTGTAGCGGTCATTTGCTGCTGTAATTGACCGTGCTCGATCACCTCATCTCCTTCACGCAGCAGTGCCTGTTGTTCGGGACGCTCCCACGCACGTGAAACCGTGCTGTGAGTAATACCAAAGCCCTGGGCTACACTCGTCATACTTCGTCCTTCTTCCAGTTTCATAATGGTTCTTCCCGTGTCAAGTCATCAAAATGTTGTCTGCAGGGCATGTTGTAGTGTAGAACAGTAGAACACCACCGTAACTACTTGCTGATCGACACACACCGTGTTTTCCTGTTTTTCAACTGTCTCGTGATGCGGGGCCAGCCACTTTTCGCCATGCAATAACGCTGATATCACGTAGTGTGACATCCAGCTTGGCTCTGAGCACTATGCGACTTAACTTCTGAGGTCATCAGTCGCCTAGAACTTAGAACTAATTAAACCTAACTAACCTAAGGACATCACACACATCCATGCCCGAGGCAGGATTCGAACCTGCGACCGCAGCGGTCGCTCGGCTCCAGACTGTAGCGCCTAGAACCGCACGGCCACCGCGGCCGGCTTGACATCCAGCTTTTTGTTCACGATTGACAGACGTCTGGCAACATGCTCCCACACTTCCATTCGTTTCCACCGAATAGTCAATATGTTATGTTACTTTGTCTGACGGCCGGTGTGGCCAAGCGGTTCTAGGCGCTTCAGTGTGGAACCGCGCGACCGCTACGGTCGCAGGTTAGAATCCTGCCTCGGGGATGCATGTGTGTGATATCGTTAGGTTTAAGTAGTTCTAAATTCTAGGGGACTGATGACCTCAGATGTTAAGTCCCATAGCGCTCAGAGCCATTTGAACCATTTTTTACTTTGTCTATCTCGTCCTCGAGTTTTGCAGACCAGTGTATCCCAGGCAGATAACTTATACAGTATAACGATTACAAACGAATGTTCAGAAAAAAATAAAAGACCGTCAGCGTGTGTTCAAGAGTTCATGAACTACTTTGTACAAGGAAAAAAGGGAAACAAAATAAGTGTACCAAATTTGGAAAATAGTAGTGAAGAGATTGAAAGTGAGAGCAGAGTACCACAAGGAACTGCAAGTCTGCGTCTGATAATGCTTTTATGCCTCAATAACTGTTAGGATTAAACAAACCCACTAAAGAGACAGCCTACATTACACTTGTCCGTCCTTTGCTGGAATATTGCAGAGCGGTGTGGTATCCTTACCAGGTAGGATTGATGGAGGACATCGGAAAAGTGAAAAGAAAGGCAACTCGTTTCGTGTTATCGTGCAATGGGTGTGAGAGTGTCACTGACATGATACGCGAGTTGGGGTGGCACTCACTGAAACAAAGGCGGTTTTCTTTGCGGCGAGATCTATTTACGAAATTTCAATCACCAACTTTCTCTTCCGAATCATAATAAAATAAGAGAAATCAGAACTCGAACGGAAAGATTTAGGTGTTCCTTTTTCCCATGCGCCAATCGAGAGTGGAATGGTCGATAAGTAGTATGAAAATGGTTCGATGAACCTTCTGCCAGTCACTTAAGTGTGAATTTCAGAGTAACCATGTATATGTAGATGTAGACGTCAGTGAAAATTTGTCCCAGTTCGGAACTCGAAACCGTATTTCCCGCTTTACGTGAGCGGTCGCCTTAAACGCTTTGGCTATCCGTGCTCGACACACAGCTAGATCCAAACTTCCATGTGTCGTTGTTCTTGAAACACAACCTGTGCTGTTAAACACATCATGTAATTCTTGCACAGGTGAGAACACTATAATTGTAAGTTGCTGCCTGGAACCGTCGTATAAATATGCAGTGCCTGAGTTGTTCAGAATTACGATGCAGAGTTCCATCCGAAATGAGTGCATATCTGAAGGAACCCTGCATAGTTCTTGTTAACAACACAGCCACTGCAATGTCGAAAGTTACGGATAATCTCTCTACATGTTCATTTTTAAAATTCTCAGTAAAAGTGGGCGAGTGCCACCGAGGGTTTTGCCGAACTGCGGGGTATTACAGGAACCCTTTGCCGTTTCATTCACGCAAGTGTCGATGTCCCACCCTTCCGTGATCATGTCACAGGAGGATGCAAAACAGGAGGACTGGAAGAGCAGAAGCACCCTTTTCTACCATGGATCACTTTCAAAATTTCGTCGAAAGGTTTTCAACGGTCCTTAGTAGTTCCAACCTGTATACAAGAGAAAAACTTGTGGTGGCACTGCCCTGCAAATGGAACAGGTCACGTTTAATGGGGATGCAGCGTTACAGCGTCCTTAGAGAAGGATTGAAACGTCTGACGGTGTGAGCACTATCAGAAATCGTCAAGAGCGTCTTCCTGTTATTCTTAGTACTGCAGACTGTCATTTTGAACCACGAAATGTTTGGGAATCAACACCCCAGGAGTGGCCGCGCGGGTAGAGGCGCGAAGTCACGGATTGCTCGGACATCCCGCCGGAGGTTCGAGTCCCCCCTCTGATATGGGTGTGTGTGTTATTCTTAGCTTAAGTTTGTGTAAGTAGTGTGTAAGGCTAGGGACCGATGACCTCAGCAATTTGGTCCCTTAGGAATTCGCCCACATTTGAACATTTTGAAAGAGGCGTTTTCATTTCCGCCCTTTATACTTTTCGTGCCAAATCTGAGCGGCGGTGGGTCCTCGGCCACTCATAAGAGAAGCGAGTGTTTTCAACGTTGGGCGCCGCGTTTCTGGCGTCCATCGCACAGAAGTCAAAAGAAGAGGTGAAATGTGGGTAAAAGGGGTTGAAATGGCCTTCCGATTGTGTGAAACGTCCACGGTGGCGTTAGGTAGAATTGTGGTGAAATTTGGTGCCAAAGTGACATCACTAACTCACCTTAAAGTTACATGAACTTCTGAGCTTCTTTTCGCATGCGTCATCGAGAACGAGGGTGGTGTCGGAGGGCGCTACGATTTTGCGCTATTACAGAGGAAGGTTGTAAGCACCTTTGAGCCAAATTTGAAACTTATGTATCACAGTGGGAGACAATTATGAGGTATCGGAGAAATGATCGGTTAATTCTGTTGCGCAATTTATTTTAAGCAGAAGGAAATATAATTCGCGATATCGAAATAGATCAAAATTTTGTACATGGCTGCACGTTCAGAGACCGTGAATAGTTACAAGTGAAAGAAAAAGAGCCCTCGGTCACTATTTATAACGAATTAACCGGGTTTAAACACTGCTTGGAGTGTCTTCCCCAGAATTTAAATCAAAGAATGGTCTATATTCTGTGACCATGTTATAGAAGTATCTTCCTCAGAATTTAAATCAAAGAATGGTCTATATTCTGTGACCATGTTATAGAATATAGACCATTCTTTGATTTAAATTCTGAGGAAGACACTCCCAGCAGTGTTGAAACCCGGTTAATTCGTTAAAAATAGTGAGCGAGTGCTGTTTTTCTTTCAATTGTATCGAAATATATGTCTTTTTGGTCCCATTACAGCGATGTTTATTTTATTCATGTTAAATTCCTCTCTTGGAATAGTTGATCGCTCAAACATATCTAATGGTAAGAGGCGCTGTTTTGCATACTATACATGCGCATTTTCTTGCGATTCTGAGCATTCGAGGTCACGTGCTTCCCCTGTTCCTCTGTTAGAACTGTTATCCTGTTTTGTTTTGCGGGGGATTATAGACATAACTTGTAGAAACCAGGTGGAGGCGGTGTAGCGCCTACTTGTGGTGTACGTTTTTCAGTGTAGAGGTCGGATCTTGCAATCTTTCGGAAATTAGAGTGTTGCAAAGCGTTTACTATAGGTAAAGGAGCAGTGACAATTTCAACCATCTCTCGTAAAAAAAAAAGATCGTGTTGCATTGATGGCCGGGAGGCCCCATACGGGGAAGTTCGGTCGCCGGGTTGCAAGTCTTTCTTCAGGCGACGCCACAATGGGCGACTTACGCGTCTGTGAAAAAGAGATGATGATCAGGACAAAAGAACACCCAGACCACGAGCGCAGAAAATCTCCAAGCCTGCCGGAAATCGAACCCGGGCCCGCTGCATAGCAGGCAAACACCACTCAGCTGAGCAGGCGGACACTATCTCAAGTGCCGGCCGAAGCGGCTGAGCGATTCTGGGCGCTACAGTCTGGAACCGCGCGACCGCTACGTCGCAGGTTCGAATCCTGCCTCGGGCATGGATGTGTGTGATGTCCTTAGGTTAGTTACGTTTAAGTAGTTCTAAGTTCTCGGGGACTGATGACCTCAGCAGTTGAGTCCGATAGTGCTCAGAGCCATTTGAACCATCTCAAGTGGGTCTGGTTACCTTTAGTTAGACTGATTTAACATTGCTACAGTGTAGAGGATAAAACCGCGTCCGCAAACAAGCGTTTCCGAGTGAATGTGGGGAGCGGCACGTGGGGTAACTGTCTCACGAACCCCACAGCGATGAGTGCGTGAATTCTGACACCTACCGCGAGCCGCGACATCACTTGAGCTACGGAATTTCCCAGGAAGAGACGAAAGGAACGTTTCATTCACAACTCGCTACATCGTTTCCACCCCACTCCGTATGTTTCATATCAGAGGTTGCATCATCTGCGTCGCGGCTGACCTCTGCAGTGTTTCTGCTGGTGTTGCGGCCAACCGCGCAGGCGGAATCGTGACTCATGTGGGAAGGCGGTGCCGCGCTATTTCTGTACCAGCCGTGTCCAGCCCAGCCCGCTGGTGCAACGCTGTAGGCCGTCCGGCTGTGCGTGGTGAGTCAAAAGGTTATCGCCGCAGTGAATGAACTCTCAGCTGCCAGCAGACAGCTTCATTATTGATGCCTCCCTCAGTGCACGCTCAGTGAGAAACGAATGCGCTTGTGTGCTGACGATCGTCGCCAAATTTGTACTGAACGCACCTTAGCACGACATACGACAACAGGCGTTAGAAAGACGACGAGCAGCATGCAGAAGGAGCACACACACAAAACTCGCATGTGGGTTCCGTTTTTGCTACACAAACAAACAAAGAAAAACAAAAGAAACGACGCACCGAGAGGAATTACCCAGATGGGATGGAAATCACTAGATGAGATGTACATGTACAGACAAATAAATGATTGCAATTTCCAGTTTCAGAAAATACACTACTGGCCATTAAAATTGCTACACGTCGAAGATGACGTGCTACAGACTCGAAATTTAACCGACAGGAAGAAGATGCTGTGATTTGCAAATGATTAGCTTTTCGGAGCATTTACACAAGGTTGGCGCCGGTGGCGACACCTACAAAGTGCTGTCATGAGGAAAGTTTCCAACAGATTTCTCATACACAAACAGCAGTTGACCGGCGTTGCCTGGTGAAACGTTGTTGTCATGCCTCGTGTAAGCAGGAGAAATGCGTACCATCACGTTTCCGACTTTGATAAAGGTCGCATTGTAGCCTATCGCGATTGCGGTTTATCGTATCGCGACATTGCTGCTCGCGTTGGTCGAGATCCAATGACTGTTAGCAGAATATGGAATCGATGGGTTCAGGAGGGTAATACGGAACGCCGTGCTGTATACCAACGGCCTCGTATCACTAGCAGTCGAGATGACAGGCATCTTATCCGCATGGCTGTAACGGATCGTGCAGCCACGTCTCGATCCCTGAGTCAACAGATGGTGACGTCTGCAAGACAACAACCATCTGCACGAACAGTTCGTCGACGTTTGCAGCAGCATGGACCATCAGCTCGGAGACCATGGGTGCGGTTACCCTTGACGCTGCATCACAGACAGGAGCGCCTGCGATGGTGTACTCAACGACGAACCTGGGTTCACGAATGGCAAAACGTCATTTTTTCGGATGAATCCAGGGTCTGTTTACAGCATCATGATGGTCGCACCCGTGTTTGGCGACATCGCGGTGAACGCACATTGGAAACGTGTATTGGTCATCGCCATACTGGCGTATCACCCGGCGTGATGCTATGGGGTGTCATTGGTTACACGTCTCGGTCACCTCTTGTTCGCATTGACGGCACTTTGAACAGTGGACGTTACATTTCAGATGTGTTACGACCCGTGGCTCTACCCTTCATTCGATCCCGGCGAAACCCTACATTTCAGCAGGTTAATGCACGACAGCATGTTGCTGGTCCTGTACGGGCCTTCCTGGATACAGAAAATGTTCGACTGCTGCCCTGGCCAGCACATTCTCCAGATCTCTCACCAACTGAAAACGTCTGGTCAATGGTGGCCGAGCAATTGGCTCGTCACAATACGCCAGTCACTACTCTTGATGAACTGTGGTATCGTGTTCAAGCTGCCTGGGCAACTGTACCTGTACATGCCATCCAAGTTCTGTTTGATTCAATGCCCAGGGGTATCAAGGCCGTTATTACGGCCAGAGGTGGTTGTTATGTGCACTGATTTCTCAGTATCTCTGCACCCAAATTGGGTGAAAAAATAATCACATTCCAGCTCCAGTATAATACATTCCTGGAAATGGAAAAAAGAACACATTGACACCGGTGTGTCAGACCCACCATACTTGCTCCGGACACTGCGAGAGGGCTGTACAAGCAATGATCACACGCACGGCACAGCGGACACACCAGGAACCGCGGTGTTGGCCGTTGAATGGCGCTAGCTGCGCAGCATTTGTGCACCGCCGCCGTCAGTGTCAGCCAGTTTGCCGTGGCATACGGAGCTCCATCGCAGTCTTTAACACTGGTAGCATGCCGCGACAGCGTGGACGTGAACCGTATGTGCAGTTGACGGACTTTGAGCGAGGGCGTATAGTGGGCATGCGGGAGGCCGGGTGGACGTACCGCCGAATTGCTCAACACGTGGGGCGTGAGGTCTCCACAGTACATCGATGTTGTCGCCAGTGGTCGGCGGAAGGTGCACGTGCCCGTCTACCTGGGACCGGACCGCAGCGACGCACGGATGCACGCCAAGACCGTAGGATCCTACGCAGTGCCGTAGGGGACCGCACCGCCACTTCCCAGCAAATTAGGGACACTGTTGCTCCTGGGGTATCGGCGAGGACCATTCGCAACCGTCTCCATGAAGCTGGGCTACGGTCCCGCACACCGTTAGGTCATCTTCCGCTCACGCCCCAACATCGTGCAGCCCGCCTCCAGTGGTGTCGCGTCAGGCGTGAATGGAGGGACGAATGGAGACGTGTCGTCTTCAGCGATGAGAGTCGCTTCTGCCTTGGTGCCAATGATGGTCGTATGCGTGTTTGGCGCCGTGCAGGTGAGCGCCACAATCAGGACTGCATACGACCGAGGCACACAGGGCCAACACCCGGCATCATGGTGTGGGGAGCGATCTCCTACACTGGCCGTACACCACTGGTGATCGTCGAGGGGACACTGAATAGTGCACGGTACATCCAAACCGTCATCGAACCCATCGTTCTACCATTCCTAGACAGGCAAGGGAACTTGCTGTTCCAACAGGACAATGCACGTCCGCATGTATCCCGTGCCACCCAACGTGCTCTAGAAGGTGTAAGTCAACTACCCTGGCCAGCAAGATCTCCGGATCTGTCCCCCATTGAGCATGTTTGGGACTGGATGAAGCGTCGTCTCACGCGGTCTGCACGTCCAGCACGAACGCTGGTCCAACTGAGGCGCCAGGTGGAAATGGCATGGCAAGCCGTTCCACAGGACTACATCCAGCATCTCTACGATCGTCTCCATGGGAGAATAGCAGCCTGCATTGCTGCGAAAGGTGGATATACACTGTACTAGTGCCGACATTGTGCATGCTCTGTTGCCTGTGTCTATGTGCCTGTGGTTCTGTCAGTGTGATCATGTGATGTATCTGACCCCAGCAATGTGTCAATAAAGTTTCTCCTTCATGGGACAATGAATTCACGGTGTTCTTATTTCAATTTCCAGGAGTGTATATTTGTCCAATGAATACCTGTTTATCATCTGTATTTCTTCTTGGTGTAGCAATTTTAATGGCCAGTAGTGTATATTGTTGATTTATTCAAGAGAAAGAGCTTCACAATTTCAGCAAGTCATTAACAGGTTGATCCACCTCTGGCTCTTATGTAAGCAGTTATTCGGCTTGTCATTGACTGATAAGGAGGTGTAGTACTCCCGAGAGGTGTCGCGCCAAATTATGTCCAAGTGGTGCTTTAGATTGTCAAAATCCCGAGCTGTTTGGCGGGCCCTGTGGATAATACTGTAAATCTTCCCATTCGCCAACCTTGCTGTTCAAGGTTGGGTTTCGCAAGCACGAAGACAAGCTGTAGCAACTCTCGCCGTGTGCGGCCGGACGTTAACTTGCTGAAATGTAAGCCGAGGATGGCTTGCCAAGAAAGACAACAAAATAGGGCGTAAAACATCGTAGACGTACCGCTGTGCTATAAGGGAAATTACAACGAAGTGGTTCCTGCTGTGAAATAAAATGGCACTCAGACCATCACTGTGTAATGTGCTGCGAATACATAGAAAGAAAAATCCTTTATCACTTAGCTACAATATAGCAGGTCAGCAGCTGGACGCAGTTAATTCTATAAATTATCTGGGAGTAGGCATTAGGAGTTATTTAAAATGGAACGAACATATAACATTAATCGTCGGTAAAGCAGTTGTCCAGACTGAGATTCACTGGAAGAATCCTAAGGAAATGCAGTCCGAAAACAAAGAAAGTAGGTTACAGTACACTTGTTCGGCCACTGAATACTGCTCACCGGTGTGGGATCCGTACCAGATGGGGTTGATAGAAGAGGTAGAGAAGATCCAACGGAGAGCAGCGTGCTTCGTTACAGGATCATTTAGTAATCGCGAAAGCGTTACGGAGATGATAAATAAACTCCAGTGGAAGACTCTGCAACAGAGACGTTCAGTAGCTCTGTAAGGGCTTTTGTTGAAGTTTCGAGAACATACCTTCACCGAGGAGTCAAGCAGTATATTGCTCCCTCCTACGTATATCTCGCGAAGAGACCACGAGGATAAAATCAGAGAGATTAGAGCCCACACAGAGGCATACCGACAATCTTTCTTTCCACGAACAATACGAGACTGGAATAGAAGGGAGAACCGATAGAGGTACTCAAGGTTACCTCCGCCACACACCGTCAGGTGGCTTGCGGAGTATGGATGTAGATGTAGATCATTCCTGGTTCTCCGGTCGTATGACGGGTGACAGTCAGGTTGGTACCCCACCACTTTCCGGGGCGTCTCTAGATACACCTTGGCCTATTCCAGGGCAAATGCTTCCAGCACCACCGCAAACGGACTTGTTGGTGTACAGAGGTCAATGGTAGCCAGCACAAGGGGCACCGTGAGCTCAGTCCCCTTTCTGCGAGCCTCCAATTGATGGGCCTCGTGTCACTGAAGCACCAGTTGCAGTCTGACCGAAGATGATGATGAATCTGGAGCTCTGGTTGCCTCTCTGAAGACTGATTGATCCTCGTCTCTCTAGGTAGACCACACCCTTCTTGACGCTGTGTTCGGCTATGGTTCACCTATTCCTGCCAGCATCGCCGAACAGTGCCATCGCTCCCATTCAAATGTCGAGCGATTCGCCTATTATTCCAATCGGCTCCTTTGAGCCCAACTACACGTCCTCTCTCAAACGCTGACTCCTGCTCGTATTGTTCGCTGTGCGTTCGCGAGGCATTGTTACTGTGTAAGTGAGTACACGGAATGAAATTCGCAAAGACTTAATGCCCTGGTATCGACATGTCACCTGTTTACTAACCTCGTCAGCTGTGCGGTGAAATTGAGCTGCAGCGTCCCACATTCATCCATCGACCGCCGAAGTTTACAATTATGCATTTTCGGCCGATGCCTGCATGAATATGAACTTGTGACCAATTTGGATAACTCCTTTTCTGTTTCGGAGTGTATATGTTATACATTATTACGGCAAGCTAAGTAACTCTTACTGAATGTTACACCACAGTTCCAAGTGAAAGCGATACATGACAGTATTTTTCAACAGTCGCCAAGTCTCTAAAAGCGACGGCCGAAACGTTCTACAAATAGTTCAGTTCGTCGACGACAGAAATGTCCTCCTTAGTCAAGAAGCCGTTCGAAAATTTTTGTGAGCACATCCTCATCGTTGGAAAATTTCTTTCCCCTCAGATGTTCTTTTGCATGCCTAAAAATAGGAACTCGTATTTTCCTTCCTTCTTAGTCGTCATCACCAACGTCTATGGGACCTAGGTCAAATTATTGCCACCATTTCACTATGGCCGGGTGCGATACTGCATTTGGTCCACATACCGCCAGAATTTTACGATGAATCTGGGTGCAATTTAGTCGTTTCGACCGCAAGAGCATACTATCCCGCATACTTCAGCTTTGGAGTTTGTTTGCAGTTGCTGTGCTATTTGTCACACTATGTGATGCGTCTGTTATCCCTACTTTCGCAGAACTGTCTCTGCAGGAGACCCTGAACATGTATAATCTTCTGAAAATTCGCCACTCTTATTGTGCAAGGGATGGCAGCAGAATATATTTGTGATCCGAAGCTATTACACCATCGATGGAAACATGGAACACGCTTATTTGTGGTTCATTTCGTGTAAGACTGAGTTTTCACTTACATCTACACTCCACAAGGCACCTCATGGTGAGTGGTGGAGAGTACTGTGTGTACCATTCCCGTTCCAGTGGCGAATAGTGCGCGGGAAGAACGATTGTTGATATGCCTCCGTGTGAGTTTGAATCTCTGTACTTTTACCTTCATAATCAGTTTAATAGATATATGTAGGTCGAGGCAGTATATTGGTTATCTCTTCTATGGACGTAAGCTATCGGAATTTTAATAGAAAAAATAGTGTGATGCACTATGCCTCTCTTACCATATCTACTACCGGAGTTGAATGGGCGTCTCTGTGGTGCTTTCGCGTTTGCTGAGTAAACGTATGATGGAACAGGCTGCTCGTCTTTGGATCTTCTGTGCTTTCTCTATGAATCTTACCCGATAACGTATGGGAAAGAAGAAAAGGCTAATAAGTAGGAAACGATGGTTGGAAAGACTAGATTCTTCCACTTCATCAGGCGAGGATGACCCAGACGCAGCATACTTATTTTGTAATAAGCTATTCTCTGACTCGTCATCAAAGGAGGGATGGAGGGGTCCCTATCTTGTCGTGCTTATCAACAATGTGCCAGAGCTGGGGAAGAAGATTACTAATTTGTCTGTGTTGCCTGTTCTTAACAAAGTGTGTTTTCGGTTTTTTTTATTAGGACCAGTTATTAAGAACTTTTCCAATATCAGTGAAACATTTCACATTCCCCAAAAATTCAAAAATGTTAAAAACCGGTTTGGTACTCAAAAAAGATTTATCGTAACCCTTGTTAATATAGTCAAAGACTTCTATACCTTTTCAAATATGTTGTGCAGTAAAATAAAACTTTTTATTGTTTTCAAGTTTTTTTCCATTCATTTAAGCTGGCACCCCTTTTTATCGCATTGGTGGGGCAAAACTGGTCTTTTTGTACCCTGTAACCTCCCCACAAAAATTATGAAATATGAAATATTGGAATAGTGCCAAGTGTAAACTCCCCCAAAAATTAAGGAATGAAGATTGACCATAAACCCACAATAATATTAATTAAATAATGAACCATGAACGAAATGTAAACTCCCAATAGAAATGATAATATCTGGTAAATTTTATAAGGACAGCAGCGCTGACCTTCGGCCCTGTATTCTGAATAAAACAAGCAAAAATTCTTACCTCAATAAAAACTGCAATTATATCTGCTCTTAATTATACATTCTTCGACACAGCTTCGTGCAATGCTGGCGTATATATATATATACATATATATACATATATATATATATATATATTTTTTTTGAATTATTGAAAGGAGTGATGATCCATTGGAAATGTTCTTTAAATTGAAATGAATGTTTCTCATTAAAAAGTTACTTTATTAAAAAAATTATTATTGGGGAATTTTTTTTGAACAAATTAATTACAATTAACATACATTATTAAATATGCGCAATGCTGCTTCTTAACTTCTACAGCAATACTCATCCTCCAGAGTCCTGACCAGAGTTGCGACCAGAGCACACAGCCGACGCATGCCGACTACCGCAGACTATTACTGTCCACTCGCTACTAAAGCCGACCGACTACTACTGTATCCGACTGACTACAACTGTCGACTCACGCAGACTAGCACTGTCCAATCGCGCAGTCAAGTGCAGACTCGCGACACGCAACAACTAACAATAAACTACTCTCTGGTCAGAGATTCTGTCATGCTTCGCCCATCGCCGACGAAGCATACGCCTTACATAACCCTCCACTGGGGGGGCAAAAATTTGGCAGCGATGGTGAGTCAATTGAACTTGCCATGAGCAACAAATTTTTCTTAATTAAGTTTACAATCACAGAATATTTACAGATATATAAGTGCAGAACATGAAATAAAATATAGTGCACATGCACTGAGTACAGAAATACACAATGAGTACAAAACATATTAACAAATGGCAAAAGTGCACACGCACTGTAGTTCAGAACATATCAGCAAATCACAACATGCAATGAATACAAATCATATTAACAAAATGACGAAAGTGCACACGCACTGTAATACAGAACATATCTGGGAATCACAAAAAAAATGTATACGTAATGAGTACAAATCATATTAACAAATGGCATAGAGTGCACACGCACTGTATATGTCTTTATCATTTTACAAGAATTAGGAAAGGAATGGGAAGGATTGCGTCATGGTTGTAGCACTTTAGGTTGCACGCAGCTGCACTGAAAGTCCATATCTTTCTACAGAAGCACACCAAGTGAGACAATCTGAAGCTCTTTTCCTTGAAGTATTAATCAGTGTAGCCAAGACACTGAAATGTCGTAATAATATTCCATGCTATCATTTTGGTAGTACACTAGGTACACCAAACAGTGGGACCATAATAACATCTCCATCGCTCAAGGCGGTGGACAGCATGTCGTGTCAACACCATGTTCTTGTAAAGTAGACCAATGTAGAATTAGTGCAAAAACCAAATATAGTGCTCCATGATCATGAGGATAGACAGGACAAATGGATATTGCAGTAATTTCTGGTAATTAGGTGAGAAGGTGAAGGACATTAGGTCACATAGTAGTCTTCATTGATAATTACACTAGTCTAACAACTGATTTGAGTAATTGGTGGCACTCATCGCCCAGTTACTGAACATTTCTGTACCATGTATGTAGTATTACAGAATAATGTTCATAAATTATCTGAATATAGTAATTATTGGCACTCATTGCCCAGTTACAAACCATCAGAAGTCGTCATTCAAAACAGAAGCTAATGAATGGCATAGTTTTAACATAATTCACTTAATTATAGTAACCACTGGCATCATAGGTCATCTTATTACAGTAATCAGTGGCATTCATTGGCCAGCTACAAAGCATTTTTTTTTGTATTCCTGAGAAGTCATTACTCAAAATGAGTTAATTATTGACATAGCATGTATACATAATTAATCTAACTATAGTAATCATTGGCATCATAGGTCATCTTATTACAATAATCAGTGGCATTCATTGGCCAGTGACAAAGCATTTTTTTTGTATTCTTCAGAAGTCATTATTCAAAATGAGTTAGTTATTGGCATAGCATTTATACATAATTAATCTAATTATAGTAATCATTGGCATCATAGGTCATCTTATTACAGTAATCAGTGGCATTCATTGGCCAGCTACAAAGCATTTTTTTTTTGTATTCCTGAGAAGTCATTATTCAAAATGAGTTAATTATTAACATAGCATGTATACATAATTAATCTAACTATAGTAATCATTGGCATCATAGGTCATCTTATTACAATAATCAGTGGCATTCATTGGCCAGTGACAAAGCATTTTTTTTGTATTCTTCAGAAGTCATTATTCAAAATGAGTTAGTTATTGGCAAAGCATTTATACATAATTAATCTAATTATAGTAATCATTGACATCATAGGTCATCTTATTACAATAAACAGTGGCATTCATTGGCCAGTTACAAAGCATTTTTTTTGTATGTATTATTCAGAAGTCATTATTGAAGTGACATACTATTCAGAGCTGATCAGTATTACTCAGAACTCTCTTAAACTAGTAGCATTATTTGGGACTGGTAATTACTTTGTTTGCTTTTGAGTTATTGCTGCAAATGAAGATGTGTAACGTCATTCGTCATGAGTCAGCTGTAGCAAGGTTATGAAACAAGTAGAGTATATGTGATCACATTCATAAACGACATAGGTTTAACAAACAACTATTTATACCACATTAATTTCATGAATAATTTTTCCTGCAAAATATACAAAATGGATTATGAAACTGAAAGAAGAAACGCATATTATGCTGAAAAGTAGTGAACTTCGAATTAACAGGTAGTGAAATTTGTATAAAAATATATATGTTCTCTAGCTGTCCTTTCCAAAACCTTCAGTCATCATACCATGCGATATAAGACATACTGTCAAAACGAACTGCAACAAATACTTAAATAACTACATAGCATCTCTTAACTAACAGTAAATATATAAAATTCATCATTATTTTCATCTGCAAAGAAAAACTTCATTATCCATATCACCATAACTCCATTATTATCATCACCTGTAAAGAAAAACTTCATTATCCATAGTAGCATATTCTTCATAATTATTCATCACCATTCATTATCATCTGCAAAAAAAATCACTTCATTATTCATTATGCAACTGTTCCTTATTTCTAGCATATTTCATCACTAAAACTAAGATGAGTAGTTCTGTCTGACAGCCTGCATCAATCACCTCGTATTCTGAAAGAAAAAATTAGTTAAGACTGCTGTGTATAGTATATTCTTGTTAATTCTGATCCATTTACTCTTCATCACGAGGTATTGCATCCTCTTTCGTTCATTCCGAAGGTGAAATTCCCATTTCTGTTTAATTTATTTCGTTTACACGTTATTTCTTTCTGAAAATGATGAACAAAGAGTAATGTCTTGCATTTAATTCATATACCCATTAGATAAAAACTGGTTTATAGTAACATAATTGAGCATACAGCATAGCATGACAGAAAACGTAATATGTCAAAAACATCGACAGTGTTCAGAAGCAAAAATGTACACAGTGTATCACAATGTAGCAGCAAAAAAAAAAGTAAAGTAGTCACGATGTTGAGATATCATAAGGCAAAATGTTAAAGTCAACTGGTGTTTGTTATATGTTAAATATTTCATAGTACACACAAACAAAACAGGAAAACAATCATACATACATAAAAAATGGAAAATATGCACGGTCTGATGTGTAACGACAACAAAAGCGACCTGCCAACCTTACCTTGCCGGGCACTTGCCAAGAAAAAATACGACAATCATCAGTAAGTAGTCACATAAATATAATTGCATAAGTGGTCATAAAATGTGTAAGTTCATCTTGAGAGGCACCCACTTGCCTTTCTCATACTGTGGCATCAAGCAGTCAGGCCTGCAAGATGTGTGGTTTGCCAAGCGAGTGGAATCTTCCTTAATTTATCGAGCAACGTGAATTCTCGTATCTTACTATTTAGTTACAAATTATCCACCTGTATGAATAATACGCAACGGAAATACGCATCTGACTATCAGTGATTTATAGAACTCTGACTGTACACTACGCACTGGCAATACCACATTTACCTTTTGTCTTTGATTTAACGGCTTTTATATAAATTCGGGACATTACAATAACATACAATTTAATGAAAAAAGGCCACCAATCTCTTTCTTTCACTATTTGATTTATTCCTAAACACACAAATTCTACAACCTACAACAAATTTCGCCCAGTGGGCATGGCTTTACGTTAATGAATCTCTATACTATGGTCTCGTAATCTATTTACCGCAACAGTGCACTCCCTGGATCGGATGGTGGATCTTTTCTTATACCTCACACTTCGCCTCTCACAATTATCCTCACGAAACTTTCCTCCAGATCGAGCGATACAGAAGGAACAGGCATACCCACAAATCTTTCGAAACTACCTTGCTACTCCCATGCAAAACACACATACCCAAATTACAAGACATACACAACACAACAATATGAAATATTACACAAAGAATGGTTACAACTTCATCACTTTCCGCTTTCCCACTTCAATCAATATTTATCCCAGTTTCACACGACACTGCCCCACTTTGTGATTCTACTTTCCTACTGTGAACTCTGGAGATAAACGCACGTCTTCCTGTGCAATGCAAGCCAAGTGGCGTTGCTGGAAAAACGGCCGACTCACCTTGATTCTCTCTCAGAGTTTAAATTCAGCGTCACACGGAATGATATTTCTTAAATACTTCAACTTATGATACACACGCTATTTCTTAAATATTTCAGCTTATTGTACACACGCTATTAATTCTTAAATATTTCAGCTTAAGCTCACGGAAGTATCTCAACTTATAACTACACGTGGGCTCTTTGTGACCGTTGGTTTACTACAATCCCCTTAAAATTACCTGCCTCACTTTGTAATTTTCCCCACAAAAGGTCCTGTGAAAGAGAAATTATTAATTCTAACTACTCTTAAATATTCCACATCCATACCATGCCTCCACTCTTTCATTCCGGAGCACAACAAAAAAACAGGTCTTTACAGCAGAAGGTTCAGCGGCAGAGTGCCGAAACATGGCCGTATTCTGATTCTCTCGCACCTCTCTCGAAGTGGGAGAAGCACCTTGCTACCTTATTGGTCAGCCACATTTCAGACGCTCAAAGCTCTGGTAACTTCCATCTCTTTGGTCTCACCAAAGGTAGCCAAAGGATCGACTCAAAGATGATCATATATTCCGATTCACTATCTGTGGTTAGCAGACGACCATACATTCATTCCTTTCACAGATCTCACCAAACTGGATGTAGGGATTTATTTTGAGGGAGTGCACATGTGATCAATTAAATAAATAAATTGTCATTCTTTCCCACACTGGTATCCGGCTTCGCTGTATTAATAGAAATTGAGTTACTTTTACACAAAAAATGTGTTGTTCTGACAAGAATTTCGTACCTATTTTCAGTGTTGGGCGGTACTGTACCCTTTCACCACCGGCTACCCATGCAGAAAAAAATGGCACGGTACTATCCTTGCAATGCGAGGGTAGTTCCGAACATTTTTTTTTTTTTTTTTTTTTTTTTTTTTTAAGAAAATGGTATTAAAACAAACGTAGCAATTCATCAAAATAACCAGGAGGAGACCTTAGCCCCTGGCGACCTCAAATTGACGACCAAATGTTGTTACTTTACCAAATTGGCAGTTGTTGCATTATTGTACTCTCCACAATCCGGAGTAACGTACACATACTAATTTACAACAATCTACATGACAAATAAAACATCACATCATAGAAATGAAAAAATAATCTTGAGATAAAATTTTGCTTTAGTTACTGGGATCTTCGTTATTTTTATGAGTAATCCAACTTTCAATAATTCTAAAACAAATAAAAAATACTTTCTCTGTTGTCACACATATAGACAACAAGAACTTGCATTTCGACTAGCCTTCGTTACACTTTAATGTGAAATGTCACCACTGTGATAATAAAAATAAGTGGCTTCAGTCAAAACCCCAACAAGATTATTACTATGGACGACATCAAAATACATCAGTTAATTCCGATATTTGTTGTGCAATGCAAACTCTTGTCCCCTGTGACAATCTTACTGATCAATGCTACATGAACCGCTACGTTAGTATTACGCCACTGGCTTATAATTAGAGCATCATTGTACCAAATATTCTAATAAACATGCTACGTGAACTTGATAACCCAGAACAGACAAAAAACAAACACTAACTATTCTAAACACAAATGTTGATGAAATACAATTACACTTGCTGTCCCTTCAAGAATGAAACACACAAAAAAAACATTTACACAATCACAAATACATTATTCCCTATCTTGCGAGTCACACGGAAACCTTTCATTCTGTGATTTTCTTGTGGTCAAAAAGTTGCTGATAGTTTTCCTAGAACCACTGTCTCGGTGTCAAAGCTCTCCCATGGTTACCCGGACGAAAGTCTTTGAGTCACTCAAATCGGCATTTTGAACACGCACTGGACAGTAAACTGTATCTCACATTAAACACAAATGTCATAGTCACTGTCAGAGTACCATCCACACGAATCTGTTCGTCCAAAAAAATGGCCCTACAACTACTATTACCCACGGTTCTGTCCTTTCAGTTCATGGTGTAATTAAAAGTCGTAAGTTTCAACAAACAGCACTTATTCCCGCACCAGTTCAAGAAATGTCTCCTACTACAGACGCAAATGTCAATGTCCCACTCTAGTTTCTTGCCTTCATACAATAATTGTTCACCAAACGACAACTGTCCTCTAAGTATACCAAGTGTCCCACGTGCAATTCACAAAGCACACTTAACAAGTCACTGCCAAAAGTTTATGGATCCCACCATTCAGTGGTCAAGACAAAACAAAACGATCGTCCTGTCTGCTAAAGACAAAATCTTTTCCACCACTCACAACGTGGAAACACCAGTCCTTCACTTTCCACATTATGTAAAGTCGCAGTCATCCTGTTTCACGGCTCCACAGTCCAGTACTAGTTATTAGCTGCTGGTAAAAAAAATGCTCGCCGGGCTCTGCCGCGCCTCGTCCATTCTGCAGTAGCGCCGCTGCGCGCGCCGTTGAGGAGAAGAAACCACCCGCTGTTGCCTCCGCGGGATACCTTCCCCAGTCGTAAGGGTGGCGGAACTCATGAATGGCCAGTGGTACGTGCGTGTCGCCCCAGGCCGTTGACCTGCTGTAGCGGGCGCGTGGAGTGTACCCCGTCCGACAGTGGAGTGGGGAGTGCCGCGGCTCTGTCGCCTGTCGCCACGGCATCGTCAGCTCGGCCCGCTAGCGGTATGGGCGTTACGACACCCAATCATTTAGCCTTCCGTGCATCTCGCAACATTACAGACAAAAGGAAATTCTTACATTAAAATTATACACCCTAGTTTTCTACACATACAACATCAACATTTATCTCTTTTCTATAGACAGCCCACACTCGTGCTATTCATTGTACCTGTCGTCCCTCATACAAAACATGAAAGTGTAAAAAAAAAAAAAACAAAAGGAATAATAAACAATCTATACAGCTCATAATTACAATATCAAATAGTAGGCTACTCTAACATCCTATCACAGTGAAAATATTAGAAACTTTATCCTAAAACTACAATATACAATGAACTTTTGTGCTTGTGACACACTGAAATTAATACCCCTTGAAAGTGTTCTAACAAAAAATAAGAATAATCTACATAGCTCACAATTACCTACCACATGTTATTAAATAGTAAACTACTTTCACATCCTAACACAACAAACATTTTTTTGAAACTCATGACTCTAAATCTACAACATACAATGCACCTTTGTGCTTGTGACAGATTGAAATTAATACCACTTGAAAGTGTTCTAACAAAAAAATAAGAAATAATCTATACAGCTCACAATTACCTAACACAGGTTATTAAATATTAAACTACTTTAACATCCTATGACAATAAACATTTTAGAAACTGGTGACTCTAAATCTACAACATACAATGCACCTTTGTGTTTGTGACAGACTGAAATTAGTATCTCTTTATACATTTTACATTTTATTATATATAACAACATTTCTAGGACATGTATGAACCATCCACATGATGTCAAATCCTGACCTGCCATCGAGGTTCATCCAAATCAAACAATACACAATAATGTTTTAGTTACAGATCGGTAGGATCCCCTTTACAGGAGTGGGCGCATTGATCACACTACTCTACGACTCTCACTCACCAGACATCACATTTTCCTTCTCATTCAATCCATTAATACACTAACTGAATAGGTCTAGAAGTCAGTTAACCTTAACACCACCACACTCACGACAACATACCATACCTTTGCTCCCTTATACTTATAACACCACCACACTCACGACAACATACCATACCTTTGCTCCCTTATACTCAACCACATAACACATGAAGCTGTTCCGGAGATAGCTTTCCATTCTCCGAATTCGTCCTTTCACTCTGGCACCTCTCTCCATCGGCTTACCTCCGCATTCACTTCATGCTAAATATCAACTTAGAATTGCGACATTTCATCTAAGAAACAAAAATACACAAATTATTCAACCTGCAAAATAACTGTACACATTCTTGGTACCGTTTTGATTAGTTATCCTGGTACCAGGCTTCAACAACAACAACAATAAATATTATTTTTGCCAAATCGCAAATGTTATGCTAAGAATTAGATCTTACACTTATATTACATCTTACGTCAGTTTTCCACAACGTTCACCATCTGGATCTCATACTCCCTTTATGTCCTTTCACATTGTGCAGTTGTCCTCATCTCTTCATTCGTATTTCGGCTCTCCGTCCGTCCATTACTCCATCATTTCCTGGTCTTCCTTCGCCATTCGCATCAATCTCTATTGCAGCATACACAGGTCTCTCTGTAACATACATCTAAGACATCTCCACATTATTCAATTCTACTCACCTTTATTTACCACTGTTTCATCACGTCGAATCTCTATTTATTAATCACACTGCTTCACGTCGCTTCTTCCCTTACCTATCACCTTTATCCACTACTATTTATCACGTCGCTTCTCTATCTACCATCTTTATTCCCTCATAAATTATCACGTCGTTTCTGCTTGATCCTTATTCATACGACAAAAAATACGTACATACACCACTCTGTCGACTCCTGTTCATGACTCATTTGACCAGTCTATTCCGTCATACTTCCTGACATCCCGCCTGAAAATTCTTATGTTCGATTTGACCCTGCACAACGTTACACACCACAAATAAATACACTGACTATCTACCATAAATTGCCTACTTTAGATCTATCCTTAACTTTTCCATAATTTGATGTTAGAAATGTGATGAAGCCCACGAGACTGTTTTCCCTTGATCGTCTCAATCAGTACAGCATTTTCATGGACAATCCGCCTCACTCTGAATGGTCCACTATACACAGTAAAGAATTTGCTAGTTAGGAATCTGTGCTTCTTTGATAATCGATGAGTTTTAATTAGAACCTTGTCTCCTACTGCCAATTCGATCTTACGGATCTTTCCTTTCTGCTTCTCCTGCCTATCCTTAGCTGCTTTCTTAATACGCTCTATCGCAACCTTGACAATTTCTGTGTGCCTCTGCTTTCCTGATCGCGGAAAATCTACCAGCTCCCTGACTCGATCTGGTGGTGGTTCATTCTTTAGTACCGTAATTGGTGATAATCCAGTTGCTCCATGTGGTAGCTCATTGAGGATGTCCTGAAAATCTTTGAGAAAAATACTCCAACTTCTGTGTTGCCTATGGCAATAGATCTTACACAATTTTCCCAGTTCTTTTACCACTCTTTCACTGGGGTTACTTGCAGCATGGTATCGGGATATGAACACCGGTTTTATCCTCCTTCTCTTCAGTGTGGTTAGCCATTGTCTGGATCTATATTGCGGTCCATTGTCAGCTATGAACTTTTCTACAGTTCCTACTTCTCGCAAAAAGTTTTTAACGATCGCTGCTGCCACTGTCCTTCCCGTCGCACGTTTCAAGGCGGTAAAAGTCACATACTTTGACACCAATTCCACTGCTACTAAAACATATCTATATCCCTGCACTGACTTAGGTAGCGGGCCAAACAAATCTGTTGCTCCGAATTCCCTCAATCTACCTGGCACTATCGGAAAAAGCGGTGCTTTGCATGAGATAGTTAACGATTTTGCCTTCTGGCACAATTTGCAACTACCAAGCACGTTCTTGATCCTCCTCTCCATACTAATGAAATAAACTGATTCCCTTAACTTCTTACAGCATTTCCTTGCCCCGTAATGCCCGTAACTTAGGTGAGTGTACCAGATCAGCTTGTTGACTATTTCATTTGGTATACACAACACCCAGTCCTGTGTGTTCGGATTTCTACGGTAGAAAAGGACCCCGTTCTGAATTGTATAAAAGCGCGCTATATTGGCATCTAAGTTCGCTCTAACTCTGTCCTTCACCATTCTCCATGACGCGTCTTTATCCTGCTCTTTCGCGATATTTGTGAGTACCGTCCCTATGTATTTCTCGAACGGCACGCCCTGCATATACAATATATCAAATCTGTTCTCGTTTACCTCCTCATCAAAGCATTGACCGTGACCTACTGGATTCCTTGACAACGCATCTGCCACTATATTCTGTGGCCCAGGAATATACATGACCGAAAACTGAAACTCCTGTAAATAGAGTGCCCACCTAGCGAGTCGTCTATGGTTAAGTTTGGCCGACATCAGAAACTGTAGTGACTTGTGGTCAGTATAGATTTTAGTATGCCTTCCATACAAATAGTATCTAAACTTACTAAAACCCCATACTATTGCCAAAGCTTCAAGCTCAGTTACCGTGTAATTTCTCTCAGCTTTGCTAAGCACTCGGCTCGCAAATGCAATAGGTTGTTGTATTACTTCTCCTCCTTGCTCTTGCTCTTGGAACAATGTTACCCCAAGTCCACTACGGGAACTGTCCGTGGCCATACAAAACTCTTTCCCTAGGTCTGGATGCCCGAGAAGAGGTGCCGATAGCAGTGCCTTCTTTAACGCCTCATACTCTTCCTGCGCAACAGGGTCCCAATTCCATACCGTTTTCTTTCCAGTCAGCTGACATAGTCTGGGTGTCGCTGCACCCCCAATCTTAATGAACCTCCTGTAAAAATTGATTAATCCTAAATAACCCCGTAGCTGACGTTTTGTTCTTGGCACCGGAAAATCTCTGATTGCTTCGAGTTTGTCTGGATTTGGTCTTATTCCCTCTGGTGTCACAATGTGACCTAGAAACTCGATTTCTTTTCGTCCAAATTCTGACTTTCCCAAATTCACGGTCACCCCATGTCTCTCCAGTGCACCGAGCAATATGCCTAACGTTCTATTGTGGTCTTCCCAGTTTCTTTCGGCTATCAGGACATCATCCACGTACTGTGTTATCTTATCTTTTATTTCATTAGGAATGACAGTATTTAGCGCTCTGATAAATGCCGCGGATGATACATTTAACCCAAATGGTAGTTTCCGGAACTGATACGATTTCCCGTAGCACAAGAAAGCAGTGTATTTTCTACACCCCCTGTCTAACTCCACCTGCCAGAAACTCATTCTCAAATCAACTGAGCTGAGAACTCTGATCCCGTGGAACTTTTGTAGCAATTCGTCAAGTGTCAGCGGCCGATCTGTCTCTGGCTCTATTATCTTATTAATCCTTCTTGCGTCCAAAACTAATCTAATTGACCCATCCTTTTTTTCAACACAAACTAAAGGACTGTTGTACGGACTGGATGCTGGTTCGATAATCCCTTGTTGTAGCATGCTTTCGATCTCAGCTTCCACTCTTTCTTTGTACACAACAGGTATCGGGTACACTTGGGCCCTAAACTGTTTATGTGGCTTGACCTTGAATCTATACACAAAATTTCTTATTGTACCCGCAGCATGTTTAAATACCTTTCTATTCTCGTATAAAATTTTCTGCAATTCCCCGTAGACCGTGGTCCCTCGTAAATGCCAGATTTTCTCCCTGATCTCCTCCTCCAAACATTTATGAATTTCCTTCTTCTCTTGTTCGAACCCCGTATTCTGTGCCTGTTTACCGGACTTTACCGCCAGACATAATGCTAAGTGTGCATTATCTTTACCATGTAAGCAATCGTCGAATCTTAATGTAATTTCCTCCGAATCTCGTTTCAACTCCATCGAACCATTTCTCATGTTAACGACTGCTTTATATTGGTTCAAAAAATTAACCCCTAATATCCCTTCAACAGTTAGAGATGACACAATCATGAACACTGTACTAAACCTCTTCGCCTGGCACACGAAGTCTACCTGCGCTTGTAACTTCACCTCAATTCCCTTTCCTGTAATTGCCCCTCTCACTGTTGTCCTTTGCAATGGCAACGTTGGCCATGGTTTCGTAAGGCTACAACACTTGAACACATCTTCCCTCAAAACACTCATTACACTGCCTGTGTCGATGACACAAGGTACGATTATATTATTTATTTCTACGCTAATTATTGGGTGGACTTCACTCCCCACATCTCCTACCTCCTCTAACAGATTCTCCCTTAGTTTTCCGTAATCGATATACCTAATATTTACATCATTAATAGTCCTGGTTTGTACCCGTCTATCAAGTAGTCACCTTCTTGTCCCTCCGTCATTGTGACAATGATTGTCCTGTCGTGAACCCAATAATTGCCTATCCTCTCTTCGCCCATCATTTTCATTTTCCCTTCTTCCATCTCTGTCCCATCTTCTATCTTCCCGGTTTGCTGGTCGATATCCCCATGAATTCTGCCCCCTATTTCCTCGCCATCTTCCATTTCCGTCATTCCTCTGATTCCATGCTCTCCTGTCATTCTGATAGTTTCTACCGTTCCTATCCTCAACTCTGTCTGACCTAAGAGTCATGTCGCCGCTCACAATGTTGCTCTCGTTACCCAGTTCCTGTAATAAGTGCTGAAATGACGCAGAATCGTTCAAGCCTCTGCCTGCTATCACTATATCTCTGCGCAATCTCACTGGCAACTTCGTTATACAGATCCTAATGAGCTCCCCAGTTTCGTATGGCACATCCAAATACCTGTTTCGTCTCAGCATTTCCTGATAACACGACACTGGATCTCTTATACCACCTTCGTTACAATTTGGCATCATCAATATGCTTTGCTTAACCTGGTCCTGCTTACTTTTCGACCAGAATTCATTTAAAAATTTGTCACAAAACATCTTGTAGCTACTACAGTCTTTAATAACTTCCTGCATTTTCGCTCTAGCCTCGTCCCTCAAATGGTTACACACAAACTTCATTTTTAGGAGCGGTCCCCACGATGAAGGTAATGAATCTTGAAATTGAGACAGCCACAGGCATGGATGTTGGTAATTATCAGGATCCGGAAAACAAGTGTACGTTTGTACCGACACGAAGTGTCTCCTACATTCTTCTTCCGCATTTATGTTTTCCGACCTTGGGCTGTACCCAGTTGGGTTTGCCACCTGTTTTATCCGACACAACCGTTCTTCTAACTCTCTGAGTTCGTCATCCTCTTTCTGCCTATTTTCGATTTTTGAATTTATCTCACTCTCCCTCCGCAGTCTACCTGGTGGTGTTTCACCTTCGCTTCTGCACGCTAATTGCAACTGTGCTAGTTCTTCCCTATGTTTCCTATTTGTTTCTAATTGTGCCTCTTTAAACTGTAATAGTGATTGTATCTCCTCCTGGTCGGCATAAACCTCTCGCTGCGTACTGTCAGAGCCTGTTTCGCCTCTTATACTGATCTTTTCTACATCTGCGCTAATCGTATTCATTCTGACCACTACCTCCGCAACTTCATCCCTGTGTTTATTTAGCGCCATTTCCTGCCGTGTGACTTGAGCTTCCACGCTGTCTAATGCCCCTTGTTTATCTGCAAGTAAGTCCTCCACTATCTCTTTGATTCGCTCATCCGGCCACACGCCCCTATGTTCTGTAATATCGCTTTCTATTGCACTTATTCGTACCTCCAAATTATTGGCCTTTTCTTTCACAGCATCACATTCTTGCTGCACCGCATCCAGATTCTTCTCCCCCTCATCTAACCGATTATTAACTGCGGACAGACGCTCATCGATAACTGTGTGTAGCTTCCTCATTGCCTCTTTATTTCCCTTATCAATTGCCTCCAATCTTTCCTTATTTGCTTCCAATCTCTCCTTAGTCTCCCTATCTCTCTCCTTAGCCTCCCTATCTCTCTCCTTATTATCTCTATTGATTGCTTCTAATCTTTCGTTAGTCTCCCTACTCATCGCTTGTAAAAACTGCAGTATCACATCGTTATTTCTTACTTTCGACGCGCTCACCTCGTTCGCCTGAGAAACCGTAGCTTCGCTAAGGGTAGCTGCACTTTCACCGCACACCTGGCCTAGTCTCGGCTCGCCCGCGTCGTCGGGAAAAGCCCGCGTTTGTGGACAAAGCCCGCCGCATATAGGATCCCCTTGCAGCGGTCCACTGAACAATACAGCCCCTTCGGAGTGTTTGTCTTTCTCGCTCATTAACCCATGGTCAACAGTTACTTCCTGCTGCACTGCTACGTCCACCCCAGAATCGCTATTCTCCATGGTGGCTACACTTTTTGACTGCGACCTAGTTACTACGGACATTACGCAAAAAAAAAATTATGAAACGATCTTCCAGCCTTGTGCGATATAGCAATTAATTACATAAAATAAAATCAAAGATCCTCACCAATCCAGAAAGAATTTGCAAACAGAAAAAATTTTACTTCTTAACGGTATCACAATACATTCCATAAAAAAAATCTTAACAGCAAACCCTAACAACAAAATATCCTAACAAAAACGATCCTGGCAAAGGAATCCTGGCAACAAATTAAATATCCTGGTAACAAAATTATCGTGGCAAAAAAAAAAAAAAACGGAATCCTGGCAGGGTCGAAATTATGAGAGGCACCCACTTGCCTTTCTCATACTGTGGCATCAAGCAGTCAGGCCTGCAAGATGTGTGGTTTGCCAAGCGAGTGGAATCTTCCTTAATTTATCGAGCAACGTGAATTCTCGTATCTTACTATTTAGTTACAAATTATCCACCTGTATGAATAATACGCAACGGAAATACGCATCTGACTATCAGTGATTTATAGAACTCTGACTGTACACTACGCACTGGCAATACCACATTTACCTTTTGTCTTTGATTTAACGGCTTTTATATAAATTCGGGACATTACAATAACATACAATTTAATGAAAAAAGGCCACCAATCTCTTTCTTTCACTATTTGATTTATTCCTAAACACACAAATTCTACAACCTACAACAAATTTCGCCCAGTGGGCATGGCTTTACGTTAATGAATCTCTATACTATGGTCTCGTAATCTATTTACCGCAACAGTGCACTCCCTGGATCGGATGGTGGATCTTTTCTTATACCTCACACTTCGCCTCTCACAATTATCCTCACGAAACTTTCCTCCAGATCGAGCGATACAGAAGGAACAGGCATACCCACAAATCTTTCGAAACTACCTTGCTACTCCCATGCAAAACACACATACCCAAATTACAAGACATACACAACACAACAATATGAAATATTACACAAAGAATGGTTACAACTTCATCACTTTCCGCTTTCCCACTTCAATCAATATTTATCCCAGTTTCACACGACACTGCCCCACTTTGTGATTCTACTTTCCTACTGTGAACTCTGGAGATAAACGCACGTCTTCCTGTGCAATGCAAGCCAAGTGGCGTTGCTGGAAAAACGGCCGACTCACCTTGATTCTCTCTCAGAGTTTAAATTCAGTGTCACACGGAATGATATTTCTTAAATACTTCAACTTATGATACACACGCTATTTCTTAAATATTTCAGCTTATTGTACACACGCTATTAATTCTTAAATATTTCAGCTTAAGCTCACGGAAGTATCTCAACTTATAACTACACGTGGGCTCTTTGTGACCGTTGGTTTACTACAATCCCCTTAAAATTACCTGCCTCACTTTGTAATTTTCCCCACAAAAGGTCCTGTGAAAGAGAAATTATTAATTCTAACTACTCTTAAATATTCCACATCCATACCATGCCTCCACTCTTTCATTCCGGAGCACAACAAAAAAACAGGTCTTTACAGCAGAAGGTTCAGCGGCAGAGTGCCGAAACATGGCCGTATTCTGATTCTCTCGCACCTCTCTCGAAGTGGGAGAAGCACCTTGCTACCTTATTGGTCAGCCACATTTCAGACGCTCAAAGCTCTGGTAACTTCCATCTCTTTGGTCTCACCAAAGGTAGCCAAAGGATCGACTCAAAGATGATCATATATTCCGATTCACTATCTGTGGTTAGCAGACGACCATACATTCATTCCTTTCACAGATCTCACCAAACTGGATGTAGGGATTTATTTTGAGGGAGTGCACATGTGATCAATTAAATAAATAAATTGTCATTCTTTCCCACACTGGTATCCGGCTTCGCTGTATTAATAGAAATTGAGTTACTTTTACACAAAAAATGTGTTGTTCTGACAAGAATTTCGTACCTATTTTCAGTGTTGGGCGGTACTGTACCCTTTCAATCTGTAAAAATATGCGCGGTCTGATGTGTAACGACAAGAAGAGCGACCTGCTAACCTTACCTTGCTGGGCACTTGCCAAGAAAAAATTACGATAATCATCAGTAGGTGTTCATGTGAATATAATTGCTTAAGCGCTCATAAAAAATTAGGAAATGGCATTACAGTGTGATAAATCATAAAGTATCTTCATTCAATAAAACGTTAGACGTTCGACACGTGTTGGTTCCCTTTGGTTTTTCTGGTTCTCAAAGTTTCGACGTGTACTACATTGGGGTGAGGAATGCTGCGAATCCGATATGGACCTGCGTATAGAAGTTCAAATTTACTGCACCTACCTTTTCCTCTATTGGATAAATAGTGTGTACGTACTAATATCTTCTGTCCAATGCGAAAGTCACGGCGTATACAAACATGTTTTTGCTGTCTTCTCCGGCGCTCTGCGGCACGTTTGATGTTGTTCAGCGCAATGTCAATTATTTCATGGTGTCCTAGTCGACGAGATGTAGGAGAGGTTATATAATTCTTTAATTTTGTTAGGTGGTTCAACATTTTTCAGTATAACAGACGGAGATAGCATAGTAGATTCATTTGGTATGGAATTAATTACATCCTGGAATGAGAGTATGTGTATGCCCCAATCAATATGTTTTTTATGGCAGTATATTCTACACAGTTTACCAATTTTTCTCATTAATCGTTCACAAGCGTTCGAAGAAGCATGGTACCTGTATATATAGATCGGAGAAATGTTTCTAGCTCGTAACATACGTGTCCATATAGCAGATCGAAACTGTGATCCATTGTCGGAAATTACTTTCAACACATGCCCTACATGAAATAGAAAATGTTTTACAAATGCTTTCGAAACAGTTTTAGCAGTGGCTTTGCGTAACGGAGTGAAGGTAACAAATTTTGAAGTGAGTTCAACAGCGACAAAGATGTAGCAAAAACCTCTATTAGTTCTTGGAATCGGACCAAAAATGTCTACAGCGGCCATATGTCTCAATTTAACAGGTACAATGGGATGTAATGGAGGAATATGTGAAGTCGTATCTGATTTAGCTTTCTGGCAGATTTTACATGACGCTAAAACTCGTCGTATACGTTTCTCCATGTTGGTAAAATAACAGTTCTGTCTCAGTATAAGAAAACATTTTTAGCTCCATAATGTGCGTAACTTAAATGAGTATACCACATTAATTTGTTAACAAGTTCGTCAGGAATACATAATAACCAATTGTTGCTGTCACGGTGAGAGCGCTGAAACAGAATGTCATGGCGTACAGTGTAATGGTTTCTAATGGTAACATTATTCCTATCTGGCCAAAGGTGTTTAATTTCTTTCCACACATTGTCTTTACTCTGCTATTGTGCTATGTCTTGTAATGACGACGAAATGAAGTTTTCAAATGCAACTTGTTGAATGTACATGACGCTGAAATTTGCTTTGCAGAAGTTGGTTGCGATGTCTTGCTGATTGTTGCTGAAAGAACGGGATAGTGCATCTGCTACAATATTTTGTGTACCAGGAATGTGAACAATTGTAAAATTAAATTCCTGTAAATAAAGTTTCCATCTACTTAATCTGTCGTGTGTAAATTTAGCCGAAAGTAAAAATTGTATCGCTCTGTGGTCTGTGTAAACTGTAGTGTGTCTTCCATAAAGAAAATGACTAAATCTGGTAAAAGCCCATACAACACATGATGTTTCAAGTTCTGTAACAGAATAATTTCGTTCAGCAGGTGACAGAATGCGACCCGCAAAGGCGATGTTTTTAATTACTGTAGAACCATCTTCTTCAATTTCCTGAAAAATGTGTATGCCTAAAGCGGTGTTAGAACTGTCGGTAGCAATGGAAAAATTTCTAGTAAGATCTGGGTGCGATGAAAGTGGTGCATTCAACAAAGCATGTTTCAAATAACATTTTCGTAAACAGGATTCTGTGTATCTGAAGTATTGCTTGCGTTACTGGAAGATGCAACCTGTACTGTATCTAGTCAAATTCTATCTGACGTGCTATTATTTTCGGGAGGATGCTGTGGCAATTCCACTATTTGTACTGTTCTGTTATTTCTTCCTGAGGTATTGCATTCGGGATGATACCTACTGTCTGGTTCATTCATGATAATATGTTGTTGCGGATGATTCTGCTGTTGGTAAGACCGACTGTTATTAAATGTACGCTGAAGATTGTGCTCATTATTTTTACGTCTGTCATGATAGTCATTTCTATACGGTGCACTGCGATAGGATTTGAAATAGTGTGGTTTCTGTACGTACTGATTCCCTTGTTGCTGTCCGTTACTATTTGTTGGAGCTGATGCTATACGTGCACGCGGCGAAACATTAAAGCTTAATTGACCTTGTACATTACATTGTTGGTTAGGTATGCTAACCGGTTGGTTTCGTTGTTGTTGCGGTGAAAAACGTCTATTGTTACCATAATGTGTTTGCGACTGCTGAAAATTTTGACGATTGCTGAAAGTGCTATACATACTGATGATTACAATTTTATCTGTTATTAAAATTATGGCGATAGTTGTCATTTCGGGAGTGTCTAAAGAGAACTGTCACTTTCGGTAAAATTTGTCATATCGGGTTTTCTTTACTCATTCTTAATCCTAGGTAGATCAATAGTTGAAGAGCAAGTACTATCGGTCAAATTATTTGAGTCGGCTATTTCACTCACTACACATCGCGATGTACTGTTAACAGTTTTTCGCGGCATTTTTCTACAAATCAAAATTATTCACAAATGAAACAAGGACAATGCAAAATGCAACAAACACAAATACAATAAAGAGCAACAAATTGCCGATGATCTGTGAAAGAAAGAGTGACAAAATAGTAAATGCGTTGCGCCAGATACAAACTACGTTTAAGTAAATAAGAGCAGATATATGACTACTTATCAGAAGATTCACAAAGAAATACGATCCTGGCCGGATGTCGCCAAGTATAACCTCCCCACAAGAATTATTAAAAAATGAAAATTTGGAATAGTGCCAAATGTAAACTACCCAAAAAATTAAGGAATGAAGATTGAGCATAAACCCACAATAATATTAATTAAATAATGAACCATGAACGAAATGTAAACTCCCAATAGAAATGATAATATCTGGTAAATTTTATAAGGACAGCAGCGCTGACCTTCGGCCCTGTATTCTGAATAAAACAAGCAAAAATTCGTACCTCAATAAAAACTGCAATTATATCTGCTCTTAATTATACATTCTTCGACACAGCTTCGTGCAATGCTGGCGTATATATATATATATATATATATATATATATATATATATATATATATATATATATATACACTCCTGGAAATGGAAAAAAGAACACATTGACACCGGTGTGTCAGACCCACCATACTTGCTCCGGACACTGCGAGAGGGCTGTACGTGCCCGTCGACCTGGGACCGGACCGCAGCGACGCACGGATGCACGCCAAGACCGTAGGATCCTACGCAGTGCAGTAGGGGACCGCACCGCCACTTCCCAGCAAATTAGGGACACTGTTGCTCCTGGGGTATCGGCGAGGACCATTCGCAACCGTCTCCATGAAGCTGGGCTACGGTCCCGCACACCGTTAGGCCGTCTTCCGCTCACGCCCCAACATCGTGCAGCCCGCCTCCAGTGGTGTCGCGACAGGCGTGAATGGAGGGACGAATGGAGACGTGTCGTCTTCAGCGATGAGAGTCGCTTCTGCCTTGGTGCCAATGATGGTCGTATGCGTGTTTGGCGCCGTGCAGGTGAGCGCCACAATCAGGACTGCATACGACCGAGGCACACAGGGCCAACACCCGGCATCATGGTGTGGGGAGCGATCTCCTACACTGGCCGTACACCACTGGTGATCGTCGAGGGGACACTGAATAGTGCACGGTACATCCAAACCGTCATCGAACCCATCGTTCTACCATTCCTAGACCGGCAAGGGAACTTGCTGTTCCAACAGGACAATGCACGTCCGCATGTATCCCGTGCCACCCAACGTGCTCTAGAAAGTGTAAGTCAACTACCCTGGCCAGCAAGATCTCCGGATCTGTCCCCCATTGAGCATGTTTGGGACTGGATGAAGCGTCGTCTCACGCGGTCTGCACGTCCAGCACGAACGCTGGTCCAACTGAGGCGCCAGGTGGAAATGGCATGGCAAGCCGTTCCACAGGACTACATCCAGCATCTCTACGATCGTCTCCATGGGAGAATAGCAGCCTGCATTGCTGCGAAAGGTGGATATACACTGTACTAGTGCCGACATTGTGCATGCTCTGTTGCCTGTGTCTATGTGCCTGTGGTTCTGTCAGTGTGATGATGTGGTGTATCTGACCCCAGGAATGTGTCAATAAAGTTTCCCCTTCCTGGGACAATGAATTCACGGTGTTCTTATTTCAATTTCCAGGAGTGTATATATATATATATTTTTTTTGAATTATTGAAAGGAGTGATGATCCATTGGAATTGTTCTTTAAATTGAAATGAATCTTTTTCATTAAAAAGTTACTTTATAAAAAAAATTATTATTGGGGCATTTTTTTGAACAAATTAATTACAATTAACATACATTATTAAATATGCGCAATGCTGCTTCTTTCCCTTCTACAGCAATACTCATCCTCCAGAGTCCTGACCAGAGCCGCGACCAGAGCACACAGCCGACGCATGCCGACTCCCGCAGACTATTACTGTCCACTCGCTCCTGAAGCCGACCGACTACTACTGTATCCGACTGACTACTACTGTCGACTCGCGCAGACTAGCACTGTCCACTCGCGCAGTCAAGCGCAGACTCGCGACACGCAACAACTAACAATAAACTACTCTCTGGTCAGAGATTCTGTCATGCTTCGCGCACCGCCGGCGAAGCATACGCCTTACAACCCAACTGGGTTATTTTTTTTATGATACAATGGTTTATTTCAAGGTGAAACCGGCTAGTATCTTGCTGTTGAATATATAGGACATCTGAATAGCATTAATTTGCAAACTTATTATCACGGCTGAAATCAATATGCTTTAAAATCTATATTAATATAAATTAAGGCACCCGGTTTTACCCTACTTTACCCTGTTAAAGAAACAGGAGGTCAAGAAAACTAACCAATGAGAGGTCCCTTGGTGGGAGATGGCTTTGGCCATCGCTAGTGACAGATCCACTTGGGAGAAGCAGATAAACTGTAGAAGGAGCGGCACATAACAACGCGAGCGATATGGGGTGACGACGGAGACTTCAGAGGTCTGCCAACATTCATCTCGGCATCAGACAACTTGGTCGAGCACGCTCTCATCAGCTCCTACCATCGCCGAGACGTTAGTTTTCAGTTTGGGAGACTCCAGCCAGAAACACAAGTGAAGTTGACTCGTGCCATACAGGATGTACAGGGAAAAGCCAAGCTCCCAACCTGTCAATAATTTATTGCCACAGATCTCCCAGGCAAGGGAGACAGGGCGATAACTTCAGATAATTCTTGGTGCATCAAATAATACCGGCCAATAATAGCGTAACGAATTGGTTCAGAACTGTTTGTCACTTAGTGGGGAATATAGTGTTCAGAATTTATTTTTGGAACTGCTGACTTTTATTTCACCGAAGCCTTAAATATTCCAACCAAGAAACTGAAT
The DNA here is from genome assembly GCF_021461385.2 of Schistocerca piceifrons. Taxonomy (NCBI): domain Eukaryota; kingdom Metazoa; phylum Arthropoda; class Insecta; order Orthoptera; family Acrididae; genus Schistocerca; species Schistocerca piceifrons. Next base: position 401,343,828 of record NC_060144.1, on the reverse strand, counting down.
GCTTTCTCTTGGAACTTTGCTTGGGGCACGATGCAGGCGCGGGTGGGATGCTGCCAAACATCACTGCCCTGAGAGCTGCATCCTCAAGTCTACGAAAAGTTATGAATTGGTATTCCAAGTGCTGCAGTATGGGGTGCATAAATCGCAGGACGCTGAGATATCGAGACAGATTCACTAATCGATGCGCAGAATGTGGTGTGGGCGAAGGAAAAGGAGAGGAACCCTCAAACACATGATAACTGTGGTTGTGGCACTTTATTAGGATATGGTCACAAGTTACAACATGTGTTCAGTATGGTCGACCTACTTAGCAACATGCTGCATCGATAACACGGCTTGGTCGACCGTTGCTAGCAGCATATCCAGTGTAATCAGAGCGATATGTCGTTTAATGCTAGCCTATAGATCGGCCAGAGTTTGGATGTATCCATGATAGACAGCATCTTTGAGATATCCCCACAACAAGGAGTCACATGGATTTAGGCCAGCGGGTATGGAGAGCAACAGATCTTGAAACTACTTAGAAATGATGCAGTCATTACCGTAGGTTTCTCGAAGCAAATCTTTCACCTGGCAAGCGAAATATGGTGTCGCCCCTTGCTAGAAAATAGTGATGTCGAGACAGTTACGTTCTTGCAAAGCTGGAATCACCTGTTTGGCAAGGAGTCCTCCTAACGTGCGTGCAGTTGTCACTGTTAACCTAACAGGCCTGTGAGGTGTCATCTCGTCTATGAAAAACGAACCGAGATTGAAGGACCCTGTGAAACCATGCCACACAGTCGCATAAGCGGAGTGCAGTGAGTGGTCTTGCACAACATGTGGCGGAGTAGAACTCCATAAGTGACAGTTCTGTGCATTCACTTCACAGTGTAGAGTAAAGAGTAAAACGTTCCTGGTCTGCCCAGAGTGTTCCCCTGTCCACATGTGTGCTCAAAAAAAGAAGTGCAAAGTCAGGACGTTGTACTCATCTTGCGGCTTTATTTCGTGCACATTCTGAATCTTGTAGGATACCAATGTAAAATGCGCCGCAAAATCGTCTAAACTGCTGACCAGCGGAGAAACAACCCCGTGACACAGCTCGAGCACTGGCTGCAGAATTTGAGGCATGTGTTGCACAGTCGGGTATAGCTACAGCAACTGTGTCAATAACTGCCGTGGGAATGCGCCTTCAGCCCATTTATTGACATGGGGGCCCCTTCACTGCTGTTTCTGTTGGCGATACCACCGCAATGCAGCGCTGTTCTTTTGATGAAACAACTTTAGCAGTAATGCATGGACTTTCTTCTCAATTGCTATTGCGTTTCGCACTCAGAACTTCAACCTTCTTAACCGTTCACACCAATAGTAACTTCACAAAGCAAATCAAAACGCGTCGCCAAGCGACAAACAGCATACTGACGTCCAAACAGGAAACATTTCACATTCTGACTACTTACAGCGCCACATTTTCACCTGGTGGCAGAAATTAGAACTCCACATACCTCACCAGTACGACGATTACTGAACGTACCTACAGTGTTTCAACGTCCTACGACGTGTACGTCCCGCACTCAGCTCTCGGAATACCTTCAGTTTAATTCTAACCACCTGGTAAGTGTACGTTAACGTTACCGGTAACTCTACCCATATTCTCACCGCTCTTCCATTGTGGTCAAACGGCTGACAAAGTCATTTGGATTGGTGTGTCACATCCGCAACGTTATCACTACTGCTTCGTTCAGGTGGGCTTTTTGAATGGGCGTGAGCAGTCGCGGGGCAGAGGGAGGCGACCTTTGTCATGTACAAAATGTCGTGTATTATAATGAAAACTGATCCACGACTGATTTTTACTTTTCCCACTTCGACTGTGCTACGCGGTCTTAGGCCACTAGGGTCTCCGCTTCTCTGACAGTTCTCGGTTTTTCAGACAGAAATGGTCTGCCACTTCGTTCTTCGACTTATTAGTCCAAATTGAAGGCGTGTGCGAGACAACTCACATGACATGTGATGGTGCATTGTTCCCATACACTTCCATCAACTAAACATACACGAGGGTTATTCGGAACGTAAGGTCCAATCGGTCGCCTAATGGAAACCACAGTGAAATAAAAAATGTTTATTTGCTACACCTTACAAATACTTCTCTGCATAGTCGCCGCTCCGATATAGACATTTGTCGTAGCGTTGTACCAAATTTACAACACCATTGTCATAGAAGGCAGCCGCCTGTGCTTTCCGTCAATTCTCTACGTCGGCCTCCAGCTCACTGTATGTGCCAAAATGTTGTCTTCATGAGCAGGGATGAAAATCAGAGGGAGTCAAGTCTGGGTTGTATAGTGTGTGACCGAACATTCCCCATCGAAAACGTTGCAGGAGCAAACTCATTGCCCCTGCAGTGTGCGGTCGAGAATTGTCACGAAGAAGAAAATGCATGACAGTTACATTACGTGGAACTACATGGATTCAGGCGAAATCGCTCAGTAGTCACCCTTACTTGGCAGGAGACCCTATCTTTACATACTTACTCTGCGCTCAGAATCGAAAAGAGAGGTTTGACGCGATTGATGGGCGTACTGGAGACACTGCCCAACACATTTGTGCAAATCTTCATCAGATTTTCACTGTGGTATCGATTTAAAGAACGATCAGATCTTAATAAACAAGTAGCCCTCATATTTTTGCAAATTTATAAATGTTTTGTCTCCTCTAGCGGCATGTTGCGGAACAATGGCGCTGAGATTCCAATGTGTACTAGGAGAGCAAATAGGTACCAGCATACAAATCAAATACTAATTACGAAGCTTTTTTCGATGTGATAAATAAAACTTCTTGTTAGTTCCTCGTATATTGACCAGGGAACTACAATGTTCGGTCGAGCTCAAACGATTATTGTGCTCAATGGTTGACTTACAGCTGAGTTACTGAAAATACCAAATTACCCATTACCACAATATTCTAATGCAGTTTGATGCGTTAAACACGATTCATAGTATTCCAATTCCAGGAGAATTATTCTGAGCAGTTCTTTTATTTCTTTTGACTGGGTTGTAATAGTTAAACACTTTCAGTTACTATAAATAGACGTAGCGAGTTCGTTCGATTTCTTGAGCAGGTCCTTGTGAAGTTCAGTTCAACTACATATTACTTTGTTTTCAGCTTCTATCACCCAAATCGTTACAATACTGTTTACGTTTTGAGATTTCAGAGACTTCGCTCACTCATTTCCTCATTTCCTCGATTTCAACGGTCGAGAGGAAAAATAGGTGTACCAGATTTCAATCGACCATTAACTGTTTTACGCGATCGGTGTGTAGAGGCTCTATATTGGAACATCGTGGTGCACCACGTGTAATTAGTTCTCAGTTGAATAGTTCCTTGTAGCTTCATACAGAACTCTGTTCTATTCACAACCATTATTTCCAGTCAAAGAGATACAAAATTGGTTCAAATGGCTCTGAGCACTATGGGACTTAACATCTGAGGTCATCAGTCCCCTAGAACTTAGAACTACGCAAACCTAACTAACCTAAGGACATCACACACATCCATGCCTGAGACAGAATTCGAACCTGCGACCGTAGCGGTCGCACGGTTCCAGACTGAAGCGCCTAGAACCGCTCGACCACACCGGCCGGCAATGCCAAACACTCTTTAGTTAATTTCTTTGGTATTTTATCATAACCCTTAGAAGTTTTTGATTTTAAAGGTATTTCTTCTGATGTGATTAGGATCATATTCCTATTACTGAGATAGTCCTCGGCAGCATCTACTGAATTCGTACGGATCTGATTCTAAAAGTACGCGATTCTCTAACGAACGATATGCTGCTGAAATTTCGTGACTGAAATGTACACGACAATCGGTCATGTACACTCACAAGACATACAGAATACATTAGATAAATCAAACGACAAATTAAGTGGAATGACATCATTTGCCTGGAGATAATTTAAATCAACTTCCGAATTTGAAATAAGATACAGAGTTTCCAAAAGTTACCAAATCTACAATTCTGACAGGAAAAATTATTTACTGCAATTTTAAGGGCAGTATGACGATTGATTTCCAATCAGCAGATGAGGGGAAGTTTTGGAAGTTGCCAATGCGATGTAATCGGGAGTCTCTGGTTGGACTGACGAGAAATCAATGTAGGCGCTCCGAGCGTGAAGAGAAGCAACCGTGCGTGAGCAGTGGGACCTCATAGTGTTATAAAGGCGGGGGGGAGGGGGAGGGGGGGGGGGGGGTAGATAGCGTCAGGCGGCGTCGCTTATAATTTATAGCGGGACGAAGTAGCGCCAGCAGTACGGGGACGTTCTAGAGAACTTTCAGTAATGAGATTCTGATGGCGTGTATTACCCGAGTTATTATATTTATTCAGTTCAGATATTCTGCGCTGTGATGGATGTCCCACCACAGCTGTGAAGTCTGAGAGGTATTATAAACGTTTGCATAATGTCCTAAAAGAAGTCTAAGTGAAGCATCTGTGCAGAAGGCAGCGAAAGAAACTAGATATTTGCCAATCTACTGATATTGTTACTGCATTGGACTGTTCCTGGCAGAAGAGAGGCCACACATCGCTGAATGGAGTTGTCACATTTACCTCCGTGGATACAGGCAAGGTGCTGACAAACCACTGTCCAGGTCGCGTCAGTAAGGTAAAATTTCACAAAAACTTTGAAGATTTTAGTGGTGCTATGGGAAGCAAGCCGTGTATTTTTAGCAGGTCAGTTACTAAATGTGGTATGTGATACACTCACTACCTTGGTGATAGTGACTCTGAAGACTTCAATAGTGTTCTGGCTGCTAAATCATGTGGTGAGACTGAAATTAAAAGAAAAATGGAATGAATAGGACATGTGGAGAAGAGAATGGGAGCGAGACTTAAGAAATTCTGCAAGGACATGACAGGAGAAAGAATTGTCTGATGGCAAATCAATTAGTAGACAAGGCAGACTCACCAAATTAAAAACAGAAAACCTCACAGAATATTATGGTCTAGCCATCAGGTGAAACAGCGACTATGTCAGTGATGAGTAAAACAATTTGGTTAACTCTGTTTCACAGAATATCCACTGACGAGTATCCACATCATGCCTTCACCCAAAAGGAAACACTTCATGGAGCAAGTATAATAGACGTGAAGCAAATGGACGAAAATGTACGCATCCACACCCCGCGCCAGAAACTGTTATGGTAGAACTGAAGCCAATATACAGAGATCTTTTAGATTCTCAACTCCCGTATAAATATTTACATGGCAAAATACATAACCCGAATGAAAGTTTCAGTAGCTACGTTTGGGAACGCCTGCGAAAAAATATTTTTGTTTGGCGTGTCAACTTTTCAGATTGTTGTAATGGACGCCGTAATATGTTTTAGTGATGGAGTACCAAGCAGATTAAAAACCATGAGCAGAGTAGGCATCAAAACTAGGGACAACATGAAAAGTGAGCTGCTACCAGCGGACAGACAACGAGTCACTGAAGACGAAAAAGCTGGTGAAAGTATAACAAAGGAAGCCAGAATAACAAAGAAAAACAAAACTAAAGAAGATGAAAGGACACTCAGAATCAAATACATTATGAAGCTGGAATGTTTTGACATGTTATCAGTCAGAAGAAAAAGACGTGCAAAACTTTAGCTTTAGTTTCCCGTAATCAACGTTTTTGCAAAAATAGGTATCATTATCTCATCCAGTATTAAAGGTACAAACACAAAATTATGTATGAATGATAACCTAGTGCTTGCCTGCACAGTCAACCACGCTATTATATATTTTAAGGTGGAGCATGTCATATGTTCTTAAATTATTAGAAGAAAAAATTGACTCCTAAAAAACATTTTTTTTAAATACACAAAGTAACAAATTGGCAAATTTACCAGGTTACTGTTTGAACGACTTAATAATTAAAAGAATAACATTTGTTTTGACCATTGTTTAATAATATGGAAGTACTGTGCACCTAAAATACAAATTACACGTAATTTAGTACGTAAAATAGAAATCAGTATTCACTCCACTATGTAGTCCATAGTTTTTAATTTTTTTCCACATAGAAGTCACAATATACTAATTATGTAGTTAATGTTTCATTCCAGTAGCTGTTAAAGTTTGAGTTACTAAACTTCAAAATACTAGTAAGGCCATCTTGTCCAGGTCCCCTTAATGTACTCCCAAAGGAGAAAGTCACAAGGCGTTATGTCAGACGCCCTGGAGGGTCGATGGATGAGAGCCAAATCGTCTTCACTGTGACCAACCGACCAATAAGGAAGTTCATCGTTTGGAAGTGGCAAACATCGATGTTAGAATGAGGAGGTACCCAGTCTTCCCGGACAATGAAATTCTCCAAATCAACAGTCATTTATGGTAACAACCACAGTTGCAACGTATCAAGTGTAAGTAGGCTGTTTATGTTTTCTTTATGTAAGTAGGCTGTTTAGGTTCTTATATTGGTAACGCCGCCGCCACGTAGCGCTGTCTGTATGAAAATGAAATCACTGGCTGTGCTGTGTGCAGTCTGTGGCTAGTTTGCATTGTTGTCTGCCATTGTAGTGTTGGGCAGCGGCAGCTGGATGCGAACAGCGCGTAGCGTTGCGCAGTTGGAGGTGAGCCGCCAGCAGTGGTGGATGTGGGGAGAGAGATGGCGGAGGGTTGTAATTTGTCATGAACTGCTATATTTATATATGATGATATCAAGGTAAATACATTGTTCGTTCTCTATTAATATCTTTCATTTGCTAACTATCCCTATCAGTAGTTAGTGCCTTCAGTAGTTTGAATCTTTTATTTAGCTGGCAGTAGTGGCGCTCGCTGTATTGCAGTAGTTCGAGTAATGAAGATTTTTGTGAGGTAAGTGATTTCTGGAAGGTATAGTTTAATGTTAGTCAGGGCCATTCTTTTGTAGGGATTTTTGAAAGTCAGATTGCGTTGCGCTAAAAATATTTTATGTCAGTTTAAGTACAGTCGTGTATAATTGTTCAAAGGGGAAGTTACATATGTCGACCCTTAGCCTAGGATACCTCACTGGAATTTTCTGATTTTTTCTTGTAGTTTGTGTAATTAGTGTAGCTATTGATTATTGCTAGCGCATAATTGTAGAGAAAATCTCCTTTGTAGTTGCAGTCTTTCATTGTTGTACAGTAAAACAGTTGTGGCATGCATGTAGATTTGCACCAAGTATTTCGCAGTTGCAATTAACTAGATATTATTTTCAGTGCTATATTAATGTGTTCTCTTATTTTTGCTCTTCAAATTGTGTTTTTCCGTGTTATCGTGTGAAATATTGTCACAATAACGGCGTGTGAAAAACGTAACACTAGGCTCCAAAGTAAACTGAGAAATAATAGTGACGACGAGCGTAGTTTATCAGCACCACTGTGTAGTGAATTAACAGACGTTCCAAGTAGTAATTTGGTAACTGTGCATAGGGAAATGGAGCGGGCGGCAAATAATGGTGGAGACAGTGAAACAGGTAGTGAACAGGGAAGCATTATCGATCGATCGGTCGGCAACAGCTCGCCTCAGGAATCCGAAATGACAGGACACAATTTTACAAATACTGTAGATTCAGGTTTTGCGTCCTCACCGTTTTCTCAAATAAGTCGAGACACATTTTCAGCTTGTCAAAATGTGAATGTTGCCGGTGCAAGTGCACTGCCGAAAAGAGTAGAGGAACAGATTCCAAACACTAATGCATTGTTATTACAACTAATGCAACAAATGGAACAAAATCAGAGACAAACACAGCAACAGTTAGACACAATGGGACAAAATCTTCAAAAGTTAGACACAATGGAACAAAATCAGAGACAAACACAGCAAAAGCTTCAAACGTTAGACACAATGGAACAAAATCACAGACAAACACAGCAAAAGCTTCAAAAGTTAGACACCACACTTGAACAAACACGTGAAGATTTAACTACTGAGTTACATAAAATCGAATCGAAATGTCAAAAAGTCTGTAATGACATAAAAACACAAATTTGTGAGCATTTTCAACCTATTTTTTCGCGGCATGAAAATGCATTACAGAATCACGAAGCAGCCATAAAAGAACTGCAAACTATTGTTCATGAAAATCATGAGACCTTGCAAGTTAAATTTGACTCAGTTGCATCTACCGATTCGGTTACGCAACTTGCAAAAACTCAGGAAAACTTGAAGGACACAGTAGATTCGATTTCAACACAAATGGACACTCTGAAACTTGGTTCAGAAAAACACACTGAGGAAATGTGTTCACTATCGGAGAAAGTAGCCAAACTTTCGGATCAGGTCACTAACTTATCTACAAAGGTAGATGATGATCTGAATGACACAAGACCTGTAGCCTTCACTGACACAGAAGAGTATGAACAAATTAAGAAATTCAAACAAAATCAGAATCAAATTAATACGCAATACAAAAGAGAAATCCGGGAAGTACAAGATCAGTTGGCACAAGTAGTACAAGAATTACGTATTTCAGAGGACACTCATGCCCCAATACGGAAAGAGGGACATAGAAATACGGAACAGCCACAAAATAATAACACAGCGCATTTCGGAAATTATGAAAGAAATTGGCAATGTGCACCGAATTTTGAGATTGAACAGCCGACATGATGTAACAATGACCGACATGCGACTCGCCGACATGATGATTTTGACTATAAGCTGTTCATTACTACACGTAAATTCAAAACATTTAAGAATTCCGGCAACGACATTCATCCACAAGTGTGACTCCATCAATTCTCTCATTGTTTTCCTCCCAACTGGTCATTGGAGCACAGGTTAGAATTTATGTGTGGCTATTTAGAGAACGAACCAGGTGTAAGAATGCGATCGGTCATTCACGATTGTCACAGTGAAGGAGAATTTTACCATGCCTTCCTCTCAGCATATTGGTCTCAAGCTACACAAGACCGAGTAAAACATAGCATCATGATGATGAAACACTTTGAACAATCTGAATTTTCCAGTCTTGTCAAATATTTTGAAGACATGTTGCATAAGAATCAGTATCTTTCAAACCCATACAGCCCCTCAGAACTCATCCGCATTTGCTTAATCAAATTACCTGAACATTTACGACATATTATTTTGGCAGGACGTTGCAAAGACGACATTGAAGCTTTTCAGGGACTGTTACAAGAACTGGAAATTGACACTGACAATCGCGGAATGCAGGAGCACAACAATTACAGATCACATCCGTCGCAATTCCGCGATGAAAGAAATAATAACTGGACACGACAAGGCTATTCTCACAACACATATCGTGACCAAAACAGACACCAGCCGTACGACAACCGTTGGCAGAGTAGTAATAATTACAGGGAAAGATCACCTCTCCGCGGTAGTGACTATCACAGAGACAATCAGAGAAACAGACAATATGGGAACCAAAATAATTATTATTACGGGAGACAGAATAACTTTAGACGCAACGGTCCAGCGCGCAGTTACGATTCAGGGAGAAATTCTCCACCACTTAACCGACAAGAAAGAAACTACAGGAACTACCGACATGACGACAGACGATGTGATCGTAACGACAGACCTGAATTGCATCAGAACTGGCAGGACTTAAAAAGGGCAGGGCCCTCTCGTCACGGTGAATTTGTAGAAGTTAGGTCTCCAAATCCCAATAACGACGCGCGCCAACAAAGAGACAATAGGCAATGACTCACACCGCTGGCAGCCACAAAACGTTCTTATGACACTAACGACGCAGCTGCCGTAGCTAGTAATTACGTAAAAATGGAAGACGTTAGGGACATCTTACTCCAGGAACACGACATAAAACATAACAACATTGCATATCCTGTGATTCACATTACAGTAAATGACGTAAAATTTACGGCAGTACTTGACTCTGGCAGTCCCATTTCAGTAATTAGTGAAACAGCCTTTAGCAAATGCAACAAATCGAACGATTGTCCCACACTTCCGTTACGTAAGATTAAATTACAAGGTGCAATCTTTGGAAAAAGTGTAGATGTACGCCAACAAACCAACTTAGAATTCTTTTGTCAAAGCCACAGCTTCTCTATGAACTTTCTTATTGTTCCATTATTGTCGACGGAAATTATATTGGGAGTAGACTTTTTGAATGAATACAAAGCAATCTTAAACTTTCATGATGCTGAAATAAGTTTAGAAAAAGAAGGTAAGTCAGTTGCTTTGAAATTTGAAGATTGGCTCTCAAACCATGACGAAGAAATTAATCGGCTTTACCTCCTGTTAGACAACAGTTCGGAATTTTCGACGGAACTTGACGCTAACAATCATTCTGCAAGTACTGACAGGGATGATATCGACGGCGCATTTGACACTAATAAGTTAATTCAGAATAAAATTCAAACAATTGAGAATTGTAATGACACTGATAGGCAGGACCTTTTTGAGATTTTACAAGCACATTCCACAGTTTTTACTCACAAAACAGGAACAATCAAGGGATTTCAATACCAATTTCGTGTTCGTGAGCATACTAAATTTTGTGTTAGACCATATGTAATTCCAGCACATTATAGGGACCGTGTTAGAACAGAAATACAATCTATGCTCGACGAGGGCATTATTGAGCCTGCAGTAAGCTCATACAACAATCCATTACATGTTGTTGAGAAGAAAAATGGATCGATCAGGCTTGTCTTAGATTCGAGACAAATCAATACGATCATTATTCCTGAAACAGACAGGCCGCAAACGTTGGAAGAACTTCTTCAAAATTTTAATGGTGTAAAAGTGTTGTCTTCCATTGATCTCAGATCCAGCTGTTATCAGATCGAACTTCATCCAGAATGTAGAAAATACACAGCTTTCCTTTGTTTCGGCGTTTGTTATCAGTTTCGGAAACTTCCCTTTGGTTTGAACATTTCTTCAGCAGCATTCATTCGTGGGCTAAATTCCATATTACCTGAGTTCTTAAAACGTCACATCACCTTATATGTGGACGATATTCTAATAGCAGAAGCTTCATGGGAACTACATAATCGCATCCTCAACAGTTTGTTACGTATTTTTGCAGAATCTGGAATTACAGTTAACTTGGAAAAGTCTGAATTCGGTAGGTCAAAGGTGAGGTTTTTGGGACATATTATTTCTTCTGAAGGCATTCAGCCGGATCCTGAAAAGTTAGAATCAGAGCCATTCCAGTTCCACCCACAAAAAGACAAGTCCGCAGTTTTATAGGTCTCGTAAATTTTTACCGTCGTTTTCTGAACATGCAAATTCTTGTTACACCAAAACTTTGTTGTCTCACTGGAAAAAATACTATTTGGAACTGGGACGAACAAGCACAGTTGGAATTCAATTCTTTGAAAGAATCGCTACTTAACGCGCCAATACTAGCTCATCCAGAACTGTCACAAGATTTCTGCCTTAGCACGGATTCTTCTAAAGTCGGTCTTGGTGCCCATTTATTTCAAGAAGCCACAGAAAATGACACTACTGTTCAGAAAACCATTGCTTTTGCTAGCAGAGTGCTAACCAAATCTGAAAAAAATTATTCCGTTACTGAATTAGAAGCTTTAGCTATCGTTTGGGCATTTAACAAATTCCGTTTCTTTCTTTCTGGTAAGCACGTAAAAGTATACAGTGATCATCGTGCATTACAATTTCTTATATCTTCAAAATTAAATCATGACAGGTTAAAACGTTGGGCATTGTTTCTGCAAGAATTCCGCTTCACAATAGTCTACATTCCTGGCAAGGAGAACATTGTTGCGGACGCACTGTCACGCGCACCGGCTGGGCTTGAGAAAAGTAACACAGAAGGCAACCTCGAGAAAAATTTCAGTATTCTTTACATTCAGCAAGTCGCCTTTGAAAACTTCATCACCACATCTTTAAAGGACATTGCTCATGAACAAGATAAAGATCCGATTTGGAAAGACATCAAGAGCAAATGGCATGAAAAGACACACACTCAGATTCGGCATTATTACCTGGTTAGAAACAACATACTCTTCAAACGCTGCACTGTTGATGACAAGCTGTGGGTACTTTGCATTCCTGACGATTTTGTTAATAAGCTCATTTGGTACATTCATTTCAGCTACGCACATTTTGGTCCACGAAAATGTTATCATATTCTTCGAACGACTTGTTATTTTAACAATATGAAAAAGAGAATTCGAAGAGTCTTGTCTATTTGTAAACTTTGTCAAAAGGCGAAACCATCTACTGTCTCACATCGTGCTCCGTTGTTTCCTATTATTCCTTCTAAATTAAAAGAATTTGCTGCTGTTGATCTCTTGGGACCGCTTGTCAGAACATCTAATGGATTTTCGTACGTTCTAGTCGCTGTTGAACTTACTTCAAAATTTGTTTCTTTCACACTGTTACGTAAAGCCACTGGACGGTCTGTATCCAACGCCTTTGTTAAAAATTTCTTACGTGAAGTTGGACACGTTAGTAAAGTCATTTCAGATAACGGACCGCAATTCAGATCTGCTGTTTCGTCACGCATGCTTCGCAACCATAAAATCAAACCTGTCTTTATGTCATTGTACTCACCACATTGTAACCCGTCTGAACGGATTATGAAAGAAATCAATAAGCTTTGCAGACTTTATTGTCACAGAAAGCATCAGCATTGGGACAGATATTTACACTTATTTCAAAATGTGCTGAATGAAATGCCTCATGATTCCACTGCTTTAGCACCCACTCTTGTACTAAAGAATGAAGAACCACCGAACAGAATCAGAGAGCTTGTACCTTTCCCGAATACACGTAAACTTCGACACAAAGACATAATTGATTTGGCTCTTAAAAATATAAAATCTGCAGCAGACAAATGGAGAAAACTACACGGTAAAGCAAATGCAAAGAAATTATGTATTAGTCAGAAAGTTCTCATTAAAGCTCATTCATTGTCACATAAGAAGAAACACTTGAGTCACAAATTCTTTCTAATTTACAATGGACCTTACAGAATCCGACTATACCACATGATAATTGCGTTGAAGTTGAAACTCTGCGTACTAGGAAGAGTAAAGGTTTACACCACATTTCACATGTGAAACCATTTATTGAAAGATAATCTGCTTTTTAACTTTGTCTTTGCCATTAAATGTTTCACTTCACGTTACTAGTATGCTTTAGAAACTGTTAACATGCAACAATGTTTGAAGTTAAATATCCAGTCTAGCACCTAGGGAACATTTTTAAACAGAAATTACGAATGCATTGTTATAGTGAACAGACGACACAGTGTTGTATTTGTACATTCTTGCTTGTTAGTTGCACGATTACGTAACGACTATAAGGCTCACATACTTAGAACATTTACCAGTACTGCTAATGAGATTTAATGCAACATTTTGGTTTACTTGAAAATATATTCTGGATTTAAAGTACTTTCTGTGAGATACCAGATGACACAGTGGTTAGTTTATGTGACAACTACACGGTTTTATCACGACGCTACTAATGAGTGACAATATACAATGTTGCTTTTGCGGTGTTTCTGTTTTATATCTGCACAGTTTTTCTGTATTATTCTGGAAAGTAAAACATGTTTTAATAGTAACTTTTGTGGTATAGCTACAATGAGACAGCCTTTTCCATAGCATAACAATACGTTACAGCACAGTAATTTCTTCATCACAACAATAAGCGTAATAACTAAGATATCTATACGCAAAGCATTTCACTTTTGTTTATCATGAGGTAAGTACATTGGCTTCTGCAGAACTTAGCTTTTGGAGGACGATAACTACGACACTTCCACAGAGATTATCTTACAACAAGATGCACATTTAGCGCTACAGGACACGCATTTCAGTGATTAATGTTGTACTTAAAACATTTATTTTTAAAGATTTTTAAATTACAAAGAACGTTTTCCGTGATACGTTTCATTCCATTGCTGTAATCTGTAACACCTGAGGGTATAATTACATTAATCCTCAGGGGGGTATACGCCTACTTTGTGTACCATGTGTGTGGCAACCACAAGGAACCCTAGCTAATATGGTATTTGCTTATACAACTTTACACATCGGTACCATATTTCTCTAACACAGAATTACACAGCTATCTGATTATTTACCTGAGAGAGACAAACATTTATTTTACTACATCAGTGACAGACGTTTACGTAATTACACCGTTGGATAACTTCACACTTACGAAATTGTATTTTGTCTGTACTTTGTAAACTGTTCATATTTTTTCGGAACCATTGTGATACTATGAGAGCTTTGAATGATGTATTTGGTATGAGATCATGATTTTTAAAGTACGTTTGAGGTAGATGACACTATTGAAATGAGCAGAGAATTTTTTTTAGGTTTTGAAATTATTGCAGAAAGCTATGACGATTTTGAGATTTGACTGAGGTGTTTTGATGTTATTTTTACGACGACAATGTGTATTATGCTGCTGAGGTATGTTTATGATTAATAGGCTGAGGCTGTATGAGTTATTCGATTATGCTTCATATTTATAATGAAGAAATATTGACGAGTGTCGATGGATACATATATGTGTAATAAGGTAAGGAGTAATGAATAGTGGGTAGGGACTCTTGACTTGTGAAACAGGATGTTGGAAACCAAGAATCATACTTTAAGAGTTATGAAATGTGTGAAATGCATGAATGTATCACAATGCCGGCGAAAATTTTTTGGACACTGTTATATTTATAGGGTTTTGTTTCTACACATTTGCAACGCAAATTCTCGACCCGTGAAATTTGGTATGTAAGACTGTCACTGTAGCGGAAACTGCTGTCGTAAATATTTCCGTAAGAAAGTTAAGTGACCACCTGCACGTAATGCGTCGTGGGCACGCAGCTGTGTCAGACGCCGGGAGAACAAGTCATTAGTGAGTGCCTCGTCAGAAGCACAGGTAGAAAAAAAGAAAGGGGAGGCCATTGTCCTCGCTATTGACATTTCCTTGTTGAAAGCATACTGTGGAGCTCGTAATTTATGATATTTACTAAAATGCCTAATGAAATGATTAGAAACATTTTACATCTATTGTCTTTGTAGTTAAGGGATTGCTCATTTTGTTTAATATCTGTTTTCCAGCTGTGTTGCAGCATTGGTTTCATAAAATAAAATTAAATGCATTTGCTAACGTGAACACTTTCTGTCAACAGATCTATTAAATAATAATTTTGTGATCCACATTCTTCAAAAAAGGAGCACTTGGAAAGGAAAGAACAATAAGAAGGGACTAGTAACAATAACTGCATACATAATATTCTTTTCAAGTACATGGTAATATTTTTTTTACAATAAGTTGTTGTGGTGCACCACTTTAATTACTTAGACATTAAGATGTGATTATACATTTCCCTTATCTGCATTGTTATCTTTAGTGTTCTATTTTTCCTGCTTGAGCTATGTCATGTTTAGATATAAGCTGCTGTTTGCCAGGCATAGTGTTACTGAATTTGACTTTGTGTTACTCTGCTAAGCCAGTTTTACTACTCATTTATTTTTCTTATCGCTGCACATTGGCTCATATTAGTTGTAATGTTGCATTGCTTGGTAATTTAGATTTACTGTAGCTTGCTTTGCAAATTTCCATTTTTTTGTCATTGCTGTTTGTGTTAATTGTTTTGTGCTGCTGCATTGCCTCGTCCCTTAGTTTAATATCTGAGCTCAGTAGATTTAAGTTAGCTTAAGAGGGGGTAGCCTATAAGAGAATGAGTTGCGATGAATTTGAAGAAATGCACTGAGAGGCTATACGAGAAAAGTACAGAAAGCAGGTATAGATAGGACTTTTGGAAATAATGAAGAACGAAGGGAGATCTCCGAGAAGTAAAGAAAGTTTTGTTTGCAAAATACTGCAGTAAAACAATGCTCATGTGTGAAGTTGATGTTTCGAAAGTTATTCCGATCTTTTATGTATGTACTCATATCATAATTCCTGTAACATTGATGTATATGTTTATTTCTATTCTTTTGTAAAGCCCCTATTATCTACAAACGTTATCTGTATTATTATGTTTCAATGATGTTTTCTGTATCTTTGTAATTGTATTCTCATGTTATAAAATTGTACTTGACACCAGTTCATCAAATTAAGTAACTTGTGAGTTACATTTCACTGCACACGTTTCTGTTGGTCATAGTATATGGACAATATGTGAGAAGTAGGGACTGTTAGTGTTTGCACGTGTGTTAATAATTCAGCAAGGGACTGGATAACAGCATTGCTGGTTCTAAGGACAATTCCAAAAAATTTGTGAGTGCACAAGTGGTGGTTTATGGACTTGCTATATTCTCCGCAAGACTCTTCGATGGTGAATGTGCACCTGCACAATCGCAACAGATGGCTGCTGGACATTTCTACTAGGACTACAGTGGGTCTACACCTTTGCTGACTCACCAGTACCATTATTTCTGCAAGGACTACAGTGGGTCTGCATCTTTGATGGCCCACCAATACCATTATTTCTACTAGGACTACAGTGGGTCTACACCTTTGCTGACTCACCAGTACCATTATTTCTGCAAGGACTGCAGTGGGTCTGCGCCTCTGATGGCCCACTAATACCATAATCTCTACCAGGACTGCAGTGGGTCTACTCTGTGATGACCTACCTACCAATGTTCTTCAAAACGTCGAATGACTCTGCTGTGGGTTTGCTATGTTGTGGCCCATTACCTGTCAGCATGTCAAGAGTCAGCACTGTCTTTCAGTTGGAAGGACAACAGTACTTCTTCAAGACTGCATGGAAATCCACTACTTCCGTGTGTATTTTCTTCTACTGCTCAGACTTTGAGAAAAACACTACTATTTTACCGTGATGAATGATCAGGACTGTCTTTATGGACTGTGAGAAAATTTTAGCTTTTGACCAATATTGTATCAATAAGTGTGTGCATTTGATTTCTTTGTTATTGTAATTATGAAAAATTTTTTTCAAATCTGTATTGGCCACTGCCCAAACCAATTTGTAAAATTTTTTGTGGGGAGCATGGGGGCTATGTAAGTAGGCTGTTTATGTTTTCTTTATGTAAGTAGGCTGTTTATGTTTTCTCTATGTAAGTAGGCTGTTTAGGTTCTTATATTGGTAACGCCGCCGCCACGTAGCGCTGTCTGTATGAAAATGAAATCACTGGCTGTGCTGTGTGCAGTCTGTGGCTAGTTTGCATTGTTGTCTGCCATTGTAGTGTTGGGCAGCGGCAGCTGGATGCGAACAGCGCGTAGCGTTGCGCAGTTGGAGGTGAGCCGCCAGCAGTGGTGGATGTGGGGAGAGAGATGGCGGAGGTTTGTAATTTGTCATGAACTGCTATATTTATATATGATGATATCAAGGTAAATACATTGTTCGTTCTCTATTAATATCTTTCATTTGCTAACTATCCCTATCAGTAGTTAGTGCCTTCAGTAGTTTGAATCTTTTATTTAGCTGGCAGTAGTGGCGCTCGCTGTATTGCAGTAGTTCGAGTAATGAAGATTTTTGTGAGGTAAGTGATTTCTGGAAGGTATAGTTTAATGTTAGTCAGGGCCATTCTTTTGTAGGGATTTTTGAAAGTCAGATTGCGTTGCGCTAAAAATATTTTATGTCAGTTTAAGTACAGTCGTGTATAATTGTTCAAAGGGGAAGTTTCACAAGGTAAGAGGTTCTCCTTCACAGTCTTCTCACAGAAGAAAAACGACCCATACTGCTTCGACCGTGACACTGCAAAAAAATTAAGCTTCGTCGAATCTCGTTTATGCGTAACAATTCCTTACACTCTCACGCTACGGTGATTAAACTTTCCAGATAAATGGAAGGTCGCTTCGTCGTTGAATATCAGCTTTGAGGCGAAATGTTCATCGTTGTGGTGCAAAATTTAAGGTGCCGGCCGTAACCTTGCGACTTTAATTGTTGCACGAGTTGTAGACGATACAGTTTCAAATGTAGCAGACGAAAGAAAGTGGCTTTCGAATGGGGAGCGCAAACTTTTGATAACAAGGCGACAAGTCAACCGAATCCTCCACCGGAAAACACGTATGGTGCGTCATACACGGCATTAGTGACGGTACGTGTGTCATATGATAGCAATTTCTTACCGACGCACCTAATTTGTCGCTTGGTAAGTGAGTGAGATATTCCTCCTTCCCCGATTTAGGTTTTCATATGAATGTGTGATCACTTCCAAGAAAATGATGGAAGCACATAGTTTGTCACATCAGCTGCAACAAATGAACGCAACAATTTCACAATCACACAGTTTCTCTGCGCTGTGCCAAAACATATGTTTTTAAAGATCTCGAAGTTGCTTTCCATTTTGGAAGTTTTGACTCTTGAATTCCTCTGTTGTAACATAGTTCATACCCGTTTATTCGTTGTGTTCATCTCTATGGGACGTCTATGTGGTATCTAGCCTGCTGTCATTATTTATCACGTTTAGATGCGACGGAAACGTATTCTTACCACATGACTCATATTCTATGAACAATGCATAGTACGGCACCTGCCAAAAATACAGAAAGCGATCAAGCCTTTAAATGGCCGGACGGACAGTTTATAATGAGGCGTAGAGTAAAATAATAAAAATAAATGGCACGAGAGAGTTTCGAACACGGCTCCTCCGCTTTACACTTCAACGCAGTGACCACTGAACCTCGACGCCGCGGCTTTTCAACTCCTCTCGATTTTGCACCTCTTAAGTTTTGACCGTGCACTGTTTCTGTTTTGCTTTCTTTTCACATTTCCGTACACCTTCTTCCTGTTTTCATGCTTGATCTGTGTTCAGTTTTTGATAAGCTGTCCACTGGGCTATCTTAGCAGTAAATCTGAGGGAGTTGAGATGGGGAGCTTCCCTTGTAAGAGACAACCGGTGTCCATAAACTGCTGGTAGTAGCACACGATCCTCTATTATATGGCGGTTCTTTTCCATAGCACCTTCTGAATGCACACTGCGCTGTTGTAAAAGAATAACATCTCGCATATTCTGCACACAAAAAGCGTTTTCTTGGTTTGTCGCCATCTTGTTACGGCACTGCACTCGCTATGCCAACTCGTGGGTACAACACAAATTCGATGAGTTTACGGTTTTGTTCATGCATGTAATGTATGTAATATTTTGGAAAAAATGTGACTGGAAACGAATGAATCATTTATAGTAGCGCTACCTTAATACAATGAACGCTTTCACGACCGGATATTTCAGCTGCTGAGAATTCTTCCGGGTTGTATGGCCGTGGTCCATGGAACTCTTCTATCCCTGACGTTTCGTCCAAAGCTATGGTGAACATCCTCGGAGTTGCTCCTGGTGTGCTCAGTCTTGCCGACTGACGAGTCGGACGTCGAAGAACGGCCTAAATACAGTGGAAAGTGGGCGTGGTCAGTTAAGGATAAACGTCCCCCCCTGTCTGCAAGTGGTGTATACAAGATTCCGTGTACGTGCGGTAAGGTCTACATTGGAACTACAATAGGAAGTTTGAACACACGGTTGAAGGAACATGAAAGTCTTTGCCGACTAGGGAAAACAGACAAGTCAGCCGTGGCGGAACATGCTCTTCAGTCAGGTGATCACGCAGTGAAATTTTCAGAAACTGAAGTTTTATGTACTATGACGAACTATTATCCACGTCTATATAGAGAAGCCATCGAAATATATAACCATGGGGATAATTTTAACAGAAAACAAGAAGCAATGAAACTCAGCGATATATGGACAGTGGCACTACAGAATCGATGAGAAGTTTTTATTTTTGACGTTCTATGGTCCATAGTTATATTTTATCTTTGATAAGGTTTATCTCTGCTACCACGTAAAATCCAACCACGCCCACTTTCCACGATATTTAGGTCGCTCTTTGACGTCCGAATCGTCAGCTGGCAAGACTCAGCACAACCAGGAGCACCTCCGATGATGTCCAACGTAGCCTTGGACGAAACGTCATGGATAGAAGAGTTCCATGGACCACGGCCATACAACCTGGAGCCTACCTTTATTCTTGGTGGTGTACTATTGGAATGATAAGGCTGTAGGACATTCATGCTTGTGCTTTGTAGCGTTGAATGACCATTGACTAAAATTCTCCTTTTTCAGCTGTTCCTTCGTCAAAGTAAATTCAGAATCGTATTACCAAGAAGGGCTATTGTACCATAAGGATTGAATATTGAAAATAAAATTCAGGGTGAAGGGATATCAAGGATAAGATTCGGTGACGGAACTGCTATCCTCACTGAAAGTGAAGAAGAATTACAGGACGTGTCGAATAAAGTAAACAGTCTAATGGATATAGAATACTGATCGAGAGTAAACCGATGAAGGACGAAAGTAATGAGCAGTAGCAGAAATGAGATTAGCGACAAACTTAACATCAAAATTGGGGACCATGAGATAGACGAAGTTAATGATTTCATCCACCTTGGCAGCAAGATTAAAAAGGTCTGTTACTATGAAGCATAGATCTTAATCTCTGGAAGGAATTTCTGAGAATGTACATTTGGAGCATAGTACGTATGGAAGTGAATCACAAACTGTGAGGGAACCAGAAAAGAAGAGAACTGAGGCTATTGAAGGTTGCTGAAAATTAGATAGGCTTATAAGAAATAAGACTTATCCGCAGGGAGAGCGACGTCTGGAAAACATCGACAAGAAGAAGAGGAAGGATAATATGACGTGTATTAAGGCATTGAGGCATAACTTCCACGCTACTGGAATGAGCTGCAGAGCGTAAGAACTGTAAGGGAAGGCTGACCTCGGAATATATTCAACAATAATTGAGGACGGTGGGTCCTACTCTGATATTAAGAGGTCAGCACAGGAGACGAAATAGCTCTAGGCCGCATCAAACCGCTCAAAAGACTGGTGACTAAAAAGAAGACTCATGACTAAAAAAAGAAAAAAATTGTATGCCATTAGTCCGTGACATGATTCTTGACTGTGATAATACATCTACGAACTGAACTAAGTAAAATGTTCTGAGTTAGAGAAACAAGGGATACGGCAGTGATGAAGAAGTAGTTCAAACAATACGGGTTGTCGCAAGTAGCAGAAGAATATGTTAACGCCAGCCTAATATCGTGTAGAGTCCCCGCGAGCACGCAGAAGTGCGGCAACACGACGTGGCATGGACTCGACTAATGTCTGAAGTAGTGCAGGAGGAAACTGATATCATGAACTCTTCACGGCTGTCCACAAATCCGTAAGAGTACGAGGGGGTGGAGATCTCTTCTGAACAGCAAGGCATCCCAGATATGCTCAATAACGTTCATGTCTGGGGAGTTTGGTGGTCAGCGGAAGCGTTTAAACTCAGAAGAATGTTCCTCGAGCCACTCTGTAGCAATTCTGGACGCGTGGGGCATTGTCCTGCTGGAATTGCCCAAGTCCCTCGGAATGCACAATGGACATGAATGGATGCAGGTGATCAGACAGTATGTGTACGTGTCACTTGTCAAAGTCGTATCTAGACGTATCAGGAGTCCCATAGCACGCCAACTGCACGCGCTCTGCACCATTACAGAGCTTCCACCAGTTTGAACAGTCCCCCGCTAAAATGCAGGGTCCATGGATTCATGAGGTTGTCTCCATAGCTGTACACGGTTCAAATGGCTCTGAGCACTATGGCACTTGACTGCTGAGGTCATCAGTCCCCTAGAACTTAGAACTACTTAAACCTAACTAACCTAAAGACATCATACACATCCATGCCTGAGGCAGGATTCGAACCTGCGACCGTAGCGGTCGCGCGGCTCCAGACTGTAGCGCCTAGAACCGCTGGGCCACCCCAGCCGGCATAGCTGTACTCGTCCATCCGCTCTATACAATTTGAAACGAGACTTGTCCGACCAAGCAACATGTTTCCAATCATCAACAGTCCAATTTTGGTGCTGATGGGCCCAGGCGATGTGTAAAGCTTTGTGTCGTGCAATCACCAAGGCTACACGGGTGGGCTTTCGACGCCGAAAGCCCATGTTGTTTCGTTGACTGGTTCGCACACTGACACTTGTTGATGGACTAGTCCTGAAATCTGCAGCAATTTTACGAATGGTAGCACTACTGTCAAGCTGAACGATTCTCTTCAGCCGTCGTTCGTCCCATTCTTGCAGAATCTTTTGCCGGCCGCAGCGATGTCGGAGATTTGATGTTTTACCGGATATTCATGGTACATTCGTGAAATGGTCGTACAGGAATATCCTCCCTTGGTCGCTACATTGGAGATGCTGTGTCCCATCGCTCGTGCGCCGACTATAACACCACGTTCAAACTCACTTAAATCTGCCATTATAGCAGCAGTAATCGATCTAATAACTGCACCAGACACCTGTTATCTTACATAGGCGTTGCCGACCGCAGCGTCGTATTCTGCCTGTTTACATATCTCTATATTTGAATACGCATGCCTATACCAGTTTCTTTGGCGCTTCAGTGTATATTCTCTATATATTCTGTATAAGTATCACGACTTTCGGAGCAACTTTCGATCACCGCACTCGCTATCATATTGTTCGACAGGAAGGAGTTGTCTGACCGACTACGTGCAGTTTCACCCTCGTAGCATCGGTGACTACTTTTGATCCACAGGTGGGCCGCCACAACATCGTGCCGTAAACCGTGTCCAACTTAAGACTACTTTTTAGGGTTTGATACCTCAGTGGGTAAAAGCGGAACCCTTATAGGATCACTTTGTTGTCTGTCTGTCTGACTGTTAAAAACCCTTTTTCTCGGAAACGGTAGACGTATGATTTCACTTACTAAGGTCTTCGGTCTCTTAGCTTCTAAGTCAATGCAGTCAAACTATACGGCCATTTATGTCGTACTTCGATACTCGCAAACAAACTCATTAAAACCTATAGAGTACGTCCCCTTAACGTAGAATCATGAAATTTGGCAAGAAAAAGATTTCACAGTAAATGAGAAGGAAAAATTATTAATAACAGATTATTAATTTGTTATTGTATCAAACGACAAGATATTTTTCGTCCTTTTTATCTCACTTCAAACTTGAAATTAAAACATTCACGAAAGTTTTTAATCCCTGAGATCGATATCTTGCCAGTGTGATGACAGGCAAAAATCGTTGAGATCCTCAATTTCCGAAATGAATGAGCTGTTGTATACACATAATTAAATTTGTACTCAACCCTCAGCGCGAGATTACTACTCGCACCTGAGGAATTTTGTTATTTATTTACGTTTCCTATAAAATATGCGATATAGTTGCCGGATAAAATCACGTACCACTTCCTCAGTGGTAAGCATTGTTTTCAACCTTCTCTGGTTCAGCTGGTTTTGTTTGTGTATAATGGTAACTGTAGTTAGCCAGAAAGGTGACATAACTGTATTGTTATCGCGCAAGTCATTCATGCTACACAAAGAATTCCTGTAAAAAGCGCCGAAGGGTAGCCTAACCACGCAGGCGAACACAGCGTCTTCTGTGATCAGGCCTGAGTTCGTCCTGTCGTGAAGAAAAGACGTCACGCTTCAGTTACCTGAAATCTACTACGGTGATTATTGAAACCATGAAAATTCGACTGACATTTCAATGACCTTGTCTTCAATTTTATAACTCATGCGCAATGCAATCAATTTTATGAGTGACAAGTTGCAGTGCCAGCTGTTGTGGATTTAGTAGGCTGCAAAACGTATTTATATCATCGATGTTCAGAAAACCGAACGCTTTTATTTGACATACTTTGTGCTGTGTGTTTCACACTACACTCGCAGCGAATCGTGCACACGACTGCCTTCAGCAGGTGGTCGAAGTTCTCGTGCTTCACATGACACTTTCTCCGGTATGAAGACATCCCGCGGTTCTAGCTGACGGTTGATAGGTGAACAAAGGAGAGATGCGTGCTGGGAATTACTGGAAGAGAAAGGGAGACAAATAGATGAAGAAAGTGAAGGGAAATACGTAATTATCATTGTAATGAAACTGAAATGGAAGTGGGTGGGGCTTGTAATTCGGTGAATGGATCGACTAATGAAGTTTTTTTGATGGGTCCCAAGAAATAATGAAAGATATAGACGATGATATAAAGAATGTGGGTAGATGACATTGAAAAGCATGTGGGAGCAGCAAACATTCATGGAGCTCACGAGACTACTGGATGGAAAAGTTCACAGGAAGTGTAGCTCGTAATTGGTTGGAGTTTTTGTTTGTTTAGCATGGTGGTTGTGTCCACGCCAGCATGTACGTCGTGACAGTGAGAGGTGAGAAAGATAACCATTTCCTGAGATCAAACCTCAGCTGGATTTTTATCTGAGGCCTGGTACCCTGTTTATTAATTTTTTGCTGTAGCAGCAATACGACAACCCTAAAGACTCTTGAGAAATGGTCTAGATCCTAACAGCCACTCTATTAAAGTAGGTACCATCGCCTCATTGTGAAATGTCACCCTTATATTGACGCTTGCTATGAAAATTCTACAAAACTGTGGAGGGAGGGGAGAGGTAGAATGCTGTCAGTAAATATGAAAAGCTGTGGCATGTCTCATCAGTTAGTAAGGCAAACAGTTTGAGATGTCCAATTATAATCACTGAAAATTAGTCTTTAAATTCTCCATAAGAAGCTAATTTACGTTAATTACTGATATTAACTAAAATGGACGTGATAACGGCTTTTACTGTCAATATAAAGTAAAAGGATTAGGTGCACCAGCTGCAAGAATGTATATTATAGTTCTCTTTATTACGAAAATTTTTTCATCTTTTTCTGATCCACAGTTAAATTGATTGAAACTACCCTTTAGAAAACTAACAACCGTAGGCAGTGGACGGACTTGTTACTAGACGTTTAAAATCATTTACTTGTGTTCTACTAACAGGATTTTTTTTGGCAGCTTATACAATATACACACTGTATATCAGAACATCGTACTGAGCAGTTTCCTCATTCCGTTCTTATCAAGTGAATGTAATGACATCTAACGCAAGTACATCACACCAACACAGAAGGAACCACTTCTTCATCTACATACATAATCCGCAAGCCATCGTAAGATGTATGACGGATTGTACCGTGAACCACTACTTGTCATTTCCCCTCCTGCTCCACTTGCAAACAGAGCGAGGGAAAAACGACTGTCTGTACACCTCCGTATGAGCCCTAATTTCTCGTTTCTTATGTTGGTGGTCCTTACGCTCGATGAACTGTATGTTGGCGGCAACAGAATCGTTCGACTGTTAGCTTCAATTGCGGGTTCTCTAAATTTTTTCAATAATTCCGAAAAGAACGTCGTCTTCCCTCCAGGGATTCCCCCTAGAGTTCTCTAAGCACCTCCGTAACACTAGCGTGTTCTTCGAACCTACCAGTAACAAATCTAGCAGCCCTCCTCTGAATTGCTTCGATGTCTTCCTTCAATTCGACCTGGTACGGATTCCAAACACTCAAGCAGTACTCAAGAATAGGTCGCACCAGCCTCCTACATGCGGTCACCTTTACAGGTGATCCACTTTTTCCTAAAATTCTTCCAATAAACCGAAGTCGACCATTTGCCTCCCCTACCATAATTCTCACATGCTCCTTCCACCTCATACCGCTTTGAAACGTTACGCTCAGATATTTAATTGACTTGTCTGTGTCAAGCTGGGCTCTAGTAATACTGCACCCGAGCATTACAGTTTTGTTCTTCCTAGTACTCCGCATTGACTTACATTTTTCCACATTTAGGGTTAGCTGCCATTCATCACACCAAGCGGAAATTTTGTCTAAGTCGTCTCGTATCTTCCTACAATCACTAACTTTGACACCTTACCGTACATTATGGCATCATCAGCAAACAACCACAGATTTGAATTTTAAAATTTTCCCGGCGAATTGACTGTTCAAACAGATTTCGGGCTTGCAGCCAGTCGTCGTTCAATATTTCGCACGATATTTCAACTGGGCACCTGCCAGTCCCCTCAGGTGAGCCGTCGCAGACTGGCGAAAACGTTTTTTTTTTTTTTTTCATTTATTGAATTTCAATTCCCCCCGAAGGGGGCGGGCTGGCAGCAGCTTAGTACGCCGCTCTTCAGCCGACAGATTTTGTGACAAAGAGCAAGAGAACAAATAATAAAAACAACAGGCGATAAAATCGGAGACTTAGAGAGTAACAAGGCGAAAAGAAATTGTGGAACTTACAACAACAACACAGGGATGATGACGCTAATAAAAATGCATACGAAGTAGACAGGGAAAACAATAGACAATTAAAAAACACGGCGACAGTCTGGATTCTGTTCGCAAAGGAAATAAAATTCACACCGAGCGACAGCATGGTTTCTGTTCGCAACACGAGAAAGACAAACAACACTGAATAGTCACTGGAACACTGCACTAAAAAGTTGGCAAATGTGACACCACAGTCGAGAGCAGGTGGGGGGAAACTGGACAGAAGATGGGAAAACGAAAAAGGGGGGGAAAGGAGAGTAAAAGCGAAGGGGGGAGCCGGGAAAGGAGCTGAAGGAGGATGAGGACCCATAAGAGGGGTGGGGGGCAGACGCGACAGGGAGTGGGGTAGGCAGAGGAGGGGAATACGAAAGGACTGGGGGGGAGAAGGGAGGTAGGGAGAGGTTTAGTGGGGGGAAAAACAGGACAGAAAGGGGGGGGAGAGGGAGCCCAGGGAAAGGACAGAGGAAAGGAGGGGGATGGAGGATCAGAGTTGATAGGAAGGATAAATGGAGGGAGAGAGGGCATCATCCGGGAGGGGGAGGTGATGGAAGCCACCTTGGGAAAGGAGATGGAGGGTGTAGAGATGGAGGGTAGGGGGGACACAACGGTGAAGACGTGGCAGGGGGCGGGGACGGGAGAGGAGAGGAGCAACCAGGGGGTGAGGGGGTTCAAGACAGCGGGAGGTGTAGAGGATGCGGATATGTTCGAGGAATAGGAGCAGATGGGGGAAAGGAATGAGATCATAGAGGATCCGTGTGGGGGACGGGAGGCGGATATGGAAGGCGAGGCGGAGTGCATGACGCTCAAGGATCTGGAGGGACTGATAGAATTTGGGAGGGGGGGGGCAATATCCAGGCAGGACTGGCATAACAGAGGATGGGACGGATGAAGGATTTGTAGGTGTGGAGGATGGTAGAGGGGTGCAACCCCCATGTCCGGCCAGAGAGGAGTTTGAGGAGTCGGAGGCGGTTGTGGGCTTTGGATTGGATGGAGCGGAGATGAGGTATCCAGGTGAGGTGACGGTCAATGGTGAGGCCAAGGTAGGTGAGGGTGGGGGTGAGGTGAACAGGACGTGCGCAGACAGTAAGGGAGAAATCCAGGAGGCGGAAGGAGCGAGTGGTACGACCTACGATGATTGCCTGGGTCTTGGAAGGATTGAGTTTCAGGAGCCATTGGTTACACCATGCAGCAAAAAGGTCAAGGTGATTCTGGAGAAGGCGTTGGGACCGTTGGAGGGTAGGAGCGAGGGCGAGGAGTGGAGTGTCATCAGCATATTGCAAGAGGTGTACTGGAGGGGGGGGGGTTGGGGCATATCTGCCGTGTGCAGGAGGTAGAGGAGAGGGGAGAGGACAGAGCCCTGGGGCACACCGGCAGAGGGGTAGAAGGTGTGGGAATTGGCATGATGGACGGTAACATAGGAGGGGCGGTGGGAGAGGAAGGAGGCCACCAGACGGATGTAGTTGATAGGAAGGGCGTAGGTTTGGAGTTTAAACAGGAGACCGGGATGCCAGACACGGTCGTAGGCCTTTTCGAGGTCAAGTGAGACAAAAATGGCGGAGCGACGGGAGTTAAGCTGGAGGGAGAGGAGATGAGTGAGGCGGAGGAGATGGTCATCAGCAGAGAAGGAGGGTCGAAAGCCACATTGGGTGTTTGGGAGGAGGTGGTTTTGGTGGAGGTGGAGATGGATGCGCTGGGAAAGGATGGATTCCAAGAGCTTGCTGAACACCGATGTGAGACAGATAGGATGATAGGAAGAGGCATCAGATGGAGGCTTATTGGGTTTGGAGAACATCAGGATACGAGAGGTTTTCCACAGGTCGGGATAGAAGCCAGTGGCAAGGATGACATTGTAGAGGGTGGCAAGGAGGGAGAGGAAGGAGGGAGGGCAGTGTTTGAGGTGGCGGTAGGTAACGCAGTCGTGGCCGGGAGCAGTGGTGCGTTTAGTGCGGAGTGTGAGACTGATGTCCTGTGTAGTGATGGGAGTGTTAAGTGCAGACGGTGGGGTGTGGCCCAAGTACTGGAAGCTAGGAGCAAGGGGAGGAACAGAGGTATTCGTACGGTCCATGACATCAGGGAAGAGGGAATAATCAAAGTGGGGATCATCTGGGATGTAAAAAACATCAGAGAGGTGGGAGGCAAAGTGGTTGGCCTTACTGAGGTTGTCAGGAAAGGGACGGTCATTAAGGAGGAGAGGGTACTGGGGGGTGGGGCGGTTCCCAGTAAGGCGGTGGAAGGCAGACCAATACTTGGAAGAGTTGATGGGAAGTGTGGTGTTGAGTCGTGTACATGTCTGGCGCCAGGCTTGGCGTTTCTTCGCAACAAGCAGGTTGCGGATGTGTCGCTGTAATTGCCGGTGGCGGGTAAGTGTATCCCGGTCACGAGTGTGGAGAAAAGAGCGGTAGAGGCGGCGGGACTCTCGAAGGAGAAGGACGGCCTATGGAGGCAGGGCGGGGTGGTGAGGGTGGATGGCTTTGGTGGGGATATGGGTGGCGACGGCGTCACACAATGTCTGGTGCAGGAAGGCAGTAGCGCGAGCGATGTCATCAGGAGACTGGAGGGTAAGGTCGTGGCCGTCAACCTGGGTGTGAATGGAATCCCGGTAGGCATCCCAGTTGGCACGGGAGTAATCATGGACAAGTTTAGGAGGGACGTCAGGGCGAGGAGCGTGGTGGGGATGGCGACCGTTAGAGATAGTGAGGAGGACAGGAGCATGGTCACTGCCAATGAGGTCAAGGACATCCGCGGTGATGCGCCCAAGGAGGTTTGGAGAGGCAAGGACCACATCAGGAGTGGTGTTGGATTCGGGCCAGGTGTGCTGAGGCAGGGGAACCAGGTCTCCCTGGAGAGTGGTGAGAAACTGATGCCACTGTCGGAGGTCGGCAGGATCACGGCTGTGGATATTGAGGTCAGCGGAAATCACGTAGGTGGAGAAGGTACAGTCAATGTGGGCCAGGAAATCGTACGGGATGGGGGTGCGAGGGCAGACATAAATGGTGGCACAGGTGATGGTAAGGGTGGGGAAGAAGAGACTGAGGGTGAGATGCTCGGCAGGATTGTTAAGGAGAGGTTGGGGCCGGACAGGGAGGTGCTTGAGGTGGCCTATAGCAACTCCGCCACGCGCGAGAGGGTACGGGTTATCGGTGCGGTGCAGAGTGTAAGGAGCCGTGGAGACGGAGAGACGGGGTTGAAGGAAGGTTTCATTTAGGACGAAGGCATCCACGCGGTGCTGGCGTAGGGTGTGGAGGAAGAGGAGTTTGTGGGTGGGCAGGGAGCGAATGTTGTGGTACAGGATACGGTACGGTTGTTGTGCCATGGGAGTGGAGAGTTAGACAAGGGTGGTGAGCGGGGTGAAGGTGAAGTGGGCCTGGTTGTGGGAGTATGTGGCATAGGTGGTAAGATGGAAGATGGAACGGGCAGCGAGGGCGATTTGGGAAAGAGTGTGTGAGCGCTGGAAGGGGTGGATGTTTTGGAGCACAATGGTGGTGAAACGGATGATGTCCTCAGCAGTAGGGGGAGGGCGGAGCGAGTTGTTGGGGTGGATGGGGTCATCAACAGGACGGACAGGCACGGTGAGCTCAGGGGATACTGGTGGAGGTTTCGCTTTACACTTCGAGGAGTAGGTAGGATGTGGTTCGTTGCAAGTGTTGCAGGAGGGGGGAGAGGTGAGGTTGGGGCAATGCTTGAGGAAGTGGGAAGCTTTGCAGTGGGGACAAGTAGGGGGGTTTCTGCAGGCAGAGGTAACGTGGTCGTTGTAGGTGAGACAGCGTTGGCAGCGGTAGGATTGGACGGGGGAATGGGAGGGGTCTACCTTATGGCGCTGATTGTAGATGAGGGCTCCCTCAGTGAGGAGGCGGTCAATGGAGGAGGAGGATTCGGTGAATATCCGCATGAGAAAAGTCGGCCCGGCATCATTGAAGATGCGACGGGCCGAGCGGATTTCAATGTCTGGCCGGGAGTTGAGTTCCGCCAACACCTCAGCCTCCGTGATCACGGGGCTAAGCTTCGTGATCACAGTGGTGAAGGTCGGCGGACGCCGGGGAGGTTGAGGCTGACGGGGAGAGGACGGGGTGTGGTAGGGGGTGAGGGTTGCACGTTGGCCAAATTGGATACGGGGAATGCGGGAGAGGAGATCGGTGTGGAGGGAAGCACTGGGGGATTTGATGAGGACCGAGTCCTTGCGAGGAATCAGTTGGGAGATGGGAGCATTGGGGTAGTATTTCCGGATGGCGAGGGTGAGGGAGCGGGCATCAAGGAATTGAGGGTCAGGATTGGAGAGGACAAAGGTGTGGGTGGCAGGCGGGGCGGGGCGGGGGTCGAAGCCGCGTCCATGGGGGTGGGTGGGTCATGGGGGCTGGGGGTTTTTTTGGAGGAGACTGCAGGGGAAGGGTCAGCATTCGGGCGCTTTCAAGGTTTCGCGGGCACGACCGGGTGGAGAGGGGGCAGGGGTATGGGTTGCAGGGGGAGATGGCGGGGGGCAGGACCACCCTGAGCAGCGGATGACGCGGACGGAGGGGGCGTGGGTGTCACTGAGACTGTGGAACGTCGAGCAGAGATCCGTGCTGGCTTGGAGCCTGTCGGAGGCGGTGCGGGGAGCGGCGGAAAGTCAGTAGCTGTCGATGGGGCGACAGTGATAGGGGAGGAGGAGTTGGGGGTGGTTATAGCCGAATGTGGTGCAGGGGTGGGGTGGACAGGAAGAGAAGGAAGGACGGGAAGTGGGGTAGAGGAGGAGCTCCATGTGATGGTGGTTGGAGCAGCGGAGGGAGAGGTGAAAATGATAGTGGTGGTGGTGGTGGGTTGGGACATGGCGGCGGCGCGCGAGAAGGGCGGCGGCGGCGACCAGACGGCGACGGCGGCGACCGGCAGGCGGCGGCGGCGGCGGCGAGCACCGGCAGGCGACGGCGGCGGCGAGCCCCGGCAGGCGACGGCGGCGGCGCCGGCGGCGAGGACCGGAAGGTGGCCAAACGGCGGCGCAGACGGCGACGGCGGCGATCAGCAGGCGGCGGCGAAAACGTCCTCCGTTCCGCAATATATAGCCTACTGTAACTATTCTGCGCATGCGTCGAAAACTTGATAGATGAACTACACTGCCCGCCGGCAGAGCCCTCGCTGGTGGAATAACGGAACTCAGTCGCCCTCTGCGTTGCCGTTTGCCACGGCCGTCGACGCACTCTGTCGTCTTCGATTTGAGCAAATCGTGGAGATGATGGGAACATCAACGTTACACCCGCCAAGCAAGTCCGCTATTTCTGAACATTGTATTTCTACTGGACATTCAATGGAGTATGAAAAAACAATGATTTTATCCACAGCAACGTCTTTCTGCGACTCCATTATTAAAGAATCCGTAGAAATACGACTGGCGGAAATCTGTTAAACCGTGACAGCGGCTACCAGCTGGACAGTGCATGGAATCCCATCATCTCCACGATTTGCTCAAATCGAAGACGACAGAGTGCGTCGACGGCCGTGGCAAACAGCAACGCAGAGGGCGACTGAGTTCCGCTATTCCACCAGCGAGGGCGCTGCCGGCGGGCAGTGTGGTTCATCTATCAAGTTTTCGACGCATGCGCAGAATAGTTACAGTAGGTTATACATTGCGGAACGGAGGACGTTTTCGCCAGTCTTCGACGGCTCACCTGAATATGACTGGCAGGTGCCTAGTTGAAATATCGTGCGAAATATTGAACGACGACCGGCTGGAAGCCCGAAATTTGAACAATCACAGATTGCTGCCCACTCTATCCGCCAAATCATTTTTTTACGTAGAGAACAACAGCGGTTCTATCACACTTCCCAGGGCACTCCTTGTCTCCAGTTATCGATATCAAACTTTAACATGTACTAAAAACTAATAAGTCAAAGACTTGCTGTAATATAAGACTTTGAATATTGCGGTAAGGTTCAAATCCTGCAATGTGAACTACCTCATTTTTTCCCCTTTCAAAACCTACAACGTGTATGCAACAATCGAAATACTTCACTGCAGATCACGCCACTCGCGCTGCCTTGCTTCTAGGGTGTTAGAGCGAGCACCAGTCTTTTGTGAGCTGTAACCGTGGGTGCTGTGTGTGTTGGAGAGCGCGGCAACTGCCACACAACGCGGTCCAGGCGAAGGGAGGACAGAACCTCGACAATCACGCCCTAAAGAAAAGCTAAACATGGGCTTCTGTGCACCAAAACCCGTTGCCAGTTGGTATTCCTATTGCAGAGGCAAAGACAGTTGATGCTCATAAACTATTGGTGAAGCATTTTGATATACAATTGGCAAATGGTACTCGTCTGCAGTACAAGAGGCCCTACATGTGTGGCTGAAAACGGCAAAGTGATTCAATGGACGCGGTGAGTTGACAACAAGAATGTCTGTAAGACGACAGAGACGCCATTATCAACACCTCACTGAATATGTGCGATGTCATGGCTTCTATGACATTTATCGTGGCTAACTGTTCGCGCTGGAGGCATTGAGAGTGTTGGAGGTATTGAGAGTGTTGGTGGCCTTGTAACTTTTTCGCTACGGTGGCAGGTTCGAATCTTGCCTCGGGCATGGATGTGTGTGATGTCCTTAGGTTAGTTGGGTTTAATTAGTTCTATGTTCTAGGCGACTGATGACCTCAGAAGTTAAGTCGCATAGTGCTCAGAGCCATTTGAACCATTTGTAACTTTTTAGTAACCGTGAAATTTTTATGGACGATACATTTATTCGCCGTAGGCTTGAAGAACATCCTGGACAGTTCAAGTGAATGATATGGCCACCCAGATCGCCTGACATGAATCCCATCGAAGATTTATCGGGCTTAATAGAGATGTCAATTTGTGCACAAAAATTCTGCACCGACAACTGTTTCGCAATTATGAACGGCTGTAGAGGCAGCAAGGGTCAATATTTCTGCACGGGACTTCTTATTGGAGGTCCGATACAATGTTAGGAGGCATCCCTCGAATTTTGCCACCTCAGAAAGAAAACATAAAGATATCGGGTGGTAGAAGTCATGACAATCTCCCAGTTAGTTCTTTCTTGCATTTTTTTTGGGGGGGGGGGGGGCAGATTTTGCGCCTCCTCTGTACCTGCGTACTTGACAGAAGCCGATCCCACTAAGCCCTCAGTACGACCCCATCTGCACGCGACTCTTTCAGCCTTCTTCGCAGGCGGCAGCGGAATTCGTGTCTGAGGCGCGACAAGCAGCTGGTGTCGCCGGCAAGGTCGCGAGCCGCATGGGCAGCCTGCAGGTGGAGGAGGGAGCAGGTGGCAGCGGCAGGTGCGGCAGACCCGCAGCCGCTGCCGCTAACCTTCACCACTCCGGGAGTCCGTTGGCCCTGCGCTGTGTCAGAGGGCCACTTGAGGGCCACGGTCGGCTCAGTGCGTCATGAGTGCCACGTGAGCGACATAAACCAAAGTTGCCAGGCGTGTTTATACATCTGAAAGACGCTGTCGAATGAGATTTCGTGCCAGTGGCAGAAGCATGGCGCCAGTATCGCCACTAACAGGATGCGAATCACGTTTGTTTTAAATACGTGTTGTAACATTCGTGATACCTTTGAGATTGGACGCGGTGAGTTGACAACAAGAATGTCTGTAAGGCGACAGAGACGCTATTATCAACACCTCACTGAATATGTACGAGGTCATCGCTTGTATGACATTTACCGTGGCTATTGTTCGCGATGAAGGTATTGAGAGTATTGGTGGCCTTGGAAATTTTTAATAACCGTAATGACACAAGTTTTCGTACTTTTAACGTTGGTCGTAATAGGGCGACGAGAAGCAGTATGTTCCTTTGCAGTACTGCAGAAAGCGATGGCACGAACGCAACCACTGTACATAGCTACTGGTAGTGGTGGTCACGTGAATGCACGGTCGTAAGAAGATCGGGTTACGGACAGCTACACTACTGGCCATTAAAATTGCTACACCAAGAAGAAATGCAGATGATAAACGGGTATTCATTGGACAAATATATTATACTAGAACCGACACGTGATTGCATTTTGACGCAATTTGGGTGCAGAGATCCTGAGAAATCAGTATCCAGAACAACCACCTCCGGCCGTAATAACGGCCTTGATACGCCTGGGCATTGAGTCAAACAGAGCTTGGATGGCGTGTACAGGTACAGCTGCCCATGCAGCTTCAACACGATACCACAGTTCATCAAGAGTGGTGACTGGCGTATTGTGACGAGCCAGTTGCTCGGCCACCATTGACCAGACGTTTTCAATTGGTGAGAGATCTGGAGAATGTGCTGGCCAGGGCAGCAGTCGAACATTTCCTGTATTCAGAAAGGCTCGTACAGGACCTGCAACATGCGGTCGTACATTATTCTGAAGAAATGTAGGGTTTCGCAGGTATCGAATGAAGGATACAGCCACGGGTCGTAACATATCTGAAATGTAACGTCCACTGTTCAAAGTACCGTCAATGCGAACAACAGGTGACCGAGACGTGTAACCAATGGCACCCCATACCATCACGCCGGGTGATACGCTAGTATAGCGATGACGAATACACGCTTCCAATCTGTGTTCACCGCGATGTCACCAAACAATGATGCTACCAGCATGATGCTGTAAACAGAACCTGGATTCAACCGAAAAAATGACGTTTTGCCATTCGTGCAGCGAGGTTAGTCGTTGAGTACACCATCGCAGGCGCTCCTGTCTGTGATGCAGCGTCAAGGGTAACCGCAGCCATGGTCTCCGAGCTGATAGTCCATGCTGCTGCAAACGTCGTCGAACTGTTCGTGCAGATGGTTGTTGTCTTGCAAACGTCCCCATCTGTTGACTCATGGATCGAGACGTGGCTGCCCGATCCGTTACAGTCATGCGGATAAGATGCCTGTCATCTCGACTGCCAGTTTTACGAGGCGGTCGGGATCCAGCACGGCGTTCCGTATTACCCTCCTGAACCCACCGATTCGATATTCTGCTAGCAGTCATTGGATCTCGACCAACGCTAGCAGCAATGTCGCGATACGATAAACCGCAATCGCGATAGGCTACAATCCGTCCTTTATCAAAGTCGGAATCGTGATGGTACGCATTTATCCTCCTTACACGATGCATCACAACAGCGGTTCACCAGGCGGCGCCGGTCAACTACTGTTTTTGTACGAGAAATCGGTTGGAAACGTTCCTCATGTCAGCGCGTTGTAGGTGTCGCCACCGGCGCCAACCTTGTGTGAATGCTCTGAAAAGCTAATCATTTGTGTATCACAGCATATTCTTCCAGTCGGTTAAATTTCGCGTCTGTAGCACGTCATCTTGGCGGTGTAGCAATTTTAATGCCCAGTAATGTATGTGACACCAGCAAGAAGGAAGTGTATAGCTGTGGCGCATCGCACTGCATCCGTAGTAGCGATTGTACCAGCCGTCGGCACCACAGTGACACAACGAACTGTTACAAATCGGTTAATTCCAGGACAGCTCCGAGCTACACGCCCTGACGGAGCATTCACCTGACCCCATACCACCGCCATTTACGACTTGAGTGATGTCAAGCGAGAGCTCAGTGAAGTGCAGGGTGGAGGTCTGTGTGTTTTCTCGTGAAAGCTTGTTCTGTTTCAGTGCCGTGATGACCGTGTGTTGGTTAGAAGGAGGAAAGTTGAGGGCCTGCAACCAACCTGTCTGGGTGCTAACCTAGAGTTATGGTGTGGGGTGCGATTTCTCATGACAGCAGGAGCTCTCTTGTGGTTATCGCACGCACCTTGAGTGCAAACCAGTATATCAATCTGTTGCTTCGACCTGTTGTGCTGCCATTCATGAACAGCATTCAAGCGCATGTTTTCAACAGGATAACGCTCGTCTACATACCGCTGTTGTAACCGAACATGCTCTACAGAGTACCGACAGGTTGGCTTGGCCTACTCGATCACCAGACCACTCGACAGCTTCAGCGTCATTCACAACCAGCGTTAACCGTCCCTGTATTGCCTGACAAAGTGCAACACGCATGGAACTCCGTGTCACAAACCTACATCCGGCACCTGTACAAAACAATGCGAGCACGTTTGCATGCCTTCATTCAACATTCTGGCGGTTACACCGGTTATTTCACATTCGCAATAGCTTCTATCGCTCTTACATTAATGTATGATCTTGAAAGGTTAAGCACTTATGTACGCTGCCTAGACAAATGCATTTCCGAAATTTCATGGCTAGAATTGACGGTTAGGGTCGATGCACACGGGCGATTTATTATCGCGAGTCGGGAGCGTCATTTCAGCAGTGCGCGCGAAACAATAGAGCCGCACAATTACCGCGTCACATGTTTTGAATACGCGAGCGCAATTGGCCGTTGTCGACTCTTGTCGTCGCTGTTGCTATCACCCCATGATGTAAGAATGGTACACATCTTCTTCAGCACCGGAATCCAGATGTAATTCAGTTTTACGCCCTCCTTCTTCCTCCTGAAATTATTGGGATGGTTTACAATATCTATGGGCTCTGTGTATATCCTCTTATGAATCCGCTTGTGGCTGTCAGTACTCAGTACTTGAGTCCTACCAAAAAAAATTGATGGTCTTCTGGCTTCAAAGCAGCTGATCTGTCAGTCTCCCCTCTTCTGCAATTGCCCTTGTGCTCTTCACGTCATTTTTCGACCGTTATTTCTGTAGTACCCACGTACACCTTCCCACAACAACACGCAATCCTATAAATTCCTGCTTTTCCAGCTTTTGGCAGGCATCCTTGGCCGATTTTAGGTGATCTTGTATCTTCTCGGTGGGTTTGTTTATTACCGCGATGTTCCACGTTCTCAAGATTTCTCCTATGCGGTCGGTAACATCCTTAATGAAAGGCAGGAAAACTTTCGATTACGCCGACGCCTGGGCATCGCAATTATTTCTACGCGGCAGTCTTAACGCTCTTTTGACCTCAGCGAACGAATAGCTTTTCTTGAGCAGTGCATTGGTTAGATGTTTTAATTCTGCGCCAAGCAGCTCTGGTTCGCAGATTTTCCTTGCTCTGTCCGCCAATGTTTTTATGACGCCTCGCTTTTGTTGTGGGTGGTGGCTCGAATCCCGGTGTAGGTAACGGTCTGTGTGCTTGAGTTTTCGGGAAAACCGTGTGGCCCAAACTACCATCTTCTCTCTTGAAAACTACCACATCCAGAAAACACAATCTTACGCCTGCCTCCTGTTCCTTGGTAAACCGAATCTTCGGCTTAATTCCGTTGAGATTTTTATGAAAACATTCAGTTCCTAACAAGTAGGCTTTCACGGACGGCGTCTTCATTAATTAAAACTTCCGGTCTAATGAGGAGATGGCACGACCGTGGGGTCGGGGATTTTTCCGAAATTTTGTGTGATGAAAGAGGACCTCTAACACCTCGCGTGGTTAAAATATTAGGACGCACTACCCGGAAAAGCCCGGGAAAAATCGATCCAAAGGTTCTTAGGTGCGTTATGAGTATAAAATTTTAGTCCATTGCCGAGCCGCCGTCTGGCCTGGATGGTTAGCGGTTGAGTTTCTTACGCCACAGGTCTCGGGTTCGATTCCTCCTCTGGCACTTTTTTCTTCTTCTGTTTCATTTTCTTTTGTTATTACACCAGTTATTCAGAAAGTTTCCCAAACCTACATTATCTTCAACAAAGTAGTTACATTATTGAATAATAATTATTTTCTTTTTGTCCAACAACACAATTCACGGCAGTAGGTTTTCCATTTTTCATTGTAAAGTATATGAGAGGAAACATTGGGTTTTTAATCAGAATAACAAAGTCTATTGGGAAACATTCAATTTTTATACGTATATTAATTATAAACAAGAATCACAGTGGTAATTATCGTAAAAACAAACAAAGTAATAATTTTTGCGACATCTTGTGCACCATATAAAAGCGGATTTTTTTTTACAGTCATAGGGTGTTTGCAATGAATCTGTACAAAAACATGCCCCATTAACATTTACGAAAATGTTTTGAGTTTCTGATAATTTTGAGGCAAACCAGGCATACTGAATCATGTCTCGGAATATTGGTGATGATAATTGATGGTGAATCATAGAATGAATTTTTATACAATCTTCCAGGGAATTAATTTCACGATTCTCCTGTAACAATGCGCTGCAATTTTGCAAGAGCTTCATGAAATTTTTAACTTGCCAGTAAAAGTAAACATCACAAGGTTGCACCAAAGAAGTGCATTTTGGAGGTATCACTTTTACAGACCAAGTTGGCATATTTTCGTCATCTTGAAAAATTGCATCATATCTCTCCGGATTCGTTTGACCTCCCCAAGAGTCAATGAGAAGTAAATATTTATTCTCCTCAGTGTATTATTATAAAGTTCTCCGGCCAATAACATAGCATCGCGAGATATTTCTTCCGAAGATGTCGATGCAGTTAAATTATTTTCCGTCAAAAGCTTTTCATAATACACCACTGCGTCCTTGAATCGTAATTTTGATAGATTACTATGAATGGATTCTTCCCCTATTCCAAATGAGCCAGCAACTTCTTCAGTCGACATGTTTAACCTCGGATCGGAATAAGACGTTGAAATTTGAAACAGGCACGTCTGTTCACGACGAAATCGAAAAACAAACTGCCGTTTACTTCTCAAGACTCGCGCAGATGACCGTTATAATCCCAAGGGGACCCTTACAAAGTCCCTTTAAAGCTTGAAACCCCATAAAACGAAATAGAACAACGAGCACGAATATTTTTCAGTGAATGAAAAACTTTACGTTCTTGAGCTACAATAATGTTTTAAAAATAATGTAGGTTTGAGAAACTTTTTGAATAATTGGTGGAATAACAAAGGTGCCAGAGGAGGAATCGAACCGAGACCTCTGGTGTAAGTGTGCGAGCCCTAACCATCTAGGCCAGACAGCGGCTCGGTAATGGATTAATATTTTATAGTCATAACGCACCTAAGAAACTTTGGAACGATTTTTCTCGGGATTTTCCGAGTAGTGCGTCCTAATATTTTAAAAACGTGAGGTGTTAGGGGTCCTCTTTCACCACACAAAATTTCGGACAAATCCCCGACCCCATGGTCGTGCCGTCCCCTTGTAAGAGGCAGTGGTCGAACACTAGAAATTCTTCCTCCTGACGTCTCGTTGCCAACTGCGGGCAACACCTTCCGACGTGAGCCAACGACTAGCTGCTACGCCGTGGAGGTCCCCTTTACATAGAGCGCATAGGGGGCCACCACTCGCACTTGCTTTGACAGTGAAACTATCTCTGACTGACGTCATTACTCTCGATCAAAGGTAACCGATTGTCACATACGGTCAGTAATATTGTGGATAAATGGAAGAAAAACTTACCCAGCGGTTGTAGTTGTTGCATGTTTCCGGATACTTTTCATCTCGGATGGAGTAGTCGATGTATTCTGTTATCAGCGTATCCATTTTTCTTAAAAGCTGTTGAAAGGTTTCTACACTGAGTCACAGCGCCAGAGATTGCGTCAAAGATTATTGTTCCGCCGCCTCCACTGGTGCAGTAGTAGTTCAGAGGATGTCGAGGGCAGTTGTTGTTCTGTTGGGCGAGAGAGTAGATGCTGTTCGGTCGGTGTAATGTATAGGTGGAAGAAGTTGCAATTGTCAGAGTGTATTTGAGGAGATGGGCTTTTGATTTATGATGCTGGTGTAATGGAAAATTTTCGTCAATATATAATGAGGTAAAAAGGTATTACAGTATTCTTTAGTGACAATGCCTCTTACTCACAGGTACAGTGAACAAGGCATCTGGCTCGTGTTCATTTATTAGACTTGTAATTCTGGTTTCTATGTGCAATTATAGTATTTCTGGTTTTTCAGTTGGTTCATTGTAAATGGTGTTTAAAATATTTCGTCGTATTGAGAAAGAACCGAGCCAGATACATGTACGTTGAATCACACTACCACACACAGAACAGTTACACTTGTGCTTTGTTGTTTCGTAGCTTTTATAGTTGAAGGGGACTTAATTAATCGATTGTGTTAATGTAAATTCCTTGTCATTCTGTATTTTTATTTGATGCAGTCAGATTGCGTGCTAATACTAGTCAGAGCCAACCGGTTACGAGACTTTGTAACCAGTCACACAGCTACTAAAATTTTTGCATTTATTCATTAATATTTTTAATTAAGCCCCCATGCATGTGGCGACCGCTGCTTCGGATCGTCCCTTGGAATTCTTTTGATAGTAAAAATAGTAGACGGTAGTATTGTTGTAGTAATTTGTAGTTTAGTGATTGTAGTCTATATTGTACGTGTAGATTTTGTAAGTGAACATTTGTAGCTGTCTTGTCATTGTTCTTATGGTATTTTTGTAGAATTTAATTTTTGATGTGTCGTGTACGGGTTTGACAATTTTGTGCAATTGTGAAGGTTTTAATTGTTCGTTAATCGTGTTTGTCGGGAAGCAAAGCATTTCGTGTGAATGGTATTGTTGGTGATAAAGTGTTATATTGTGTGTAATTTTCGTATAGTGACGAGTTTTGCATGTTTTGTAAATGAAAACGCGATCGGTG
Organism: Schistocerca piceifrons; assembly: GCF_021461385.2. NCBI lineage: Eukaryota > Metazoa > Arthropoda > Insecta > Orthoptera > Acrididae > Schistocerca > Schistocerca piceifrons. Next base: position 401,303,339 of record NC_060144.1, on the reverse strand, counting down.
AAAAAGGCAAGAATGATGGATAGTCAGGATAACGAAATTGTTAACATGGCGAACTCGCCAACACAGGAGAACAGTATGGTGAATAATGAAGTAGAAAACAATTTAATAAGCCGGGAAAATAGTCCGGAACCAGTTCAAAATTTTTCACAATTAAAAAATTTTCACAATTCGAGATTAACGATAGAAGATTCTGGAATAGTATCGAACACAGATATCTTTACGGCTATGACGAAGGAAGTTAGTTTCACAGGAAATGTTAAGGGCGAAAAGAATTTCGAACCAGTTAATATGGAGCAGTTGATGAGTGCAATATTAAATTTGGCATCACAAATGGGATCAATGGAAACACGGTTAGACTCACGAATAGGGATATGTTTTGAAAACATGAAAGATGAATTAAAGAAAGAAATTAGAGAAGAAGTATAACCGATTTTGAATGCTCGCAATAATAGATTAACTTCAATAGAAATTAGACAAAAGGAACAGGATAGAGAACAGGAAGAAACAGATTGCGTGATAGTACAAAAATTTTCAGAGTTTAATTTACAACGTGCACACGATAAGGAAGAAATATTTGAAAGAATCGAGGAATCCGTACCAAATGACAGAATAAATAACCTAACACAACAATATGAACAGGTAACTACTAAATGTGTCAATACTGAAACCCGAATCGCGACACTTACGGAAGACGTAAATAAACAGAAAGAACAATTTGGTGACTTATCGGAAAGAGTTGAGGAGATTTCAGATAAATTGACAAGTCTTAGTTTAAATGGGGACAGAGATTCAGATGATACAGCACCTTTGCCATTTGCAGAAACGAAAGAGTACCAGAATATAAATAAACATGTTGAAAATCAGGGAAAATTTAATGAACACGTCAAAAGGGAATTTGAGGCATTACGAAAGCAAGTCAAACAAATTGAAGGCAAAATCGTAGGAAAAGACAGCAGAAGAAATTTAGAATCACAGATAGCAGAGGGGTTTGAAGAAAGTAATTTATTTCATTTACGAGAAGCAACAAGAGAGCGCCAGGCGCGCGAACTTGACAATAATCGACATTGGGACAGGGACAGACGCGGTAGGTCTTTGTCGACACGAGGCGAAAACTTTGACCATAAACACTTTTTAACTGTTCGGGAATTTAAGATCTTTCGCAATTCTAATAATGACATACATCCATGTTCATGGTTAGATCAGTTTACGTACGCACTTCCGCCAAATTGACCACTAAGTCACAAACTGGAATTTATGTGTGGATGTTTCGAAAACGAACCGGCAACGCGCATATGTGCACTTATTAGAGATTGTTATAATTTAAATGATTTTTATCATGCCTTTTTATCGGCATATTGGTCCGAAAACAGGCAAGACAGAGTCAAACATAGTCTCATTATGCAGCGTAATTTTAAACAGTCAGTTCCACCCGCCGGCAGAATACTTCGAAGACATGATTCGAAAGAATCAGTTCCTTTCCAACCCTTATAGACCGACTGAATTAATTCGTATTTGTTCAACTAAGTTGCCACAATCGATAAGACACATTCCTTTAGCCAAAGCTCTAAAGACGACATTGAAACTTTTAAGACTTTGCCACAGGAACTTGAGTATGTCAACGACGACGGAACTTCTAGTAATTTTTTTCAATAATGGTAATCACAATAGATTTTCAGAGAAAAGGGATAATGATCGGAACGGACGTTATAACGGTAATTTTGGAAATGACAGACTAAACAGACAGGACAATAGATACCAGCCTTATCACAAAGGAAAGTGTAGCGATTAGACAGTATTATTTAGTTCGTAATGATATTCTTTTTTAACGAAAATCGGTTGACAACTCTGTTTGGTTAGTTTGCATTCCTGATGAGTGGGTTAATAAATTGATTTGGTATACACTTTTCAGCTATGCACACTTTGGTCCCAGAAAATGATTTCATAAATTATGAGAAAATGCTACTTCAGTAATATGGAAAAACGTATTCGATTTGTTCTTGCTAAATGCAAATTATGTCAAAAGGCTAAGCCGCCAACTATTTCTCACAGAGCACCGTTGTTTCCTATCATTCCAGCGAGATTAAAGGAGATGGCTGTAGTAGATTTGTTCGGTCCAGTGGTTCGTTCTACTAATGGTTTTGCGTAAATTATGGTAGTAGTGGAATTGACATCAAAATATTTGTGTTTTACACCTTTACGCAAAGCAACAGCTCGTTCAGTATCTAATGCCTTCATCAAACATTTTCTTAAAGAAGTGGGTCATGTTGATAAAGTTATATCAGATAATGGATCACAGTTTCGCTCTAAAATTTGGCTTCGTACTCTACGGCGTCGTAAGATTAAACCTATTTTCATTTCACTTTTTCATCCTCAATCTAACGCGTCAGGGAGATGGATGAAGGAAATCAATAAATTGTGTCGCCTTTATTGTCATCATAATCACAGAACGTGGGATCAGTATCTTCATATTTTTCAAAACATTCTGAATGACCTCCTTAATGATTCAACTTCTTCACCACCTATATTATTAAAAAATAAAGCACCGACAAATCGTGTTTCTGAAATCGTTCCTTTTCCACCTACACGGAAACTGCGGCATTCTGTAGTTGTCAACCTAGCTCTACAAAATATTGCATCTGCGGCTGCTAGAAGAGAGAAATCACCTAAACGTCCTGGTCGTTTAAAAGGTTTGTCAGTTGGTCAAAAGGTGTTAATTAAGTCTCATCGTTTGTCTCACAAAGGAAAAGGCTTGTGTCGCAAATTTTTTCTGCTTTATAACGGTCCATATAGAGTTCGCAAAATTATTCGTGATAACACTGTTGAAATAGAAACTCTTAAATCGCGGTGCTCCAAGGGAATACATCATACATCGAACGTTAAAATTTTTGTGGAATGACATACGTTTGAGAAATTAACAGTTGCACGTAATCACGCAGAGAGTACAGGGATACCACGCCGTGCTCTAGCGGCAGCACATACACAAAGCGACAGTCAGTCCGCGCGCCGCACAAGGTAGCCGTTGACCGCAAACAATTGCTTTCTACGTCACGCTTACCTACAGCTGATCGAGCGCTCAGTGCGAATGCACTGACAGCCGTAGACAAATACATAGTCTAATTTCTCCGATTAAATTCAATATAAAGCTATAGTGACTTGATAACTTATGTTATTAACGTTCAGTTTTTCCAGGATGCAGTTGTATAAAATATTTAAGAACTTCAGGTAAATTCACTGCATGTCCGACATTAAGAAGACTTGCTATCGAGAAAATTTCAGGAAGAATGTAATTTCTAGAAAGAAAGTAATAAACTAAAAAGGTAATTATTAATTAATTTTATTTTTCGGGTAACATATTTCTACTTAGGAATGTACTTTATACGTAATTTGCTGCTCGCGATTACGTGATTTATACTTTGTGTTAAATTTTATGCTCTATGCTTGCGTACATTTGCTCATTTTGACAATGTTTTATTAATGAACAGGGTTGTTACTTGTGTATATTATGCATCGCTTGGATGCTATGCTTTTTCACTGATGTCATATTTTTTATTATGTGCCTGCTGTGCCTATTTATTTAAATTATATTTGTCACCTGATTAGTTGTGCTGATATGGCTATGTATGTAAGTTATACTTTGTGATTTATCTGCTTGCGCCTTCATGTTTACTTATTGAGATTACATATGAACATTTATTTGCTTATGCTGATATGATGCTAATGACATTTATTATGTAAGATGTATACTTGCTGCTTTGTGCATGGATTGCACATTTACACATTTCTGTTTTGTTGTCATAACTACTCTTTAATTTAGTATAGAGAAATACTTATGTACTGCGTACAAACATAGAGTTTAGGGTACACTATGGTGTTAATTATAGATTGTTCGCTTGACAGAGCCTCGTTGTAGGGATTGTGCTGCATCCACTTATTGACATTCTGTTCTCTACTGGTATATATACTCGCTATTGCATGTTTTGCTTACGCTCCGTGCTTTACATTTTTAGATAAGAAAATGAACGGCTATAATTCTACGATCTACCTGGGTACAAGAAACTTCATTGAAGTCACATGAACTGGCGGTTTTATGGAAGCTGTATAAATTCATTATAATAGAAAGGAAGCTGACGACATGAAATACCAACACTAACTTTAGACCATTGACATTTATTACACTGCATTCTTCGTGAGCAATTGAAATAGCAAGTGACACTTGACACAAAGAAATACTCCACATGTTTGCTTCTGTTTTGCTATGATTTTTGAAGTAGTGTACACACTGTGAAATATTACGATTTATTCATTCAAATTCTTATATGATCATTAACACTGGGTACTAGCACCTACTTACTGAAAGTTATTCAAACTGAAGGCTGTTAGAGGTCATGTATGCATTTATTTTATTTTATGATGGACAAGATAACCAAAATGTGTTTTATAATTCATAATGAGTAGAAGATTTGGCTCAGGTGGATTACACAGAGGTTGTGTGTGGGCATTGGGATGATGAACTGAAGTTTTGCACTAGGATTTTATCTGTACTTGTTCGAGGAGAGTGGGCTTATTGGTAGTTGGGAGCTCCAATGTTAGGCGCGTAATGGGGTCCCTTAGGGATACGGCGGCTAAGGAGGGGAAGAAATCCAGCGTGCACTCCGTGTGCATTCCGGGTGGAGTCATTCCTGATGTGGAAAGCGTCCTTCCGGATGCCATGAAGAGCACAGGGTGAAGCCAGCTGCAGGTGGTGGCACATGTCGGCACTAATGACGTGTGTCACTTTGGATCTGAGGAAATTCTCTCTGGATTCCAGCGGCTATCTGATTTGGTGAAGGCTGCCGGTCTTGCTTACGAGATGAAGGCAGAGCTCACCATCTGCAGCATCGTTGACAGAACCGACTGCGGAACTTTGGTGCAGAGCCGGGTGGAGGGTCTGAATCAGAGGCTCAGACGGTTTTGCGACCGTGTTGGCTGCAGTTTCCTTGACTTGCGCCATAGGGTGGTGGGGTTTCGGGTTCTGCTGAATAGGTCAGGAGTTCATTACATTCAGCTGGCGGCTACACGGGTAGCGGAGGCTGTGTGGCGTGGACTGGGCGGTTTTTTAGGTTAGAAGGCCTCGGGAAAGTACGGGGTGGGCTGCAATCTCAAAGGGTGCATGGAAAATACAGGACGTGCTTGGATCAAGAAACAGTCGGAATTATAGTTGTAAATTGTTGTAGTTGTGCTGGGAAAGTCCCTGAGCGTCAAGCGCTAATAGAAAGCACAGAAGCTGAAATCGTTATAGATACAGAAAGCTAGCTAAAGCCTGAAATAAGTTCTCCACAAATTTTAACGAAGTCTCAGACGGTGTTCAGGAAAGATAGATTAGGCAGAATTGGTGGTGGAGTGTTTGTGTCTGTCAGTAGTGGTTTATGCTGTAGTGAAGTCGAAGTAGATAGTCCGTGCGAATTGGTATGGGTGCAGGTTATACTTAACAGCTGAACTAAGTTAATAATTGGCTCGTTCTACCGGCCCCTACACTTCGATGATATAGTTACTGAACAGTTCAGAGAAAATTTGAGTCTCGTAACAAATAAATACCCCACTAATACGGTTATAGTTGGTGGAGACTTCAACCTTCCCTCGATATGTTGGCAAAAATACTTGTTCAAAACCGGTGGTAGGCAGAAAACATCTTCCGAGATTGTCCTAAATGCTTTCTCCGAAAATTATTTCGAGCAGTTAGTCCACGAACCCACGCGAATTAAAAATGGTTGCGAAAATACACTTGACCTCTTAGCCACAAACAATCCAGAGCTAATAGAGCATCATGACTGATACAGGGATTAGTGACCACAAGGTCGATGTAGCTAGGCTCAATACCGTTTCTCCCAAATCCACCAGAAACAAACGCAAAATAATTTTATTTAAAAAAGCGGATAAATTGTCACTAGAAGGCTTCCTAAAAAACAGTCTCCATTCCTTCCGAACTGACTATGCAAATGTAGACGAGATGTGGCTCAAATTCAAAGATATAGTAGCAACAGCAATTGAGAGATTCATACCTCATAAATTGGTAAGAGATGGAACTGATCCCCCATGGTACACAAAACAGGTCCGAACGCTGTTGCAGAGGCAACGGAAAAAGCATGCGAAGTACAGAAGAACGCGAAATCTCGAAGATTGGCTAAAATTTACAGACCCGCGAAATTTGGCGCGGAGTTCAATGCGAGATGCCTTTAATAGGTTCCACAACGAAACATTGTCTCGGAATTTGGTAGAAAATCCGAAGAAATTCTGGTCGTATGTAAAGTACACAAGCGGCAAAACGCAGTCAATACCTTCGCTGCGCAGTGCCGATGGTACTGTTACACACGACTATGCCGCTAAAGCGGAGTTATTGAACGCAGTTTTCCGAAATTCCTTCACCAGGGAACACGAATGGAATATTCCAGAATTTGAAACACGAACAGCTGCTAGCATGAGTTTCTTAGACGTAGATATCTTAGGGGTTGCGAAGCAACTCAAATCGCTTGATACGGGCAAATCTTCAGGTCCAGATTGTATACCGATTAGGTTCCTTTCAGATTACGCTGATGCAATAGCTCCCTACTTAGCAATCATATACAACCGCTCGCTCACCGATAGATCTGTAACTACAGATTGGAAAATTGCGCAGGTCGCACCAGTGTTTAAGAAGGGTAATAGGAGTAATCCATCAAACTACAGAGGTATATCATTGACGTCGGTTTGCAGTAGGGTTTTGGAGCATATACTGTATTCAAACATTATGAATCACCTCGAAGGGAACGATCTATTGATACGTAATCAGCATGGTTTCAGAAAACATCGTTCTTGTGCAACACAGCTAGCTCTTTATTCGCACGAAGTAATGGCCGCTATCGATAGGGGATCTCAAGTTGATTCCGTATTTCTAGATTTCCGGAAAGCTTTGGACGCCGTTCCTCACAAGCGACTTCTAATCAAGCTGCGGGCCTATGGGGTATCGTCTCAGTTGTGCGACTGGATTCGTGATTTCCTGTCAGGAAGGTCGCAGTTCGTAGTAATAGCCGGCAAATCATCTAGTAAAATTGAAGTGTTATCAGGTGTTCCCCAGGGAAGCGTGCTGGGACCTCTGCTGTTCCTGATCTATATAAATGACCTGGGTGACAAGCAGTTCTCTTAGGTTGTTCGCAGATGTTGCTGTAATTTACCGTCTAGTAAGTACCAACAAAACGACTATTCACGTTGGTGTGTAGAATGTATGAGTCCGGCGACATACCATCTGATTTTCGGAAAAGCATCATCCACACAATTCCGAAAACGGCAAGAGCTGACAAGTGCGAGAATTATCGCATAATCAGCTTAACAGCTCATGCATCGAAGCTGCTTACAAGAATAATATACAGAAGAATGGAAAAGAAAATTGAGAATGCGCTAGGTGACGATCAGTTTGGCTTTAGTAAAAGTAAAGGGACGAGAGAGGCAATTCTGACGTTACGGCTAACAATGGAAGCAAGGCTAAAGAAAAATCAAGATACTTTCATAGGATTTGTCGACCCGGAAAAAGCGTTCGACAATATAAAATGGTGCAAGCTGTTCGAGATTCTGAAAAAAGTAGGGCTAAGCTATAGGGAGAGACGGGTCATATTCAATATGTACAACAACCAAGAAGGAATAATAAGAGTGGATGATCAGGAACGAAGTGCTCGTATTAAGAAGGGTGTAAGACAGGGCTGTAGCCTTTCGCCCCTACTCTTCAATCTGTACGTCGAGGAAGCAATGATGGAAATAAAAGAAAGGTTCAGGAGTGGAATTAAAATACAAGGTGAAAGGATATCAGTGATACGATTCGCTGATGACATTGCTATCCTGAGTGAAAGTGAAGAAGAATTAAATGATCTGCTGAACGGAATGAACAGTCTAATGAGTACGCAGTATGGTTTGAGAGTAAATCGGAGAAAGACGAAGGTAATGAGAAGTAGTAGAAATGAGAACAACGAGAAACTTAACATCAGGATTGATGGTCACGAAGTCAATGAAGTTAAGGAATTCTGCTACCTAGGCAGTAAAATAACCAATGACGGACGGAGCAAGGAGGACGTGATAAGCAGACTCGCTATGGCAAAAAAGGCATTTCTGGCCAAGAGAAGTCTACTAATCTCAAATACCGGCCTTCATTTGAGGAAGAAATTTCTGAGGATGTACGTCTGGAGTGTGGGAAAACCGGAAGAGAAGAGAATCGAAGCATTTGAGATGTGGTGCTATAGACGAATGTTGAAAATTAGGTGGACTGATAAGGTAAGGAATCCTCGTTCTACGCAGAATCGGAGAGGAAAGGAATGTGTGGAAAACACTGATAAGGAGAAGGGACAGGATGATAGGACATCTGCTAAGACATGAGGGAATGACTTCCATGGTACTAGAGGGAGCTGTAGAGGGCAAAAACTGTAGAGGAAGACAGAGATTGGAATACGTCAAGCAAATAATTGAGGACGTGGGTTGCAAGTGCTACTCTGAGATGAAGAGGTTAGCACAGGAAAGGAATTCGTGGCGGGCCGCATCAAACCTGTCAGTAGACTGATGACCAAAAAAAAGAAAAGGTCATCCGAAGACCAGTATCAGTTGCAAAGCAATTTAGAAAAGATTGCTGTATGGTGTGGCAGGTGGCAGTTGACGCTATATAACGAAAAGTGTGAGGTGATCCACATGAGTTCCAAAAGAAATCCGTTGGAATTCGATTACTCGATAAATAGTACAATTCTCAAGGCTGTCAATTCAACTAAGTACCTGGGTGTAAAAATTACGAACAACTTCAGTTGGAAAGACCACATAGATAATATTGTGGGGAAGGCGAGCCAAAGTTTGCGTTTCATTGGCAGGACACTTTGAAGATGCAACAAGTCCACTAAAGAGACAGCTTGCACTACACTCGTTCGTCCTCTGTTAGAATATTGCTGCGCGGTGTGGGATCCTTACCAGGTGGGATTGACGGAGGACATCGAAAGGGTGCAAAAAATGGCAGCTCGTTTTGTATTATCACGTAATAGGGGAGAGAGTGTGGCAGATATGATACGCGAGTTGGGATGGAAGTCATTAAAGCAAAGACGTTTTTCGTCGCGGCGAGATCTATTTAAGAAATTTCAGTCACCAACTTTCTCTTCCGAATGCGAAAATATTTTGTTGAGCCCAGCCTACATAGGTAGGAATGATCATCAAAATAAAATAAGAGAAATCACAGCTCGAACAGAAAGGTTTAGGTGTTCGTTTTTCCCGCGCGCTGTTCGGGAGTGGAATGGTAGGGAGATACTATGATTGTGGTTCGGTGAACCCTCTGCCAAGCACTTAAATGTGAATTGCAGAGTAATCATGTAGATGTAGATGTAGATGTAGACTGACTAGAGGAAAGAGTTGTTATGGAAGTGAAATGATATTGGTGATAAGGTTTATATGTATCGACATACTGAAGAGGTATTATTGAAGTATTGAGATTGTGTGATGCTGATGATTATTGGAGTTTTGGTGGCTAAGAGGTAAAGTAAGTGAGGAGGATATTTTTTGTTGTTGTTGGTTTATATGGAACAAGAAGGATGAAGATGGCAGACTAGAATGCTCCAGTGGAAGGAAGATTGTCTACACACACACGCATTGTTAAACCAATAAGCATTATATACTTTTTTTTGGAGGAAGGAAGTATTTGCGTATCTTGGCAAACTGACAGTTGTTCAGCAACCGTACATTTTGATGTGGCTTGGCAAACATTGGTTTTGACATGATGACCTTGATGTTGACTAACTATTATTGACTATTATACACTGCTGCCACTACTAATTGTTACACATGTTGAACATCAAATTTTGACAGAATTGCATTTACACATTTAACACTATTCAATTACACAGTAGTACTTAGCATGTGGATGAAAGATGAGTGAGTGTGTTTTGTGTGTTTTCCTTTCCTAATCCCGAATAATTGGTACCGACCTGCCTCCTAAATATTATTTTACTTATTTGTTGTAGCTTGCAAAGACACCCATAAATATTATAGGTTTACTGACATTAGTGTATTTGTAGTAGTTAATATGATAATTATCTGATATCATTTGTGTGTTTATTATAATTTGTATGTTTAGTTTAAGAGCATTGATAATAATTTTGTAAAAGCAATTGTGTGTGCATGCCGGCCGGAGTGGCCGAGCGGTTAAAGGCGCTACAGTCTGGAACCGCACGACCGCTACGGTCGCAGGTTCGAATCCTGCCTCGGGCATGGATGTGTGTGATGTCCTTAGGTTAGTTCGGTTTAAGTAGTTCTAAGTTCTAGAGGACTTATGACCACAGCAGTTGAGTCCCATAGTGCTCAGAGCCATTTTTTGTGTGTGCATTCAAACTGTTGTTCGTGCTTACACCTATTGTCATTGATGAGTGCCACTTGGAAATGTTTAATTTCTGCTGATGAACTCTGATGAACTGTTTAATTATTGCTGGTGAATATTATGGACTGTTACCTGCACTTGTTCAACATTGCTAGGTGCCACTGCTGGAACTGCTGCTACTGAAATGATGTCACTTGTTGCTGTCTGCACCTGTTCGACATTGCTGGGTGTCACTGTTGGAACTGCTCAACCACTGATGAGATGTCACTTGTTGGTGTCTGCACCTGCTCGCCATTGCCGGATGCCACTGTTGGAACTGCTACTGTTGATGTGATGACACTCATTCCTGCCTGCACCTGCTCACCATTGCTGGGTGCCGCTGTTGGAACTGCTACTATTGATGTGATGACAATCATTCCTGCCTGCACCTGCTCGCCATTACTGGGTGCCACTGTTGGAACTGCTGCTACTAAAATGACGTCACTTAATGCTATCTGCACTTGTTCAACATTGCTGGGTGCCACTGTTGGAACTGCTACTATTGATGTGATGACAATCATTCCTGCCTGCACCTGCTCGCCATTACTGGGTGCCACTGTTGGAACTGCTGCTACTAAAATGACGTCACTTAATGCTATCTGCACTTGTTCAACATTGCTGGGTGCCACTGTTGGAACTGCTACTATTGATGTGATGACAATCATTCCTGCCTGCACCTGCTCGCCATTACTGGGTGCCACTGTTGGAACTGCTGCTACTAAAATGACGTCACTTAATGCTATCTGCACTTGTTCAACATTGCTGGGTGCCACTGTTGGAACTGCTACTATTGATGTGATGACAATCATTCCTGCCTGCACCTGCTCGCCATTACTGGGTGCCACTGTTGGAACTGCTGCTACTAAAATGACGTCACTTAATGCTATCTGCACTTGTTCAACATTGCTGGGTGCCACTGTTGGAACTGCTACTATTGATGTGATGACAATCATTCCTGCCTGCACCTGCTCGCCATTACTGGGTGCCACTGTTGGAACTGCTGCTACTAAAATGACGTCACTTAATGCTATCTGCACCTGTTCAACATTGCTGGGTGCTACTGTTGGAACTGTCAGCTACTCTGAGGAGTGCTACTTGTTTATTCAACTATTGAAAAGATTTTATGTGAATATTTGTGTAAACTGATTTATTGCGTATTTACTGTTTATGAAATGTTACGACACTTTTATCTGCACCTACTCCTCATTGCTGGTGCCATTGATTGAACTTTCTAACTACTCTGAGAAATGATACTTGCGTAAACTATTACGTAAATTCACATGTATGCCAGCATTTGTATTCCTTACTGTATTTTTATATATTAGGTTATTGAAGGATCAGTGCAAAGCCAAAATTTATTTAGTTATGTGATATTTACTTATTAGTATAATATTTTATTTTTGTCTGCGTTCTTTGGACGAATTCGGTGGTATTTTCAGCACCAATGCTGGCAAAAATACCACCAAATTCTAGCCCTTGGAGGAAGGGCATATGAAAGGTGGCTACACTAAGTCACAGCGCCAGAGATTGCGCCAAAGATTATTATTCCGCCGCCTTCACTGGTGCAGTAGTAGTTCAGAGGATGTCGAGGGCAGTTGTTGTTCTGTTGGGCGAGAGAGTAGATGCTGTTCGGTCGGTGTAATGTATAGATGGAAGAAGTTGCAATTGTCAGAGTGTATTTGAGGAGAAGGGCTTTTGATTTATGATGCTGGTGTAATGGAAAATTTTCATCAATATATAATGAGGTAAAAAGGTATTACAGTTTTCTTTAATGACAATGCCTCTTGCTCACAGGTACAGTGAACAAGGCATCTGGCTCGTGTTCATTTATTAGACTTGTAATTCTGGTTTCTATGTGCAATTATAGTATTTCTGGTTTTTCAGTTGGTTCATTGTAAATAGAAAGAACCGAGCCAGATACATGTACGTTGAGTCACACTACCACACACAGAACAGTTACACTTGTGCTTTATTGTTTCGTAGCTTTTATAGTTGAAGGGGACTTAATTGATCAATTGTGTTAATGGAAATTCCTTGTCATTCTTTATGTTTATTTTATGCAGTCAGATTGCGTGCTAATACTAGTTAGGGCCAACCGGTTACGAGACTTCGTAACCGGTCACACAGCTACTAAAATTTTTGCATTTATTCATTAATATTTTTAATTAAGCCCCCATGCACTGTTCGCAAACGATTTAGATCCTCTTGCAGATAAATAGGTTCGCAGATTTTAGTAGCCCTGTCCGCCAATGTGTTAATGACACCTCTCTTCTGCCTGGGATGATGGTTCAAATCCTTATGGAGGTAATGATCGGTATGTGTATTTTTACTATATATCTTACGACCTAAAGTCACATCTGCCCGTTTAATTACTGAAACATCCAAAAAAATTAAGCTGTCCATTACTCTCAGTGTCCGCCGTAAATTCTATCTTTGGAATAATACTATTTAAATGCACCAAAAAACCATTCAGTTCCTCTTAACCGTGATTGCATATGATAAAAGTGTCATCCACATACCGATACCACTTCAAAGGGCTTTTATTGGCTGACTGCAGCGGCTGCAGTTCAAAAAAGTCCGTAAAAAGATTAGCAACAGTTGGAATTAGAGGGCTCTCCATTGCCACTCCTTCAATTTGTTCATAGAACTTATTATTATACTGAAATAAGTTGTGGATAGGCAGTGTAGACACAAAGCTAGTGTATCGGCGGGAAAAATATCAGCTTAGTGAACAAGGATACCACGTCATAACTGACGAGGATTTCACTTAGGCTGAAAGTAATTTCCTTCATTTTTTCCCCATAAAGTGCATAGAATTCTTAATATGATGATAAAGTTTTCCGATATACAGTTGCAACAAGGAGGCAAGATGTCTAGCCAACTCTTGAGTGAGATCCAATAGCACTCCGTATCGTTCTCAGTGAGGCATTAGGCTTATGAACCATAGGTAACCCATATAAACTAGGAGACATTTTTATCCTCTGTAGGAATGGAAGACTTTTTTTATTAAAGTATTATTTAAGTTGTATTAATCCAAAGATACAATTAACCATGGAGACGGAGAGTAATGGACAGCCTAATTTTTTGGATTTTCAGTAATTAAACGGGCAGATGGGACGAGTACATAGGTAAGATGCACATACCGATCGTTACCACCATAAGGATTCGAACCATCAACCCAGGCAGAAGAGAGGTGTCATTAAGACATTGGTAGATAGGGCTATTCAAATCTGCGAGCCTCTTTATTTGCAAGAGGATTTAAATCGTTTGCGAACAGCTTTTAAGAGAAATGGATACGATCATGATAGGATACTTCGAGCACTCCATCCCAGAACTAAAGTGTCCGAAAACATGCAACAAGAACAACCGTCGTCTGGGAAAGTTTTTCTTCCATTTATCCACAATATTACTGACAGTATCGGGAAAGTTTAGGCGAAGTTTCGAGTTGAAATAGTTTTTAGACCCATGAAGAAGATTAGCGAATATTTGAGATCGGCGAAAGATGCACGACACGCTTGGGCAACCCCTGGAATGTATAAATTTCCGTGCAATTGTGGGAAGGTTTATTTCAGAACAACGAAAAGAAGTGTTAATACCAGTCAAACCGAACACAGAAAGAACTGCCGTCCGGGGCACATCCACAAATCGTCTGTAGCGGAACATGTTTCTGAAGACGTTGATCATGAAATAAAATTTAGTGAAACGAGTGTGATAGCTGAGACATCGCGTTATTATGCACGTATGTACAGATAAGCCATAGAATTTATAAACAACACAGTAGTTTCAACAGGAATTAAGAAGGCTTGAAGTTAACTAAGATGTGGCGGTCGAGTTTGTGCTAACGATGTAATGATGATAATGTTTGGTTTCTGGGGCGATCAACTGCACGGTCATCAGCGCCCGTACGAAGTCCCAATGTTTATAGAGTCCCATTTTTTTGCACAGTCCAATCTAGGCACTGTCAGTAATGGTGATGATGATGATGAAATCATGAGGACAACACAAACACCCAGTCCGCGGGCAGAGAAAATCCCCAACCTGGCCAGTACTCGAACTACCAACGATGTGACAACCGATTACCTTTTATCGAGAGTAATGACATTAGTCAGAGATAGCTTCACTGACGGCAGCACGTGTCGAGTGGTGGCGTCCTCTATGCGCTCTATATAAACGGGACCCCCACGGCCCAGCAGCCAGTCGTTGGCTCACCTCCGAAGATGTCCGCAGTTTGCATCGAAACGTCAAAAGGAAGAATTTATAGCGTTCGACCGTGGCCTCTTGGCCAGGAAGTTTTAATTAAAGATCCCGTTCTTCCCAGTCATGGAAAGAGCGTATCATACACGTACCGGAACCAAATATTAGGTTTCTTGTTCGCAGTTTTCAATGTTGGCTAGCTCTTCGCTTTTCTCAGCTCTGGTGATACCCTGTGTTTCACTGTTCGCTTTGCTCTTTGCCTTGGAATCAGACTCCTATGTGGTGACCAGGTGACTGCGGTCGTTATCTGTGTGACCTAATACAGCTGCAATATTTCTGCGCCTCTTTCCGTTGTGTTTTTGAATGGGTGTGAGGAGTAGCGGAACCCAGTGGGGGCGAGAGGGTTACGTCTCATGCGATTCCCAGTTCTTCACAGAGATACAGTCTGCCATTTCGTTCTTTTAAATATGTGGCGTCTATTCTTTCGGACACTGGCGAGGACGACCAAGTGATTAGCGCGGATGTAAACCACGCTCGAGGTCTTACGGGAATCGGCGAAATGCCACGGGCAGTAAGGATAATGGGGAGGGGGCACTACATCGGTCGTGTGTGAGTAAGTTGAGAATATAGATCTGGCGGGAGGCGTGTTAGGGTAGTCCGCGTGGTTATGATGTCTATTGTGCCTAGATGGCGCAGTGGTCAGTTCATCTGCCTAGTAAGCTGGAGGCCCGGGTTCGAATCCCAGTCTGGCACAAATTGTCAACTCTCCGCATTGATACAAATCAGTGGTCACTGGCAGCTAATGTCATTAATTTGTTTTTGTCTCGATTACTCCGTCCTTAATCATTCAGACCTGTTTATCCAGTCTGGAGGCTTCTGCACCACATAACCACTGTGTCATCCGAAGCTTTTATCTGCTTAACTGCTGCTATGGTTCACTACGTGCTCGGTAATCTGACACTTGTGGTTATCTGCTAAACAGCTGGCATTTGCCAACCGGCAAGTACAGTTGTATTGTTTAAAACCGACGAGCATTGCATAGAAAATAAATCACAGACAAAATTTAGCACTATCAACTGTACAGAACAGGCATTGGCTCATACGATTCTTGCGAGCCTTCTACAGAAAATTAATCAACTATTCAGCATAGGATCTGTCCCTCTCGCAGGTAAGGTATCGAGCACAAAAATCGTGGTTTGTGACACTAGCTTGTTACTAATTTGAAGAACAGAGCTTAACGCACTTTGTGAATAATTTTTATGGTCGGAGGATTAAGGAAGTTTTCCCAAGACCAAGAGAGCTATTGGAGAATGGGAATTGTGGACAACTGAACACCCGACATAAGTTCACCCCGGGATGGCTGCGAGTGATCGAGAGAAAGAAGCGGCATCCGGCGTTGCGGCAGCGCCGGCGGCGTTGGATTACCAATAACCTCGCGGCGTTGATGGTAACAGTTGATGTCCTCTAGCGCGTAGCTTACTGCAGCTACGAATACTTAATTTCATCAGTTCGCCTGAGCCATGCATTGCTCGTGTTCATGCCATTTATTGCCATCTTCTATTACGGCACTGCCGCCTCGTTTTCTTATTCCATTTGCTGGCGTCACTAACTTCCTGCCTTACTTGTTCGTGGGCAGCAGCAGCAGCGCTTATCGATAAATGCACTGTCGTACCATCTCTGGAGCGACCGATAGGATTTTCGGGTCGTCGTGTGTCTGACAGTCAGTCGGACCAGCAGGTCAGTTGGAGGCGGACCAGCAGTGCAGTAGGGGACGGAGAGCCGGTGAGGCGCCGACAGCCGGTGTTCGACGAACGATGGTGACACATATGAACTGTCCGACGGAAGGAGATTGGAGCGGGACGAGCGTTGGTTGGTCGTTCCGTTGGTTGTCTCATCGACCGACGTATATTTGGTCCTTTCACCGTTTCCGGACCTGGGCAGTTGGTCGGTTGGCGTGGAGCAGCGAGGATATCTCCGCACGTTGTTTGCCCCAGCCCGCTGGCGGTGTCCACGCGCGGTCGGAGTGTGTGGTGCTGTTCCCGTTGTTACGAGGTCCGTGGCTCACCGATCCTGGACACGAAAGTTGAGTTTTGACTTAATCTAAGAGTAAGTCACGACTGTCCACATTGTGTCGTCTAGATTTCGTTGTTGGCTGTTGGGACATTCCCGTGAGCAACAACTTGTGTTTTCAAGTTGGCAAATTTTAGCCACCTTACGGTGGGGTTTAACTGTACTTAGTAATTTTGAATTGAAGTGTTCCAGCGGAATCTTGTGCTTTGAGGCCGTTAACGTTACGGTTACCTGCCCTGGCCGTTGACGTAAATTCAGGCAGTGTAGTTTCCTCATCGTGTTATTGCTGTTCGGCACGGTGTGTAGTTTGACAGCTCAATGTATAATTGGTTGTGAGAGCCAATACCTTCTACGCAGTTCCATTGAACTCCCTGTTGTGTGCTGGTCGGGTGAAGCAGAGGTTAGCTTGTTGGTGGGTCCTTTGACTGTCTGTCGGTTGGGTTGTCGGATCGACTATAGTTGGGCCGACTGCCTGTCTCACCTAAGCGAGGGAGTGTTTGAATTCCAGGGCGACCCTCGGAAACTGAGAGCCGTTGCGTGTGCTGCCTTTTCTTATTTGTTCTTGTTGTTTGTATTTGTATGGCCTTTAACCGATGTTTAAATTAAGGTTGTTTTGCCCTGAAGGTTGTTTTAAGTAAGGCCTTTGGCCTTTTTTAAAAATTTAATTTTGTTAATTCTTTAGTGATGGGCCTCCAGCCGAATTTGAATTAAAGTTGTTTGCTCTTAAAGTGTCAGATTATTTGGGCCTTCAGCCTAATTAAAGAACTGATTTAAGATAAGGCCTACTGTCTTTTAAATTTCTGACTTTGGTACGAGTTTTAAGTTAATGGCTTTCAGCCGATTTTTAATTAAAGCTGTCTTGCCCTTAAGGCGTGGGGTTTTAGGGCGTATTCAGCCGGTTATTAAGTTCTAAAAAAATTAATGCTGTGTTTTTTAATTTCCTTGGCTCTTGTAATGTTTGGTCAAATAAATAAAGCTGTATGTTCGAGTGTAACTCCTGTCCTGTCGTGCGGGTTTAGCAGGGCGTCCCATCGCCAACACTTGCTAACGAGGTCTGTTTAGCAGACAGAGGTGGAGTGCTATGCTGAGACTTTGTCTGTCCATCTCTTTTGTCCTATGCAGAATGAGTTGGATGCACTACGATTTGGTGCAGGCGAAACGGAGGCAGCAAAGGAGGATGAGGCGACGTGCCCGGAGTCTTGTCGGCTCGATTTGAGAAAAACATGACACTGTCTAAATATGCACGTTACAAACATTCCCGTGACTGAGGTGCCAACGTCTCTCTCCACCTCACTAAGAGCTTGAAAAAGGCTTTCAATGTGCGGCGGAAGGGAAAGTTTTCCACAAACTGACCGCGTTCAGACTGTCAAGCACGTGGCGAAGGTAAGCTTCTAATGAAGTAACTGCTTTCGAAACTGACACCAGTCGCTTCCTTTTAGCCGCCATATTGGGTGTTTTAATTAGATAATTACCTAATAATGTTACGAAGCTGAACTTTTGAATACAAATACTCCTGTACTTGGTGAAATTATCGACACCTCTTCTTGCTCTTTCCAGCGTAACTGAACATATGAAATCCCCTATGAAGTTTTTAACAAATCTAAACTGATTATTAGATCAGAAATTAAATGATGTACACATCTTTCTTTAAATATTACTGAGTAACTGGTATGATAGTTTACGGGAAACTGTCGGTATTAGAACTGCTACTAATGAACATCCTCTTGAAATGCAGCGGATGAAACACTGCACGTTAGGGATGGGGAAAACCGAAACCTTAAAACAGATACAGGCATTTTAGTCCTGAATAACAGGTATTTTTAACTTTTAATAATAACCGCGTAAATCACCGAAATATGAATTAACCATAAAAGCAGTGCTGAAATTTTTTATTTTTAAATAAATCTTTTGTAAAGAATGAGTAATTTTTATTCGCAAAATTTGCATTGCTTTGAAATATTGCATTAGTATATAACATGGGAAAGGCGAACACAGCTATTTTAATAACAGTGCCAATAGAAACGAGCAACAAATACAAGGCATAAGAATTGTTACGGTACTGCTGAGACAAGAATGCACGTGTTACCATGTGACGTGTCCTATTAAATAGTAACGTGCAAGAGGTGCCCCGTATCGTCTGTGTGGTAGTCTGGCACTGTCGCCGCCGGACCTCAGTTGTGTTAACAGAATGGCACAATCATTAGTCTGGAAGTATTTTACGAAGCACGGCATCAGTGAAGTACAACGTTCTATTTGCTGTAAGAGATTAAAGACGGGAGGTGTCACAACAATCACGTGACATAATATAAGAAGAGAACTTAACACTTCATTCACAGTTGCAATAACAACAGATCTCAGCTATTCTGCTGCCTGTGTCTATATAACACGTCCCCGCTTTTAGCCTTTCAAAACGGATAAATTAACACGAAAAATAGTTCTTCAGCCTCAGTTTCCATCTTTAGCACTTCCAATGCGCGATCCCAAATAGTGGTGTCATCCCTGATAACTACGAGATTTTTGAGCAGCGTTTCAAAAAATTAGAATCAATCGAAGGATACTTGTGATTGTAGTTTGTCTACCACTTATCACTTTTGGAGAAAAGCAGTGAACGATGGACTCACTAAACTTTCTTTTATGTGCCTGTATAATTTAATATTTTGATTCTGTGTACCTTGAAAGTGAGAGTGTCAACATTTTTTAATTTTTGTTCGATTTCTGTGTTTATGACAGGAAATAATGGGAATGAAAGACCGAAAATCCTTTATTCTGGGTGGTGTGAACAGTCCGGTTAAACCGGCGTTGAATAAAAAAAAAAAGAAAAAAAGATGTAACGGAAAACCGGTTATTTCGGCCATAACCGGAGTCCCTATCGCACGATATACCACTTTATTCATTTGGTTACGCCATTTTATTTTGGTTGGTTTTGTTGTGCATTACGGCATGTTGCGGGTAATTTCAAGCGTACTACACATACCTCCTAACAAACGAACAATAAATTACTTAACTACTTGCAGAAACCTTCGCCCTAGCGTTGTGTAAACGTAATTGTCGTACGGCATTGTTGGTTAGGAATTCTCACGAGATAGGCTCACCTGCAGAGCGAGAAGAGTCTTCTTCCTCTGCGCACATTGGCCTCATTCCCTGCAGATATGTTAGAGTTGTGAAGTATTTGTATTTGTGAAGTGTAAGTGAGTGTAATGTATGCGTATCTAGTGTAGTACCAGGCGACTGTAATTAAAATGCAGCTACTCACAGAGGTGCAGCGTGAGCTGTAACTGTCGTATGGCAGCGAGGCTTGGTAGATATTCTAAACGCGTTAATGCGCAACCCATTTAAGCTGGATTTTGGTCACCAGGTGCAAATCTGACGCTGTGAATGCAAGAAAGACGCATGTAGTGAAGTCGAAGTACACTCCGTGCGAATTGGTATGGGTGGAGGTTATACTTAACAGCCGAACTAACTTAGTGATTGGCTCCTTCTACCGACCCCCAGACTCCGATGATATAGTTGCTGAACAGTTCAGAGAAAATTTAAGTCTCGTAACAAATAAATACCCCACTCATACGGTTATAGTTGGTGGGGACTTCAACCTTCCCTCGATATGTTGGCAAAAATACTTGTTCAAAACCGGTGGTAGGCAGAAAACATCTTCCGAGATTGTCCTAAATGCTTTTTCCGAAAATTATTTCGAGCAGTTAGTCCACGAACCCACGCGAATTGTAAATGGTTGCGAAAACACACTTGACCTCTTAGCCACAAACAATCCAGAACTAATAGAGAGCATCATGACTGATGCAGTGATCACGAGGTCGTTGTAGCTAGGCTCAATACCGTTTCTCCGAAATCCACCAGAAACAAACGCAAAATAATTTTATTTAAAAAAGCGGATAAAGTGTCACTAGAAGCTTTCCTAAGAGAGAATCTACATTCCTTCCGAACTGACTATGCAAATGTAGACGAGATGTGGCTCAAATTCAAAGATATAGTAGCAACAGCAATTGAGAGATTCATACCTCATAAATTGGTAAGAGATGGAACTGATCCCCCATGGTACACAAAACAGGTCCGAACGCTGTTGCAGAGGCAACGGAAAAAGTATGTAAAGTTCAGAAGAACGCGAAATCCCGAAGATCGGCTAAAATTTACAGACGCGTAAAATTTGGCGCGGACTTCAATGCGAGATGCCTTTAATAGGTTCCACAACGAAACATTGTCTCGAAATTTGGTAGAAAATCAGAAGAAATTCTGGTCGTATGTAAAGTACACAAGCGGCAAGATGCAGTCAATACCTTCGCTGCGCAGTGACGATGGTACTGTTACCGACGATTGTGCCGCTAAAGCGGAGTTATTGAACGCAGTTTTCCGAAATTCCTTCACCAGGGAAGACTAATGGAATATTCCAGAATTTGAAACACGAACAGCTGCTAGCATGAGTTTCTTAGAAGTAGATACCTTAGGGGTTGCGAAGCAACTCAAATCGCTTGATACGGGCAAGTCTTCAGGTGCAGATTGTATACCGATTAGGTTCCTTTCAGATTACGCTGATACAATAACTCCCTACTTAGCAATCATATACAACCGCTCGCTCACCGATAGATCTGTACCTACAGATTGGAAAATTGCGCAGGTCGCACCAGTGTTTAAGAAGGATAGTAGGAGTAATCCATCGAACTACAGACCTATATCATTGACGTCGGTTTGCAGTAGGGTTTTGGAGCATATACTGTATTCAAACATTATGAATCACCTCGAAGGGAACGATCTATTGATACGTAATCAGCATGGTTTCAGAAAACATCGTTCTTGTGCAACGCAGCTAGCTCTTTATTCGAAGTAATGGCCGCTATCGACAGGGGATCTCAAGTTGATTCCGTATTTCTATATTTCCGGAAAGCTTTTGACACCGTTCCTCACAAGCGACTTCTAATCAAGCTGCGGACCTATGGGGTATCGTCTCAGTTGTTCGACTGGATTCGTGATTTCCTGTCAGGAAGGTCGCAGTTCGTAGTAATAGACGGCAAATCATCTAGTAAAACTGAAGTGATATCAGGTGTTCCCCAGGGAAGCGTCCTGGGACCTCTGCTGTTCCTGATCTATATAAATGACTTGGGTGACAATCTGAGCAGTTCTCTTAGGTTGTTCGCAGATGATGCTGTAATTTACCGTCTAGTAAGGTCATCCGAAGACCAGTATCAGTTGCAAAGCGATTTAGAAAAGATTGCTGTATGGTGTGGCAGGTGGAAGTTGACGCTAAATAACGATAAGTGTGAGGTGATCCACATGAGTTCCAAAAGAAATCCGTTGGAATTCGATTACTCGACAAATAGTACAATTCTCAAGGCTGTCAATTCAACTAAGTACCTGGGTGTAAAAATTACGAACAACTTCAGTTGGAAAGACCACATAGATAATATTGTGGGGAAGTCGAGCCAAAGGTTGCGTTTCATTGGCAGGACACTTAGAAGATGCAACAAGTCCACTAAAAAGACGGCTTACACTACACTCGTTCGTCCTCTGTTAGAATATTGCTACGCGGTGTGGGATCCTTACGAGGTGGGATTGACCGAGGACATCGAAAGGGTGCAAAAAAGGGCAGCTCGTTTTGTATTATCGCGTAATAGGGGAGAGAGTGTGGCAGATATGATACGCGAGTTGGGATGGAAGTCATTAAAACAAAGACGTTTTTCGTCGCGGCGAGATCTATTTACGAAATTTCTGTCACCAACTTTCTCTTCCGAATGCGAAAATATTTTGTTGAGCCCAACCTACATAGGTAGGAATGATAATCAAAATAAAATAAGAGAAATCTGAGCTCGAACAGAAAGGTTTAGGTGTTCGTTTTTCCCGCGTGCTGTTCGGGAGTGGAATGGTAGGGAGATAGTATGATTGTGGTTCGATGAACCCTCTGCCAAGCACTTAAATGTGAATTGCAGAGTAATGATGTAGATGTAGATGTAGATGTAGATGTAGATGTAGAAATGATTCCATGTGTAATGGATTAGGAACGGTATCTGGGCAGAAAAGACGAAACAAGTGAGAGAGGTGTAATGTTGCTTTTATTATTAACTGCCGCTTACAGAATTTGTTCAATACGAGCACCGGAGACGTCGACGAGATTTTGTACGGCGCTACATTTGCACCTGGTGCCTGAAATGGGAACTAATTTTTTTCTTGCATACAATGATTCCGAATTAACACGTTGGCATATTTACCAAGTTTCGCTGCTTTACAATAATTACAGCTCACGCTGGACCTCTGTGAGTGGCTGCACTTGAACTGTAACCATACGGTATTAGAGCTGCGTTGTATGACGATGGTGACGAAAGGAAGGGAGAGGGTGAACCTCGGCGCCGCCACACATTGTACTCCGGTCGATTATCAGAAAGGAGGCCGGCGAGCTTGGGAACGGATCTCCATCAACAAGACTGGCGATCAGAACCTTCATGCCGCCGCCTCTCCTCTCCTACCCTTTCAGTGAAGATTTCATCCATCAACAGCACCCGTTCCTGCTTACCTTCGAGTCGAGAGCCAACGCAAATGCGTGGTTTAGCGATCTTTTCCTTTTTTTGCCTCCCACCTCCCCTAGCTTCTTAGTTTTAGTTTCTGCCGTCGCTATTCATCTCCCCTAGCTTCTTAGCTTTAGTTTGAGTCGTCACTATGGACATCATTTCTCTATTTGTATTGCAGCGCACCGATTGCTTCAGAGTTCGCCTTCTCTGAGTTTTGCTTTCGCAGTTTTCCCACATTATCATGATTGTCTTGTTCTTATGTTCAGCTGTTTATGTTCTATAAGTGCGACTTCTCATAATTCTGAAAGAACCAGCTACCATACCCTTGTTTTTTCCCTTATGTATTTAGTATTGCTGTTTCTCTTGTTTAATGACGTATCCGTTGTCCTCGACATTTCTGCGAACTAAATAAGTTTCTCGCCAGAAAAAATAAAAAATACAAAAGAACTAAATATACACTTCTGCTTCTTGTCTCGGTAGTCTATGAAAGGGCTTTTAGAGAGGGTGAAAGTCAAGTGCCCACTAAAACTGAACTCATTCCATTTGAATATGATTAAAATAAATCAAGACGTCTTCTCAAAAAAATGGTTCAAATGGCTTTGAGCATTATGGGACTCAACTGCTGAGGTCATTAGTCCCCTAGAACTTAGAACTAGTTAAACCTAACTAACCTAAGGACATCACACACATCCATGCCCGAGGCAGGATTCGAACCTGCGACCGTAGCGGTCTTGCGGTTCCAGACTGCAGCGCCTTTAACCGCACGGCCACTTCGGCCGGCGACGTCTTCTCAGCCACTTCTACCTCCCCTTCAGCCAATCCTTACGCTCGCCGATATCCTGTCTTCGCGGCCTGGCTTCACTGCCTGTTCTTCTCTCCAACCGTAAAGTAATACGCTAAATTCTTCAACCTTGAAATTGAAAGAAATACATAAAGAACCCTTCTTTTCTTAATAACAACTCAATATTACTTCAGACAAAATGAATCAAACACTTCTTGGAAAAGTTTTTTTTCTTTTTTTTTCTTCCACAGCTTTTCTGAGGCACCGTAACTTGTCAGCTCGGCTACGGAGGCGGTGTGCCTTGGCTTTCTAATATAAATGTCTTCAATTCAACGCTCTTTAACAGTTTAACTGTGATTATACATTCAGAAGGGCTTATCAGGTGCATCACATGGTACAGTGCTCGTTCCCCAATGGTGATGCTGTTTTCCAAGACGACATGGTCCCGGTTCACACAGCTCGCGTTATCCAAGACTTGTTTTGCGAGCATGAGGATGAACTGTCGTGTCTCCCTTGGCCACGGAAGTCACCATACCTCCATATTATTTAGCTTTTATGGTCTAGTTTGGAGAGAAGGGTACGTGAACACTACCAATCTCCATCACGGTTAGCAATATTTTGCTGGAAAAATGGCATAAGGCTAGCTTTAAAACCATATAGGATCTGTATTTATCCATTCCGAGACGACGAGAAACTGTTTTGAAAGGCCTACGCTTTCCCTACACCATGTTGTGTTTTTAGTGTTTCCATGTCTTTGTCCTTCCTCTGTAGACATACAATGATGGCAACAGGATTGTTATGAAATATTCCTGGAATAAAGTTCTCTAAATTTAGCGAACAGGATTTTATCAAAAAACAGTGTCTCCTATCTTCACAAGCTTTCAACTTTTTGGGGGGAGCTGTGCTTGTGAAGCACAGAGGGTGACCAACTAATTGTCCTCCAACACCATGCGTAAAATTCAAAAAATTCTTCTCAGTGTTTATGAGACGTTGGACGCACACTCAAGGATACTTCAACTCAGTAAAGACAAGGCAGTAATTACCAGTCAAACACAAACTCTCCCCCCTGTGGGTCCGGGGTAAGAATAGGCCCGAGGTATTCCTGCCTGTCGTACGAGGCGACTAAAAGGAGTTTCAACCGTTTCGGCCTTCCATTTGATGGTCCCCCTTGGGGTTTGACCTCCATTTTTCAAAATTCTACAGAAGTACGAGCCTTTTGGGGAAGGACACCTTACATGGTGTACCACTGGTCCTAAGTGCACTAAGACCTTGGCACTCAGCATTGCACTGGCGTTGTAACCATACCCACTATTCCTCAAATTGGGCCTCAATGCGTGATGGGTTGTCCAAGTTATGCCCATCGTGCATCTCCAGCTGCACCAGCGATCATGATGGACTTTCCATGGCACTAGAAATCCAGCACGGTAGCCAGCCCGTTGTGGTGGGGTCGTCATGTACCCTCTAGGTTGTAGCCCCCTGACAACACAGGGATCGTACTGCCGATACCTGAGCTGCACCCTCCCCACGTCGGCCAAGGAGTAGATGCCCGTCTCCTTGGGGCATCAGGACTCCCGGCAATGGTCATCCTGCCAGGTGGACTCTGCTGCGGCTGGGTGGCGCCCGTGGGGAGAGCCCTTGGTCGGAGTGGGTGGTATCGGGGCGGACGTTTCGCAGATGAAACGTCAACATGTATCAGGTCGCTCTGCGGCCGAGTCTTTCAAAAGAAAAGGTACCGTTTCTAGTTCTGGTTCTCCTGCCCTTTCCCCCTTGGCCACTCCATGGGAGGAGGGACAGGCCCGCCAGCTTGGGGCGAAGTACTTCCCCCGCTATTTGGTCTGTTCTCGAACCGATGGGGGGACGTTCGCCACCTCCAAGCCCATGTTCTTTGTTCAGCACATTGAGGACGTCTTCGGGGAAATCGAGGCTCTCAGCAAGATGCGTTCAGGGTCCGTTCTTCTCAAGACCACCTCCGCCACACAGTCGGCGGCGCTCTAGGCGTGCGACCGCCTAGGGGACATCCCAGTCTCCATTGTCCCACATCTGGCACTAAATAGGACGCAGGGGGTTATTTTTCATCGTGACCTCCTGCTAAAATCTGATGAGGAGCTCAGGGCCAACCTGGAGCGCCAAGGCGTGCATTTCGTCCGGCGAGTCCAGCGCGGCCCCAAAGACCGTCGCATCGACACCGGGGCCTTTATCCTCGCCTTCGAGGGGAACGTTCTCCTGGAGAAGGTAAAGGTGATGTGCTACCGGTGTGACGTGCGCCCTTACGTCCCGCCTCCTATGCGCTGTTTTAGGTGTTTGCGCTTTGGGCACATGTCATCGCGGTGTGAGGCTGAGCCCCTTTGTGGCGATTGTGGACGTCCTCTTCGTGAGGAACATACATGCACCCCACCACCTCGGTGTGTTAATTGTCCTGGCGTCCACTCGCCTAGATTCTCAGACTGCCCCGCATATCAGAAGGAGAAGAAGATACAAGAAATCAAAACTTTGGATCGGCTCTCTTATTCTGAGGCCCGGAAGAAGTACGACCGCCTCCATCCCGTGTCATTGACCACTTCGTTCGCCTCAGTTGTGTCCACTCCTTCTGCGGTATCCTCACCCCTATCCTGTCCCCCCTCCACCTCCTCCGCCCATCAGGGGGCTCTGCCTCCGCCTCCCAAATCCCTCCCTTCCAAATCCTCCTCCCCCGTGGCCCCCACCCCCTCTGCCCCAGGGGCCACCCTTCCTCCTCCTTCCCCCCCACGCCACCTGAGAAGCGATCCTCTTCTCAGGCGTCCATCGGGGCAACGTTCCGGACCCCAGCTTCCGAGGTCTGCCGTTCCAAAACGGACCCCGCGCGTGAGGACCTTCTTCGGGTCCAGCCCACCATCCCTGTGCCTCCTCGGCCTTCCAAGAAGGCCTCCAAGAAGAAGTCTCTATCCCCCTCTCCACCCCGGCGCGTTTCGTCTGACGCTCCATCCGTGAGTTGCTGCTCCCGGCCGTCCTCAGTTTCGCCGGGACGCTCTGCTGCCAGGCGCTCCGCCGGCCTTTCGTCGGCAAATGATGCGGCCCCTCCTACACAACCAGGGACAGCGGCCGCGGCTGGCGACGAGTCGATGGAACCGGATCCGCCTCTCGTCGGTTGTAGCGTTGTTCCCTCGCAACCTGGCCCTCCGCGGCCGTCGAGGTGACCAGCTCTTCCCCCGTCTCGTTCCCCCAACCTTTTGACTAGCGATGGCGTTGTTTCATTTGAACATAAGAGGTATTCGATCTAATCGGGAGGAATTACAACTGCTCCTCCGCCTGCACTGTCCGCTCGTCCTTGGTCTCCAGGAAACCAAGTTGTGCCCAACTGACCGTATTGCTTTTACCCACTATACCTCGGAGCGGTATGACCTCACCCCTGTGGACGGTATCCCAGCTCATGGTGGGACGATGTTTATTACCATCCCATCCCATTGACCACCCCACTCCAAGCAATAGCTGTCCGCATTACTCTTTCTGCTTTTACTTTTTCAGTTTGTACCATCTACACTCCACCGTCATCTGCTGTTAGTCGGGCTGACATGATGCATCTGATCGTTCAGCTTTCCCCGCCGTTCTTATTGTTTGGCGACTTCAATGCTCATCATCCCCTTTGGGGCTCTCCTGCATCCTGTCCAAGAGGCTCACTTGGCGGATGTCTTCAACCATCTCAATCTTGTCTGCCTCAATACCGGCGCCCCGACTTTCCTCTCGGACTCTACTCATACCTACTCCCACTTGGACCTCTCGATCTGTTCTACCACTCTTGCCCGTCGGTTCGAGTGGTATGTCCTTTCTGTCACCTATTCGAGCGACCACTTCCCCTGTGTCGTTCGTCTCCTGCACCACACCCCATCCCCACGTCCTTCGAGCTGGAACATACTGAAAGCTGACTGGGGACTTTACTCCTCCCTGGCAACCTTTCCGGACCACGATTTTCCCAGTTGTGACAGTCAGGTCGAATACCTCATGGCTGTTATCATCAATGCTGCCGAACGTTCCATTCCTCGTACTACTTCTTCTTCACGTCGCGTTTCCGTCCCCTGGTGGAACGAGGCTTGTAGGGACGCTATCCGTGCTCGACGACGTGCTTTACGCACCTTTCGCCGCCATCCTACGTTGGCGAATTCTATTGAATACAAACGACTCCGAGCGCAAAGTCGTAGAGTCATCAAAGACAGCAAAAAAGCTTGTTGGGCCTCTTTCACCAGCTCCTTTAACAGTTTTACTCCCTCTTCCGTCGTTTGGGGTAGCCTGCGCCGGCTGTCGGGCATTAAGGCCCACTCCTCAGTACCTGGCCTGACCTCAGGTAATGAGGTCCTTGTTGATCCTGTGGCTGTCTCCAACGCCTTTGGCCGCTTTTTCGCGGAGGTTTCAAGCTCCGCCCATTACCATCCTGCCTTCCTTCCCAGGAAAGAGGCAGAAGAGGCTCGGCGACCTTCCTTCCACTCGCTGAATCTGGAAACTTATAATGCCCCCTTTACTATGCGGGAACTCGAACGTGCGCTTGCACTGTCCTGGTCCTCTGCTCCGGGGCCAGATGCCATTCACGTTCAGATGCTGGCACACCTTTCTCTGGCGGGCAAAAGCTTCCTTCTTCGTACCCACAATCGCGTCTGGACCGAAGGTAAAGTCCCCATGCGTTGGCGTGACGCCGTTGTTGTTCCTATACCCAAACCCGGGAAGGATAGACACCTTCCTTCTAGTTACCGCCCCATTTCTCTTACAAGCTGTGTCTGTAAGGTGATGGAGCGCATGGTTAATGCTCGGTTAGTCTGGATTCTTGAATCTCGACGACTACTTACTAATGTCCAATGCGGCTTTCGTTGCCGCCGCTCCACTGTTGACCACCTTGTGACCTTGTCGACATTCATCATGAACAACTTTTTGCGAAGGCGCCAAACGGTAGCCGTGTTCTTCGACTTGGAGAAGGCTTATGATACCTGTTGGAGAGGAGGTATCCTCCGCACTATGCACAGGTGGGGCCTACGCGGTCGCCTGCCCCTTTTTATTGATTCCTTTTTAACGGAACGAAAGTTTAGGGTACGTGTGGGTTCCGTATTGTCCGACGTCTTCCTCCAGGAGAACAGAGTGCCTCAGGGCTCCGTCTTGAGTGTAGCCCTTTTTGCCATCGCGGTCAATCCAATTATGGATTGCATTCCACCTAATGTCTCAGGCTCTCTCTTTGTCGATGACTTCGCGATCTACTGCAGTGCCCAGAGAACATGCCTCCTGGAGCGCTGCCTTCAGCGTTGTCTAGACAGCCTCTACTCTTGGAGCGTGGCAAATGGCTTCTGGTTCTCTGAAGAGAAGACGGTTTGTATCAACTTTTGGCGATATAAAGCGTTCCTTCCGCCATCTTTACATCTCGGTCCCGTTGTTCTCCCATTCGTGGACACAACTAAGTTTCTAGGGCTGACGTTGGACAGGAAACTGTGTTGGTCTCCACATGTCTCTTATTTGGCGGCCCGTTGTACACGTTCCCTTAATGTCCTCAGAGTTCTTAGCGGTTCATCTTGGGGAGCGGATCGCACTGTCCTGCTTCGCTTGTATCGGTCCATAGTCCGATCGAAGCTGGATTATGGGAGCTTCGTCTACTCGTCCGCTCGGCCATCCCTCTTACGTCGGCTCAACTCCATCCACCATCGGGGGATACGTCTTGCGACCGGAGCCTTCTACACTAGTCCTGTCGAGAGTCTTTATGCTGAAGCTGCCGAGTTACCATTGACCTACCGGCGCGACGTACTGCTGTGTCGGTATGCCTGCCGGCTGTTGTCTATGCCCGACCACCCCTCTTACGAGTCCTTCTTCGCCGATTCTCTCGACCGTCAGTACGGGTTGTATGTGTCTGCCCTGCTGCCCCCCGGAGTCCGCTTCCGTCGCCTGCTTCGACAATTGGATTTTGCCCTCCCTACCACCTTCAGAGAGGGTGAGAGCCCGACACCACCTTGGCTCCAGGCTCCGGTTCCTATTTATCTCGACCTCAGCTCACTCCCGAAGGAGGGTACTCCGGCTGCAGTGTATTGCTCACGGTTTGTCGAACTTCGTGCTCGACTTGCCGGTCACACCTTTATTTACACCGATGGCTCCAAAACTGACGACGGTGTCGGCTGTGCCTTTGTCGTCGGGGCCGCCACCTTTAAATACCGGCTCCTCGACCAATGTTCCAGCTTTACGGCCGAGCTTTTTGCTCTCCATCAGGCCATTCAGTATGCCCGCCGCCACCGCCATTCATCGTATGTACTCTGCTCTGACTCACTCAGTGCTCTTCAGAGCCTTGGAGCTCCCAATCCGGTCCATCCCTTGATTCAATGGATACAGCAGTCCCTCCATTCTTTTGCTGATACTGGTGGTTCTGTCAGCTTTCTGTGGGTTCCCGGACATGTAGGAGTGCCTGGGAATGAGGCTGTGGATGCTGCAGCCAAGGCTGCAGTCGTCCTGCCTCGGCCAGCCTCCCATTGTGTCCCGTCATCTGACGTTCGTGGGGATGTATGTAAGAGGCTTGTGTCGTTGTGGTGGGATGCTTGGTCATCCCTCCAAGGAAACAAGCTCCGGGCAGTAAAACCGCTCCCAACTGCTTGGACAACATCCTCCCAACCATCTCGGCGCGAGGAGGTCCTTCTGACCAGGTTGCGGATTGGGCATTGCCGGTTTAGCCACCGCTACCTGCTCTCCGGTGACCCAGCCCCGCAGTGCCCTTGTGGTCAGGCATTAACAGTGCGCCATGTTTTATTGTCGTGTCCCCATTTTAGTCAATTTCGTGTTATCCTGTCCCTGCCATCTACTTTACCGGATGTTTTAGCTGATGACGCTCGAGCAGCTGCTCGTATTCTGCGTTTTATAACTTTAACTGGCTTGTCCAAAGACATTTAACCTTTTTACTTATTTTATCTGCATCTTTGTCAGGTCCTTCTGATGTCCCTCCATCCCCTTGAGTTTTAGCAGATTCCATGTGCTCTAACACCAGTGGCTGGGCGCTAATGACCTCAGCAGTTGAGCGCCCTTAAACCCTACCCAAAAAAAAAAAAAATACAAACTCTGGCTTGCAACTTATAACAGATTTTATTTAACAATATCCCAGAATAATATACATAATTGCCCCAGAATTTGAAACATTACTAAACAAAATGTCAACGGGTGCCAATTATCAGACACTCAGCTTAAATTCGCCGCAAATTGGAGTCTACTGACAAACACAGCGATCGCGCTA
This sequence comes from Schistocerca piceifrons, assembly GCF_021461385.2. Lineage (NCBI taxonomy): Eukaryota > Metazoa > Arthropoda > Insecta > Orthoptera > Acrididae > Schistocerca > Schistocerca piceifrons. Next base: position 401,272,185 of record NC_060144.1, on the reverse strand, counting down.
TCGGTTACAATTCAAACTGGCCGTCGCCATGGTGTCATCTTCAGTTAAACGACCAGCTATAATGGACGACGCGCACCGCTGATTATACCACGGAAACGACAACATAAAACCACACAGCAACTGGAAAGTATCCAGAGTAGCAAACATTAGAAAAATATGAAAACAGGAATACGGCTACAAAGGAGTCACAAGCCATTCACATTCAGCACTTCCTACTAACATGAAATAGTGATGTATACAAATTACTCCCACACAATTTTTCTATCGCACTCTTACACATGGGACAGAACTAGGTTACGTTCACTTCCACTCGATGCCACGGTTCTGCAGTATACTGTACACAACAGCACTTCAGAAAACATCGGCTATATTGTGACAAGGCTGTCGCTATTCGCTTTGTAAATTAATAATTAAAATGTTCACCATATAATCACGTTGCAAATAGCGAAGTTTATAATGATGCTACCGGTTCTGTCCTTTATTTAAAACTTCATCACTGACGGACCAGAAATTCTGTCACGTCGTTTAACAGCACAGACGAGGCGGTCGCCCTCTCACTGGACGCAGTGCACACTCATCGACGGCACGCACGCCTCCGTCCGCAGCCCCAGTGCCCACGTGACACAAAGAGGCAGAGCATGCGCAAGAGCGACAGCCGACAACCGCACTGCAGACAGGAACACCAACAAACCGACCAAAACCAGCCTCTCCCTAAAGCGTCGTGCGCTTAAGTAAGCGAAAAGCGATCAAAGAGGTCTTACATGAATACAGAGAGAAGCGACTGGCGCCAACGGCGCCACGTATCAGTTAATGTTGTGAAGTTTGCGACACTAGTGATAATGATTCGTCCTACAATTCGGATATTTAAACTCAGAGGTTGTCTTGCAGCTACTCGAGAAGAGTAAGGTTATGTGCTAGAGTCTCTTCTTTTGTGTCACTGTGTCTTAATACACGCACATTGCACTGTAAGAGGATATACACTACTGGCTATTAAAATTGCTACACCACGAAGATGAAGCGCTACAGACGCGAAGTTTAACCGATAGGAAGAAGATGCTCTGATACGCAAATGATTAGCTTTTCAGAGCATTCACACAAGGTTGGCGCCGGTGGCGACACCTACAACGTGCTGACATGAGGAAAGTTTCCAACCGATTTCTCATACACAAACAGCAGTTGACCGGCGTTGCCTAGTGAAACGTTGCTGTGATGCTTCGTGTAAGGAGGAGAAATGCGTACCATTAAGGTTGCGACTTTGATAAAGGTCGGATTGTAGCCTATCGCGATTTTGGTTTATCGTATCGCGACATTGCTGCTCGCGTTGGTCGAGATTCAATGACAGTTGACAGAATATGGAATCGGTGGGGTTCAGGAGGGTAATACGGAACGCCGTGCTGGATCCCAACGGCCTCGTATCACTAGCAGTCGAGATGACAGGCATCTTATACGCATGGCTGTAACGGATCGTGCAGCCACGTCTCGATCCCTGAGTCAACAGATCGGGACGTTTGCAAGACAACAACCATCTGCATGAACAGTTCGATGACGTTTCCAGCAGCATGGACTATCAGCTCAGAGACCATGGCTGCGGTTATCCTTGATGCTGCATCACAGACAGGAGCGCCTGCGATGGTGTACTCAACGACGAACCTGGGTGCACGAATGGTAAAACGTAATGTTTTCGGATGAATCCAGGTTCTGTTTACAGCATCATGATTGTCGCATCCGTGTTTGGTGACATCGCAGTGAACGCACATTGGAAGCGTGTGATACTGGCGTATCACCCGGCGTGATGGTATGGGGTGCCATTGGTTACACGTTTCGGTCCATTGACGGCACTTTGAACAGTGGACGTTACATTTACGATGTGTTACGACTCGTAGCTGTACCCTTCATTCGATTCCTGCGAAACCCTACATTTCAGCAGGATAATGCACGACCGCATGTTGCAGGTCCTGTACGGGCCTTTCTGGTTACAGAAAATGTTCGACTGCTGCCCTGGCCAGTACATTCTCCAGATCTCTCACCAATTGAAAACGTCTGGTCAATGGTGGCCGAGCAACTGGCTCGTCACAATACGCCAGTCACTACTCTTGATGAACTGCGGTATGGTATTGAAGCTGCATGGGCAGCTGTACCTGTACACAAGCTCTGTTTGACTCAATGCCCAGGCGTATCAAGGCCGTTATTACGGCCAGAGGTGGTTGTTATGTGTACTGATTTCTCAGAATCTATGCCCGCAATTTGCGTGACAATTAATCACATGTCAGTTCTAGTATAATATATTTGTCCAATGAATACCTGTTTATCATCCTCATTTCTTCTTGGTGTAGCAATTTTAATGGTCAGTAGTTTAGTAATCGGCGTGATTAAGAAACTCTCTTGACATCGATAGGCTGCACTCCACGAGCGCGCCGCCTATACGGCAACGCCGCCTTGTCCCCAAAAGCTCATTAGGGAGTACGGCACTCGACTTTTCTTTTGCTAACCCAGAAGGGTCCCCAGAACGTGCACTTCGCTTTGCGACATTATGGTTGGTTGTCGTCTCCTCTGTGGGGAGCCTGAATATCATGTATAGCGGCTGTACTCTCCCTCGATTTCACGGAGACCTCGCTTTTCTTCAAGTCGTACTGTTTTAATAAATCCTGCTGCTTTCATTTCATCCACTCGACTTTGACGCGGTTTGAGAATCTCATTAAAATTTATTCACGAATACTCTTAATAAAATCAAAAGAAACGTATTTGGCAAGGCCGAAATAGCAGACTATAAGACATTGCAGTCTGGGTCTTCTTCCCTTCAGAATTCTCATTAAGCTTCTGTTTTGCTTAAAGTTGTTCGGGCAATAGTTGATTGAGAAATAAATATGAAATAAAGAACCGCAACGATATATTAGAGAGGTCATCAGCTGACGTACTGGTGGAACATAGTTGTTGTTGATAGTAGCCGTATTCATCATTTTGTACTCAGTAATCGATGTACAAGAGTGCTTCTGTAAGGTCAACTAACAAAGAAAGGGATCCAATTAATTGAAATGACATTTACTGGGTTGGTGCATAAGCTTGCAGCGTTTCTCCATAAATTTTAATAAACACACCATTACACATAACAGAGACTTTAGTCTTCAATAAAATATTCGCCTTCACTATTTACAACAGCCCCTCATTTCGACTCGTGGAAGTGCCTTTCGTCGAGAATGGATGTTTCTCGAAGATTGTTTGATAGAGAGCGGCAAAGGTGAAAATATGAGGCCTTAAGATCAGATGCATAAGGTGGGCGCGAAATGACTTCCCATCCCAAGTCCTGTATAGTGTTCTTTTTTTCCAGTCTAGCTGAATGCAGGCGAGCTCTGTTGTGGAGTAGCGTCACTTCACTCAGCCTTCCTGGTCGTTGTTCTTGGATTGCGTCACTTCACTCAGCCTTCCTGGTCGTTGTTCTTGGATTGCGTGTGCAAGACGTCTCACATGTTGACAATAAGTCAGCAGCGATGTTTACACCGCGGGAAGCAATTCGTAGAGCACCACACCGTCGCCACCGGCGTCAGCCTTGTGTGAATGCTCTGAAAAGCTAATCATTTGCATATCACAGCACCTTCTTCCTGTCGGTTAAATTTCGCGTCTGTAGCACGTCACTTTCGTGGTGTAGTAATTTTAATGGCCAGTAGTGTATTTTAATTGTTCCGTAATTTATAATGCAGCGTGGTATTGGTTTTAAATGCGGCTTGGACTTCAAATGGCTTAAAAATGTTACTTTCTGAAATCGTGAGTTTCCTAAGATCCTGCATGATATTTCCCCTTACAACTCTGTGCTGTTTCTTATGCATTAATGTTTTCGCTATGTCTTCAAGACACCCGTTAGCTTCCGCTAACTATCCCATTCTATTCAGCCCAGTCGCTCTGTCCTGTTTATTCAACAAGACTTTAAAATCAGCTATCCATTAAGCAGCGAAAGGCCTGAAAGTTTTTTGTCATTCAGATGAGAAAAATTATTATGTATCGAAATATCCGTTGCTGTCGGCTTCCTGCACACTTTGAAAGCGTGCCCACTAACTGACTTCGTGATATTCAGATCGACGAACTGCAGGTCATCATATTTTCGTGTTGTACAGAAAATTCGATTTCTTCGGGCAAATCATTACATTTATTTACAATTTTCAGTAACTTCTCTTTCATATTCATCTATCAGATGCAGAGTATCGTGCGCGGAGGACTTTTAATACAAATTTTATCCACCGGATACTGCGCATCGGTGTCGGATCTTTTTTCCAGATTATTAATAAAAACGTTCTCTGTGATTCCAGATAAGCTGAAGCCCATAGGCAGTTCTTCTGATTGCATATAACATTTATTGTTAAAAGAGAAGTAATTACATTTAAGAATGACTCCTAAAAGTTCAATAAATTCAAGATTTCTTATCTCTCGTACTTTAACAAGTGTGTTTTGATCATCTCAGTGGCTTCAGTAAAAGGCACACTCGCAGAAATGGGTTTGATGTCCAATGATATGAACTAGGAAATGTTAGCAACAGACGTACCCCTGATCTCTTTAATCACCGCAGAATTGTTACTGACTGAAAATTGTACTCAAAGATGTAAAACTCCTTTAATATTTTATCAGGCACTTTTGTAGTTTTATATATAAGACCATTCGTATAATTAACAATTGGTCTAATATAGTGATATTCATGGATTTTCAATTGAGACCTAAGCTGTGGAGTCTTCGGTTTCATGATAGAACTTCGTAGCTTTTCCCATTTGGTCGGTAACAATGATCTCCTTGTTAGTAACTACACTAACTCTTCTTGTACCTGTTTCATTGGATCCCCAGCAACTGTAGTGCAGATATACTCCCGTTTGCTAGCAATAACAGTATTATTCCGTTAATCTGCCTCTTTTTATCTAATAATTTTCAAAGTGTGTCCGGGCTATTTCTGGTATTGCGGACTAGCGGCTCCCAAAATGAAAAAGCCGTTTTAACTTTCATTTATGTTGAAGAATATATTGAAAGCATCTAATCAGCAATGCTTTGTAACTGCTAAATACGTATGATAATTGGATGTATGTGATAATCTGGAGTATTGCTGGGAATTGTCATGATGCAAATTTCGGCCCCTCATTGGAATTTAACTCACTCTAACGGTATTTAAACTGGAAATTATAATAAATCATATAGAATATAAGAGACAAATATCTCAAAAAGTTTCTGACCGATTTCCTTCGCATCTTTATACGGTATTCCATTAAACATTAGGACATGGGCTACATATAATTTTTAAAAGTAAATGAACAGATTTATTGCTAAAACTGACTACGAGATAGAAAATGCTGTGTTGTGAAAAATGTGTGGTTTTGTGTCCTTTCTCACAGTCGGTTTTAACTATGATAGCAGGGCATTTAAACTATTACACAAATTGTTTCTCTCATATATGTTGTGATTTTTTCCACTGTGTACAAACTCTAGGGATTTATCGATGAGAAGATACGAAACAAAAAAGGTCTAACGAACTTACGTCTGGAAATGCATGGTTTCCATGCTAGAGAACATTTATTCAATCACATATAGTTACAGAGACTGCGGTCTAATACGCGCTCTATCATGCAGCCACAGTTACAGTATGTATTCAAAATGGTGTCCATGTCCCTCAACACATATTTGTACTGCTCGTAGCATGTTCTGTATCACGTTCACGTCTGAACATCGTCAAAGACAGCATGAATACGCTGCTCCAGTGTCTCCACATCTGGAATGTGCTCTGCCTACACGATGCTTTTGATATGGTCCCATAGCCAGAAATCGCACAGGTTGAGATCCGATGAACGAGCAGACCATGCAACTGGACCCCCTTGTCCGATCCATCGACCAGGAAATACACGATTGAGTGCGTCGAGCGTTAACGGCGAAGTGTGATGGAGCACCATCATGTTGCAGTCACATAGCCCTTCGAATCATCAATGGTATTTCTTCCAGTAGGGGAGGCAAAGTCACCCGCAAGAAACACCGATAGTTCCGGCCTGTTAGGAGACGTGGAAGGAAGAAGACTCCCAAAATAGGTCGCCAGTTATTCCAGACCACACATTCCGGCTGCACCGATGTTGATGATTCGCTGTAGCCGGACCGTGGGGGTTCCGCATACTGTCCCACAGATGATTGTTATGAAAGCTGAAGATACCACTCCGCGTAAACTGTGAACAGTCTTGATGGCACAAATCTCGGAATACTGGTTGCCTAGTGAGGAAACCAGTGACATAATTGCTCCCTGTCGCTAGTAAGCCCTGCACACGCTGTAAATGATGAGGGTAGTAACAGTTGTCGTGGAGAATGTTCCACACGGTCGTGTCTGGCTTACCCTGCATTGACGGGCCAACTGCCTGGTACTGACAGGCGGTCGCCTTCCACAGTGTTACATTTTTCTCCAAGTTTGGTGTCCGAACATTTGGGGTACGTTCTTCATGATTTCCCACTTCCTGAAACGACCCTGTCTCAAACAAACGGTAAAACACACAGGTCTCCTGATACAACCTTGCTATCCGCCGCCCGTTGCCATTTGCCTTTCCGTAAGTAAACACCATTTCGGCAAGCTCTCGATTCCAATATGGAACCATTGTGTACAATGCTGTATCAGATGCACTACAAAGTGAGTCAGCAAGAGAAGTTAATCGGACACAACATTACCAATTACTATGGCAGGAGAGGGCGCTAGGAGGTGACGTATGAGGAACAGTACCACCGTCTAGGGGGAAGACATGCATACTGTAACTGTGGCTGCATGGTACGGCGTGTGTTAGACTGCAATCTCTGTATGAAAGTGTGATTGAATAAATGGTGCCTAGCATGGACACCATGCGTTTTCGTACATACGTTCATTACACATTTTTTATTCCGCATTCTCTCATCGACCAATCCCTAGAGTTTGTACACGGTGGGTAAAATCAACCTTTATATAACTTTATTAAAAAATGGCTCTGAGCACTATGGGACTTAACTGCTGAGGTCGTCAGTCCCCCAGAACTTAGAACTACTTAAACCTAACTAACCTAAGGACTTCACACACATCCATGCCCGAGGCAGGATTCGAACCTGCGACCGTAGCGGTCGCGCGGTTCCCGACTGTAACGCCTAGAGCCGCTCGGCCACCTTTATTAAAAATTGTATACACAACAGTGTGCTGTTTCGTTTTCTCCCTCGCAGCCAGTTTTAAGAGAAAACCTCAGTGTAAGTAAGAATACTAACAGGGAATATGAATCGTCCAAAAATTTATAATGCTACCTGTTTGCAGAGTACAATTATACATTCAGTTTAAGCTGTCGTAGTGAGAAAGAAAACGACACCACACGCTCTCACAGCACAGTACTTGCTTATAATATTCGTCTCGGGTCTTCAGCCGGATCATGAAGTCATCCTGACAGAATAATTCCTCGGTCCACCTATCCGCCGTCTTCACATGGGTATGCTGCTGCACGAACTCGCAGGAACTGAATTCAGACCGCGAACGCGTCTAACTGGCCTGTAGCGTAAGTGGACGTACAGCGCCCCAGTGGTGGAAGCTGGCGAAATCGGTAAATCGCTATCAAAAACTATTCTGATGGCTGAATCGTAGGCCGTTGGTTTTTAAACCTTGTCTGTATGTGCAAGATTGTCAGATGGTCGGATTTCAATGGATTCTCTTGCTCACTAAAGGATGCGATGGGATTCTGCCATTCTGGGAAAGTTTATTTCGGTCAAGATTCGTACCACTCAGGAGCGACGTGTGGAGCACCAGTGCCACACCCGTTTTTTCCAGCCTGAGAAATCTGCAGTGGCAGAGCACTGTCTTATGGAGGGACATAAAATGTTATACGAAGAGGCGCAAATGGTTGCCCACGAATATCGCTATTGGGACTGTGTTGCAAAAGAATCAATTAAATTCGACTATCTGACTATCTTATGAATAAAGAGTTATCCTTTAAGTAAGATTTGGAACCCTGTTTTATCGGACATTAAAAAACAACGGTCTTTGATTCAGCCATCAGAATAGTTTTTGATAGCGATTTATGGATTTAGGCAGCTTCCGCCACTGAGGCGCTGTAAGTTCACTTGCGCTATAGGGCAATTCACACAGCATGTTCTTTCTCACAGACTCTGGTAACAAAAAACCTATACATTGTTGTTTGAAAAATGAATACTCTATGTTGACCCAAATGTTTATTAGAGTATCCTGCAAAATTTTGAAGTAAACTGATCAAGAACTTTTTACATTTTTTTCTAACAATATTTCCTCTTTACATAAATTAAGTTAAAATTCTACTGTTTCTTGTCTGTATCCTCCCCACGTGTCCCAGTATACTCGTGCAGCAAAGTTTTGAAGAAACTCCTGCAGTAAGACAAGAAGGTTGGTGCTGCCACGATCATGGTGACATAAGAATTTCTCTGGAGATAAGACATTATATATCGACGAGGAGAGAAGAAAGTGAAGGAAAAGACGACAGCCAAGATTTAAACTTTGATGTAACTGATTTCTTGGTTGAGAACAGCACGCTCTCATTGCCTGCACACTTTGTAGTCAGAAGAAGTGTAAATGTTACTCCACCAGTACTCTCCACACTGTATTCTTCGAAGTGTGCATTTCAGGAGTTAACGGGGCCTATTGATGAATCTTCTCCCACAAGATTCATCACAATTTTCGCAAATTCTACTGCGTGAACAATTCTTTATTATTTGTCAAAATAGATGGACAGTCGTCTAACAGCGATAAATTTTTTCCCATTAGGATCACATCCATCACAACAATATTTTCTGTGGATTCCTTCCGCTGTCCACATTACATCCTACCGAACCCTACGTTAAATGCATGCGTGCAGGTTCCTGCATCGAGTAATGTTTCATCTTCGACAACCGATCGTGAATTCCTATCTCGCTATGGACACAGCCCACACGATTTTCTATTTATTTCAGCGCAGTGCTACCAGGGTCGATGCAGTAGACATTTATTATGAAACATAAGTAATTTAGAAAGACGTACCTTTGTTATCTCCTAATAATAAGTTCAGAATACTCTTATATCTTGTAACGTACCAGACCAGGAAACATTATTATAAAATTATCGATCCCAAGACTGACGATCAGCCTATACATTGGTCACGTATGGAGCACATAGTTTGCAGATAGCTGCTAAAATATTCAATCTTAATTTTTTTATTATTCCCCAATGACACGTTTCACCTTTATTTAGGTGTCTTCATATTGGCTGATATTTGGTAGCGATGGGTACATGAGATACCGCGCATAAATATCCCTTGTCAATACTTTAAAAACATAGCATTGGCGCAATCGAATGCAAACAAAACAAGATCAGGCCTATAGTATGTCTTCCGTTATTAGTGTAAATACTTACCGTAGGTCTCATCCCATTTGGTTGCACTGGACAGCGCCACATGTTATGATGCCACCATGCCGTATTTTTAAAGCTTTGACAAGGGATATTTACCTGCTGGGATATTTTTATTCGCGGTGTCTCATGTACCCATCGCTATCAAATATCAGCCAATTCGGGGATGTCTAAATAAAGCTGAAACGTGCTAATAGGAAGTGATAATATAATGTTAATACTGCAACAAATGTTCAAATGTGTGTGAATCCCTAAGGGACCAAACTGCTGTGGTCATCGGTCCTAGACTTACACACTACTTAAACTAACTAAACAACACACGCACCTATGCCCGAGGGAGGACTCGGGCAGGAGGGGCCGCACAATCCGTGACATGGCGCCTCTAACCGCGCGGCCACTCCGCGCGGCAACACTGCAACCAACACTAATGTGCAGCCTTGTTTCCACTTTGGTATGAGTTGAAAATTACGTTATGGTCAAGCTGCAAGTTTGTTCTGGAATTCGCTAGCAGTATTTTACTCACTTTGCATATTTGGACACTGATAAGCTTGGCTTGACAGTGTGTGATTCATAGTTGCAGTTAAGCTGTTGAGGTAGTTTCGTATTGTATCTGTAGCAGTTCGGCTGTCTGTACGTTACACAGATGCGACAGGAACGCATTGGTCGCTAAATAAAGCAACGTTCGTTACGGAAAGCTTTTAAGATGATGGTTAAGATCTCTGAATCGAGTCAAAATTATTTTGAAGAAAAGAGTCAGTTTAGGTATTGTGGAAGTAGGTTGTTTAGGTTTTTATGTTGGTAACGCCACGTAGCGTTCTATATGAAAATCACTGGCTGTGCTGTGTGCAGTCTGTGGCTGGTTTGCATTGTTGGGATATTTGCTATTGTAGTGTTGGGCAGTTGGATGTGAACAGTGTGTAGCGCTGGACAGTTGGAGGTGAGCCGACAGCAGTGGTGGATGTGGGGAGAGACATGGCGGAGTTTTGAGAGCGGATGATCTGGGCATGTGTCCATCAGAGACAGTAAATTTGTAAGACTGGATGTCATGAACTGATATATATATATGTCATTATATATATATATATATATATATATATATATATATATATAAAATGACTTTTGAACACTATTAAGGTAAATACATTGTTTGTTCTCTATCAAAATCTTTCATTTGCTAACTATGCCTATCAGTAGTTAGTGTCTCCAATAGTTTTAATCTTTTATTTAGCTGGCAGTATTGGCGCTCGCTGTATTGCAGTAGTTCGAGTAACTAAGATTTTTGTGAGGTAAGTAATTCATGAAAAGTATACGTTATTGTTAGTCAGGGCCATTGTTTTGTAGAGATTATTGGAAGTCAGATTGCGTTGCGCTAAAAATATTGTGTCAGTTAAGTGTTGATCAGAATATGTAAAGAGGGAAATGTCTGAGTACGTTCAGTTCTGCTCAGCTGTTTGAAAATCAAATGACGTAAGAGGTTTATCAGCACAGTAATTCATAAAAGTTTCTAAGGGGACGTTAAAATTGTTACAATTTTGAATAATGCCGCTATCGTTAACAACGCGAAATAAAGTTTTCACTGGCTCAATTATCACAGAATATTGGGGGGGGGGGGGGGGAAGAGAGTCATATTCTTCGTAATATCAGAATGACTGCGAAAGTAAAACTGCGACAGAAAAAATAGTGCGAGTACGAAAGTAACACAATAATGGACAATTCTTGCGATAAACTCAGGTACAGCATGCGATTTGATTTGTCAGCCTGAAACATGTGATCTCTTGTTCTGTCAAGCGATAAGCATGGCTCGGTCTGCTCCAGCTACACTTGATCCATCATTTTGCTGGTCTTCCAATGCATCTCTTATTTTGCCAAAAATTTAGTGCTAATCTTGATTCCTCGCAATAGATCAGATATCAATTTTTACCTATTTTCTTCAACCTTTTCGTTCATTTCGAATATTTTCAAATTTACTCCTAAGATCTATATTTCTTTTATAGTCTAACTTGGTGTATCCTTTTATTTTCGTTGTCCCACAATCTAATTTTGTCTTTTCTTCGTCATAAAATCAGTGAAAAAACAGTCTATATCGTGATGGTACTTTATTAAAATGACCGGTTTCGGCCTATACTTAGGCCATCTGCAGACAGCACCATCAGCTGAAGTTGACGATGCGTACAACAGCCAGTTGACCTCAGTCGCTGAAGCTGTGACTGAGGTCAACTGGCTGTTGTACGCATTGTCAACTTCAGCTGATGGTGCTGTCGGCAGATGGCCTAAGTACAGGCCGAAACAGGTCATTTTAATAAAGTACCATCACGATCTAGACTGTTTTTCCACCGATTTTTATGTAGATTACAAGATCGCTGCATCCTAAAAATGTTACCAAAAATTTTTCTCGTTACCCGAGATTCTCTTCCATACAGCAGTAGGGAACCGACATAACTATAATATTGAGATAAATATCTGTTCTTATGTTATTTTGAACAGGCGTTATTTCGGTACCATTTACGTACATGAACTTATTAATGTTGTCTTCTTGATCTATGTTAGCATGGTTCCTAAAAGTTTAAATCCATCTCATGCTCTATGAAGTTGTTTTCTATCACTAATTTTGTCCTAGTTGGGCGTTTCCCAGAGAAAGCCATGGCTTTTGTTTTTTGAATTTAAATTGACATGTGTATCTGACATAATTTCTGTACCACATAGGCAGCTATCTATAATCTGTCTTCACCGTTCGAGATTAAAATTTGCTCGTCTGCAAATTGCATCATCACTATATAATCTTGTTGGTTGAAATGGTATGCGTAATTCTGTAGTTTCGTTTTCCATTGGCATACATTTTCTTCATTAAAGAGCAATGGGGTAGGGCTGCAACCTTGTCGATCTCCTTAGTTCATATACTCTGTTCTTTTCTTATTATCCTAAAGTACTTGTAGTTGGGTTCTCGTTGTGTGAAGAGTGGCAAAATATTTGTTTATGTAACTAGGTTGGCACCACTCTGGGTCAGTGAGTGGCTGGGCAGAGATGATCTATGGTCCATGGCAAAGCCATGGCGACATAATGAAGGTAGATGGCGCTGTAGACTGACACTGTACGTTGCTTTGAAGTCGGTGCCGCCCTGTTAGATGCCCCCAAACATCAGCAGATTACTGTTGCGGTTGCCTCTTAGTTTCTTTCGTGCGCACGCAACAGCTGTTTTAAATAGTAAATGCTACGGTGGTTTTGGGGAATAACGTATTCAACCGTTTTACTGGTTTTACGTGCGTATTTGATGCAGTAGTACCGCGCATTTCATCTCGTTAATGTAACTTTTTTGTTATATGTTTAGAATAACCAATAAGAGAATTACGTGATGTGAAAAGGCTGCCTTTCGTAAATCAGCATTTTCCTTAACACGGACTGAAGAAACTGGTACATCTTCGCAAAAATATGGAGAACATATTTTACTATGTTTGGTCGGTTTCAAATCATTCCTTCTCACAGGGTTCATCCAGATAGCTTTTCGAGTTGAGTTGGTAAGGAATCTGAAGTCAAGTTACAGAAATAAAACCACTACAGTGCGTGTAAATAGCGCAATCAAAATTCACGTACATAAAAGAAAATATCGCTTAAACGAGTCCCCTTACGAATGAAATGTGATGCCATCACAGAACGAGTAGTGCACCATTAAATAACGCTAGCTGCAATTTTTTATCAAAATACTTCCACGACTCCACACAATCAAAGTGTCAGAAGCCGATGTTTGTGGCAACAGACATGGCGGACGTCGGCTTCAAGTTTGTGACGTCGTGACAGCTCCTCTTGTTATATCTCCACGTGTGAAACAGTGACTGATCGCTCCGACTCATGTCGAGGAAATTAGCTGAGAGCCGAGTTGTCGGCTGTTGACTGCGGCGTGTGTCAGCAGCGGGGGACGGCCCCGTGTCCTGCCGAGCTGAGTACACGTGAGTTGTTTAGAGATGTGAGACGTACCAGTGTTGAGTGTACAAATGTGGCAGAGAATTCTGATATTTTGGACACAATACTTTAATGTGTGACCCACAACTAAGTGTGATTAGCATCTGTCTAGCAAGATTTTCAATCAGGCATTGGAAGTTGCTTGTTTTGCTAATTCTGTCCTCCTAAGCCAGAATGATTCGCCTGCTTTAGTTCAATGGAAACTTTGATAACTTGTTACATTAACTGGCCGTTAGTAATCAGGTTACCTGCTGCAGTGAATCAAGTCTTCGTTCCATGTTAATGTGTGCAATTATTCAGAATTACACTCCTGGAAATTGAAATAAGAACACCGTGAATTCATTGTCCCAGGAAGGGGAAACTTTATTGACACATTCCTGGGGTCAGATACATCACATGATCACACTGACAGAGCCATAGGCACATAGACACAGGCAACAGAGCATGCACAATGTCGGCACTAGTACAGTGTATATCCACCTTCGCAGCAATGCAGGCTGCTATTCTCCCATGGAGACGATCGTAGAGATGCTGGATGTAGTCCTGTGGAACGGCTTGCCATGCCATTTCCACCTGGCGCCTCAGTTGGACCAGCGTTCGTGCTGGACGTGCAGACCGCGTGAGACGACGCTTCATCCAGTCCCAAACATGCTCAATGGGGGACAGATCCGGAGATCTTGCTGGCCAGGGTAGTTGACTTACACCTTCTAGAGCACGTTGGGTGGCACGGGATACATGCGGACGTGCATTGTCCTGTTGGAACAGCAAGTTCCCTTGCCGGTCTAGGAATGGTAGAACGATGGGTTCGATGACGGTTTGGATGTACCGTGCACTATTCAGTGTCCCCTCGACGATCACCAGTGGTGTACGGCCAGTGTAGGAGATCGCTCCCCACACCATGATGCCGGGTGTTGGCCCTGTGTGCCTCGGTCGTATGCAGTCCTGATTGTGGCGCTCACCTGCACGGCGCCAAACACGCATACGACCATCATTGGCACCAAGGCAGAAGCGACTCTCATCGCTGAAGACGACACGTCTCCATTCGTCCCTCCATTCACGCCTGTCGCGACACCACTGGAGGCGGGCTGCACGATGTTGGGGCGTGAGCGGAAGACGGCTTAACGGTGTGCGGGACCGTAGCCCAGCTTCATGGAGACGGTTGCGAATGGTCCTCGCCGATACCCCAGGAGCAACAGTGTCCCTAATTTGCTGGGAAGTGGCGGTGCGGTCCCCTACGGCACTGCGTAGGATCCTACGGTCTTGGCGTGCATCCGTGTGTCGCTGCGGTCCGGTCCCAGGTCGACGGGCACGTGCACGTTCCGCCGACCACTGGCGACAACATCGATGTACTGTGGAGACCTCACGCCCCACGTGTTGAGCAATTCGGCGGTACGTCCACCCGGCCTCCCGCATGCCCACTATACGCCCTCGCTCAGTCCGTCAACTGCACATACGGTTCACGTCCACGCTGTCGCGGCATGCTACCAGTGTTAAAGACTGCGATGGAGCTCCGTATGCCACGGCAAACTGGCTGACACTGACGGCGGCGGTGCACAAATGCTGCGCAGCTAGCGCCATTCGACGGCCGACACCGCGGTTCCTGGTGTGTCCGCTGTGCCGTGCGTGTGATCATTGCTTGTACAGCCCTCTGGCTGTGTCCGGAGCAAGTATGGTGGGTCTGACACACCGGTGTCAATGTGTTCTTTTTTCCATTTCCAGGAGTGTATTTAATGTTTAAATTGATTTACGAATACGTTCCCCGTGGCCAGCGAGTACCGTTTTGGCTTATTGCTTGCTGTTACAAACCTTCCGGAGAGATTTCTGAAATACTTAGCGACACAAGAAAGGAATACGTTAAATTGTTCATGTTAACATGTTCATTATGAAAGATGACAGTTATGTAACACAATCTTAGAAATCAACTTCGGGGAAGATCAGTTTGGATTCATTAGAAATATTGGAACACGTGAGGCAATACTGACCCTACGACATATCTTAGAAAATAGATTAAGAAAAGGCAGACCTACATTTCTAGCATTCGTAGACTTAGAGAAAGCTTTTGACAATGTTGACTGGAATGCTCTCTTTCAAATTCTGAAGGTACACGGGTAATATGCAGGAAGCGAAGGGCTATTTACAATTTGTACAGAATCCAGATGGCAGTTATAAGAGTTGATGGGCATGAAAGGGAAGCAGCGGTTGGGAAGGGAGTTGTTGTTTTTGGAGGAGGAGACCAGACAGCGTAGTCATCGGTCGGGAAGGGAGTGAGACAGGGTTGTAGCCTATCCCCGATGTTATTCAATCTGTATATTGAGCAAGCAGTAAAGGAAACAAAAGAAAAATTCGGAGTAGGTATTAAAATCCATGGAGAAGAAATAAAAACTTTGAGGTTCACCAATGACATTGTGATTCTATCAGAGACAGCAAAGGACTTGGAAGAGCAGTTGAACGGAATGGACAGTGTCTTGAAAGGAGGACATAAGATGAACATCAACAAAAGTAAAACGAGGATAATGGAATGTAGTCGAATTAAGTCGGGTGATGCAGAGGGAATTAGATTAGGAAATGAGACACTTAAAGTAGTAATGGAGTTTTGCTATTTGGGGAGCAAAATAACTGATGATGGCCGAAGTAGAGAGGATATAAAATGTAGACTGACAATGGCAAGGAAAGCTTTTCGAAGAAGAGAATTTTGTTTACATCGAGTATAGATTGAAGTGTCAGGAAGTCGTTTCTGAAAGTATTTGTATGGAGTGTAGCCATGTATGGAAGTGAAACGTGGACGATAAATAGTTTGGACAAGAAGAGAATAGAAGCTTTCGAAATGTGGTGCTACAGAAGAATGCTGAAGCTGAGATGGGTAGATCACATAACTAATGAGGAGGTATTGAATAGAATTGGGGAGAAGAGGAGTTTGTGGCACAACTTGACCAGAAGAAGGGATCGTTTGGTAGAACATATTCTGAGGCATCAAGGAATCGCTAATTTAGTATTGGAGGGCAGCGTGGAAGGCAAATATCGTAGAGGGAGACCAAGAGATGAATACACTAAGCAGATTCACAAGGATGTAGGTTGCAGTAGGTTCTGGGAGATGAAGCAGCTTGCACAGGATAGAGTAACATGGAAAGCTGCATCAAACTAGTCTCAGGACTGAACACCACAACAACAACAACAACAGCAACAACATGTTGTTTTGTCTTTGGTCTAATACTGAACTGTTTCAGGTGAACCTTTGAGTAATGCCTAATTTTGATGTGAAAATTATGATGTGAGGTGGTGTATAAGTAATAGAACCAGGTGGATGTTTAACCATAGTCAGGTTTGAGCAACACTGTCCGGGATTCAAACGCGGACCTTGGAAATTCATTATCGAAATGAAGCTGTCGTTCTTAAACTTTTGATTTCTAAGAATATGTTACATAACTGTCATCTTTCATAATCATTCTGAAGCTCTGTTTTGAATATTGATTTTACTAAATTGCTTGTGAGCCTTTTTTGAGGGTGTTGATATGTTTGATCTTGTGACATTTTATGAGACATTTTGTGTCAATATTGTAAGCCTGTAAGCTGCTTCTTGTCTGAGCTCAAGTTAAATTGTGGGTATGAAAAGTATAACTGAGATTTCTTATGTATCTTAAAAGTTATTTAAATAAATGCACAATTTTTTTTTCAATTTGTAACTCAATCAATTGATCCCAGTCTCTCGTCTTATCATGGGTCTTTTGAATTACCTGTACAATATGCATTGATACGTCGCTTCTTCTTCATATGTCCTATAATAATTGTCTATCTACTTTACCGAAAGCCTTCATAAACCTTTATTGCGTTGTTTGTGTCCCTCCATAATTTTTCGTAGTGTAAGAGCTTTTCGCTACATCTTCTTTTACGTAGATTGCACATGCTCGTAGGGAGCGGCCTGTCAGTGTTGAACAGGAAAATCTCCTGCAGCCAAGATCGCTACGTATTTAATTTCGTTTCACAATGGCCGGTTTCGACAGAATTTTGCTGTGATCATCGGATCTTCGGGAAATCATTTTTAACGTGCCTACATTGTAGTGGAGGCGTGTGATGATGACAGCAAGTTTCTGTCGAAACCAGTCATTGTGCAAAGACGAAAATAAAATAAAATACTAATAAAATAGCAAACAATCTTGGCTGCAGGAGATTTTTTAAATCACTTTTTATCTTCCTGAATCCACTTTGTTCCTCTGATAGATACATTTTGTGCTTTAATCTTTCGGTTATTGTTCTAGCACATCTCTTATACGCTCACTTCATCAACGATAATCCTCTAAAACTTTCCGCATTTGATGTGTCGCCCTTTTTGACCACTAGTCTTATGAGTGATATCTTTGGAGTTTCCTACCTTGTCCATCAAAGCTTCAGAAATATAAGGAAGCTTGTTTTCAATCTACGAATATTTTATCAGTTCCATATTAACAGCCAGTTCCTACTACCAAGAGGTTCTTTGAATTTCTGAGAGCATGCTCTGATTCTTGGTACTCAATGTAATCTGGATTTGATTCCAAAATTTTCTAATTTTTTATATTCATTTCATCAGTCCATTTTTTCTAATAATGAAGCCAGCATTTTTTCTTTATTACATCTGTATCTGCCACATCATTTTCCATATTATTTGTGTTACGGTTTTATTCTAAAGTGTTTTTCTTCCGTGGATACAATTTTCAGTCCTTGCTACGACGCTATGCCACCCATTTTGATCCGGTTTCCACCTTACCTTTTCATACCCAATGTTTGCTTCTTGTGTTTCCTTACTCTACTGAGTTGCCCTCAGTAATTAAAGGCTCAAAGTAAATTACTGGAATAATATAAGGCACTTTGAAGTTCTAGAGGACGGAGTCTTTAATCTCCAACCCGTTAAAACATATTTCACGGAAGATAGTCTGCCAAATTCTCCAACAGTCTGAACACAATAATTAAAGATAATAAAATGTAGAGTGGAAGGTTTAAAATTATCAAACCTTTCACTTGCAGTATCCTAGCCAAACAGTGCTTACATCTTTCTACAGCGCATGTTATCGTTATGTAGTGGTACCTTACTTACTCAATTAAGTTGCGAGTGATTCTGTAAGTAGTATGACAACTTTTAACAATTTTAATGTTCGGATAATAAGATGCCGTCTCTTTATCAAGAATAGTTGATGAATTCAGCTAGCCGCTATCTCTGTGTAATGTCTTGTCTGTGTAGACGTGTATCTGTTGCCTTTAAGATCCCTTCACCTTCACACATAAATCTGTACAGTAAAGTAAGGCCCTCCCAGTTCTCGGCTGATCCGTGATAAGACAGGCGAAAAATTAGACTAATGGAGGATTATTAGTATTATCTTTATTTTCATTCGCTCTCTCTCTTTCTCTCCTTTATCTATGTATAGTTTTTAATATAAGATTTCATTACGTGGTATGTGGATAAAAGAAATCAGCCAAATAGAATCTTTGGTGGAGTCCTTCGTCTTGGTAATCAGCGGCTGGCTTGCTGTAAGAGATCTTTACATTTATTATTACTGTTAAACACTGCAGTCAGTCGGGAGAATCAATCGTTTGGACAATTTGTTCCTTTTACGAAAGATTGCGAATTCCAGATGTGTATCTCGCGGTTCTAGGCGCGCAGTCCGGAACCGTGCGACTGCTACTGTCGCAGGTTCGAATCCTGCCTCGGGCATGGATGTGTGTGATGTCCTTAGGTTAGTTAGGTTTAAGTAGGTCTAAGTTCTAGGGGACTGATGACCACAGCAGTTGAGTCCCATAGTGCTCAGAGCCATTTGAACCATTTTGAACCAGATGTGTACGAAGCCTTTTTGGACGATTTAACACAGACTCAGTGATTGCAGGCTCTCTTCGACACAGCTGAAACTTCCCCACTAATTACAGGGCCAACGTGATCAACAAATGATTCAGAAAAAAACTCATTCGTTCATTCACGCCAGAACAAAAATGTCACAAACCTTATATATGGAGGAAATCGTGTATTAAATCCATCTCCATTACATGTCCAGATCTCCGCTGATTCCACTCCTTAATTATTTTCCTTTTACAATCTCTTCCTCTTCAATTCAAACCGCTAGCGGCACAAATGTTAATTGGCTCGCTTTAGCGAGAAGAAAAGCAGAATATGTATCTCTCAGAAACACGTCAATCCCTCAACAGATACTCCAGAAGCTGTTCTAGTTACCACTCTAACAACCATGGAGAATAAATGCACTAGAAAATACTTTGGTGTCGCATATATTACGAGAAAAACAGATCAGATAACTTTTCCAAAGTGAATGAATGTGGATGGTTTCATTGAAAATGATTAATTGGTGCGTGGTAGAGGGTATTTGCTGTGGGGACATTACAGGCTACATGTTATGTATTCTTAGCCAGTTTCTAAACCTGCTCTTCCATTAGAAACTCGTCTCTTACATCAGATATACAGGGTGGACCATTTTCATCCATAACGGTTAATAACTCGGGTTAGAGGTGAGGTACAACAAAATGTGCTACCTAACAGCTGTATGTGGCAAATAGGGTCACGCATTGCCGCTAATGTCCATGGACTTGAACGTGATTTTCAAGGTTATTTGGAGATGAAAGTGATTTTTTAAAATGAGAACCCTAATGTTTGATTTAAGATTTGAAAAGAGCTACAAATTTTGCATATAAAATGATACATTATACAACGTCATGGTAAGGTTCAATGAAGGTAAAATAAGCAAATTTGTTTTTAGTTTTAGTAGCGATTAACTCGAAACAGAAGAGACATGTAGCAAAATATGATGTTAAAGATGAACTGGAAGGAACATAATGGTCCATGTATTATTACCAGTAACCATGATCTTAAACGTAATTGTTAGTGACCGCTTGTGGTGTTAGTCGGCTAGTCAGGCAGCAGCAGCCGGCCGAGATACTATCAGTAACAGGGAAGTAATAGATTTTGTGATGTTTTACGAGTGCATAACTAGGAGGGAATTGTATAGTTTCATCTGTGTGCTTTGGTAGTTCGGTTTCTTGAGTTTCTGTGTGATAATTTAATACGTAATAGACGTAGTTCTCGAGTTTTCGCTTGTGTTGGAAAGTAAACCGATTTTGTGGCATGTTACGAGATTCTAATCAGGACCGAATTATCTAGTCTCATCTGAGTGCTATGGTAGTTCAGTATTTGAATCTCTGCTTATTAATCTAATAAATTAGGTTAATAAATATATAAATATAATTAGACACAGATTGTTGTGGTCTTCAGTCCTGAGACTGGTTTGATGCAGCTCTCCATGCTACTCTATCCTGTGCAAGCTTCTTTATCTCCCAGTACCTTCTGCAACCTATATCCTTCTGAATCTGCTTGGTGTATTCAACTCTTGGTCTCCCTCTACGATTTTTACCCTCCTCGCTGCTCGCCAATGCTAAATTGGTGATCCCTTGATGCCTCAGAACACGTCTTACCAATCGATCCCTTCTTCTAGTCAAGTTGTGCCACAAACTTCTCTTCTCCCCAATCCTATTCAATACCTCTTCATTAGTTATGTGATCTACCCATCTAATCTTCAGCATTCTTCTGTAGCACCACATTTCGAAAGCTTCTATTCTCTTCTCGTCCAAACTATTTATCGTCCATGTTTCACATCCATACATGGCTACACTCCATACAAATACTTTCAGAAATGACTTCCTGACACTTAAATCCATACTCGATGTTAACAAATTTCTCTTCTTCAGAAACGCTTTCCTTGCCATTGCAAGTCTACATTTTATATCCTCTCCACTTCGACCATCATCAGTAATTTTGCTCCCCAAATAGCAAAACTCCTTTACTACTTTAAACGTGTTATTTCCTAATCTAATACCCTCAGCATCCCCCGACTTAATTCGACTACATTCCATTATCCTCGTTTTGCTTTTGTTGATGTTCATCTTATATCTTCCTTTCAAGACGCTATCCGTTCCGTTCAACTGCTCTTCCATGTCCTTTGCTGTCTCTGACAGAATTACAATGTCATCGGCGAACCTCAAGGTTTTTATTTCTTCTCCATGGATTTTGATACCTACTCCGAATTTTTCTTTTGTTTCCTTCGCTGCTTGCTCAATATACAGATTGAAGACACAGGTTAGGTATAACAAATTAGACACCGTTCTTGCTTTTCCCTCCGTGTCTACAGCAGAGTTCCGTTGGGCATGTCGATTGTCCTTTGTTTGTCTGTGTGGTGTAGTTTTCCACAGCCTTTAGTATAGACAGGGACTGTGATTGCTGTGTGCGGATGCGAGCCGAGTTGGTGATACTTGGCTCTCAGCTCCAGGCTGTCATGAGGCTGTCATGGTTTCGGTTGCACAGCTTGAAACTGCAGTGGATGGGCATCACTGTTATGGGCTGACCATGGGGATCCAACGGACTTCCAGCACGTCTGCGCCCGTGCACCGACGACCAGCCCAGTTACTGCTAGCACTGAGGTTGACCCCTCACCCGAGGTCGAGTGGTAGGTCGCCTCGGGACGTGGCAGGCGGCGAAAGGCTTCCCATGGGACTAAAGGAAGGCCTCAAGGGTTAGTCTGACAAACAGGTTTCGGATGCTGTCTGTGGCTGACACTGTCACTCAGCCAGATGCAGTTGCCTGTTTCAGAGAAAACCTATCAGCCTGCAAGATCTGAGCAATCACAGAGGGGTGGGTTATTTATAGTTAGGAGCGGCTATGTTAGGCGCGTTATGGGGTCCCTGAAGGACATGGCTGCCAAGGAGGGGAAGAAAGCCAATGCGCACTCTGTGTGCATACTGAGTGCAGTCATGTGGAACGGATCCTTCCATGAAGAGCACAAGGTGCAGGCAACTGCAGGTGGTGGCACACGTCGGTACCAATTATATGTGTTGCTTTGGATTGGAAGAGTTTCTCTCTGATTTCGAGCGGCTAACAGAAGTGGTAAAGGCTGCCAGTCGTGCTTGCAAGATGAAAGCAGAGCTGACCATTTGCAGCATAGTGGACAGGACCGATTGCGGACCTCTGGCACAGAGCCGAATGGGGGTCCGAATCATAAAAAATGGCTCTGAGCACTATCGGACTTAACTTCTGAGGTCATCAGTCCCCTATAACTTAGAAATACTTAAACCTAAGGACTTCACATACATCCATGCCCGAGGCAGGATTCGAACCTGCGACCGTAGCGGTCTCGCGGTTCCAGACTGTAGCCTGGACTGTAGCCTAGACTGTAGGCTAGAACCGCTCGGCCACCCCGGCCGACTCCGAATCAGAGGCTCAGACGGTTCTGCGACCGTGTAGGCTGTAGAGTCCTCGACTTGCGCCATAGGTTGGTTGGGTTTCGGGTTCCGCTGAATAGGTGAGGAGTCCACTACACGCAGGAGGCGGCTACAAGGGTAGCCGTGTGGCGTGGACTGGGCGGTTTTTTTAGGTTAGAGGGTCTCGGGAAGACACGGTTTGTCTCAAATGGCGCTTATCGAACACAGGATGAACGTAGATCCAAGCACCATCGGTATAACAATTGTAAATAATCGTAGCTGTGTTGGGAAAGTACCAGAGCTCCAAGCGCTAATAGAGAGCACTGATGCTCAAGTCGTTATACGTAATGAAAGCTGGCTAAAGCCGAAGATAAGTTCATCCGAAATTTTTGCGAAGAACTTAACGGTGTTTAGAAAGGATAGGCTAAACAAAGTTGCTAGTGACGTGTTTGTTGCTGTTACAAGTAGTTTATCTTGTAGCGAAACTGAAGTAGATAGTTCCTGTGAGTTGGTATGTGCAGAGATCATTCTAGGCAACCGGAACAAAATAATAACTGGATCTTTTTACCGACCTTCCAACTCAGATTATACAATTGCTGAAAGCTTCAAAGAAAACATGAGTTGGATTTCAAATACGTTCTCGACTCATAGAATTATAGTTGGTGGTGGCTTTAATTTACTCTCGATATGTTTGCGAAAACACATGTTTAAATCCGGAGGTAGGCATAAAACACCATCTGAAATTGTGTTAAACACATTCTCTGAAAATTATTTCGAGCATTTAGTTCTTGAGTCAACAGGAATAGTAAATGGTTTTGAAAACACACTTCACCTATTAGCAACAAATAATCCTGAGCTAATAGCGAGCATCACAACGGATACAGGGATTAGGCAACACAGGACTGCCGTAGCGAGATTGAATATTGTAACCCCAAATACTCCAAAAATAAACGAAAAATATATATATTAAAAAGAAAACAGATAAAAATTCACTTGACGCTTACCTGAGGGACAATCTCTACTCCTTCCAAATTAACAATGTACCGGTAACTGTAGACAAGATGTGGTTTGAATTCAAAGAAATAGTATCGACCGCAACTGAAAGATTTATACCAAATAAATTACCATCCCTCTTGGTACACAAAACGGGTCAGAACACTGCTGCAAAAGCTACGAAAAAAGCATGCCAAATTTAAAGGCAAAATCTCCAAGACTGGCGATCTTTCACAGAAGCTCGAAATATAGCGCGGACTTCAATGCGAGATGTTTATAACAATTTCCACAACTAAACTTGAAACCTGGCAGAAAATCCAAAGAGATTCTAGGCGAACGTAAATTATGTTAGCCGCAAGACACAATCACTGCCTTCTCTGGGCGTTAGCAATGGAAATACTATCAACAAGAGTGCAGCAAAAGCAGAGTTACTAGTCACAGCCTTCCGAAATGCCTTCACAAAATAAGACGAAGTAAATATTCCAGAATTCGACTCAAGAACGGCTGCCAACGTGAGTAACGTAGAAGTAGGTATCCTCGGAGTAGTGAAGCAACTTAAATCACTTAATAAAAGCAAGTCTTCTGGTCCAGACTGTATACCAATTAGGTTCGTTTCGGAGTATGCTGATGCATTAGCTCCATACTTAACAATCATATACAACCGTTCGCTCGACGAAAGATCCGTACCCAAAGCCTGGAAAGTTGCAAAGGTCACACCAATATTCAAGAAAGGTAGTAGGAGTAATCCACCAAATTACAGGCCCATGTAGTTAACTTCGATATGCAGCAGTATTTTAGAACATATATTCTGTTCGAACATTATGAATTACCTCGAAGAAAACGGTCTACTGAAACACAGTCAACACACAATTAGAAAACACCGTTCTTGTGAAACACAACTAGCTCTTTGCTTACATGAAGTGTTGAGTGCTACTGGCAAGGGATTTAAAATTTATTCCGTATTTCTATATTTCCAGAAGGCTTTTGTCACTGTACCACACATGCAGCTTGTAGTGAAATTGTGCTTACGGAATATCGTCTCAGTTATGCGACTGGATTCGTGATTTCCTGTCAGAGAAGTCACAGTTAGTAGTAACTAACGGAAAGTCATCGAGTAAAACAGAAGTGATTTCTGGCGTTCCACATGGTAATTTTATAGGTTCTCTGCTGTTTGTTATCTATATAAACGATTTTAGGAGACAATACGAGCAACTGTCTTAGGTTGTTTTCAGATGATGCTGTTATTTATCGTCTAGTAAAGTTATCAGGAGATCAAAAAAATTGCAAAACAATTTAGAAAAGGTATCTGTATGCTGTAAAAATTATCAATAGACCCTAAATAATGAAAAGAGTGAGGTCATACACATGAGTGCTAAAAGGAATCCGTTAAAATTCGAATACACGATCAATCAATCAAATCTGAAGGTCGTAAATTCAACTAAATACCTAGGAATAACAATTACCAACAACTTCAATTGGAAAGAACACGTAGAAAATATTGCGGGAAAGGCAAACACTTAGAATATGTAGCAGATCTACTAAACAGACTGCCTACCCATGGTTGTCCGTCCTCTTTTGGAGTACTGCTGTGCTTCTTCGATCATTACCAGGTAGGATTAACGGAGTACACCGAGAAAGTTCATAGGAGAGCAGCAAGTTTTGTATTACCCCGAAATAAGGGAGAGAGTGTCACGAACATGATCCAGGACTTGGAGTGGTCATCATTAAAACAAAGCCTTTTCTCGTTACGGCGGGATGTTCTCACGAAATTTCAGTCACTAACTTTCTCCTCCGAATGCGAAAATATTTTGTTGACCCCGACCTGCATAAGGAGAAACGATAATTATAATAAAATAAGAGAAATAAAAGCTCGCAAGTAAACATATAGGTGTTCGATTTTTTAAAGATATACGCTTAGGCTTTCGATTTTTCTGCGCGCTGTGCGAGGTTTGAATAATAGAGAATTATCGAGAAGGCGGTTCGATGAACCCTCTGCCAAGTACATAAGTGTGACCTGCAAAGTATCCACACAGATGGAGATGAATGTCATTAGAAGGTTTAGTTTCCTTTCATTGAAACCCCTATGTGTGACGTTAAATGTGGAAAGCGTGAAGAGAGATTTGGATTAAAAGTTTTAGTTAACGTGTTTATTGGAAAAATAAATATATTATAACGTATAAATGTTATTTTGACATTTTCAAGACAGACCAAAGATATAAAACGTGGATCATGATTTACAAGTTATCGCTTCCCATTCCTCGGAATGCCCCTTCTAATTTGTATCTGACATTGTATTTAGCTGTGTCCCTCATCTATTCTCAGTTAATTCCTAGTATAACAAAATAACATATTTGTTTATTTGACCTCCAGTGATCCTTGCTATGACCTTGAATAATGTGTCATTTTATGTGGAAAATGCGCCGTTCTTTTCAAATCTTAAATGAAATATTATGGTACTCATTAATAAAAGTCACTTTAACCTCCAAATCACCTTGAAAATCACGTTCAGAGTCACTGTCGTTGGTAACAATGCGTGACCCTTTTTGCCACCTACAACTTTTATCCAAAACATTTTGCTGTATCTCATATCTGTCCCGAGTTGTTCCCCATCATGGATTAAAATGGTCCACCATGTATATTATTTGACCGTGTATACATGTGAACGACTGTGTCCAGTACACTATATCTCCTCATAAAGGAAAATCTGCCTCGATGACAGTAATTTCTACAGTCTGTGCCTCTCACTGTGTTGTTGTTACGGTGTTTAGCGCGAAGACTGGTTTGATGAAGCTCTCCAAGCTATTATGTACAAGCCTCTTCGTCTCCGAATA
This sequence comes from Schistocerca piceifrons, assembly GCF_021461385.2. NCBI lineage: Eukaryota > Metazoa > Arthropoda > Insecta > Orthoptera > Acrididae > Schistocerca > Schistocerca piceifrons. Next base: position 401,245,827 of record NC_060144.1, on the reverse strand, counting down.
AATACTGCGACACACATACATTTGAATCTGCTCACTGTACTCGTCTATTGGCCTGCCTCTGCAATTCTCCACACCCCACTTCAGTCCAATACAAAACTGACGGTTCTGTGATATCCCAGAGTGTGTCCTATCAACCGATCCCTTGTTTAACTCAGTTTATGCCACAAATTCCCATTTCTATTCAGTACCCCTAATTAGTTACACTATCTACCCATCTAATCTTCGGCAATCTTCTGTAGCATCACACTTCAAAAGCTTCTGTTCTCTTCTTGTCTAAACTGCTTATCGTCCACGTTTTACTTTCGAACTAGGCTACTCTTCAGAACAAATGCCTCCCTCAACACTTAAATTTACGTTCGGTATTAACAAATTTCTCTTCTGTATTCTCATTTTATTCGTTCTCTACATCGGCCAACGTAACTTACGTTGATGCCCAAATAGCAAACCTAATCTGCTACTTTCAGTGTCTCATTTACTAATATAATTCGCTTAGCACCGCCTGATTTAATTCGACTGCATTCAATTATCTTTTCGTGCTTTTGTTAATATTCATCTTATATCCTCTTTTCAAGACACTGCCCCCTCTGTTCAACCGCTGATCCAAGTCATTTGGTGTCTCTGACAGAATAACAGTGTCATCGACAAAGCGCAACATTTTTATTTCTGAACTTTAATTCCGTATTCAAATTTCTCCTTGCTTTCCTTCACAGCTCGTTCAGGATACACATTGAATTTCATTGGGGATATTCTACAACCCTGTGTCACTCCCTTCTTAACTACTGTTTTCCTTTCATGTCCTTCGACTCTTCTAACCGCCGTCTGGTTTCTGTACAAGTTTTAAATAATCTTTCGCTCCATGTATTTTACCCATGGTGCCTTCAGAAATTTAAAGAATGTGTTCCAGTAAACATTGTCAAAAGTTTTCTCCAAATCTACAAATGCTGCAAATGTAGGTTTGCGTTTCCTTAGTCGTAGAGTCAGCATCACCTCGCGTGTTCCAACATTTCTCCGGAACCCGAACTGATATTCCCTGAGATGGGTTTCTGCCAGTTTTTTCGTTCCTTTCGTATGAGTATTTTGCAAACATGGCTTATTAAACTCATAGTTAGGTAATTTTCACATGAGTCAGCACCTGCTTTCTTCAGAATTGGAATTATTACAGTCTTCTTGAAGTCTGAGGATATTTCCCGTGTCTCATATATCCTGCACACCAGTTGGAATAGTTTAGCCATGGCTGCCTCTTCCAAGGATACCAGCAATTCTGACAGAAGTTGTGTATTCCAGGTGCCCTGTTTCGCCTTGGGTCCTTTACTGCTCTGTCAGATTCTTCACTCAGTATCATAGCTCTCATCTCGTCTTCATCTACTTTCTCTCCCCTTTCTATAATATTGCCTTCATTTCCCTTGTGTTGCCTCGCTACGTATTTCTCCCACCTTACAGCTTTCCCTACTTTGTTTAATGCTGGTTTTTCCATCTGAGATCTTGATACTTGTACAGCTTCTTCTACAAAGGCGTCTTTAATTTTCCTGTAGGCAGCATCTATCATTTCCCTAGTTATGCTTGTTATTATAGATTTACATTCATCGTCTAACCACTCCTGCTTAGCCAGTTTGCCTTTCGCATCAATAGGTGTCTGTATTGTCTTTTGTCTGCTTCATTTCCTTTGTTTTTAGATTTTTTCCTTTCATCATTTGAATTCAATATCTCTAGTGAAATGCCATGATACACTAGGCTTTGTCTTTTTACCTTTTTAATCCTCTGCAGCCTTTACTGTTTCATGTCTCAAAGCTACCCGTTAGTCTTCTACCTTATTCCTTTCTTTAGTTTCAGTCAATCGTTGGCTAATGCTCGCTTTTAAACACTCTGCAACCTCTGATTCTCTCAACTTAAGCAAATCCCGTCTCCTTAATTACCTACCTTTTTTGCATTTTTGCAAATTCTACAGTTTTAGTCTATAGTTCATAGCCGATAAATAACGGTCAGCGTCCACATCTGCCGCCGGAAATGCTTACAGCTTAATATATGGTACCGAAATCTTTGTCTTACCGCTATATAATCAATCTGAATTCTTCTAACGTCTCTAGGTCTCTTCCACGTAATGGAAATGTCTCACTATTTAAAATCTGGTTCCTGAATCTCTGTCTTACCATTTTATAATCTATCTGATACCTTCTAGTATTTCCAGGCTTCTTCCATGTATACACCCTTCTTTCATGATTCTTAAACCAAGTATTAGCGATGATTAAATTACGCTCTGCGCAAAATTCTACCAGGCGGCGTCCTCTTTCATTCCTTCCCTCACTGTGTCTCTCCATAATGAAAGCGGTCTCCCACTCCTTTTCCGTTGTTAATTTCTGTCTCTGGAATCTCCCAATTCAATTCTTCTGTCAATACGCTCATTCTTCTTTGTCTTGCTACTTTCTCATCATCATCATCATCATTTAAGGCTGATTATGCCTTTCAGCGTTCAGTCTGGAGCATAGCCCCCCTTATAAAATTCCTCCATGATCCCCTATTCAGTGCTAACATTGGCGCCTCTTCTGATGTTAAACCTATTACTTCAAAACCAGGTTGCAGCCTTGTCTTACCCCTGAAACTACTCTGAACCCTGACCTCAATTTACCGTCAACTCTAACTGCTGCCTGACTATCCATGTAAAGACCTTTAATTGCTTGCAAAAGTTTGCCTCCTATTCCATAATCTCGTAGAACAGACAATAACTTCCTCCTAGGAACCCGGTCATATGCCTTTTCTAGATCTATAAAGCATAGATACAATTCCCTGTTCCACTCATAACACTTCTCCATTATTTGCCGTAAGCTAAAGATCTGGTCCTGACAACCTCCAAGAGGCCTAAACCCACACTGATTTTCATCCAATTGGTCCTCCACTAATACTCGCACTTTCCTTTCAACAATACCTGAGAAGATTTTACCCACAACGCTGACTAAAGAGGTACCTCTGTAGTTGTTACAATCTTTTCTGTTTCCATGTTTAAAGACTGGTGTGATAACTGCTTTTGTCCAGTCTGATGGAACCTGTCGCGACTCCCAGGCCAATTCAATTATCCTGTGTAGCCATTTAAGACCTGACATTCCACTGTATTTGATGAGTTCCGACTTAATTTCATCCACCCCAGCTGCTTTATTGCACTGCAATCTATTGACCATTTTCTCTACTTCCTCAAATGTGATCTTATTTCCATCATCATTCCTATCTCATTCTACCTCGAAATCTTTCAAAATAAATCATGTCACGTTACACCTTTCTTTCACGAATACTCTACCCTTTTCTGTATCCTTCCACGCCCTTTGTTACCACATCTCGCAACCCTAATTTGTCCCCACTACACTGACAGTATTCCTTTTTATAATTATTTTTGTTTCTAAACCTAACTAGAACTTAATCAGATTATTTTAACTTGTTATATTTCCACTGTTAGTACAATACGTAAAATGTAATTGTTCAGCTCGATTGCAAGGAGCTGTGTTTGATTTTATGGGTTGCACTATCATTTATCTCACGTAATCATTGAGTGAATCTAAATTATTTTTTCATGTCTGTTTGGCTACAAACAATTTCTTAACACAAAACTGAACTACGTTTACCTGTGTTTGTCTTGTTCTTTGATATGTATCTTACGCATTTTTATCACGTCCATTTTATAGAACAAAAGCTGGACGAACCCTTGGTTTTATGAGTTAGCTACAGTGGAATAGCGACTAAGTTCTTCAAGGTAATACGAGCACATGTACCGTACTTTAAGGTAGATTGCTCTGCTTCACAGAATGAGACCCTATGCGGAAACAAGAGTACACATTTTATACAGTAGTTTTCAGTGACTCGTCCTGACAAAAGCACCAGTATACAGTAACTAGGAAGACGTTATGGTGCTCATAAAGACGAACACTAAACGCGAGACTGTATTACTGTTGCTGGTAAAAACGAGATTTCTCCTTGAGAAATATACAACATTACGTATAAGGCCTTATGAAGACAAGAGTTAAAAAGTATGCCGATGTCCCGTTTAAGCTTTCACAAAGAAAAAAACCGCAGGGAAAGGTAATACTGTGCTAATAAGAGAAAATAAAACAACGCCGTGTGCTGATTCGATAAATGTACTGCCGCGGGGCAGCACGAGAACACGAAACAGAAAAACTAAAAGCCGTAAACGGGCACGAAAACTCACTCACTTCTGGCAGCTCTGACATTACGAGAAATTAAGAGTCGTTATTGTTGCAGCATATTTCAGTTTAGGGACACTTTTTGCACCTCTTCACAGTAGTTTATGTAGTTTATTCTGTGCAGGTAATTCATTTCTGCGTAAATACTCGTACAACCTACATCCCTTGCAACATCCTCACTGTATTCAGACCTGTACGATTTTTACCACCTAAACTTCCCTACAATACAAAGGTACCTATACATTGATGCTTCCCATTAACCACCACGGAGACAGACTGCTAAATTCAGCAAGACCTTAAGTCAACAAAACACTGAATCATTTACTATGCAGTTCCAGTCTGTACTTTCTGCACTATGTGCCACACATGTTCAGTTTGGCTTAGATCCTATGAGAGCACTGTAAATCTGCGATGACTTGGAAACGTTTCACGGAAATGCCAACACTATGAAAACAGCCATTGTTCGTCATCGGAAAGCTAACCGTAAGGCTGAGTATCCTGCCATCATGCAGCGGGTGGACAAAAAAATGGTATAATACACTCTCTCCTTCCTAGTTGCGGCTATTGTCCACAATAAGCAAAAACTTTTAGAAAAAATTTGAGAGGAGCGAACATTACAAAAAACTTTCTAGTTCACTTAGCTTGCAACGTTGAGCTGGCTACTGTTCTTCTTGTCTAGGGGTCTGATTCTTGAAGCTGAAATTCTCGTATTTTAAGTCCTCACGGTTGAATTGAAGTAAATAAATTTGAAGATTGTTGTTGCAGAATTTTTGTTTTTACGGAAATATATTTTGTCACATTTTAGTATATCATACAGTCTTCTGATTTTTCATATTAATACAGCCGAAATTACATTGTCCACACAAAATAAAAAAATACGTCCGATCACATCAGAGGCAAGCTTACGACTCTCACGCTCTGCGGAAATAACCATATTCCAATTTTTCTTAACAAATAATTTTCTACTACTTTCAGTTACATTATTACTTTCGATTCTTATTTCAGAAATAAATCCAGAAATAAACGTAGTAACCAGTACAACATTGCATAATTAATAACAGAAATTTTAAGTGTGCCAGTAGTTCGTAATTTCAAATGTTTGTAAAAAAATAATTTTAACTGTACATTCAGAACAATGCAATTCATTTTCATAAATTTTAGCTTGAAATATAAGGTGCTGTGTATAAAATTACATGACAGTTTTCAGAAAAAACATCTCAGATAATACTGACCTGCCTAAAATTCGAAAAATAGCACTGGTATCAGAAACTGCTGTTGAGGAAAAATAAAAATAGGGGAGGATGTCCTGTTACAATGGAAACACCAAAATACATCACCATTCCTAATACAGGGTATGAAAGCGCTGGCGCACAACAGAGCTTCCATTCGTTTCGGAATGGGTAAATACAGATCCCATACGGTTCTCAATTGAATATTGAAGATGCGAGCTGTGTGAGCAGGGACCTTGTCATCTCCGAACACAGCATCACCACTGGGGAACAAACATTATACCATGGGGTGGACCTGGTAACGCGTAATGCGATCTCGCAGAGTAGCCCAGAGGCTCATGCAATGCCACATTACGCCTGCACAAATCATCGACGAACCCTCCCCTGCACCATGCTTCTCTCTTGGGACGTATACTCGGTCATCAATTGGAAACAGTGTGAAACAAGAATGTTGTTGTTTTTGTTGTGGTCTTCAGTCCTGAGACTGGTTTGATGCAGCTCTCCATGCTACTCTATCCTGTGAAAGCTTCTTCATCTCCCAGTACCTACTGCAACCTACATACTTTTGAATCTGCTTAGTGTATTCATCTCTTGGTCCCCCTCTACGATTTTTACCCTCCAATCTGCCCTCCAATACTAAATTGGTGATCCCTTGATGCCTCAGAACATGTACTACCAACCGGCCCCTTCTTCTTGTGAAGTTGTGCCACAAACTCCTCTTCCTCCCAATTCTATTCAATACCTCCTCTTTAGTTATGTGATCTACCCATCTAATCTTCAGCATTCTTCTGTAGCACCACATTTCGAAAGCTTCAATTCTCTTCTTGTCCAAACTATTTATCGTCCATGTTTCACTTCCATACATGGCTACACTCCATACAAATACTTTCAGAAACGACTTCCTGACACTTCAATCTATACTCGATGTTAACAAATTTCTCTTCTTCAGAAACGCTTTCCTTGCCATTGCCAGTCTACATTTTATATCCTCTCTACTTCGACCTTCGTCTGTTATTTTGTTCCCCAAATAGCAAAACTCCTTTACTACTTTAAGTGTCTCATTTCCTAATCTAATTCCTTCAGCATCACCCGACTTAATTCGACTACATTCCATTATCCTCGTTTTGCTTTTGTTGATGTTCATCTTATATCCTCCACTCAAGACACTGTCCATTCCATTCAACTGCTCTTCCAAGTCCTTTGCTATCTCTCACAAAATTACAATATCATCGGCGAACCTCAAAGTTTTTATTTCTTCTCCATGGATTTTAATACCTACACCGAATTGCTCAATATACAGGTTGAATAACATCGGGGATAGGCTACAACCCTGTCTCACTCCCTTCCCAACCACTGCTTCCCTTTCATGTCCCTCGACTCTTATAACTGCCATCTGGTTTCTGTACAAATTGTAAATAGCCTTTCGCTCCCTGTATTTTACCCCTGCCACCTTCAGAATTTGAAAGAGAGTATTCCAGTCAACATTGTCAAAAGCTTTCTCTAAGTCTACAAATGCTAGAAACGTAGGTTTGCCTTTCCTTAAACTAGCTTCTAAAATAAGTCGTAGGGTCAGTATTGCCTCACGTATTCCAATATTTCTGCGGAATCCAAACTGATCTTCCCCGAGGTCGGCTTCAACCAGTTTTTCCATTCGTCTGTGAAGAATTCGCTTTAGTATTTTGCAGCCGTGGCTTATTAAACTGATAGTTCGGTAATTTTCTCATCTGTCAACACTTGCTTTCTTTGGAAACAAGAATAGTCAGACCAAATTACTTTCTTCCATTGCTCCATAGTCCATGTTTTATGTCTCCGGAAGACAGTTTTCGCGTTATGGGCATTTACAACACTTATGAGTGGTTCGAAATTCCAGCGCGCTCTGCGATTACCTGCTTATGGAGCTCTCTTCGTGGTTCTTTTGGTGCAAACAAGGTTCGCGAGTGTGACATTCAGTTGGGCGGTGACTTTTGTAGTTGCCGTCCTCTTATTGTTTGTCACAACCCTTTTCAATGACCTTCCGTCTCAGTCACTCTACACGCACTTTCGTCCGCGTTGTGACTTAGTGGGTGATGTTTTCCCGCTTTCCCTGGTATGCGGTGTAAATCTTCGATACAGTGCCTCTTTAAACACCAAACATTTTGGCTCCTTTGGTTACTCAAGCAGCCACCATCCAAGCACACACAATTTGATCACGTTTGAATTCACTTAGCTACGACATTATTCACTCACAACTACACAGAACACTGTTGTCACACGACTGAAACATGCAACGTACTGAGCACATTGCACAGGTGCCGTTCCTGGTCAAATACAACAGCCCAGCATGCTGGCTCGGATAGTATTTGCATTTGTGCGCAAGCACGCATTTCTCGCCGTGTTGTCGAGAGGTAATAGTGTCGAGAGGTCCTGGTGCCTTCAACTTTGACAACTAATGATTTATCCTTAAATCCATTGTCCCACAATGCATGAACCGAGGTTTCCATTCGATGGGTTAAGCACAGCTGCTCCCAAATAAGTGGTGAACATAAACTGAGCCTGTTTTGTCTCAAAAGCAAAGCATCCAAAATGTTAAACGTTTCCCATGGACTTGGCAAGAAAACTGAGTTATTGTATTCATATCAGGAAGTGGATAATGTTCCTTCACTGACCCAGTTGGCATTCTTACATAAGGAGTAACCATAATGTTTTAATTATCATCAACAAAAAAAGTTACTTCATCAATTTTTTGCTAGTACATAAAATAATGCCAACTAACTGCTAATTCAGGCATTATCCTAGCGTAGATGGTTGCTATAATGTATGGACGACTTTGATATCATTTTGTGCACAATCAAGAGGAGCCTTTTGACAAAATGATTCAATTTATACTTTGGCTCAAAGATCAAACGTACATTTTCATTCGCGATCAGGGATCCGTAATCGCACATGTATATTACGATAAGCAACCTGTTTTGCGTGCGCAATGTTACGATTCACCCCAAAAAACGTTTACTTAAGGGTAAATATAGGGTTGTATATCTATTAAAGTACACATTAAAAAAATAATACCTTTAAGGAATTACTGCTTTCCACACACATAACTGTACGTTACGTAACGAGTTTCTTAACCGTGTGGAACCTTCTAAATTTAGGAAGTATAGCTGGATGTCACGACATGAACATCTCGGGTATTTAGAGTATATAAGGAGGTTTGTAACCACAAATGATTGGACTTCTGCTGTAGTGGAAAGTATTATCATGTCTTGCTTCAGAGTACTAAATAACCCTCAGCTATTAGAGAGGAAGACACTTTATTTTATGGTTATTTTTAGAGGGGGATAATCCCATTACTAACATTGGTAACAGAAATTGCGCTGATAATGGCATGTTCCTTGGCAAGAAAAATTTAAATGTCCTTCTACCCACTACAGAACCAATCTGTGACAGCATTGAAGCGGTTAAAATTTGTGATCAAGTGGAACGTCATCACCAGTTGGGTAAAGGATGATCTATAGTGTTAAAGAAAGAAGTTTGCGGTGCATTTAACAATGATCTACATGGAAAATCCTTTAAGTTTGTCTCTAGAAGATACGGTGTCAAGGCGAAGCCACCATTTCACCTACAAGGGCACAACAACGTGACAGCAAGAAGAATATTAGAGAAAACTCGCAAGAAAGCACTGGAAACCATTTTAAGGAAATATAAAAAGCCTGTGGATCTACCATATAAAATGAAGTTGGCTGATGTTAAAATGGGTGTTCTAATGAACTAACTGCCCGAAATATTGCAAGAGCTTCACATGGGCGACTGTTACCTTATGAACGTGGATATAATGCAAGATTTATCTGGGAGATCTGTGTCTATCTACGACCAACCCGAAACTAATTTCTGCAAGAAGACTACCAAGGAAATAGCAACATTATTATAAACAATGATAAGACAGTACCAGCCCTGGAGTCAACAAATATATCGATAACTATCTTACAGACTTTATAAAATACTGTGATACACGTCTACGGGAAACTTTTACATCTTCCTTGGCTAAAGAAACTGGTATTACCGGGCTGGAAGTTACAAGTTATAACTGCAGAATGGACGGTGCGTCCAACTCTATTCAAGACTAAGTGTACTCTGTGACAATTGCTTCCATGTGGTGTAAATTGTCGGATAGCTTATGGGACAACTGTTATGTTGTTTTTGTTAGTGTACAGCGATTTGTCTAAAGGGGCTATAAGAATACCTGAAAGATGACTGGTGAGGACGTAAACATTCCAGACACTCATGACCACGAAAATACGTTCTGCCTGCCTATAGTTAATGACGCACCGTAAACTTGAAGGAGATTCTTGATACAGTCTCCAATAAACACGATGTAAGTATTATAAATTAAAATAACGCTTATATAAAACATGAAGAAACATATTTTTCTCAATTTCGGAATGGTTCCCACAAATATTATTATTTCACAGGTGTTAAGGAAAATAATCAATTTATCAAACAGACTTAAGCCATACCCTCTTAATGAGATTACTCTCCTAAGTACATTCTTACCTAAAGTAGAATGACCACATAACACAACTTGTAGAAAACGTATATGTCATGCTGAGAGAAATCTTAGGGAAACATAATTCATCCACAAAAGGAGTGAGTTAAGAGACATTCACCCAGTTCATTTTTAGTTATTTATTTTCTGAGTGTTCAGCCTACGAGCCTTCCCAGGTTGGATTAATAGAAGAGATAGACAAGTTACAATGAAAAGTGGAATGTGCGCCATCATTATTTTACTCAATGCAAGAACATGACAGTGACGCTAAACAACGAAGTGCAGTGGCAGTCACTATAAGAGTGGCACTGCATATCATAGGGGGGTTATTGTTTAACTTTCGAGTGTAAACATTCTGGATAACATATTATTTCCTCTCACATATGTTCTGCAAAATGACAACAATGAGAAAACAGAGCTAATATGGAGGTTTACTGTCAACCATTCTTTAAGTTCAGTCTATGGACGCAAAGCATGGTCCTATAAACATGTAGATTATGAATGGAATAATCTCATTGTTCTGTGTAATATTGCCAAATGACGCAGACCTTTAAGTATTACACGTAAATCCAGTATTTATCCCATCTGGATCTACATGTACAGGATTTTTCACAATTCATGATACACACTTCTAGAGGTTGTAGAGGGGACTCAGTAGAACAAGTTTTACCTGGGTACCCATGCACGGAAAGGCCATCCAACGATGCTACAGAGCGTCAGAGATATTCGCCAGCGTCTGTAGTCGTATGTATATACAGGGTGATTCCGTGATGATATTACAGATTTACTAGGATAATGGACAAGGATAAATGTATCAGTTTGAGGTAAGAGTCCTGTACCAGAAACGAACGGGTCGAAATTTATAAGCAAAAACTGTTCTGATACTTCTGACACTGGAATACATGTACTGCTACTCTTGTTGCTAAGATTTTAGGGTACGCAACTTTCAGAGGTGATAGTTTGGACCAAAACAAGGCAAAATGTCTAGTAAACGTGGGCTCTGGAATGTATACCTTAAGAGCTACGAGGATGTGTATCACAGCAGCGAAGGCGGTAAAGTGCTCGTAGCCCCCAGGTATGCATTGTAGGGCTCACGATAACTGGACATTTTATCCTTGCTTTTGTTCGTACTATCACCTCTGAAAGTCGCCTACCCTACAATCTTATAAAAAACAGTACCAGTACATGCATTCCGGTTTCTGGGGTATCAGAAGGTTTCACTTATAGCTTTCGACTCGTTCGTTTCCAGTACAGGAACCCTTATCTCAAACGTATCCTTCTCCATCACCCTATAAAGTCTGTAATATCAACAAGAAATCACCCTGTATATAGATACATTTATAGGAGCCGGTGCCTATAAGTTTGATGCTCTGTAGTGTCGCTGAATGACATTTCTGGACAAGGGTTCCCATGTAAAACCTGATCTACTAAGTCCCCTCTACAACCACTGGAAGTGTGTAACATTAAATGTGAAACACCCCTATATACCACAGATCACTGTAGTTAATGGATGACACAAGTTGCAGATTTTAGCGGTTTTTCTGCCCTGCACGCTTACTGAGCAACGGAATGCTGACTGTCTGCACACGCTCTAATCTCTCTTACCTTATTGGGTTGGGTTGGGTTGGGTTGTTTGGGGGGAGAGACCAAACAGCGAGGTGATCGGTCTCATCGGATTGGGGAAGGAAGCGGAAGGAAGTTGGCCGTGCCCTTTCAAAGGAACCATCCCGGCATTTGCCTGGAGCGATTTAGGGAAATCACGAAAAACCTAAATCAGGATGGCCGGTCAGGGGATTGAACCGTTCAAATGGTTCAAATGGCTCTGAGCACTATGGGACTTAACTTCTGAGGTCATCAGTCCCGTAGAACTTAGAACTACTTAAACCTAACTAACCTAAGGACATGACACACATCCATGCCCAAGGCAGGATTCGAACCTGCGACCGTAGCGGTCGCGCGGTTCCAGACTGTAGCGCCTAGAGCCGCTCGGCCACTCCGGCCGGCGGATTGAACCGTCATCCTCCCGAAAGCAACCATTGCGCCACCTCGCTTGGTCTTACCTTATTCCTATGGTCTCTAATCGAGATATACAGTGATGGTGGCTGAATTACCATGCGGTCCACTTCAAATCACTGTTCCCTAATCTTACCCAACAGAGTTTCGTCAGAACTATTTTGTCTTTCTTCCATGGAGATAAGAAACCAGCCCAGGGATTGTACATGCTAATGGCCAAACAACCCTCACGTTGACCTTTGTAACAGACAGCCTACTCGCGTAAGTTAAGAATGTTTTTTTTAAAAATATCTTTTTTATCTACCACCAGCAATGATTTTCTTAGGTTAAATATTGTATACGATTCATGTGGTAGGCACCCGCCACACTAACATACTCTAGTACGTGTACAGATACTTTCGGTTATACTGTGTGTGCAGAATGTAGAGTTAACATCACAAGATGGTAGTAACTTCATGCGTGTGCCGTTCTCGGATGAGTTTTGTAATGAGGCATGGTTCTCTTAAGTACAGGGTGTTTCAAAAAGAATAACCCAATTTCAAAACGCCATATTTATTTATGAAAACATACCACAAACATGGGATCAATCGCAAAATATTCATAAAAATCTTAAAGTTTTGCCTCTACTTTTACAAATGCGCTATGTGTTCACCACGAACAACATCTACATGATAGCTAAATTCGTCACAGACTTTACACGATGTATTTACTTTTACAGAAGTTGTGGTGACTGTTTTTCTGTTCTTCACTTCTTGTATGTCACGACGGGAAAGGGAGATGAACACATTTCCCTTCACATGTCCCCACAAGAAAAAAATCACGTGGAGTGATATCTGGCGATCTTTGGAGGCCAATAATGCACGGCGGCGTCTCGGGGTCCCGTGCGCCCTGTCCAGCGTTAAGGCAGGGTGTTACTGAAAAATTGGCGTGCGTTATTGTGCCAGTGTGGTGGACCTCCATCTTGTCGCTGGAGTGCTCATGAAGCTGAAGAAAAAGTCAATTATGCAGAATTTGAAGATAGCTCATTCCAGTCACTGTGGTTTCCTCAAAAAAGAAGGTACCCAACGCTTTTTTACAACAAATGGTACAAAAAAAGTTCACTTAAGGTGAGTATCTTTCTTGCTCAGTAACGTCATGAGGGTTCTGGTGTCCCCATATGCGCACGTTACGTCGGTTTACTTTACCGTTAACATGAAATGTTGCGTCATCACTGAAAACTAACCGTGGTAAAAATGTATCACCTTCTACGTGCTTTAGCAGAGCACTGTTGAGATCAACTCGTTTCCTTTCATCAACAACCCAAAGAGCTTACACTGATTGTAGCCTGTAAGGTTTACAGACGAAACGACGTCTTAACACTCGTCAGACTGTCAGATGAGGCACTGCCAGTTCTCTCTTTGGACAGGGAGTAGACTTTCGTGGACCTCGCTCAAATGTTTTCCGAATTCTTTCCACCATGTCATCATAAGAACGAGGTCGACCAGGACTCTTACTTTGCACAAGCATCCTGTGTATTAAAATTGGCAATACCAACGACGAATGTTTTTGAGTGCAGACTGACCAATACCAGGACGCTGACGAAAAGCACGGGGTACGAAATCACTGACTCACTCTCAGCAAACTGCAGCACACAAAACGCCTTCTGTTGAACGGGCGCCATCTGACTACAGACTGAGAAGACGTACTGACTGACATCTAAGGGCGATTTACTGAAACTCGAGGCCATGCCCATTCAAACAGTAAACATTTCCTTGCCGTCGCGTTCCATGTTTCGCCATTATTACCATCCAAGATCACGTCATTCTTTTTCAGATACCTTGTAGAATAAACTGTTGTGAAGTAGCAGCATTCGTTTAGATGCCGCCTCTGACTGGTGCTGCAAAGAGACGCATCTTATCTGTAGCTGGGGTGGGGATGAAAGGGGGGGGGGGATTGGGACTTCATATGCTTATGCGTATGAACTGGCACTGCTCCCCTTGACTCGCAATGTGTGGGTGTCATTCATTCCATAGCAGACGGACGCGCCATCACTCGCACTCCAGTAGCATGACTGGGCTTCTAGCAAGAGGACCACGGCCATGATGATGGTGGCAGCAGCGAGCGATGGCGATGTGGCGCCTGAGGCCGAGCAACCATAGCTCGTTTTAAATTAAAGCGTCGTAACTGTTCCTATCTTGTTCCAGTGGTGGTGATAACAGTGCAAGTGGGCTGGCAACTAAGAGGGGGAAGTTGTTTTAGTGTGTAAGGATGGGATATCAGTGCAATCTAGCGATGTCTGTTGTGTGACATGCAGTGTGTGATTTTTTAACACACATACACGTCAGCAGAAACACTCCTACTTAGAATTTTTCTTAATTTGCCGCTGATTTTGCAGGTACAGAGTAATTTCATGATGTCAAACTTCGCTTGGGCCGGCTGTTAGCGTCAACACTATAGTAATTAAGATAATGGTGATGCAAATGACGATGCAGCTATGTTTCGATAATGCAATGCACAGTGTCTCATAAATTACAGTTATAAAGATAAGTGTGGCATAAATATTGAGGTAGTCATATTTGACTGTGACATCATTTTGGATCATAAAATTACAGCAATTAAGGTAAGGTTAAAGACATAAAGTGGCTATAGTAATAAAGATAAGAATCATATATGTATAGAGGCACCTATGTCATGATAATGGCTCATTAACTAGAGCTATTATGGTAACTGAATCATAAATTTATCTTAAATAAATGTCAGATAAGAGCATAAATGGCCTAATGGGGTTGAGTTTGTTTACATAAGATAACTGGCTCATAAATGTAGCTTAAATAAATTCCGGATAAGAGCGTCAGTGGCCTAATGGATTGCATTTGGTTACGTAAGAGTCATAAATTACACCAAAATAAACAGGCCAAGTGGTTGATGGGTCTGTTCTTCGAGTACACAACTTGTTATACGACTGAATTTTTTGGTAAATAGAACACAGATAACAAGAATAAAAACACAGTCTTAACTATGTTCTCCCCTAAAATAATTAGTACCACAAGCTCATTAACATCGGGTGTGCTACTAAGGATCTAGTTTGCCCTACATGTGCAGTGCATAGGGAGGGTGGTATGTGACAAAGGCAACGGAAACAATTCACTCGAACTCTCAAAAATTAGTGTTCTAGGATTCAGTGGTAGACCTGCTTGGAATCCATGGGTGTTCAACTGTTACAATCGAAACCACTGGAGTAAAATCAGGGTGATCACAGTCATGAAAGAAGAGGAGATAGTCTTGATGTATATCGATAATCGTTAAGTCTGTAATTTTACATACAACAATATGAAATACAGTATTGCTTCCTGGATGCATAAAATCCCTGAACTGGGGTAAAATATTCCCAAAGAGATGGATGCAAGTAACTAAATGTGATTTCTGAAGTTGATGGTATTCTAATGTAACCAACGCGGGTTGCGCTTCGACTGAAGAAAGCGCCTCGTAGAATGGCTACTGACACAGGATAAAGACTAAAGCATGAATGAAAACTTTAAAATCACTCAAATTTCAATAGAAAGGGAACTTAAAAGTTTCATGAACAAACGCGTACTTAATTTAGGAATAAAATAACTACACATACAAGTAAGATCATAAACACACATCAGTAGACCTTCTTGCAGAAAAAGGCCACCTCATTAAAACGTTTTCTACACTTGATTATTGATTAAATACATCACAAATTTGACCAAAAAACAATTACTGATTTGCAGTTCTTCACAAAAACTGATTGAAAGTTGCTGTGCGATGAAACACTAACACAGCAACTACCTACAAGCCATATTAGTAAGCTGATGGAAGATACCGTGCTATACCAACGAGATGCCGACCAAAAGTAAACTGCCTACTTGTTGTTGTTGTGGTCTTCAGTCCAGAGACTGGTTTGATGCAGCTCTCGATGCTACTCTTTCCCGTGCAAGCTTCTTCATCTCCCAGTACCTACTGCAACCTGAATCCTTTTGAATCTATTTAGTGTATTCATCTCTTGGTCTCCCTCTACAATTTTTGCCCTCCAATACCAAATTGGAGATCCCTTGATGCCTCAGAATATGCCCTACCAGCCGATCCCTTCCTCTAGTCAAGTTGTGCCACAAATTTCTCTTCTCTTCAATTCTATTCAGTACCTCCTCATTAGTTATGTGATCTTCCCATCTAATGTTCAGCATTCTTCTGTAGCACCACATTTAGAAAACTTCTATTCTATTCTTGTCTAAACTATTCATCGTCCACGTTTCACTTCCAACATGGCTACACTCCATACAAATACTTTCAGAAACGACTTCCTGACACTTAAATCTATACCCGATGTTAACAAATCTCTCTTCTTCGGAAACGCTTTCTTTGCCATTGCCAGTCTGCATTTTATATCCTCTCTACTTCGACCATCGTCAGTTATTTTGCTCCCCAAATAGCAAAACTCATTTACTACTTCGAGCGCCTCATTTCCTAATTCTCGCAGCATCATACGATTTAATTCTAATATATTCCATTATCCTCGTTTTGCTTTTGTTGATGTTCATCTTATATCTTCCTTTCAAGACACTGTCCATTCCGTTCAGCTGCTCTTCCTGGTCCTTTGCTGTCTCTGACAGAATTACAATGTCATCGGCGAACCTCAAAGTTTTTATTTCTTCTCCATGGGTTTTAATACCTACACCGAATTTTGCTTTTGTTTCCCTTACTGCTTCCTCCATATACAGATTGAATAACATCGGGGAGAGGCTACAACCCTGTCTCACTCCCTTCCCAACCATGGCTTCCCTTTCATGTCTCTCTACTCTTATAACTGCCATCTGGTTTCTGTGCAAATTGTAAATAGCCTTTCGCTTCCTGTATTTTACCCCTGCCACCTTTAGAATTTGAAAGAGAGTATTCCAGTCACCATCGTCAAAAGCCCTCTCCAAGTCTACAAATGCTAGAAACGTAGGTTTGCCTTTCCTTAATCTTTCTTCTAAGATAAGTCGTCGGGTCAGTATTGCCTCACGTGTTCCAACATTTCTGCGGAATCCAAACTGATCTTCTCCGAGGTCGGCTTCTACCAATTTTTCCATTCGTTGTAAAGAATTCGTTTTAGTATTTTGCAGCTGTGGCTTATTAAACTGACAGTTCGATAATTTTCACATCTGTCAACACCTGCTTTCTTTGGGATTGGAATTATTATATTCTTCTTGAAGTCTGAGGGTATATCGCCTGTCTCATACATCTTGCTCAGCAGATGGTATAGTTCTGTCAGGCCTGGCTCTCGCAAGGCTGTCAGTAGTTATAATGGAATGTTGTCTACTCCCAAGTCTTTCAGTGCTCTGTCAAACTCTTCACGCAGTATCATATCTCCTATTTCATCTTCATCTACATTCTCTTCCATTTCTATAATATTGTCCTCAAGAACATCGCCCTTGTATAGACCCTCTATATACTACTTCCACCTTTCTGCTTTCCCTTCTTTGCTTAGAACTGGGTTTCCATCTGAGCTCTTTTCTCCAAAGGTCTCTTTAATTTTCCTGTAGGCAGTATCTATCTTACCCCTAGTGATATGTGCCTCTACATCCTTACATTTGTTCTCTAGCCATCCGTGCTTAGCGCCGGCCGGGGTGGCCGAGCAGTTCTAGGCGCTACAGTCTGGAACCGAGCGACCGCTACGGTCGCAGGTTCGAATCCTGCTTCGTGCATGGATGTGTGTGATGTTCTTAGGTTAGTTAGGTTTAAGTAGTTCTAAGTTCTAGGGGACTGATGACCTCAAAAGTTAAGTCCCATAGTGCTCAGAGCCATTTGAACCATCTGAACCATCCCTGCTTAGCCATTTTGCACTTACTGTCGATTTCATTTTTGAGACGTTTATATTCCTTTGCGCCTGCTTCATTTACTGCAATTTTATATTTTCTCTTTTCATCAGTTAAATTCAATATCTCTTCTGTTACCCAAGGATTTCTATTAGCCCTCGTCTTTTTACCTATTTGATCCTCTGCTATCTTCACTATTTCGTCTCTCAAAGCTACCCGTTCTTCTTCTACTGTATTTCTTTCCCCCATTTTTGTCAATTGTTCCCTAATACTCTCCCTGAAGCTGTCTAGAACCTCTGGTTCTTTTAGTTTATCCAGGTCTCATCTCCTTAAATTCCTACCTTTTTGCAGTTTCTTCAGTTTTAATCAACAGTTCATAACCAATAGATTGTGGTCAGAGTCCACATTTGCCCCTGGAAATGTCTCACAATTTAAAATCTGGTTCCTGAATCTCGTCTTACCATTTTATAATCTATCTGATACCTTCCAGTATCTCCAGGCTTCTTCCATGTATATACCCTTCTTTCATGATTCTTAAACCAAGTGTTAGCTATGATCAAGTTATGCTCTGTGCAAAATTCTTCCAGGCGGCTTCCTCTTTCATTTCTTCCCCCCTATCCATATTCACCTACTACGTTTCCTTGTCTCCCTTTTCCTACTATCGAATTCCAGTGACCCATGACAATTAAATTTTCCTCCCCATTCACTATCTGAATAATTTCTTTTATCATGAACCATCATGAACCATGGACCTTGCCGTTGGTGGGGAGGCTTGCATGCCTCAGCGATACAGATAGCCGTACCGTAGGTGCAACCACAACGGAGGGGTATCTGTTGAGAGGCCAGACAAACGTGTGGTTCCTGAAGAGGGGCAGCAGCCTTTTCAGTAGTTGCAAGGGCAACAGTCTGGATGATTGACTGATCTGGCCTTGTAACAATAACCAAAACGGCCTTGCTGTGCTGGTACTGCGAACGGCTGAAAGCAAGGGGAAACTACAGCCGTAATTTTTCCCGAGGGCATGCAGCTTTACTGTATGATTACATGATGATGGCGTCCTCTTGGGTAAAATATTCCGGAGGTAAAATAGTCCCCCATTCGGATCTCCGGGCGGGGACTACTCAAGAGGACGTCGTTATCAGGAGAAATAAAACTGGCATTCTACGGATCGGAGCGTGGAATGTCAGATCCCTTAATCGGGCAGGTAGGTTAGAAAATTTAAAAAGGGAAATGGATAGGTTGAAGTTAGATATAGTGGGAATTAGTGAAGTTCGGTGGCAGGAGGAACAAGACTTCTGGTCAGGTGACTACAGGGTTATAAACACAAAATCAAATAGGGGTAATGCAGGAGTAGGTTTAATAATGAATAGGAAAATAGGAATGCGGGTAAGCTACTACAAACAGCATAGTGAACGCATTATTGTGGCCAAGATAGATACGAAGCCCACGCCTACTACAGTAGTACAAGTTTATATGCCAACTAGCTCTGCAGATGACGAAGAAATTGAAGAAATGTATGATGAAATAAAAGAAATTATTCAGATTGTGAAGGGAGACGAAAATTTAATAGTCATGGGTGACTGGAATTCGAGTGTAGGAAAAGGGAGAGAAGGAAACATAGTAGGTGAATATGGATTGGGGGACAGAAATGAAAGAGGAAGCCGCCTGGTCGAATTTTGCACAGAGCACAACATAATCATAACTAACACTTGGTTTAAGAATCATGAAAGAAGGTTGTATACATGGAAGAACCCTGGAGATACTAAAAGGTATCAGATAGATTATATAATGGTAAGACAGAGATTTAGGAACCAGGTTTTAAATTGTAAGACATTTCCAGGGGCAGATGTGGACTCTGCCCACAATCTATTGGTTATGACCTGTAGATTAAAACTGAAGAAACTGCAAAAAGGTGCGAATTTAAGGAGATGGGACCTGGATAAACTAAAAGAACCAGAGGTTGTACAGAGATTCAGGGAGAGCATAATGGAGCAATTGACAGGAATGGGGGAAATAAATACAGTAGAAGAAGAATGGGTAGCTTTGAGGGATGAAGTAGTGAAGGCAGCAGAGGATCAAGTAGGTAAAAAGACGAGGGCTAGTAGAAATCCTTGGGTAACAGAAGAAATATTGAATTTAATTGATGAAAGGAGAAAATATAAAAATGCAGTAAGAGAAAAACAGGCAAAAAGGAATACAAACGTCTCAAAAATGAGATCGACAGGAAGTGCAAAATGGCTAAGCAGGGATGGCTAGAGGACAAATGTAAGGATGTAGAGGCCTATCTCACTAGGGGTAAGATAGATACCGCCTACAGGAAAATTAAAGAGACCTTTGGAGATAAGAGAACGACTTGTATGAATATCAAGAGCTCAGATGGAAACCCAGTTCTAAGCAAAGAAGGGAAAGCAGGAAGGTGGAAGGAGTATATAGAGGGTCTATACAAGGGCGATGTACTTGAGGACAATATTATGGAAATGGAAGAGGATGTAGATGAAGATGAAATGGGAGATATGATACTGCGTGAAGAGTTTGATAGAGCACTGAAAGACCTGAGTCGAAACAAGGCCCCCGGAGTAGACAATATTCCATTGGAACTACTGACGGCCGTGGGAGAGCCAGTCCTGACAAAACTCTACCATCTGGTGAGCAAGATGTATGAAACAGGCGAAATACCCTCAGACTTCAAGAAGAATATAATAATTCCAATCCCAAAGAAAGCAGGTGTTGACAGATGTGAAAATTACCGAACTATCAGCTTAATAAGTCACAGCTGCAAAATACTAACACGAATTCTTTACAGACGAATGGAAGAACTAGTAGAAGCCAACCTCGGGGAAGATCAGTTTGGATTCCGTAGAAACACTGGAACACGTGAGGCAATACTGACCTTACGACTTATCTTAGAAGAAAGATTAAGGAAAGGCAAACCTACGTTTCTAGCATTTGTAGACTTAGAGAAAGCTTTTGACAATGTTGACTGGAATACTCTCTTTCAAATTCTAAAGGTGGCAGGGGTAAAATACAGGGAGCGAAAGGCTATTTACAATTTGTACAGAAACCAGATGGCAGTTATAAGAGTCGAGGGACATAAAAGGGAAGCAGTGGTTGGGAAGGGAGTAAGACAGGGTTGTAGCCTCTCCCCGATGTTGTTCAATCTGTATATTGAGCAAGCAGTAAAGGAAACAAAAGAAAAATTCGGAGTAGGTATTAAAATTCATGGAGAAGAAATAAAAACTTTGAGGTTCGCCGATGACATTGTAATTCTGTCAGAGACAGCAAAGGACTTGGAAGAGCAGTTGAACGGAATGGACAGTGTCTTGAAAGGAGGATATAAGATGAACATCAACAAAAGCAAAACAAGGATAATGGAATGTGGTCTAATTAATTCGGGTGATGCTGAGGGAATTAGATTAGGAAATGAGGCACTTAAAGTAGTAAAGGAGTTTTGCTATTTGGGGAGCAAAATAACTGATGATGGTCGAAGTAGAGAGGATATAAAATGTAGGCTGGCAATGGCAAGGAAAGCGTTTCTGAAGAAGAGAAATTTGTTAACATCCAGTATAGATTTAAGTGTCAGGAAGTTATTTCTGAAAGTATTCGTATGGAGTGTGGCCATGTATGGAAGTGAAACATGGACGATAAATAGTTTGGACAAGAAGAGAATAGAAGCTTTCGAAATGTGGTGCTACAGAAGAATGCTGAAGATTAGATGGGTAGATCACATAACTAATGAGGAAGTATTGAATAGGATTGGGGAGAAGAGAAGTTTGTGGCACAACTTGACCAGAAGAAGGGATCGGTTGGTAGGACATGTTCTGAGGCATCAAGGGATCACCAATTTAGTATTGGAGGGCAGCGTGGAGGGTAAAAATCGTAGAGGGAGACCAAGAGATGAATACACTAAGCAGATTCAGAAGGATGTAGGTTGCAGTAGGTACTGGGAGATGAAAAAGCTTGCACAGGATAGAGTAGCATGGAGAGCTGCATCAAACCAGTCTCAGGACTGAAGACCACAACAACAACAACAACAGAAGTCAATCATCCAGACTGTTGCCCCTGCAACTACTAAAAAAGGCTGCTGCCCCTCTTCAGGAACCACACGTTTGTCTGGCCTCTCAACAGATGCCTCTGCGTCGTGGTTGCACCTACGGTACGGCTATCTGTGTCGCTGAGGCACGCAAAGCCTCCCCACCAACGCCAAGGTCCATGGTTCGGGGGGGGGGGGGGGGTGGGATGGTAACCGCCTAGTTAATCGTAAATTTCTGTAGGCCCATCCTCGGCGAGTGGTGGTGGCGGTGGAGGGACCAGTACAGTTACTTATTGCCAACTGCTAGACAGCAAAGTTGAAGGGGCTGACACACCCTGCGTTTACTGTTTGCCCAACAATTACCGGAATAAGGCAAGGTTGGCACATCTCCTGTGTGCGGATGTGGATCTGTGGTTCTTGCACTATTTTCGAAACAGACTGATTCACCCATGTAGTGACTCAGGTACTGGATGAAAGATGGCTAAAAAGGGTATAATTTGATAGTAAATAAGCTCATTCTCCCGCTCATCCTTCCTCCAGAGGCTCCTCATAACAGTAAAAGAGTGAAATTTAATGGGAATCACGTTAAGCCATGGCGCCGTTTAGCAGACCTGTCTGGCGCCACTAGCTCAAGGATAGTATCGACTATCTCTCTTGTGGCCCCGTTGTCAATATCTATGAGGAAGGGTTGCTATCTGTGGGTTGTGTCCTCAGAAAGTCTTTGCTTGCCGATGTATGTGCGGGTTCGCTGGCCCTAGAAGGGAAGCACAAAGTTTGGGGACTGCCGGTAGCGTCGCGACATAAGGCAGTCACAAGGTCCGAGCGGCCGAAGCCACGAGCTTCGCAAGGAGGGCCTGCGCAGAGGAAGGATGCAGGAGTACTACACCGGGGTCAGCGTCGACTACAAGCAGCACTCCGACATCCCATCGGTTGGTTGGCAACATCCGTGTCTGAAGACCGCTCGTGGCCTGGCTGCCCCCTTCTACATGGCTGTCATCAGCACCACTCAGCAACAGCCGCGACGCACCGTGAATCCATGGAGCTGCTTGCTGATAAAGGGGAGTAACATTCTGTAATCCTCGTGGTGACTGGTGTCATTGACTACCCGACCTCATAATAATTTTCTGGTTTGTATCCGACACTTAGAGGTTTACTCACTCGGCTCTTTGGTCGTAAATATAGGCCATAGTATTGTGCTAAGACACTGGCTGTCGTTTAAAAATTTGCCCCATTACTATAGTGCCTTTCTTTATTATTTTCTGGTTTTGCAGGGTTCCTGCGCACCCGACTCTCAGAGTTTTACTCGATCGGCTATTTGGTCGTAAATATAGACCGTAGTATTGTTCTTGACACTAGCTGTCGTTTGAAACTTTGTTCTGATGTTATATTGTCTTCCTTTCCAGTTCATACCCGATCATTAGTGTTTTAATGAATCATCTCCTGGTCGGAAATACAGTCGGAACTATTGTACCAAGGCACAGATTGCCGTTAAACCGGGGTCTTGTGGTTAGATTTAGATGTGAATCGGTTCAATTCCTTGGTTGTAATTGTATTTGAGTTAATTTGAACTACCTGTTGTACTAAGCTGTGCATTCCTGTCTTTCAAAGACCGGGTTATTATCGGTGTATTTTTAAGTGTGTCTTGTGGTTCTGTCGAGTGAGTTCTCTTGTAATAAGTGCTCATAGGTAACGTTTTAAAACGGTCCTTCAGAGGGGCCTTCTTAACTGAGAAACAGATTATGTTTTGACATATTATCAGGCAACTGTCACCAGGACTTTGGTCAGAATAAAATTGTCAAAAGGGACGGATTGGGATCCAATCGCATCTTGTTGCTGATTGAAATGAAAAGGTTGCTCGCCTTGAAGCAAGCCTTATCATTGTCATAATTGTTTCCTAATTTGTTAAACCTGTAACCATAGGTACGCCTCTTAACCCCGAACCTTTGACCTAAAGTTTCCAAATAAAAAAAAAGTCATTTGTTTGAGTAATTGAAGAACGCTTATCATCAATATTACTTATGTTTTCATGTGTTGCAGAAGAGCTTTTAATAAGAGAAACTATGACCAGCTCGGTAGTAAACATCACTGTTTCAAACGATAATGGGCGGACTGCAGGCCCACCCCATTGTAATTGTCATGTTGTTCTTGTTTGATTTCTCTTGTAAAAGCTTATTCATTTCACAAATTCGTTAACATGTAAATAAAATGAATTTATGACTATATATTGTTAAATAAATCGATTGTGTGAACAGAAAGTTACATTGGTGGGTCCTCCCTTCCACGTTTTCCTTGTTGTTGTTGTGGTCTTCAGTCCAGAGACTGGGTTGATGCAGCTGTACGTGCTACTCTATCCTGTGCATGCTGCTTCATCTCCCAGAACCTACTGCAACCTACATCCATCTGGTTTCTGTACAAATTGTAAATAGCCTTTCGCTCCCTGTATTTTACCCCTGCCACCTTCAGAATTTGAAAGAGAGTATTCCAGTCAACATTGTTAAAAGCTTTCTCTAAGTCTACAAATGCTAGGAACGTAGGTTTGCCTTTCCTTAACGTATTTTCTAAGAGAAGTCGTAGGGTCAGTATTGCCTCACGTATTCCAACGTTTTTACGGAATCCAAACTGATCTTCCCCAAGGTCGGCCTCTACCAGTTTTTCCATTCGTCTGTAAAGAATTGGTGTAAGTATTGTGCAGCCGTGGCTTATTAAACTGACATCTGTCAACACCTGCTTTCTTTGGGGTTTGAATTATTACATTCTTCTTGAAATCTGAGGGTATTTCGCCTGTTTGATACGCCTTGCTCAGTAGATGGTAGAGTTTTGTTAGGGCTGGCTCTCCCAAGGCTGTCAGTAGTTCTAATGTAATGTTATCTACTCCCGGGTGCTTGTTTCGACTTAGGTCTTTTACTGCTCTGTCAAACTCTTCACGCAGTATCATATCTTCTATTTCATCTATATTCTCTTCCATTTCTATAATTTTGTCCTCAAGAACATCGCCCTTGTATAGACCCTCTATATACTCCTTCCACCTTTCTGCATTCCCCTCTTTGCTTGGAACTGGGTTTCCATCTGATCTCTTGATATTTATGCAAGTGGTTCTTTTCTCTCCAAAGGTCTCTTTAATTTTCCCGTAGGCAGTATCTATCTTACCACTAGTGATATGCACCTCTACATCCTTACATTTGTCCTCTAGCCATCCCTGCTTAGTTATTTTGCACTTCCTGTCGATCTCATTTTTGAGAAGTTTGTATTCCTTTTTGCCTGCTTCACTTACTGCATTTTTATATGTTCTCCTTTCATCAATTAAATTCAATATTCCTTCTGTTACCCGAGGATATCTATTAGCTCACGTCATTTTACCTATTTGAACCTCTGCTGCCTTCACTATTTCATCCCTCAAAGCTACCCATTCTTCTTCTACTGTATTTCCTTCTCCCATTCCTGTCAATTGTTCCCTTATCCTCTCCCTGAAACTCTGTAAAACCTCTGGTCCCATCTCCTTAAATTCCCACCTTTTCGCAGTTTCTTCAGTTTTAATCTACAGTTCATAACTAATAGATTGTGGTCAGTGTCCACATCTGCCCCTGGAAATGTCTTGCAATTGAAAACCTGGTTCCTAAATTTCTCTCTTACCATTATATAATCTATCTGAGACCTTCCAGTACTCCATGCTTCTTCCATGTATACAACCTTCTTTCATGATTCTTGAACCAAGTGTTAGCTATGATTTAATTTACCCTCTGTGCAAAATTCTACCAGGCGGCTTCCTGTTTCATTCCTTACTCCCATTCTATATTCACCTACTACGTTTCCTTCTCTTCCTTTTCCTACTATAGAGTTCCAGTCACCCATGACTATTAATTTCTATCTCTCTTCACTATAATTTCTTTTATCATACATTTCATCGATCTCTTCGTCATCTGCAGAGCTAGTTGGCATATAAACTTGTACTACTGTGGTAGGCGAGGGCTTCGTATCTATCTTGGCCACAATAACGCGTTCACTATGCCGTTTGTAGTAGCCTACCCGCATTCCTATTTTCCTATTCATTATTAAACCTACTCCTGCATTACCCCTATTTGATTTTGTATTTATTGCCCTGTATTCACCTGACCGGAAGTCGTTTTTCTCCTGCCACCGAACTTCACTAATTCCTACTATATCAAACTTTAACCTATCCATTTCTCTTTTTAAATTTTCTAACCTACGTGCCCGATTAAGGGATTTGACATTCCACTCTCCGATCCGTAGAACACCAATTTCCTTTCTCCTGATAACAACGTCCTCCTGAGTAGTCTCCGCCCGGGTATCAGAATGGGGGACTATTTTACCTCCGGAATATTTTACGCAAGAGGACGCCATCATTTAACCATACAGTGAACCTGCATGCCCTCCGGAAAAATTACGGCTGTAGTTTCCCCTTGCTTTCAGCTGTTCGTAGTACCAGCACAGCAAGGCTGTTTTGGTTAGTGTTACAAGGCGAGATCCGTCAGTCATCCAGATTGTTGCCCCTGCAACTACTGAAATGGCTGCTGCCCCTTTTCAGGAACCACACGTTTGTCTGGCCTCTCAGCAGATACCCCTCCGTTGTGGTTGCACCCACTGTACAGCTATCTGTATCGCTGAGGCACGCAAGCCTCCCCGCCAACGGCAAGGTCCGTGGTTCATGGGGGGGACGTTTACTTTAATACCAGTAAATACCACGTCACACACGTATTAAGAATGTGCCGGTAGCTGCCAACCATAAATCTTATGAAACAGAACCGAGAGCAGGTCCTTTCGACTGGCCTTTCTCCCGTTTTATTTATCCGATCATACAGAGAAGTAGGGCTCTATGGTCAGTGAGACTAGTAGAGAAAGTTGACAGTTGTTGTGATGCTGAATTTAATAGTAGGTTGATGCATGACGTCATTAGAGGTGGAGTAGCCGAGGGCTTGTTTTCTCCGACGGCCACGGCTGAGGAAGCTAATGCTTAAGGATTCTGGTTCCGAGAATACGGCAAGTCGCAGTTATAGGGCGAGACCCGGGTGGCACATTTGCACAGCGTCAGCCACTGCAGAGGACATGGAGTCAGTCAGGCGGTCACGTATTGTCCTTGAAGACAAACTTTTTGCGACTGCTTTCGCCGAGGTGCGATGGTCTGAGGGAGAGGAAATTGTTCCCAGCCGAGGTGTAGCGCATTACGCCGTGTGGCAGGGGTCCTCACATGTTGTTTTCTGGGAAGCTTCCGTAAGAATGATGTCAGGTAGGTCGGCAAAAACATTTCGGCGGAACGAGCACAATGGGGCAACACTGGAGGAGGCCAGACACTGGGTGGCCGAGAGAACTGTGGCGTTTTTTTGTTTTTGAGGTCACATAGACGCATGAGGCGCGCTGTTTCCTGCGCACAAAAAAATATGGACTGGGACACGAATCGTGGAGTCATAAAACATAAAAGACCACGCCTGTAGGACGCCTCAAGATGTGTTGGGATTGGAGGAACAGTTTCTTTCCGATTTGTACAGGGAGCCTTATCGGTACACAAAGTGATAAATAATTAGTGTAGAAGTGCTTTACTAGCTCTCAGTTGGTGGGTTTAACTTTTAAGCAGAAACTCCATGTGTGGCTTTTGGCAGAGTTGGAGGTAATGTATCGAAGCAGGGTTCTGACAACGAACTGCGGAGGAGAGTAGACGATTCGATCTTGGAGAAGAGATTTGGTTTTGGATTTGGAGCCCGGGCACCAAGGTGGATCAGAACGGGAGGAAGCGATGGAGGTCAACAGTTCAACCTGACGCCAAGGCAAACTGCGCACACATCTCGAGATTTCTATGTGTGCATGGTGAGCATTTTGCAGCACTGGCACTAGAAATCTTTAGAGTGAATTTGTGTTACTTCATCACGTGCTCAGAGCACCAGCAGTCGCTGTTTGATTTAAGCGTGCAATGGACGTTTCTTTCAGAGTACAGTTCAGTCACTATCATTCGTATAAACCCTCAGGTCGTGTTATCCATGTTCTTAGAGACAGAATTAGAGTCAAATCACCACACTTCGTTCATCTTGTCAACTGTTTGTCAGAAGTTGTCATTTTATGAACACGAGGAAAAATATAATCGATGTTGACTAATGTTCCACTTAATTCATGTCTTTCTGGGGTAAATCTGTTACGATATTGAATTCTGTCAGTAATTCAAGTACACAAGATACGTGGATGATCTTCATTAATTTTAGTTATCTGTATGTGAATACCAGGAGTAGTCTTGGAATAAAAATACAATTTTTCATCTTCAGTTTCATAACACGGGGGCACATTTCTCCCTATTCGAGTTTAAAATCTTTTGCGTTTCATTTTAACCACAGTGTCACTAAAGGGGTGATGCTGTACCTTAGAGATATTGAGAGGCAGGAGTTAATCAGAGGTACCCACATACCAGCCCACTAGAGCGACTTTTGTACAGTATCGTTTCAAAAGCGTACGCTGGGGAACTCTGTAATTGTTCACAGAGTAAAATACGTTATGGATGAACGCCTCCACTATTGTCAATAACGACAGAGAGAATAAACTTCATGTACGCGTCAAATGGTTTGGAAAGACTTTCGTTTGCTCTCTCGTGAAACTGACGCTGGCCCAACTCATTACTTGGTGGAACTAGAGATGCGACCCAGCCAGAGCTGTCGCTGGCGCGAGATGCCACAGCGCGCCAATTAGGCGCAGGCGCTCAGCTTTACGAGCAATTCTCTCGCGACTTCGGCTCCGCCCGTCTTCCCATGAATTTGTAACGTCATTACGAGGACTCTTCATTCCACATCTCTTGTGAGCAACAGACTGCAGTAATACCGTTGCTCACGCCATTTGACTTGTAAATGTGTTCCAAGGTTATCTACAGTGCGATTCATATAAACCTGACTATTTTAATGAGTCATAACATTTGAACCAATAATGGGACACATTTGCAATTTTGGGGGATAACAATACACAACTGAGAGATCACATACACATATTAGAAGTCCTCACACCAAATGTTCAAAGTGACCTCTGCCAGCATCGATGATCACCTGTAATCATTTCACCATATTCCTCGACGTTCTGTTAAGTGTACCCTCGCCAGTGTCGCTTATTTGGTGTATAATGACCTCACGGGTTTCTGCAGTTCGTCATGGTCTGTTATTGTACATTCAGCTTTTAAAATACCCACAAGAAAAAATTCCGGGGAAGGTTTTTTGTATTTCGTGGTGGGGGGTGGGGGGTGGGGGGGTGAGGGAACACAGTCGAAGTAACGATTTTCTTGGAGAGTTATTCAAGCGTCTTCGAACATTATCAATAACCTCTGTACTCAGTGATGGTTTTGTTTACCACTGCCACTGTTTAATACATTAGTTGTCTCCACCTTCCTCCCAATCGATAGAATTGTTGCCTTTGTTGGAAAATGGCGCATATTCTCTCCGAAATGGCCGTCGTGTTGTAACCAATAAGTCTCAAGTAATAAAATGTTACGGGCTGTTAAGCTGTGGTCGAATCGATTTCACCTTAAAATCCAAAGTCTTGTCCTCATTCGCGGAGGACGTTTTCAAGGGGAATCGTAGATACTTTGAATGTCCGATTCACAACCTGTCTCGCCACTGACTGCAGCAAAATTCCGCCTCCGCGTGCTTCCGCGAGGTGGCGTGGCGTCACAATTTTTGAATGCCCGAGCGCAATTGGCCGTTGTAGACTGCTATCGTCTGCTGTTGCTATCATCCCATGATGGAAGACTGGCACACAACTTCTTTAGCACTCAGACGTTATTCAATTTCAAGCCCTCCTCCTTACCACTGAAATTCCTGGGGTATTTGACAATCTCTAGGGCCTCTCCGTATAACATTTCACGCTATCCGCTTGTGGCTGCCAATAATTGAACCCTACCGGAATAAACGTGATGGCCTTCTGGCTGCAAAACTTGTTCCGCAAAAGCTGATTTGTCAATTTTCCCTCTGCTGCAATTGCCCTTGTGCTCTTCTAGTTGTTTTTTAATCTTTCCTTTTGTAGTACTCACGTACACCTCCCCACAACTACAAAGAATCCACTAAATTCCTGCTTTTTCCAGAGTTGACAAGCATCCTTGGCCGATTTTAGGTGACCTTGTATCTTTCTAGTAGGTTTGTACATTACACCAAATGTTCCGCTTGAAGATTTTCCTATGCGGTCAGTAACATCCATAAGGCAGAAAAATTTTCGATTTCACCAGCGCTTGAGCGTCGCTATGATTTCTACGCGGTGTTCTTAAAGCTTGTTTCACCTCAGCGAACGAATAAACATTCTTGAGCAATGCCTTTGTGAGATGTTTTAATTCTGCGTCAAGCAGCTCTATGGTTGGTGGTGTGAATCCCGGAGTAGGTAACGGTCTGTGTGCGTGGGTTTTCGGTAATCTGTGTGACCCAAGCTACAATCTTCTTTCCTAAAAACTAGCACGTCAAGAAAATTTTATCTTCCGCCTGCCTCCTCCATGGTAAACTGAATCTTCAGACTGTTCCCGTTGAGATGTTTGTAAAAACGATTCAGTTCCTCCCTGCCATGCCGCCACAGAACAAACGTGTCATCCACGTACCGTAACCAGATATCTGGTTTCTTGTTCGTAGTTTCCGATACCTGCTCCTCGAAATTTTCCATAACGAAATTCGCTATAACTGGCATTAAGAGGGTCCCCATAGCGACAACATCCATTTGTTCAAAGAACTCATCTTTACAGAATTGTTAAATGTTTAGAATATGTGGTTGCGAGGCAACATTTAAAGTTTTGCAACTTCGGGAAGAAAAATCCGATTCAGCTGTTGCAACACTTCGTTGAACGGAGCCACAGAGAATAGCGATAACACGTCAAAACTAACTAATGTGTCGTCCGGTTGTACCACTATGCCGTTTAATTTACTGATAAAAAGTGCCCAGATCTGGATAGAGGAATCCGATTGGCCCACATACGCTCCTAATAATGTCGTGAAGATCTGATTTGATCCATTATAAATGGTTCTGAAAGCTTGCGACTGTGAAAACAGTAGGTTTGTTTATAAATAACTCATCTGCTACCAGTCACGATTTTCTTTATTTTATTTTTTGCACGACGCGTTTCGGGAAATGATTCCCATTTTCAAGTGCGTTTTTTTGTTTGTTATGCCATTTGTTTGTTATGTTGTCGATGTGCGAGAGTCTGCTTCATTTCGTTGACTTTCCTGCAATATATAAGAAAACACGCGATTTTTAGTTGGTTGTCGATCTTTTTGTGAAGTTAGTTGCGAAATTTAGAAGATCCAGTGACCTTGTTGGCCAACTTAGCAGCAGAAAATGTTACAATGTGTTATTGGGCATTATCTTCCTGAAATATAACCCCACGATGGCTTGCCGTGAAGGACAACGAAACTGGACGTAGAATATCGTCGAGGAACCGCTGTGCTGTAAGAGTGCCGTGGATGGCAACCAAAGGGGTCCTGCTATGGGAAGAAATTGCATTCCAGACCATCACTCATGGTTGTCGGGCTGTATCGCAGATGGCAGTCAGGTTGGCATCCCACCGCTGTTTGTGTCGACTCCAGACCCATCTTTGGCCTGAAATATTATTGACTGGAGTGGAATTGTCTTCAGCGACGACTCCCGCTCGAATAAAGCTCAGATGACTAGTGGAGGCGTGTCTGGAGACGTCCCAGTCTGTGGTGGGATACCAGCCTAGTGGCGCCCCCCATACGGCACACAAACATGAGTAATGTGTAAGTGCCCCTTTATACCGGTACAAGATGGTTGGAGAACCTCGGCTGTTCAATGTCAAATTTTCAGTTTTATTTTATTTTTGGAACAAATTTCGGCGTTACATTACGCCATCGTCAGGTCCCCTGAACGACTGGTAGGAAGAATCCCACCTCTTGTGCACTCGGCAAGCGATGATCGAAGGGATCGCCATGTTAAGAAGAAATCTACAGGTAGAACCGATTGAATGCTGACCCCTATTTCGACTCTACAAGAGGTAGGATTCTTCCTACAAGTCAGTCAGGAGGCCTGAAGAAGGCATAATGTAACACTGGAAATTGTTGCACAAATAAAATGTCCGTAGCTCATGGTCTAATGACTAGCCTTGCTACCTCTGGATCACGAGGTCCTGGGTTCGATTACCGGCCGGGTTGGTGATTTTTCTCTGCCCAGGGACTGGGTGCTTGTGTTGTCCTCCTCATCATCATTTGTGACACTGGCTGGATTGTACTGTGTAAAAATTGGACTGCGTAAAAGTTGGGACTTAGTATGGGCACTGATGACCGCTCTATTGAGCGCCTCACAAACCGAATATCATCATCAGCAAACTAAATAAAACTATAAATTTAGACGGTTGAAGGTATTTTAGTTTGATATTTTCCGAGAGTAGTGGTCTGTAGAGTCACATGTTTTCGTTGTCATTCGCAGCACAGCGGTAGGTCGACGATATTGTCTGCCCCTTTTTGTTGCCCTTCCTGTCAAGCTGTGCTGAGATTACATTTCAGCAAGATAATGCGCGCCCGCACACAGCGAGAGTTTCTCCTGCTTGTCTTCGTACTTGCCAAACCATACCTCGACCAGCAATGTCTCCGGACATACTGTCATAACACAAAAATTATAATACGCAAACAGTCGAAATATGGTGAATCCAATAT
This sequence comes from Schistocerca piceifrons, assembly GCF_021461385.2. NCBI lineage: Eukaryota > Metazoa > Arthropoda > Insecta > Orthoptera > Acrididae > Schistocerca > Schistocerca piceifrons. Next base: position 401,213,434 of record NC_060144.1, on the reverse strand, counting down.
GGCGGCTCAAACGTAGCGACGAAGGGACATCACGTGCGCGCTTTCCTACTTCAGCCGACTGCCAGATGTACTTCCGATTTCTAGTCACTCGTGTCGCGTAGCTGTGAGCGGCTGGCGGCGAGCCTGATGACGTCTGCGGAACGCAGTAGGTTGTTGTGTAATGTAATGGGGTGGGCCCACTTATTCAGGACGCATGAGTATTAACCAAGATGTTTATTTCAACATTCTCTGTGACCAAGTTTTGCCAATTCTCCTACACTTCACGATGACCATGTTCCGAATAGCGCCGTCTTTGGTCAAAATTATACGAGGTATCGTATGTGTGACACTGAAAAGTTCCTTTCGTTGGTGGGTCAGAGCTCCTGTTGGTTCGCAGCCAGAACTCACGCACTGTTAACAATGTGCATGGTGAGAGGCAAATTAAGTGACATACTGCTCCGTGGAGTTAATCGGAAACGTTTATTGGCGAATCGGATTAATTCTCTGTTCTGCTACACTATCAGATCAATGTACATAAGAGTCGTCAGCCTCACTTTCACCCCCGGTTGAGGGTTTACCTCCTCACAACTCCAAAGTCATTAAGTAAAAGATGTCGTTTCAAGACAGATTCCGAGATGCGACTGGAATGTTCTTTACACCGCCTGCAACTGGCTATTAACGACTCTCACCGACCGTCTCCACAAGACCAGGAATACAGTTCTGAGTCGATAGAGAAATAGTCACACAAAAATATCAGTCTAATTTGAAAGGAGAATGAGTCGTGCACGGTTTCCTATCGTTTGGTTTTGAGTGCGGCCGCAGGCTTTGTCGCTTTGTTGTTGGGTGTCGGATTTCACAGCGTCCCGATACTAGGCACAACAAGAGCTGGCGAAGGAAATTTAGCTCTGGACGTGCCTCTGCTAGCTGTGGCTTGCATGGTTTTGGTGGCCTGACTACTGAAGCTGTGTGTTACTCGATGGACGAATCCTGCTCAGCATTTATAGCCACATCTGGGCTGGGGTGTGGCATACCACGAGGAAGTGTGCAACTTCGTAGTAATCGTTCCCATGTGTGTGGTGCATCACAATGAACGGCAGATTACCTCCGTACATTGTAAGGTACTCCTTACAGGGTTATTACAAATGATTGAAGCGATTTCACAGCTCTACAATAACTTTATTATTTGAGATATTTTCACAATGCTTTGCACACACATGCAAAAACTCAAAAAGTTTTTTTAGGCATTCACAAATGTTCGATATGTGCCCCTTTAGTGATTCGGCAGACATCAAGCTGATAATCAAGTTCCTCCCAGACTCGGCGCAGCACGTCCCCATCAATGAGTTCGAAAGCATCGTTGATGCGAGCTCGCAGTTCTGGCACGTTTCTTGGTAGAGGAGGTTTACACTGAATCTTTCACATAACCCCACAGGAAGAAATCGCATGGGGTTAAGTCGGGAGAGCGTGGAGGCCATGACATGAATTGTTGATCATGATCTCCACCACGACCGATCCATCGGTTTTCCAATCTCCTGTTTAAGAAATACTTCTGCTTTAGCCTTTTCCGTAAGATTTTCCAAACCTTCGGCTGTGGTACGTTTAGCTCCCTGCTTGCTTTATTCGTCGACTTCCGCGGCTACGCGTGAAACTTGCCCGCACGCGTTCAACCGTTTCTTCGCTCACTGCAGGCCGACCCGTTGATTTCCCCTTCAGAGGCATCGAGAAGCTTTAAACTGTGCATACAATCGCCGAATGGAGTTAGCAGTTGGTGGATCTTTGTTGAACGTCGTCCTGAAGTGTCGTTGCACTGTTATGACTGACTAATGTGAGTGCATTTCAAGCACGACATACGCTTTCTCGGCTCCTGTCGCCATTTTGCCTCACTGCGCTCTCGAGCGCTCTGGCGGCAGAAACCTGAAGTGCGGCTTCAGCCGAACAAAACTTTGAGTTTTTCTACGTATCTGTAGTGTGTCGTGACCATATGTCAATGAATGGAGCTACAGTGAATTTATGAAATCGCTTCAATCATTTGTAATAGCCCTGTATTTGGAGATTAGAGAACATTTTACTATATTTTCAGTTTTGCTATTTCACATACGTAAAGTGAGTGTATCAGAACGTAAGTACGGAGTAAGTAGCGAGCGGTAGGATCCCACGCCGGCCGGTGTGGCCGAGCGGTTCTAGGCGCTTCAGTTTGCAACCGCGCGAACGCTACGGTTGCAGGTTCGAATCCTGTCTCGGGCATGGATGTGTGTGATGTCCTTAGTTTAGTTAGGTTTAAGTAGTTCTAAGTTCTAGGGGACTGATGACCTAAGATGTTAAGTCCCATAGTGATCAGAGCCATTTGAATCATTTTTTGGTAGGTTCCCACGCTGGCTAGCAGAAGCGGTTGGCCATCCAGCGCTTTCGAAGCCAGTGGGATGAGCTGCCGATGCAGAAATAGCTTTTGACGTTAGCAAAGAGGTAAGTAGGGAAAGTACATTTATTCTGGCGTGTATCAAGTAATAGTTATTAATGAACATTTGCTAACAAAATTTGCCTTTTGCCACTCACACATTACTAGCCATCTATGGGTTATAAATATTATCTTTCAGTAATTTTAAATTGCCAGGAAACGTTGATGTTAATAAATAAATGAATGACATTGGCATAACCGAAGATGTATGATCTTATACGAACTGTACCAATTGTATGCTGAAGTTACAGACTGGGCGCCATAGTTGGTAGTCATCGATAGGATGTCTTTCGATCTAGCAATGCGGTGGACCATGCTCTCGTACCGTTAATGGTTAGCTTATATTCAGTGTGAACAGGTTCATTTTAATGTGTTTCTTAAACAAACGCACCATAATAGCATTCCGTGTAAAAATTATTTGCACAAACAACTTCTTCCCACTTCATTACATAAAAATAGACAGTCGTATAGGCATTTCAGAAACTGACAACGCTACTACAGCTCTGCAAAGGTACATGAAACTAGGAGATCATCTTCACATGACAAGTGGGAAGAATTCCTACGCAGTGGCTCACAAAGTCAGTTTAAGGACGGACTGGCTTAATTATCACAAAACTCGGGTGAGAAAGCGTGGGCAGTTATAGTGTAGGCCTCTCACATCATCATCCACAGACTCACCGACTAAGCTGAGAATTTCTAGAGGTTTAGTACGAGTGGGGGGTTCTTGCAACGGCTCTTAAACTATTGGCTGCAGGTTACTGTAACAGATTTCACTGATGATGTGCGGGGGTGTTTAAGCCGACCATTTTCTTGCATGTCTGAAATATTGTACAACAAAAATCACGCGAGTGTAATCGGTTTCTGTTTCTGAACGATGGCGCCTGTCAACCTGCTCATCAGCCTTATATAACAGAAAATAGAGTAAATAAGAGGTTGGGTTACACGTTGTAATCTGAGTAGTAAGTATTGTAGAAATTTCAATACGCTGTACTGCAGCGTCCATTTTTGCACACGATAACCATCGCCAATTTGGGTCGCCTTCATGTGGCGGCTGTACTACTGCGCCAAGTTGCACAAAATGCAAGTCGTTAAATTATGGCCGCACCTTTGAGTAAGCTTTAACTTTTTAAAATATCATTACGAGACAGGAGAGCAACGCCGCTTCTGGCGCCCAAAACGTGGGGCGACGAAAAATTACCTGTCAGTATCCATTGATTACATCTTGTGTCTTGTCTTTTTCATGTTGGAAAATTTACTCTGGAGCAATAAGTACTGATATTTCAAGGAAGACCGATGGAACGAAATCTGTATTAAGAAAACGAGGAAAAAATGTCTAAAGACAAAATTTTGTTGTATGGTATAAGGAAGCTATAACACATCAAGGAAGAAAAAAAGAAAAACTAAAGATAAAAGCTATCCTTGTCTACTGCTTGCATTTCATCTACATCTGAATCTACAAGGATACTCTGTAAATCTCACGTAATTGTCTGTGTGACGTCTCGTTTTGTCTCGGCTCGATGGTGATGGTTGTCCCACCCGAGATGACGTGGAACGGCGTCCGTCGATCACGACAACGCCAATCTGTAACTGTTATAAACACAAACTCCTCGCGCGGCTTGGTTGTTTTTCAGATACTGTCCCACAAAACTGATATCAACGTCTCGATGGAGCAGCGCGCCGGATTGTGTACGCCGCCCTTGCTTGTAATTAAAGCAATGGTGTTCCACGTCTAACGATCTTCTCCACTCATAAGTATGGCGACTGCACCACTCGATAACGCGATGACTCCCTTGATCTGAAATGATAACCAAAAGTCCTTTGGGTGTTCGCGACAGACTTTTCAGTTTACGCGAAAAATGGCTCTGAGCACTATGGGACTCAACTGCTGAGGTCATTAATCCCCTAGAACTTAGAACTAGTTAAACCTAACTAACCTAAGGACATCACAAACATCCATGCCCGAGGCAGGATTCGAACCTGCGACCGTAGCGGTCTTGCGGTTCCAGACTGCAGCGCCTTTAACCGCACGGCCACTTCGGCCGGCTCAGTTTACGCGAGCTTGCTGCCTGTAGTTCTTATGCCCGGTTTGAGAATGGCTATTCAAACGTTCAAAATATGTCTGAATCATTAATCCATCATCCAAGCCGATGTCACATCATCATTTTTGCTAGGATATTGAGTTGTGAATTATTATTCCGTCGTCAAGGCGTCGCTACGTCGGGTATTCAACAACTACACGACGTAATTCCAGAGATAACATACCCTTGAGCAATGTTCAGAATGCGTCGTATTTCGGTGTAAACTTATTACTGTTTACAGTTAAATTGCCACTAAATCACTTTTAACTTTTATGTTATCCGAAGAATCATTTAATTCCAGAAACACCCTTTAAATGTCCATTAAATGATGTATGCAAACCGAAGAATTAAAGTTGAATTGAAGTTTATTGTTCTTCGTAATTATTTGTCGCTAGACTGAGCAAACACACCGATGTTTCATTCAGGGAATTGCGTCTGTTAGCATCAGCTACTCTGACTTTGACGATAGCTTCAGACAACATGGCGCAATTGTAAGTTCTTCGTATTACGTTTATCTGTTGCCTACTCAAGTCTAACAATTGAGTTTATGTCGGCGATCAGTCTCTTTCTATGTCCTTCGATGCTCGTGACTATTAAGTATGACGAAGGCTAAGTCCCATCACAAATCAGCAATCACACGACTTATTTTTCTGTCATATATCAACTATCCCCTTATCTGCCTAAACGGTAAAAATGATTTTACTTCAGTCCGACTTCTGACTAATACTTCCAACCGTAAAACTTTTAAACTTCAGATCGGTTTTAAAACAATCTAGTAGCGCTTAACACTCGTACTACTATTGCAAGAGTACAAGAGAGAAGTGAACATCTCCATTGCCGAGTTACATTGTAGTCACAGCCAACTTACAGCTCGATGCGGCTACAACTCTCTTCTAGGATAAATATTATCTTTGGTCAGTTTATGGTCTGGGCTTTAACCTTCGTAAATAATAATTTTTTTGAATTCTTTCTTTAAAGTTTGTTTCGTATCATATGGTATTCTTTCATTCAGTTCATTCTTTATGATAAACATTAGTATTTACATAACGTTATTGTTAATCAGACTGTCAATCTTGTCGTCAATAGTTGTCAGGATGACTGATTTTTCTATTTCTTTTTGCAACAAAAGGGTGTACATTATGGGTTCTATAATTGGGGTGTTACATCTGGCAGAGGGTTCATCGAACTACCTTCACAACAATTCTCTATTATTTCACGCTCGAACAAGCGCGCGGAAGAAACGAACACCTATATCTTCCCGTGCGAGCTCTTAATTCTCTTATTTTGTTATGATGATCGGCTATGCGCGTTGGCGTCAGCAAAATATTATCGCTTTCGGAGGACAGAGTTGGTGGCTAAAATTTCGTGAGAAGATCCTGCCGCAACGAGAAACGCCTTTGTTTTAATGTTGTCCACCCCAAATGCTGTACCATGTCCGTGAGACTCTCTCTGTCCTATTTCTCAGTAATACAAAACGTGCTGCTTTTCTTTGAACGTGTTCGATGTATTCTGCTAATCCTATCGGGTAAGGATCCCACACTGCGCGACAGTATTCCAAAAGTGGAAGGACTAGCGTAGTGTAGGCAGTCTCTTTACTGCTCTATTGCATACTCTAACAATAAGTGTTCTGCAAAATATAGCGCAGTCTTTGATTCGTTTTCTACACATTTTCTATGTATCCTTTCCAATTTAAGTTGTTCATAATTGTAAATCCTAGGTATTTAGTTGAATTTACGCTTTTAGATTTGATTGATTTATCGTGTAACCAAACTTTAAATGAATTTCGTTTAGCACTCATGTGGATGGCTTCAATCTTTTCATTATTTACGGTCAATTGCCAATTTTCGCACCATATCTTTCTTTTCCAAATATATCATTGAGCAATCCATAACGCTGATTAAATTATTACACTGAAGAAACTGGTATAGGAAAGCGTATTCAAGTACAGAGATAAGCTGAATACGGCGCCGCTGTTACAAAAAGGTACTGCCAAACTTTCAGGAAACATTCCTCACACACAAATAAAGAAAAGAGGTTATGTGGACATGTGTCCGGAAACGCTTAATTTCCATGTTAGAGCTCATTTTAGTTTTGTCAGTATGTACTGTACTTCCTCGATTCACCGCCAGTTAGCCCAATTGAAGAAAGGTAATCTTGACTTCGGTGCTTGTGTTGACATGCGACTCATTGCTCTACAGTACTAGCATCAAGCACATCAGTATGTAGCATCAACAGGATAGTGTTCATCACGAACGTGGTTTTGCAGTCAGTGCAATGTTTACAAATGCGGAGTTGGCAGATGCCCATTTGATTTATGGATTAGCACGGGGCAATAGCCGTGACGCGGTACGTTTGTATCGAGACAGATTTCCAGAACGAAGGTGTCCCGACAGGAAGACGTTAGAAGCAATTGATCGGCGTCTTAGGGAGCACGGAACATTCCACCCTATGACTCGCGACTGGGGAAGACCTAGAACGACGAGGACACCTGCAATGGACGAGGCAATTCTTCGTGCAGTTGACGATAACCCTAATGTCAGCGTCAGAGAAGTTGCTGCTGTACAAGGTAACGTTGACCAGGTCACTGTATGGAGAGTGCTACGGGAGAACCAGTTGTTTCCGTACCATGTACAGCGTGTGCAGACACTATCAGCAGCTGATTGGCCTCCACGGGTACACTTCTGCGAATGGTTCATCCAACAATATGTCAATCCTCATTTCAGTGCAAATGTTCTCTTTACGGATGAGGCCTCATTCCAACGTGATCAAATTGTAAATTTTCACAATCAACATGTGTGAGCTGACGAGAATCCGCACGCAATTGTGCAATCACGTCATCAACACAGATTTTCTGTGAACATTTGGGCAGGCATCGTTGGTGATGTCTCGATTGGGCCCCATGTTCTTCCACCTACGCTCAGTGGAGTACGTTATCATGATTTCATACGGGCTACTCTACCTGTGCTGCTAGAACATGTGCCTTTACAAGTACGACACAACATGTGGTTCATGCACGATGGAGCTCCCGCACATTTCAGTCGAAGTGTTCGTACGCTTCTCAACAACAGATTCGGTGACCGATGGATTGGTAGAGGCGGACCAATTCCATGGCCTCCACGCTCTCCTGACCTCAACCTTCTTGACTTTCATTTATGGGGGCATGTGAAAGCTCTTGTCTACGCAACCCCGGTACCAAATGTAGACTCTTCGTGCTCGGAAATCGGACCTGACCCCGTGGTCCAGAGGCGGCAACGCTAGCCACTAGACCACGAGCTGCGGACTGGGCTGCCACAATGGCAGGTTGTCAAGATTTACGTGTGTGTCAATGTGCCGTTATAGCCGGCGCACGAACGATGGGACATAGCATCTCCGAGGTAGTGATGAGATGGGGATTTTCCCACACGACCATTTCACGAGTGTATCGTGACTATCAGTAATCCGGTAAAACATCAAATCTCTGACATTGCCGCTGCCGGAAAAAGATCCTACAAGAACGGGGCCAACGACGACTTAAGAGAATCGTTCAGCGTGAGCAGAAGTGCAACCCTTCCGCAAATTGTTGCAGATTTCAACTCTGGGCCATCAACAAGTGTCAGCGTGCGAACGATTCAACGAAACATATCGATATGGACTTTCTGAGCCGAAGGCCCACTCTTGTACCCTTTTTGACTGCAGGACGCAAAGGTTTACGACTCGCCAGGGCCCGTCAACACCGTCATTGGGCTGCAGATGACTGTAAACATGTGTGCCTGGTCGGGCAGGTCTCGTTTCAAACTGTATCGAGCGGGTGGACGTGAGTGGGTATGGCCACAATCTCATGAATCCATGAACTCTGTACGTCAGCAGGAGACTGTTCAAGTTGGTGGAAGCTCTGTAATGGTGTGGGCCGTATGCAGTTGGAGTGATATGGGACCCCTGATACGTCTAGATACGACTCTGACAGTTGACACGTATGTAAGCATCCTGTCTGATCACTTGCATACATTCATGTCCATTGTGCATTTTGACGGACTTGGGAAATTCCAGCAGGACAATGCGACACCCCACTCGTCCAGAATTGCTACAGGGAGGCTCCAGGAACACTTTTCCAAGTTTAAAAACTTCCGCTGGCCACCAAACGCCTCAGACATGAACATTATTGAGCATATCTGTGATGCCTTGCAACTTGCTGTTCAGAAGAGATCTCCACCGCCTAGTACTCTTGTGGATTATGGACAGCCCTGCAGGATTCGTGGTGTCAGTTCTCTCCAGCACTACTTCAGACATTATTCGAGTCCTTGCCACGTCGTGTCGCTGCAGTTCTGCGTGCTCGCGGGGGCCCTATAGGTGTACCATTTCCTTGGCTCTACAGTGTGTAAGCAAATTGATGAAAATTAAATGACTAGAAAATAAGTGAAATTAATCTCAAGATCTAAACCAGCAGGTAAGTTAGCAATGCGACCAGTAATTCTGAGATAAGCGCGGACAGGTTTTATGCTGTCTTTTCTAGCAAAATTAATTGTAGTAGCACTCACAACAATTTTCCGTCGTCGTGATTCACAATATTTTATATGGTCTTTTGACCGTTCAGATTTACACAAAATTATTTAAAAGCAATGACAAGGAAGTAGTATTCTGTTAGGGGCTTGGAAGATAATGAATTTACAGAGAATTTTTAAATATCTGATCCTTTTCAGTAATGGCATATGAAGTGTGGACAGTAATGTTCAGTACAGTTCTAGACATTTAGTTTTAGTAGAAGTTCTTGCCTTTTTTATCGTACTGTTGTGCTAATGTAGTTGAAGATTGCAGAATGACATTTGGCGAAGCTCTTCACGTCTCATTACAGATGGCATTAATTTATTACTATAATATCACGGTGCTTGCAGTTGCCATCTGAATGCTGCGTTCAAAAAATGGTTCAAATGGCTCTGAGCACTATGGGACTTAACTTCTGAGGTCATCAGTCCCCTAGAACTTAGAACTACTTAAACATAACTAACCTAAGGACATAACACATATCTATGCCCGAGGCAGGATTCGAACCTGCGACCGTAGCGGTCACGCGGTTCCAGACTGCAGCGCCTAGAACCGTTCGGCCACCGCGGCCAGCGAATGCTGCGTTGTTTCACAGATTAATGTTTGATAATCTTGTTTTCCAAAACCCGCAGATTCTGGAAACGACTTTAGGCACACATGCCACTGCCACACCAATTTTCACTAAAATATGCACAGTTTTAGCACTCAAAATATATTAACATCGCCAGACATGACACAGCAAGGTACGCATATCAGCCCCCCCCCCCCCAAAAAAAAGGGAGGCGCAGTAAACGCTGTGCAAAAACAAACGCATTTGTGCCATGGCGTCAGAGAGAAACACTTCGCGCCCTTATTTGTATGATGGAAAGTGTGTGACTTCGTGAGTTGGTTGGGGTTGTTTAGGGGAAGAGACCAAACAGCGAGGTCATCGCTCTCATCGGATTAGGGAAGGACGGGGAAGGTAGTCGACCGTGCCCTTTCAAAGTAACCATCCCAGCATTTGCCTGGAGCGATTTAGGGAAATCACAGAAAACCTAAATCAGGATGGCCGGACGCGGGATTGAACCGTCGTCCTCCCGAATGCGAGTCCAGTGTGTACCTAACCACTGCGTCACCTCGCTCGGTACTTCGTGAGTATTGTCGTTTACACTTAGTTGCTTTTGTGTAGTGAGTGACCTGCAAGTGAATGTGTTTTGAGTGTGCGAAAACAAAAACCAGGTTCGGCTGTTGTTGGCTGTAATTCTCACAATCGCGACGTGAAAGGAACTGAAGTAGTGTTTCGTGTTTCCCTACACGACGAAAGTCTGCAAAAGAATTGGCTGTGGAAATGCTGTAGAAAAGATGCTGTGAATGTTGCAAATGCTAGAATACGCTCTCTTCAATTAAAAAAACTTATTATGTTAGAGATTTGCGTTTGCAACTGACAAATTTACCGCGGAAAGGAGTGCATAAGAGCGATGCTTTCCATCGTGTAATTTGCCTGGTAGTGGTGGCGGCAGTGACAGCACACCACGTGCAACAGGGCAGCCTTCTACACACCAACGTGAAAAGTCGTTTTGTTGCCACGTCCCCTAATGATTTTAGAAATTCTCATGGAATGTTATCGATCTCTTCTGCCTTATTTGATCTTAAGTCCTCTAAAACTCTTTTAAATTTTGATTCTAATACTGGATCCCCAATCTCTTCTAAATCGACTCCTGTTTCTTCTTACACCCTCACAGAGGCCTTCAGTGTACTCTTTCCATCTATCCGTTCTCTCCTCTGCATTTGACAATGGACATCCGGTTGCACTCTTAATGTTTGCCATCCCTACTTTTAACTTCGCCAAAGCTTCCTTTGACTTTCCTATATGCTGAATTGATGGAAGATTAGGTGGGTAGATCACGTAACTAATGAGGAGGTATTGAATAGGATTGGGGAGAAGAGAAGTTTGTGGCCCAACTTGACGAGAAGAAGGGATCGGTTGGTAGGACATGTCCTGAGGCATCAAGGGATCACAAATTTAGCATTGGGGGGCAGCGTGGAGGGTAAAAATCGTAGAGGGAGACTAAGAGATGAATACACTAAGCAGATTCAGAAGGATATAGGTTGCAGTAGGTACTGGGAGATGTAGGAACTTGCACAGGATAGATTAGCATGGAGAGCTGCATCAAACCAGTCTCTGGACTGAAGACCACAACAACAACAACAACAACGTATGCTGAATCAGTCCTTCCGACTATCAATTCTTCTTCGATTTCTTCACATTTTTCATGCAACCATTTCGTCTTAGCTTCCCTGCATTTCCTGTTCATTTCATTCCTCAGCGACTTGTAATTGTGTATACCTGAACTTCCCTGAACATTTTTGTGCTTCCTTCTTTCATCGATCAGCTAAAGTATTTCTTCTGTTCTCCATGGTTTCTTTGCAGTTACCTTCTTTGTAACTATGTTTTCTTTCCAGCTTCCGTGATTTTTCTTTTTAGAGATACCCATTCCTCTTCAGCGGTACTGCCTACTGGTCTATTCCTTATTGCTGTATCTACAGCCTTAGAGAACTGCAAGTGTATCTGGTCATTCTTTAGTACTTCCGTATCCCAGTCCTAATCTCTTAAACTCCAGCCTACTCTTCATCAGTACTACATTGTGATCTGAGTCTATATCTGCTCCTGGGTACGCCTTACAATCCAGAATCTGATTTCTGAATCTCTGTCTGACTATGATGCAATCTAACTGAAATCTTCCCGTTTCTTTCAAGTATGTCGCCACCCCTTGTGATTTTTGAACGGAGTATTGTCTATTACTAGCTGAAATTTATTACAGAATTCAATTAGTCTTTCGCCTCTCTCATTCTCTGTATCAAGTCTATATTCTCCTGTAACATTTCCCATACAACTGCATTCCAGTTCCCCATGACTATTAGATTTCCATCTCCCTTTGTGTATTGTATTGCCATTTCAATATCTTCATATGCTTTCTGACCCTGTCACTGAACTGCTCACAGTAACACACTCTCTGTCCCACCTTCCTATTCATAACGAATCCTACTCCCGTTGTACCATTTTCTGCTGCTGTTGATATTACCCTACACTCATCTGACCAGAAATCCTTGTCTTCTTTCCATTTCACTTCACTGACCCCTACTATATCTAGATTGAGTCTTCGCATTTCCCTTTTCAGATTTTCTAGTTTTCCTACCACATTCAAGTTATTGACATTTCACGCCCCGACTCGTAGAACGTTATTCTTTCGTTGATTATTCAATCTTTTTGTCAGGGTCACCTCAGCCCTGGCAATCCCTTCCGGAGATCCGAATAGGGGACTATTCCGGAATCTTTGACCAATGGAGAGATCGCCACGACACTTTTCAGTTACAGACCACATGTTCTGTGGATAAACGTTATGTGTCTTTTAAGGCATTGATTTCCATTGCTTTTTGCATCCTCACGCATCATTGCTGATTCTTCCGCCTTTAGGGGCAGTTTCCCAACCCAAGGGCAAGAGAGTGCCCTGAACCTCTGTCTGCTCCTCCGCCCTCTTTGACAAGCCCGTTGGCGGAATGAGGATGACTTATTATACCGTAAGTCTTCGGCCACCAATGTTGATTATTAATGAAAATTTAAGCAGTGGTGGCTTTCGAACCCGGGACCGATGACGTTTTGATTATGAAAAGAAGATGCTATCCCTAGACCACAGGTACATAGGTTGCTGCGCTAAGCCGGGATAAAGGAGGTCTGGCATGGTACTAGGAGGTATCCCAAGACTTTTGTCTCAACAGCATATTTATTCAGTAGGAAACTCACGGTTACGTAAAGTCACTGTTGTTGGGCGAAACATCATCCTACTAGAATGTCAACTACCGACATTTTAGGCGTTCTGATTTCTCAGTGGGCGTCTGTTAAATGGCCAAAGAAAGACTGCACAGGCACGACCAGGAAATGAGATGTTAAAGTATTATCTCCTTAATTATGAAGTCCAGAATTAAACTGAAAAAAATTGCTAAGAGAATACTCAGACAAGTTTCTTGATTCAATTGACGAAAACTTAATAGGTGGGCTGAGGCTCACAAAGCTACAAGTTTGTTCCTTATCAAAAAATGTGGGTAGATTCTCGCTGTGTTGCGTACAAAATAAAAAAATAAATTAGGTGCTGGTTTATTAATAATCATTTCCTATGTAATATCAAGCGGAAACTTCTTCTTCTGTAGGCACTTTGAAACCACTTATAGCGAAAGGTGATCACATTCTGAGACCTCACACGTCACAACACAATTTTGCTACCGCACATATGGTTAATTTCTTTGTGTGTTATTGAATATCTAAATTCTCCCCTAAACTCAGTGCTTTGATGTAGAGTCTCATTATAAAAGCACCTTAAAGAAAAGGAACTGCCCTGATGATCATGTGAAATACACAAATTTTTTTGCTGTCAACACCTGCGTACAGTTCACGTGATCGCAGTGTGTGATGCAATTAGACGTAAATGGTGGAAGGGACACTAAGTCAGCGTGAGTTGGACAGTAACAGTGAAAGGAGCGAATGCCGATGACACGAGAGTGCGTACTAAGTATTGATACAATTAGCATTTGTGGCAGAATATCCAGTGTGAAAGAAAGATATGAGTATTAAAAGCGCAAAAATGTAAGAAGTACGGAAATGGTGTCACTGTTCGAGAAAATGTGGAGTTTAATTCTAAAGATGGTGCAGTTGGTAATAGTTCTGTGTATTCACAGCCAGTGCCGAAAAAGCAAAGTGAACATTAACGATTTATAACTAAAAACCACTAACTGGAGGTTCCTTCTTTAATTTAATCATCTTCGCCCCGAAACGTCGTAATGAAAGGAGCGACGCACGCCACCAGGTCTCGCCGCCATGGTGCAGCACATTATCACGCACTGGAAACCGTATCTTCAAACATAGGAGAAGTAACACGACATATATTTTAACACAAAGATCGTGGGGTTCAGTATTTAAGAATAAATATACACTGAGGTGAAAAAAGTCTTGAGACACCTGCTAATATCGTGTCTGAACTCCTACCCGGCGTTATGCGGCAGCTCGAGGTGGCATGGAATCAACCAGTTGTTGGAAGTCCTCTACACAAATATTGAGCCATCCTGCCTCTATAGCCATCCATAACTGCGACAGTGTTGCCCGTGCAGGATTTTGTGCACGAACTGACCTTTTGATTGTGTCCTATAAATTTTCGGTGGGATTCATGTTGGGCGATCTGGGTGTACAAATCATTCGTTCGAATTGTCCAAAATATTCAATAGCTAGCAACGCTGGCGCTCTGTCATCCATAAAATTTCCGTCGTTTTTTGGGAACAAGGAGGCCACGATTGGCTGAAAATGGTCTCTTAAGTAGCCGAAAATAACCACTTTCATCCAATGATGGGTTAAGCTGTACCAGAGCACTAAGTCCATTACATGTAAACAGAGCTCACACCATTCTGATGCCACCACCAGCTTGCACAGTGCCTTGCTGACTCAGAGCCTTGTTGACAAGTTGAGTCTATGGCTTCATGGCGACAGCGTCGCAGCCGGCCAAGATGGCCGAGCGGTTCTAGGCGCTACAGACTGGAACCGGCGGTCGCTACGGTCGCAGGTTCGAATCCTACCGTGGGCATGGACGTGTGTGATGTCCTTAGGATAGTTAGGTTTAAGTAGTTCTAAGTTCTAGGGGACTGATGACCTTAGAAATTAAGTCCCATAGTGCTCAGAGCCATTTCAACCATTTTCAGCGCCGCACTTGATCCCTCCCATCAACTCTTATCAGCTCCGAGCGGTTCTAGGCGCTTCAGTCCGGAACCGCGCTGCTGCTACGGTCGCAGGTTCGAATCCTGCCTCGGGCATGGATGTGTGTGATGTCCTTATGTTAGTTAGGTTTAAGTAGTTCTAAGTCTAAGGGATGATGACCTCAGATGTTAAGTCCCATAGTTCTCAGAGCCATTTGAACCATCTTACTGGGCTGTAATCATGAGTGATCTGACGAAGCCACCGTTTCCCAGTCGTCTAGGGCCCAACTGATATGATCATGAGCCCAGGAGAGGCGCTGCAGGCGATGTCGTGCTGTTAGCAAAGGCACTCGCGTCGGTCGTCTGCTGCCGTAGCTCATTAACGTCGAATTTCGCTGCACTGTCCTAAAGGATACGTTCGTCGTACGTCCCAAATTGAATACTGCACTTATTTCATGATGTGTTGCCTGCCTATTAGCACTGACAACCTTATGTAAATGCCGCTGCTCTCGATCGTTAAGCGAAGGCCGTCGGCCATTGCGTTGTTCGTGGTGAGAAGTAATGCCTGAAATTTGGTGTACTCGGAATACTCTTGACACATAGAATCTTGGAATACTGAATTCCGTAACGTGTCCAAGACGGAATGTCCAACGCTTCTAGCTGCAACTACTATTCCGCATTGAAAGTCTGTTAGTTCCTATCGTGTGGTCGTAATCACGTCAGAAACAATTCCACATTAGTCTCCTGAGTACAAATGACAGCTCTGTCAATGAACTGCCCATTTACACTTTGTGTACGCTATACTACCGCCATCTGTATAGTGCCTGTCGCCATTCCACGTCCTTTGTCACCTCAGTGTAGCGTGCTGCAGATTTCCTCACAAACATTTCCTTTTACAGTCAGATTAGATCATATAAAAACAAAGCTGCTGGGCAAATAAAAAAATTTAAAAAAATGACATTTACGGGGCGTAAACTTATAGACAGTTCTTATACTACACAGTAAACATTCCAAAGTGGTGCATTTAATTAACAATACACACTGCACAATTTCACAACGCAGAACTCACGGTTGAGTAGTAGATAAAGATACTACCTGCTTCAGCTAACCGTGCAACAGTTACGGCTGTATTATAGGCTTCGGAAAAGGTTACTTGAAGTGTACGGTTTCTGGAAATGCAAGCCCGGGGACGACAGTAACGTGGTAGGCCTCTGCGGATGGCACCGTCCGACGACCTTGACCCAGACCCGCCGACTTAATTAAAGGCGGAGACTTTGTGGGATCTACGTGATGAGACTCGGGCAGGCGGCCGGTCGTCACCGCCTCAGGGAGAGAGCAATCACTGCTGTAGCGCAGAGCACGCCTCCAGGGACCGCAGAGATGGGCAACGAGTGTGGAGAACTTTATCTTACCGCAGCCACTGCGTCTTGCAAATATACTCTCCTTTCGTTTCCCTACTTGAAACGGTGAAAGCTGCTGTTTCTCCAGCTGTACATTACCGCAATTTGCAAAAAAAATGGTTCAAATGGCTCTGAGCACTATGGGACTTAACTTCTGAGGTCATCAGTCCCCTAGAACTTAGAACTAACCTAAGGACATCACACACATCCATGCCCGAGGCAGGACTCGAACCCGCGTAACGGTCACGCGGTTCCAGACTGTAGCGCCTAGAACCGCTCGGCCACTCCGGCCGGCCGCAATTTGCATCTTACCATTAAAATCAAATGCCATTTTTACATTGACAGCCTTTAAATTTGCCTCATCGTTGAGACGAAATGCAAAAAACTACAAGTTGGCTTAAAGCTTGGATATGCAAATGATTAGTACAATCGTAAAAGGTAGCTAGTAGCAAAAGTATCTCGACACACCTACGAAATTGGGAATTCACCGCTACATGTCACTAATGGACCCATCAGTATAAAAGGCTGAGGGTAGTATTGCGTTTTCAGTCGAGAAGCAATCATATCAGAACGTCCAGTTGGGAGTCCTCAGAGACTTCGAACGTTGAATAGTCAATGGATGTCGGCTGATTAACAAATCCAACATGGATGTTTCAGGTGATGTTGTCAAGTGGAATCATCAGGGATGAACCACAGTTAAATTGAGACCAAGCAGACCTCTTAGACTGAGGTGACAAAATTCGTGGTTCAGTAATAGGCACAAATACGGATGGCGGTAGTATTACGTACACGAGGTGTAAATAAACGAAGTGAAAAAGGGCAGTACATTGACGGAGCTATCATTTGTACTCAGATGATTTTTGCGAAATGATTTCCCATGTGCCTATGGTCGTACGGTGGGAATTAATAGACTTTGAACGCGAGATGGTAGTTGGAGCTAGCCGCATGGGAAATTCTGTTTCGGAGATTGTTAGCAGTTTCAGTATTCTGAGGAACCACAGTGTCAAGAGTGTGTCGAGAACACCAAATTTCAGGCTTTACATCCTACCACAGACAACACAGCGGCCGACGGCCTTCACTTACTGACCGAGAGCAGTGGTGTTTGCGTGCAGTTGTCAGTGGCAACAGACAAGCAACACTGATTGAAATAGCCGCAGTTATCAATGTCGAACGTACGACGGACGTATCCGTTAGGACAGTGCTGCGAAATTCAGCGTTATTAGTCTACGGCAGCAGACGACCGGCGCGAATGCCATTGCTAACGGCACGACATCGCCTGCAGCGTCTCAAAATCGATTGGACCCTAGGCGACTCGAAAACCATGACAATGTCAGATGAGCCCTGATTTCTGTTGGTAAGAGCTGATAGTAAGGATCGCGTGTGGCGCAGATCTAATAAAACCATGGACCCAAGTTGTCAACAAGGCATTGTGCAACCTGGTGGCGGTTCCGTAATGGTGTCCGCTTTTACATGAAATGAAATGGGTCCTCTGGTCCAACTGAACAAATCGTGGACTGGAAATGGTTATCTTCGGCTACTTGGACACCATTTGCAGCCATTTATGGACTTCTTGCTCCCAAATAACCATGGAATTTTTAAGGACGACAATGCGTCATGTCACCAGGCCACAGTTGTTTACGATTGTTTTGAAGAACATTCTGGACAATAAGAGCGAATGATTTGATCACCCAGATCGCCAGACATGAGTCCCATCGAACATTTATGGGACATAATCAAGATGTCGGTTCGTGAACAAAATCCTGCACTACGTCTTTCGCAGTTATGGACAGCAATAGAGGCAGCCTAGCTCAATATTTCTGCGGGGGACTTCCAAGAACTGGTTGAGTGTATGCCACGTCGAACTGCTGCAGTATGCCGGGCCAAAGGTGGTCAGTTAGCAATGGAACAGAAACTGGGGACTCAAGATTAATTATCGGAAAACAGAACACCTTACTTGTGATACAGATGACTTATACATAGAGGGAAAGAAAATTAAGAAGTATTTGGGATGGAGGGAAAATCAGACGTAGAAATTGATAAAAGAATTAGCAGTGGAAGAAAGCTCAGCTCATTCTTATGGAGCAGAAATGTAATACGCCGTGCCCAAACAATCAAATATAAATCGACACTAGAGAGCATAGTTATGTATGGAGCGGCTACTTGGACTACAAAGAGAATGAAAGTAAGAGGCATGACATGAAGTATAGAAGGAAGTTACAATGGTACAGACATGTAAGAAGAATGGAGGAAGCCAGAATACCGAAAATGATCCTGGAATGGGAACCGGAGGGAAAGAACATAAGAGGACGCCCTATGATCACCTGGGTAGTCTGAATATCGTCGTGGTATTCCTGCTAGCCCTAAGAAGTGTTGAGGGAAGAATGTTAAGTTTACTCCAATAAATATAATTGTAAATTGGATTTTTAATCATTTATTATTTATAGTTAATCCTGTAAATAGTGGGTATCATTGAATAACATCTCCTATAATTGCGAATACTGCTCCTATAGATAATACATAATGGAAGTGGGCTACTACATAATATGTATTATGTAATACAATATCAAGTGATGAATTTGCTAATACTAATCTTGTTAGTCCACCAATTGTGAATAGAAAAATAAATCCTAAAGCTCATAATAGTGGTGGATTGAACTTGAATTTAGTTCCATATAGTGTAGCTAATCATCTGAATACCTTAATTCCTGTAGGTACAGCAATAATTATTGTTGCTGATGTAAAGTATGCTCGTGTGTCAACATCCATTCCTACTGTGAATATGTGATGTGCTCATACAATAAATCCTATTAGTCCAATTGATAACATAGCATAAATTATACCTAATGTTCCAAATGATTCAATTTTTCCTCTTTCTTGACATACAATGTGAGAGATAATCCCAAATCCTGGTAGAATTAAAATGTAAACTTATGGGTGTCCAAAGAATCAAAATAGGTGTTGATATAGAATTGGGTCACCCCCTCCTGCAGGGTCAAAGAATGATGTATTTAAATTTCGATCTGTTAATAGTATAGTAATAGCTTCTGCTAATACTGGAAGTGAGAGGAGGAGGAGAAGGGCTGTAATAGCTACAGATCATACAAATAAAGGTGTTTGATCTAGAGTTATACTTTCTGATCGTATATTAATTGCTGTTGTAATGAAGTTTACTGCACCAAGAATAGATGATACACCTGCTAAGTGGAGTGAGAAAATAGCTAGGTCTACAGATGCACCCCCGTGTGTGATAGCTCCTGCAAGAGGGGGGTAAACTGTTCATCCTGTACCAGCACCATTATCTACTATAGAAGATGTAAGAAGAAGGGTTAATGAAGGCGGTAGTAATCAAAAACTTATATTATTTATTTGTGGGAATGCTATATCTGGTGCACTAATTATTAATGGTACAAGTCAATTACCAAATCCACCAATTATAATAGGTATTACTATAAAGAAAGTTATTACAAATGCGTTGGCTGTAATAATAACATTATAAATTTGCTCATCTCCAATTAAAGATCCTGGTTGACCAAGTTCAGCACGAATAAGTATTCTTATTGATGTTCCTAATATTCCTGCTAACGCTCCAAATAGGAAGTATAAAGTACCAATATCCTTATGGTTTGTTGAGAATAATCATTTTTGCTGTAAGATGGCTGAATTTTAGGTGGTAGACTGTAAATCTACTTATGAGATGTTTTCTCTCTTACCATGTTTTAGGTCTTATATTCAATTATGATTCTAGACTGCAATTCTAGAGGTGTAAAATTTTACTAAGACCTAAAAGATTATTCTTTTAATTATAACTTTGAAGGTTATTAGTTTAATTAACTTAAGTCCTTAGTATTATGAGATTAAGGTTGATGTTGAGATCAATCCTATTGTTGAAATTATTACTGTTATAGGAAGAATAATTCTTGATTTTTGAGACTTTATCTTTATAGATCATGAATTTTCTATGTATGACATAATTAGGGCTGAGAATCTAATACGTATATAATAATAAAGTGTAATTGTAGTTAATACAACCATAATGGTTATAATAGTTGTTATGTTGTTTTCTGTTAATGATTGTATTACAATTGATTTTGGTAGAAATCCAAGGAACGGCGGTAAACCACCTAGGGATAGGAGAGATAGAAATATTATGAATTTAATTTCAGTTTTTATATTTCTGGCCGAATAAATTTGGTTTATAAAAAAAAGATTTATTTGCTTAAATAATAAGACCATAATTAATCTTAATAGTGAGTAAATAATAAAATATAGTTCTCAGATGTTTTCTCTGACTGTTAGGGATCTAATTATTCACCCTAAATGTCTAATTGAAGAATATGCTAGAAGTTGGCGTAGAGATGTTTGATTTAAACCACCTATTGCCCCAATAATAATTCTTAGAATGATAATTGTTCAAATGAAAGTTCTTAGTTGAATACAATAAGATAATACCATTATTGGGGCAATTTTTTGTCATGTTATTAGTGTTAAACAGTTATTTCATCTCGAAGCTCCTATTACTTCTGGAAATCAGAAATGAAAGGGTGCAGCCCCAATCTTCAATAATAATCTAGATCTAATTATTATTGAGGGAATAAATTCTGTTTCTCACCCTATTGGATACTTTATTTGAATCAGCAAAATTGAAAATAATAGTACTGTCGATGCTATTGCTTGGACAATAAAATATTTAATTGATGACTCATTTATTATTATATTTTTATTTCTTGTTAGGAGCGGAATAAATGAAAGTAAGTTGATCTCAAGTCCTATTCAAACTCCGAATCAGGAGTTTGATGAAATGGACAGGATCGTTCCTATCATTAATGTTGATAGGAAGAGAAGTTTTGTAGAGTTGTTGGTCATTAAAAAGGAGAGGATTGATACCTCTATAAATGGGGTATGAACCCATTAGCTTGTTTAGCTTACCTTTTTACATTAAAGTGTATGATGCACGTTAGTTTTTGACACTAAAGGAGGTAGTTTAATTCTGTCTTATGTAATTTTTAATGAAGGTAATTTTCATTTACTTGATTTACCCTATCAAGGTAACCCTTTAATCAGGTACTTCATTTATATTTAATATATAAATTAAATTCTTTTTTTAAAATTTGTTTATGTATTATTTTGGTTATTTCTAATTAATTTATCTTGATTTGGATAATTTGAATATATATATATATATATATATATATATATATATATAATAAATGATTTATATTAATATATTACATTTAATTAAATTTAAATACCTATAATGTTATTTTATTATTATTAAATGATTATTTTAATACATTTATTTACCTAGGATTGTAGCTACTTACGTTTTTAGCTTAAAATAGGTTATTATATTATAAATTATATAATAATATGTAATTTAATATTAAATATTATTATAATTGGATATAATAAATATAATTAATAATATTAAATATAAATTATTATATTAATATAAATAATTATATTAATTACAATTATATAATTACATAATTTTCTATAATAAGATTATTTAACTAATGAATATTTAAGTTAATTTAATATAAATTTAATTATATATTTATAACATATTACATAGTTGTATAAAATATATTTATTATATTATTTAATTTTTCTTTATTATTAGTGAAAAGAAAGATTAAATAAGAAAGAATATAATACATTTATTGGTATACATGTTCCATATTAATCTTTATTTATATACAATAGAGAAGTTGTTGTGGTCATACATGGGCGTGTTTCTTTTTTTTGTCATTGTTTGTGGTTTTTGCTTTTTTTTCCTTAAATATTTGTCTTTTATTTTTTCTTAATTTTATAAATTTTCAAATTTCTTATTTTTGATTCCAAAAGTTTTATTCTTGCTTGTTTATTCACTTTTTCTTTGTATTATATGTAAGTTTCGTTAAACTAAATGTTCTTTTTGCAGTAATTTGATTTAATTATCAAGTGATTTTGGATTTGGCAATTGATTTAGTATTGGCATAATTCGTGCCAGCAGCCGCAGTTACACGATTGATACAAGTGAATATTATTGGTTAAAACAGTTGTTTATATTTTTAGGGTTAAAATATAGATTTGTAAGATGAAATGTTAAAATTTATTTATAGCTCTTTTTATGAATCTGTGAAATTTAAATAATAAACTAGGATTAGATACCCTATTATTTTAAATATTAATTATATTTACCAGGGTACTATTAGTTAAGGTCTTTAAACCCAAAGAATTTGGCGGTATCTCATTCCATTCAGAGGAACCTACCCCATGATTGGTAATACACGATTTACTCTACTTAATTTATTTGTTTGTATATCTCCATTATCAGAGAATCTTTTTAGAGTTATAATTCTCAAGATTTATAATTATAAAATATTTCAGGTCAAGGTGCAGCTTATAGTTAAGAGGAGGTGGGTTACAATAGATTTTTGTTTATAATGGATTTTATGGTGAAATACTGTTAATGAAGGTGGATTTGATAGTAATTTAATTTATTTAATTTAACTGATATTAGCTCTGAGGTGTGTACACATCGCCCGTCGCTCTCATTATTGATTATTCTATTTTATTATTTTAAGGTAGCTTCAATTTAGATGCAAAATGTACAATTAACAATGAGAAACTTGGCGCAGCGGAAGAAGATATACAAGGTCGAAACACCTGGAAGGATATCCTGAGGAGATAAATTAAGATCTTACGTAACAGATGTAATAATTTCCGGGTATTTGTTCTGTTGGAGATAAACTTTTGTTTATAGGAAAATCTCAATAAATAATAAATAGCATAAATCCAGGAATTCGCGAGACAACATTCGCTTTACTATTTATCTTATAAGGCAGACTGAAGAAAGGCTAACTAGTGTTAATAGGACGAGGAGACACGAGGCTATCAAAGCGAAACGTCGTGCTAGGTTTGAAATGTCCCCTTTTGAAAAATTATACATGACTGTGCTTAAACTGACACACAATATTTTTTTAGCGCAACGCAATCAAACTTTCAGAAATCCCTACAAAAGAATGGCCCTGACTAACATTAACCTATACCTCTCACAAATCACTTACCTCACAAAAATCTTCGTTACTCAAGCTACTGCAATACAGCGAGTGCCACTACTGCCAGCTAAATAAAAGATTAAAACTACTGAAGGCAATAATTACTGATAGGCATAGTTAGCAAATGAAAGATTTTGATAGAGAAGAAACAACGTATTTACCTTATAGTGTTCAAAGGTCATAATATATATAGCAGTTCATGACATCCAGTCTTACAAATTTCAAAACTCCGCCATTTCTCTCCCCACATCCACCACTGCTGGCAGCTCACCTCCAACTGCACAATGCTACGCGCTGTTCACATCCAGCTGCCCAACACTACAATGGCAGACAACAATGCAAACTAGCCACAGACTGCACACAGCACAGCCAGTCATTTTCATACAGAGCACTACATGGCATTACCAATAAGAAAACCTAAACAGCCTACTTACATTGCCCCCATGCTCCCCACAAAAATTTTACAAATTGTTTTGGGCAGTGGCCAATAATGATTTGATAAATTTTTCATAATTACAATAACAAAGATATCAAATGCACACACTTATTGATACAATGTTGGTCAAAAGCTAAAATTTTCTCACAGTCCATGAAGACAGTCCTGATCATTCATCACAGTAAAATTGCAGTGTTTTTTTTCAAAGTCTGCAGTAAAAGAGAATGCACACGGAAGTAGTGGATTTCCATGCAGTCTTGAAGAAGAAGTGTTGTCCTTCCAATGGAAAGACAGGGCTGACTCTTGACATGCAGACAGGTAATGGGCCACAACAGAGCAAACCCACCACAGAGTCAGTCGAAGTTTTGAAGAATATTGGTAGGTAGGTCATCACAGAGTAGACCCACTGTAGTCCTGGTAGAGATTACAGTATTGGTGGGCCACCAGAGCTGCAGATCCACTGCAGTCCTTGTAGAAATAATGGTATTGGTGGGCCACCAGAGATGCAGACCCACTGTAGTCCTTGTAGAGACGGCCAGCAGCCATCTGTTGCGACTGTGCAGTAGCACAATCACCATCGAAGAGTCTTGTGGAGAATATAGCAAGTCCATAAACCACCACTTGTGCGCTCACAAAACTTTTTGGAATGTCCTTAGAACCAGCAATGCTGTTATCCAGTCCCTTGCTGAATTATCAACACACGTGCAAACACTAACAGTCCCTACTTCTCACATATTGTCCATATACTATGACCAACAGAAATGTGTGCAGTGAAATGTAACTTACAAGTTACTTTATTTGATGAACTGGTGTCAATTACAATTTTATAACATAAGAATACAATAACAGAGGTGCAAAATACATCATTAAAGAACATAACAATACAGATAACATTTGTGGTAATGCAGGCTTTACAAAAGAATAGAAATAAACATGTACACCAGTGTTACAAGAATTATGACGTAAGTACATACATAAAAGATCAGAATAACTTTTGAAACATCAACTTCACACATGACCATTGAAACAAAACAGAATAAATAATGTCTAAACATCTTTGCAAAGTAAATAACATATTATTAGAAAAATTCTACAACATAACTCTTATTAGCTAAACACATAAAGACAGGAAAAACACAAATTCACATAGCATAATAACACAGAAGTACAGGACAGTGTGACATTTGGTACTGCAGTCCAACCCAAAACTTCATTCCGTAGAGCTTTCCTCTTATTTCAACATTTGTTTCCACCAAAAAAAATCCTATCCAAGCATGCTTTCTGTATTCTGTTCACATCCTGCTTCAAAAATAGTTTTTCTCCACTGTACAATACTTTTTTGGCCAAACCATTTTCTTATAGCTTCTCAATGCATTTCTTCCAATTCATCATAGTTAGTTTCTTATATAGTCTACCCCCTCTTAAGCTAACTTAAATCTACTGAGCTCAGATGCTAAACTAAAGGACGAGGCAATGCAGCAGCACAAAACAATTCACACAAACAGCAATGATAAAAAATACAAATGGCAAAGCAAGCAGCATAAATTAGCAAAGCAAATGCAATATTACAACTAATATAAGGCAATGTGCAGCAAACAAGAAAAATAAATCAGTAGTAAAACTAGCTTAACAGAGTAATACAAAGTGAAATTTAGTAGCACTATGCCTGGCAAACAGCAGCAGCAAATGTAACAAGTAATATCTAAATATGACAAAGCTCAAGCAAAAAAAAAAAAAATTACACTAAAGATGGCCATGTCTAATACCTATGTCACATCTTAAGACTAGAGTGATGCATCACAATTTATTCTACAAAAGAAATTACCAACTACTTGAAAAGAAAATTCTGTATGCAATTCCTGTGAAGGGAAATGTCTTTTTGTGCTCCTTAGTTTTTTTGAAGTACATCATAAAGTTATTCTTTACTGGGTCTGTAGGCATAAAATATTTATATTAGTACATCTACAAAATTTTATTTTAACCAATGCTGCAGGGCAGCTAGAAACTAGATATTAAACAAATTGAGCAATCTCTCAACTAGAAAGACAATAGATGTAAAAATGTTTCTCATCATTTCATTAGGCATTTTAGTAAATATCACAAATTAAGAGCTCCACAGTGTAATCATATGTTTTCAAGTTTGAGCGTGTCGTATTTGCGATGCTTTCGACAAAGAAATGTCAATAGCGAGGATAATGGCCTCTTTTCTTTTTCTACCTGTGCCTCTGAAAAGGCACACACAAATGGCTTTCTCTCCAGGCGTCTGACAGCTGGCCGCTCAAGACACATTATGTCAAGGTCACTTGGCTTTCCTACTGAAATATTTACACCAGTTTGCACTACAGTGGCAGTGTCATATAAAAATTTCACAGGTCGAGAATTTGCGTTTCAAATCTGTAGAAACAAAATCCTGTAAATACGAGGGCGGTTCAGAAAGTAACCTCCGATTGGTCACAGTGCGGGTTGTGGGGGGAGTAGCAACGCCATCTGTGCATTCACGCACTCAACAGGTCAGTCGGCATCAAGCCGTGGTCGAGTGAACGTCGTACCTGCGCTAGTTTAGTTTTTGTGGCAGTTTGAAATGTGTGCTGCAATAGAAAACCCCGCCAAATGTGAAGTGCGTGCTGTCATAAGGTTTTTTACAGCCAAAGGATATTCTGCAGCAGCTATTCATCGTGAGCTTTGTGCCGTGTACGGACCAAGAGTTATGAGTGAAGGAGTTGTCCGTGAATGGGTACGTTTATTTAAAAGTGGACGAGAAAACGTTCATGATGAAGAGAGGAGTGGTAGACCATCATTGGTGACTGACGAACTCGTTCAGACGGTTGATGCAAAAGTTCGTGAAAGTCGACGTTTCTCAATGTCGGAGTTGTCTACTGGTTTTCCACAGATTTCTAAGACTCTCTTGTACGAGATAGTGACAGCAAGATTGGGTTACCGTAAGTTCTGTGCACGATGGGTGCCCAAAATTCTTACCGACCACCACAAAACTAAAAGAATGGCCTCTGCATTAGACTTTCTGTCACGTTATGAGGACGAAGGAGAACCATTGTTAAACAGAATCGTGACCGGTGACGAAACCTGGATTAAGTACGTGAACCCTGAGACAAAAGAACAATCAAAGATGTGGACACATTCAAATTCGCCTACCAAACCAAGAAAAGCCTCGCAAGATTTTTCTGCCAGAAAACTGATGGCAACGGTGTTTTGGGATGCCAAAGGGGTGTTGTTGGTTGAATTCATGGAACGTGGTATGACCATTAATCAAGACGTGTACTGTGAAACAATAAAAAAGTTACGACGGGCTATACAGAACAAACGCTGTGGTATGCTGACTTCCGGTATCGTTTTTTTGCACGATAACGCCTGTCCTCACTCTGCTCGCAGAACAACGGCCCTTCTTGAGTCCTTCAAGTGGGACGTTATCAACCATCCACCTTACAGCCCAGACCTGGCGCCAAGTGATTATCACCTCTTCATGCATTTGAAGAAATGGCTCGGGTCACAGCGGTTTGATGACGACGAAGAGCTCAAAGATGCGGTCACAGGCTGGCTCCAGGCACAAGCGGGTGATTTTTACGCAGAAGGAATTTCAAAGCTTGTGAAGAGATACGATAAGTGCCTCAATCGCTATGGAGACTATGTAGAAAAATAGTGCAAAGATGTAGTTGTAAGATGTATATATTAAAATATTTTTATTTAACTTGGTGTATTTTTTTAAATCAGCCGGAGGTTACTTTCTGAACGGCCCTCGTATAACAGTGTCCAAAACATTTTCGCCTGCATAGTGATACATTCACGCATATACACACATTTCATAACTCTTAAAGTACGATTCTCGGTTTCCAACATCCTTTTCCACAAATCAGAGTTCCTAACCACTACTCATTATTCCTTACCTTATTATACATATACATATTCGTCAACACTTCTTCAATATTTCATCATAAGAAATATGTAGCCTAATCAAATACCTCATATACGGTAGCATCATCTTATTGATCATAAACATATTTCAACAGCATAATACACATCGTTGTCATAATAATATCATAACATCTCAGTCAATTTTCAAAATTGTCGTAACTTCCCCCAATAGTTTCAAAACCTAAAAAAAATTCTCTGCTCATTCCAATAGTGTCACCTACCTCAAACGTACTTTCAAAATCATGATCCCATACCAAATACTTCATTCAAAGCTCTCATAGTATCACAATGGTTCCGAAAAAATATGAACAGTTCACAGAGTACAGACAAAATACAATTTCATAAGTGTGAAGTTACCCAACTGTGTAACTGCGTAAACATGTGTCACTGATGT
The DNA here is from genome assembly GCF_021461385.2 of Schistocerca piceifrons. Lineage (NCBI taxonomy): Eukaryota > Metazoa > Arthropoda > Insecta > Orthoptera > Acrididae > Schistocerca > Schistocerca piceifrons. The sequence goes on along the minus strand of NC_060144.1, from coordinate 401,185,492 downwards.
AGTAAAAAAATGTTTATCTCTCAGTTAAATGATCAGATAGCTGTGTAATTTGTGTGTTAGAGAAATATGGTACCGATTTGTAAAGTTGTATAAGCAAATACCATATTAGCTAGGGCTCCTTGTGCTTGCTAAACATATGGTACACAAAGTAAGCGTATACCCCCCCCCCCCCCCCCCCGAGGATTAATGTAATTATACCCTCAGGTGTTACAGATTACAGCAATGGAATGAAATGTATCACGGAAAACTTTCTTTGTAATTCAAAAATCATTAAAAATAAATGTTTTAAGTATAAAATTAATCACTCAAATACATGTACTGTGGCGCTAAACTGTGCGTCTTGCTGCAATATAATATCTGTGGAAGTGTCGTAGTTATCGTCCTCCGAAAGCTAAGTTCTGCAGAAGTCAATGTACTTACCTCATGATAAACAAAAGTGAAATGCTTTGCGTATAGATATCGTAGTTATTATGCTTACTGGCGTGATGAAGAAAGAACTGTACAGTAATGTACTGTTGTGCCACGAAAAAAGCTGTCTCATTGTTGCTATACCACAAAAGTTACTACTAAAACATGTTTTACTTTCCAGAATAATGCAGAAAAACTGTGCAGATATAAAACAGAAACACCGCAAAAGCAACATTGTAAATTGTCACTCATTAGTAGCGTCGTGATAAAACCGTGTAGTTGTCACGTAAACTAACCACTGTGTCGTCTGGTATCTCACAGAAAGTACTTTAAATCCAGAATGTATTTTCAAGTAAACCAAAATGTTGCATTAAAATCTCATTAGCAGTACCAGTATATGTTCTAAGTATGTAAGCCTTATAGTCGTTACGTAATCGTGCAACTAACAAGCAAGAATGTACACACACAATAACACTGTGACGTCTATTCACTATAACAGTGCATTCGTAATTTCTGTTTCAATAAGTTCTCTTGGTTCTTGACTGGATATTTAACTTCAAACATTGTTGCATGTTAACAGATTCTAAGTCTGACACACATACTAGTAATGTAAAGTGAAAAGTTATATGGCAAAGACAAAGTTAAAAAGCAGATTATCTTTCAATAAACGGTTTTACATGTGAAATGTGGTGCAATCCTTTACTCTTCCTAGTACGCAGAATTTCAGCTTCAACGCAATTATCATGTGGTATACGTCGGATTCTGTAAGGTCCATTGTAAACTAGAAAGAATTTGTGACTCAAGTGTTTCTTCTTATGTGATAATGAATGAGCTTTAATGAGAACTTTCTGACCAATGTATAATTTCTTTGCATTTGCTTTACCGTGTAGTTTTCTCCTTTTGTCTGCTGCAGATTTTATATTTTTAATAGGTAAATCAATTATGTCCTTGTGTCGAAGGTTACGTGTATTCGGGAAAGGTACAATCTCTCTGATTCTGTTCGGTGGTTCTTCATTCTTCAGTACAAGTGTAGGTGGTAAAGCTGTGGAATCATGAGGCATTTCATTCAGCACATTTTGAAATAAGTGTAAATATCTGTCCCAATGCTGATGCTTTCTGTGACAATAAAGTCTGCAAAGCTTATTGATTTCTTTCATAATCCTTTCAGATGGGTTACAATGTGGTGAGTACAATGAAATAAAAACAGGTTTGATTTTATGATTCCGAAGCATGCGTGACCAAACAGCAGATCTGAATTGCGGTCCGTTATCTGAAATGACTTTAGCAACGTGGCCAACTTCACATAAGAAATTTTTAACAAAGGCGTTGGATACAGACTCTCCAGTAGCTTTACGTAACGGAGTGAAAGAAACAAATTTTGAAGTAAGTTCAACAGCAAGTAGAACGTACGAAAATCCATTCGATGTTCTGACAAGGGGTCCCAAGAGATCAACAGCAGCAAATTCTTTTAATTTAGAAGGAATAACAGAAAACAACGGAGCACGATGTGAGATAGTAGATGGTTTCGCCTTTTGACAAAGTTTACAAATAGACAAGAGTCTTCGAATTCTATTTTCCATATTGTTAAAATAACAAGTCGTCCGAAGAATATGATAACATTTTCGTGGACCAAAATGTGCATAGCTGAAATGAATGTACCAAATGAGCTTATTAACAAAATTGTCAGGAATGCAAAGTACCCATAGCCTGTCATCAACAGTGCAGCGTTTGAAGAGTATGTTGTTTCTAACCAGATAATAATGCCGAATCTGAGTGTGCGGCTTTTCATGCCATTTGCTTTTGATGTCTTTCCAAATCGGATCTTTATCTTGTTCATGAGCAATGTCCTTTAAAGATGTGGTCATGAAGTTTTCAAAGGCGACTTTCTGAATGTAAAGAATACGGAAATTTATCTCGAGGTTGCCTTCTGTGTTACTTTTCTCAAGCCCAGCCAGTGCGCGTAACAGTGCGTCCGCAACAATGTTCTCCTCGCCGGGAATGTAGACTGTTGTGAAGTGGAATTCTTGCAGAAACAATGCCCAACGTTTTAACCTGTCATGATTTAATTTTGAAGACATAAGAAATTGTAAGGCACGATGATCACTGTATACTTATACGTGCTTACCAGAAAGAAAGAAACGGAATTTTTTAAATGCCCAAACGATAGCTAAAGCTTCTAATTCAGTAACGGAATAATTTTTTCAGATTTTGTTAGCACTCGGCTAGCAAAAGCAATGGTTTTCTGAACAGTAGTGTCATTTTCTGTGGCTTCTTGAAATAAATGGGCACCAAGACCGACTTTAGAAGAATCCGTGCTAAGGCAGAAATCTTGTGACAGATCTGGATGAGCTAGTATTAGCGTGTTCAGTAGCGATTCTTTCAAAGAATTGAATTCCAACTTGTTCGTCCCAGTTCCAAATAGTATTTTTTCCAGTGAGACAACAATGTTTTGGTGTAACTAGAATTTGCATATTCAGAAAACGACGGTAAAAATTTACGAGACCTAGAAAACTGCGGACTTGTCTTTTTGTGGATGGAACTGGAATGGCTCTGATTGCTTCTAACTTTTCAGGATCCAGCTGAATGCCTTCAGAAGAAATAATATGTCCCAAAAACGTCACCTTTGACCTACCGAATTCAGACTTTTCCAAGTTGACTGTAATTCCAGATTCTGCAAAAATACGTAACAAACTGTTGAGGATGCGATTATGTTGTTCCCATGAAGCTTCTGCTATTAGAATATCGTCCACATATAAGGTGATGTGACGTTTTAAGAACTCAGGTAATATGGAATTTAGCGCGTGAATGAATGCTGCCGAAGAAATGTTCAAACCAAAAGGAAGTTTCCGAAACTGGTAACAAACGCCGAAACAAAGGAAAGCTGTGTATTTTCTACATTCTGGATGAAGTTCGATCTGATAAAAGCTGGATCTGAGATCAATGGAAGACAACACTTTTACACCATTAAAATTTTGAAGAAGTTCTTCCAACGTTTGCGGCCTGTCTGTTTCAGGAATAATGATAGTATTGATTTGTCTCAAATCTAAGACAAGTCTGATCGATCCATTTTTCTTCTCAACAACATGTAATGGATTGTTGTATGAGCTTACTGCAGGCTCAATAATGCCCTTGTCAAGCATAGATTGTACTTCTGTTCTAACACGGTCCCTATAATGCGCCGGATTACGTATGGTCTAACACAACATTTAGTATGCTCACGAACACGAAATTGGTATTGAAATCCCTTGATTGTTCCTGTTTTGTGAGTAAAAACTGTGGAATGTGCTTGTAAAATCTCCAAAAGGTCCTGCCTATCAGTGTCATTACAATTCTCAGTTGTTTGAATTTTATTCTGAATTAACTCATCAGTACTTGCAGAGTGATTGTTAGTGTCAAGTTCCGTCGAAAATTCCGAACTGTTGTCTAACAGGAGGTAAAGCCGATTAATTTCTTCGTCATGGTTTGAGAGCCAAACTTCAAATTTCAATGCTACTGACTTACCTTCTTTTTCTAAACTTATTTCAGCATCGTGAAAGTTTAAGATTGCTTTGTATTCATTCAAAAAGTCTACTCCCAGTATAATTTCCGTCGACAATAATGGAACAATAAGGAAGTTCATAGAGAAGCTGTGGCTTTGACAAAAGAATTGTAAGTTGGTTTATTGGCGTACATCTACACTTTTTCCAAAGATTGCACCTTGTAATTTAATCTTACGTAACGGAAGTGTGGGGCAATCGTTCGATTTGTTGCATTTGGTAAACGCTGTTTCACTAATTACTGAAATGGGACTGCCAGAGTCAAGTACTGCCGTAAATTTTACGTCATTTACTGTAATGTGAATCACAGGATATGCAATGTTGTTATGTTTTACGTCGTGTTCTTGGAGTCAGATGTCCCTAACGTCTTCCATTTTTATGTAATTACTAGCTATGGCAGCTGCGTCGTTAGTTTCTTACGTACGTTTTGTGGCTGCCAGCGGTATGAGTCACTGCTTATTGTCTCTTTGTTGGCGCGCGTCGTTATTGGGGTTTGGAGACCTAACTTCTACAAATTCACCTTGTTGAGAGGGCCGTGCCCTGTTTAAATCCCGCCAGTTCTGATGAAATTCAGGTCTGTCGTTACGATCATACCGTCTGTCGTCATGTCGGTAGATTCCATAGTTTCTTTCTTGTCGGTCACGTAGTGGAGAATTTCCCCTGAATCGTAACTGCGCGCTGGACCATTGCGTCTAAAGTTATTCTGTCTCCCTTGATAATATTTATTTTGGTTCCCATATTGTCTGTTTCTCTGATTGTCTCTGTGATAGTCACTACTGTGGAGAGGTGATCTTTCCCTGTAATTATTACTACTCTGCCAACGGTTGTCAAACGGGTGGTGTCTGTTTTGGTCACGATTTGTGTTGTGAGAATAGCCTTGTCGTGTCCAGTTATTATTTCTTTCATCGCGGAATTGCGACGGATGTGACCTGTAATTGTTGTATTCCTGTTTTCGCGTTCCACGATTGTCAGTGTCAATTTCTAATTCTTGTAAGAGTCCCTGAAAAGCTTCAATGTCGTCTTTGCAACGTCCTGCCAAAATAATATGTCGTAAATGTTCAGGTAATTTGATTAAGCAAATGCGGATGAGTTCTGAGGGGCTGTATGGGTTTGACAGGTACTGATTCATGTGCAAATATTTCACAAGACTGGAAAATTCAGATTGTTCGAAATGTTTCATCACTATGATTCTATGTTTTACTCGGTCTTGTGTAGCTTGAGACCAATATGCTGAGAGGAAGGCATGATAAAATTCTCCTTCACTGTGACAATCATGAATGACCGATTGCATTCTTACAGCTGGTTCATTCTCTAAGTGGCCATACATAAATTCTAATCTGTGTTCTAACGACCAGTTGGGAGGAAAACAATGAGAGAATTGATGGAGCCATGCTTGTGGATGAATGTTGTTGCCAGAATTCTTAAATGTTTTGAATTTACGTGTAGTAGTGAACAGCTTATAGTCAAAATCATCATGTCGGCGAGTCGCATGTCGGTCATTGTTACGTCGTTTCGGCGGTTCCATCTCAAAATTCGGTGTGCCTTGCCAATTTCTTTCATAATTTCCGAAGTGTCCTGTGTTATTATTTTGTGGTTGTTCCGTGTTTCTAAGTCCCTCTTCCCGTGTTGGAGCACGAGTGTCCTCTGAAATATGAAATTTTTGTATTACTTGTGCCAACTGATCATGTACTTCCCGGATTTCTCTTTTGTGTTGCGTATTAATTTGATTCTGATTTTGTGTGAATTTCTTAATTTGTTCATACTCTTCTGTGTCAGTGATGGCTACAGGTCTTGTGCCACTCAGATCATCATCTACCTTTGTAGATAAGTTAGTGAACTGATCCGAAAGTTCGGCTACTTTCTCCGATAGTGCACTTATTTCCTCAGTGTGTTTTTCGGAACCAAGTTTCAGAGTATCTACTGTGTCCTTTAAGTTTTCCTGAGTTTTTGCAAGTTGCGTAACCGAATCGGTAGATGCAACTGAGTCAATCTTAGCTTGCAAGGTGTCGTGATTTTCATGAACAATGGTTTGCAGTTCTTTTATGGCTGCTTCGTGATTCTGTAATGCATTTTCATGCCGCGAAAAAATAGGTTGAAAATGCTCACAAATTTGAGATTTTACGTCATTACAGACTTTTTGACATTTCGATTCAATGTCATGTAACTCAGTAGTTAAATCTTCACGTGTTTGTTCAAGTGTGGTGTCTAACTTTTGAAGCTTTTGCTGTGTTTGTCTGATTTTGTTCCATTGGGTCTAACTTTTGAAGTTTTTGCTGTGTTTGTCTCTGATTTTGTTCCATAGTGTCTAACTGTTGCTGTGTTTGTCTCTGATGTTGTTCCATTGTGTCTAACTTTTGAAGCTTTTGCTGTGTTTATCTCTGATTTTGTTCCATTGTGTCTAACTGTTGCTGTGTTTGTCTCTGGTGTTGTTCCATTGTGTCTAACTTTTGAAGCTTTTGCTGTGTTTGTCTCTGATTTTGTTCCATTTGTTGCATTAGCTGTAATAACAATGCATTAGTGTCTGGAATCTGTTCCTCTACGCTTTTCGGCAGTGAATTTGCACCGGCAACATTCACATTTTGACAAGCAGAAAATGTGTCTTGACTTATTTGAGAAAACGGTGAGGACGCAAAACCTGAATCTACAGTATCTGCAAAATTGTGTCCTGTCATTTCGGATTCCTGAAGCGAGCTGTTGCTGAGCGATCGATCGATAATGCTTCCCTGTTCACTAATTGTTTCACTGCCTACGCCATTGTTTGCCGCCTGCTCCATTTCCCTATGCACAATTACCAAATTACTATGTTGAACATTAGTTAATTCATTACACGGTGGCGCTAACACACTGCTTTCGTCTTCACTGTCATTTCTCAGTTTACTTTGGAGCCTAGTATTACGTTTTTCACACGCCATAATTGTCACAATATTTCACACGATAACACAGAAAAGCACAATTTGAAGAGCAAAATAAGATAACACATTAACATGGCAATGGAAATAATGTCTACTTAATTGCAAGCGCAGCTGCGAAATACTTGGTGCTAATCTACATGCATGTCACAACTGTTTTACTGTACAACAATGAAAAACTACAATTACAAAGGAAATTCTCTCTATGATTACGTGCTAGCAATAAACAAAGGCTACACTAATTACACAAACTACAAGAAAAAATCAGAAGATTCCAGTGAGGTATCCTCGGCTAAGGGTCGACATATGAAACGTCCCCTTTTGAAAATTATACATGACTGTGCTTAAACTGGCACACAATATTTTGTTAGCGCAACGCAATCTGACTTTCAGAAATCCCTACAAAAGAATGGCCCTGACTAACATTAACCTATACCTTTCACAAATCACTTACCTCACAAAAATCTTCGTTACTCAAGCTACTGCAATACAGCGAGCGCCACTACTGCCAGATAAATAAAAGATTCAAACTACTGAAGGCACTAACTACTGATAGGCATAGTTAGCAAATGAAAGATTTTGATAGAGAAGAAACAATGTATTTACCTTAATAGTGTTCAAAGGTCATAATATATATAGCAGTTCATGACATCCAGTCTTACAAATTTCAAAACTCCGCCATTTCTCTCCCCACATCCACTACTGCTGGCGGCTCACCTCCATCTGCGCAACGCTACGCGCTGTTCGCTTCCAGCCGCCCAACACTACAATGGCAGACAACAATGCAAACTAGCCACAGACTGCACACAGCACAGCCAGTGATTTTCATACAGAGCGCTAGGTGGCGTTACCAATAAGAAAACCTAAACAGCCTACTTACATGCTAAGTTGTTTAAGTTGTTTTTGGTTCACGAGAACGCCCCAGAAGTTTCTGCAAAGATCAGTCATACATGTTGCATTTCTGGGCTATAAAACTTTGCTTCTCATCCCTGTATTCTCCTGCAATGTCACCCAATGACTTCTTTCTCCATCATAGGGCGAAGAACCCTGTGTGACAACTATTAGCAGAACGATGAAGAGATAATTCTCGACCCGTCAAGTGGAGAGCGCTAATGCGCTGTTTCCCCGACTCGGGTGGGCCCGCCGGCCCCGGATCGAAGCCGCCCAGCGGATTAACGATGAGGGTGTGTGCCGGCCACCCTGGATGCGGTTTTTAGGCGGTTTTCCACATCCCCTAGGTGAATACCGGGCTGGTCCCCACGTCCCAGCTCAGTAACACGACTCATAGACATCTGAGCACGTTCACACTATTCCTTGGATTACACTAACGCAGACAGCTGGGGTACTCTAATTCCGTCCTGGAGGGGAGGGGGGTGGGGTGGGGGTGGGGGGGTTCGGGGTGGCGTCAGGAGAAAGAAAGAAAGAAGAGATGATTCTCGAAGAAGAACATTTCCTGAGCAGGTAGAGTATAGATTTACACAGCAAAATGTGTGTCGTATAGTATGGTGAATAAGTACAAAGGACTAAAGCTATCAGCGTCACAGTTTGATATTGTTGATGTGTTAATTAAAAGTGTGTGAGTACTTCGTCTGACTGCTCAGGATTACCGGAATACATCGAGAAAGTTCAAAGAAGGCAGCAAGTTTCGAACTACCGAGAAATAGAGAAGAGTGTGTCACGGACGTAATACAGGATTTGGGGTGGAAATCATTAAAACAGAAGTTTTTCGTTGTGGCTGGATCTTCTCGAGAAATTTCAGTCACCAACTTCCTCCTCCGAAAGCGGAAATTTGTTGTTGACGTGTACCTACATAGGGAGAAATGATCATAATAAAATGGGGAAATGAGAGCACGCACACGAAGATGTAAGTGTACCTTTTTTCCACGCGCCGTTCAAGAGTGGAATAATAGAAAATTAATGAATATTGTTCGGTGAACCCTCTGCCAGGCACTTAAGTGTGATTTGCGGAGTAGCCACGTAGGTGCAGATCTAGGTGTAGATGAAAGATCACCACCTCTATGAAGATTTCCTTTTCTGTTTGACTATAATTCCCTCAAAATCACCTGTTTCAATTTGACTACGCCGGCCGGAGTGGCCGTGCCGTTCTAGGCGCTACAGTCTGGAGCCGAGCGACCGCTACGGTCGCAGGTTCGAATCCTGGCTCGGGCGTGGATGTGTGGGATGTCCTTAGGTTAGTTAGGTTTAATCAGTTCTAAGTTCTAGGCGACTGATGACCTCAGAAGTTAAGTCGCCGTCACTTTTTCATACCGTTCAAACGATCCTCTTAGGCCTATTATCGTATAAGACTGAGTTACAATTTCACCAGCAAATGTTAAAGATTTAATTTCCTCTACCTGAACTTCAATTCCCTTTCCAAATTTCTATGCGTGGTCATTTACTGCTTGCTCAATGTACAGACTGAATACCTTTGGGGATAGGTCACATCTGTCTCTGCCTCCCTTTCATGTCCTTCGTATAGCTGCTGTCTGGTTTCTGCACAAGTTCTAAGTAACCCTTCGTACCCTGTATTTTATGCTTGTAATGTCTAGAATTTCGAATACTGTATTCCAGTCAACACTATCAAATGCTTTCTCTAAAACCAAAAATCCTCTAAACATAGGTTTCCCTTTCATTACTTTATCGCAGAGCGACTGTTGTCTCACAAGTTCTTCCATTTTTGGGATACCCAGATTGATCTAACCCGAGGTCGGCTTCTACCAGTCTTTTCAGTAGCACACAATTGCGTACTTTCCTTTATGACGAAAACACTCAGGTAACAATATCGCTATGTGTTTTTAATGATCGTAAGTATCATTTTGATAACTGGACGAAGTATGGGAACTTTGTTAGCATGAACGAATTCGAGTGTAAAATCGATACTCAAACCACTTTCCCAAGGTGACAACTGCGTAATAGAGCAGGTGTATGTTACTGAAATGTTACTTGTTTATGCATATAATTGTGATTTTTTCAACTACACTGTTTCCTATTTACTACATAGATACTATGCATTTTAATTCTCGTTAAGCTAGTACCGGTAGTGAAATGTGTTTTCCTCATAACCATTCGATACATGCAGTACTGATACTGTCAACTGTCTCAGTTACTATAATGAATACACCAGTAAATTAAAGTAACGGTATGACACCTCATGTACAGTGAAGAACAGATAGAACAACTATAGTCTGTTTGTTCAAAATTACAGCTACGGCGGAAGTAGTAGGGAGGGGTGGGGCCCCTTTCTGCCATCCCACGATGCCAATAGCCACAGCAAACTCCCAAAGTTGCCAAACCTCCCTACCCCCACCGCAAGACTTCCCGCTTTCACCGTGATTGAGTTCAGGCAGCTAGCTCTGATTTCGTTCGCTGTCGATTTTATTGTTGCAGGAGTAGTTACTGTTGTTTCTGTTATTTACAGTGTGGTACTGAAACCAACCAGGAGATTGCCATACGAGGTCAGTCGAGATAAATGGTTTGCGCGTTACGTGCTTGTTGTGAGACTATAAAACTTCACGGTGGCGCGCTGCTGTCCTTTAACAATGTAATGGACAAAAATACTGCGTCTTTGAAATAAACTTAAACCGTGTTATGAAGACTGGCAAGGAAATGTCCGAGAAGTAAAAGGAAGCTGGAAAAACATCGAAGCTTCAAACTCTTGGGTAAAAAACGTTCTCTTAAAGGGCAGGTTACCATTACAGATTTATTTGCTGAATATGCAGTTCGCTGTCACGTTTATGATTATTATCGCAGAAACAAAATTCCAGCACTCGGAGAGTTATTAATCACCCTTAATGAATTATGTCTCTTCTTTATTTCATTACATAACAATAACTTGATACTTCAAGCTTCTTTCATCGCAACGAGACTGATATCAGTGGAGCTTTTCCATCAGCACCACAGTGTGCAGCACTTGTTTTTTTCTATTTTACCTGAAAACATAAAACATAATCTTGTCACTTGGTCTGCTGGTGTGAATAAGGTGTCTATGCCCCTCACGAATACCAAGAATGTACCTACGTAATACTCCATAGGTGAAGCTGACGGTGTGAACCACTCAAACGGGTGATCGTGTAACTAATGATTGACGCAGAAAATGTTTTATTTGTACTTAGTTCTCAGTCGCAGGCCTTATCATGCAGTCTGTAATGGGCAAAATAATAATTTCTTTTGTAGGGTTCGTGCATAAGATTGTTGCGTTTTTGTTTTTCGCGTTGGTGTTATGATTGCTATGGGTTTATTCATCGATTGACAGTTTTTAATTCTAGTTCACTGTTGCTGTTTGCATTTAGACATTTGTCATTTGCAGGAAGTGAATGCAGCTGTGGTCTTTAGAAAATGGAGTGCCAAGTGGAGAAATTGGAAGATTTCCGACAAACGGAAGACTTGAGTTCAATACAGGTGTGACGGCAGCGGAGGCAGTCGGAAACATTTGCGCCGTCTCTGTGAAGTCGTTTCATAAGACGCTTGTCGAATTCGGTACAACTTATTCACTTTACTACCTGATTTTAGCTCAATTCATGAGCTCTTCCAGAAAGACTGAGCATTCAATTACGGCCTATTGAATATATATGTGTGTTTTAATATAGGGTTTCGGTTTTGTTTTGTGGGAAACGCTGAGTTGGTCATCGTCTGCTGGGAGCAGACGATGTTGCTTCTCGTTCGAAGAAGAGCACAGGATGACCAGCTTAGGTTTCCAATACCTGAACAGAGAGGTTTACCCATCTTAGTCGAAGGCTGGTTATGTGTGTGAGGTTGGTGACGGAGAGCTACGCCTCTGATAGCTTCCGCTGCACGGGGAGCTAGGTAATCTCGAAAGAGAAAGGGCACGCTTCGGTGAACGCTTGGTGAGTACGGATCGTAGCTCTGAAGGGGCGTTTCGGGTGATAGGAAGCAGATTGAGTTAGGACCTCGTTATGTTTAACTGGTGAAATGCTTAAGAACTGGTGAAATACTTAAGAACTTCAGCTTAACTGAAGCGTGTGAATCGAGTTATTTTTTAAAATGATTTTTAGTCTTATATTTTGTGGAAATTGCTTTTGTCTTTGTGTGTCGATTTTGTGCCATGTGTTTGGTAATCAGTGACCCTTCTGGTCCACCACGGCACCGCAATAGGCTTTATTTTAACAGTTTGCTTGTTTAATGAGCTACAATTTCTGCAAGAATATCTGTTCTTTCGTGCGCTTTCTACAAAGCACCACAACAGTTTGATTCGGAATGCACCACGTGCTCTAGTTCGGCCGTTTGCAAGCAGCAGACGCAGTTAGTATGTTGAACAATTATCGCACAACCTCTGTCCAGAATAGTGCATGCGTAGAATAGTAATGCGAATCCCACTGAGATATTTTTATGGTATGAATGCAAATGAGATGATAGTATCATTGTCTCCCACCCCCGTTTTCTGTGTTTCTTCTTGCTGTAGTTAAATTGTGCTCTGTTTCATTCTCACGTAATTCTTACTTAAATATTTGTAGTCAGGCACCAGTTATGTGTAGTTAGGATGTGCAACCAAATATTTAGTTGCAATAAATAATGTACGTGAAAAATAAATTCTTTGGTGTCGATCTTACCCACTTACTCCGATTTCCAATCCTGAATTAATCAAGTTGCTTCAGGCACGACATGGAGTGCTATTCATCTGGCTGCTTAAAGAAATTTGCGTACTTGTAATTAAATTATTAAAGTAAGTAAACTAATAATTTTCCAGCTCCGTTTCCTTCTAAGTGGTTAGGAAGGGCTTGGGCTGGTGGCGACCCTGAATTTCTGAAATGTTATCATTATTTGTGAGAGAGAAGCAGCGAGAAATGCGAGATAACGTACGTGGCTCGATGAGCAACGTCGTAAACATAGTGATACGTTACACCGTGTATGGGGATAATGCCACTGGACAGAACACAGCCAGAAATTTGTTTTCTCGTTTTAAGGAGGCTCGTTTAAACAAATCGAGCCACAATGAACCATGTAACTGTACTCGAAATTGGCAAATGTGATGAAGTGTGATCATTCCACAATCGTCGACATTTGCATGCGACAGGGAAGGTTCAAAAATCGGGTGTTTGGATACCGCATGCTCTAAACCAAAATCACAGAAATCGGGGGATGGACAGCCATATGTGCATCTCTGCTTGCTTGTCATCAGTTACCTCGTGAACAACACCGACCATTTCTATCATGTATCATTAATGGTGACAAGAAATGGCATCTTTATGTTAACGTAAGGAACAGAAAGGAATTGCTGAGCTCAAACAAAGCAGCAACTCATCGTACAAAGACCTGCGTGCATGCGCAGTTGCTAATGCTGTAATGGTGTAACAGCAACTGTATGGTGTACTACGAATTGCTTCCCCGAGGTGTAGCCAGCACTGATGACATTTATTGCCAACAACTGAGACGTCTTGGAGACTTTATCCAACAACAACAACCAAGAAGACGGCGTGAAGTGGCGCTGCTGCACGATAACATCCTCCCACATTGTTAAACACTGTACAGGACTTTGATTGGTAAGTCATTCCACACCCACCTTATGCACCTCATTTTGCGCCCTCAGATTCTCGCCTTTTCTATTCTCAATCAAACAGCCTGAAAGGTGGCTACACTGAGCCACTGCGCCAGAGATTGCGCCAAAGAGTATTATTCAGCCGCCTCCACTGGCAGTGCTTGGGGAGAAATCGTAGTAGTCAGTGCTTGTTGAGAACTCGTGGGAGTCAGTGCTTGTTGAGATGTGTTAGTGAAAAGTGCTTGCTGAGATGTGATACTGAAAAGTTCTTGTTGAGATGTGGTAGTAGCGATGTGGGGCGGCGGATGAGTTTGTAATAATATTTGTAGACTGTAGAAACATTTCCCGGCCGATGCACCATATGTGGGGCGGCGGATGAAAGTTTGTAATAATAATTAATCTATTGCTGGATATATGCTTGCGTGTTGAATCAGTTTCTAGCTTTTAGAATGTTGTTATTGCTGTCTTTTGCCGTTCTCAACACTGGCTCTCTATTTACTCCGTGACCCCCAGAAAGTGATTTAATAAAACTTGGAGCCAGTAAATAGATATCCTAGTGCCCACTTTACCTGAGAATGTTCTTATAGCTGCAGCTTATAGCTCTGAGGAATTAGGAGATTGTCCGGGATTTCTAATCAAAAACGGTTTTCCAAAATAGTTGAGTATATTCTGAAATTCACTGATAAACAACACAAGTATCCCTACAACCTAACTAACAGAACAGTTCAGAGTCTAATGCGCTGATGCAACTATAAACGTCCGAATCAAATGTTAAAAAGAATGCTCGCCATAATTTGATGAAAATATTTCATCAAACGCCACGCTAAATTTTTGGTAGAATGTCTGTCCCGCGACGGCACGTGAAAATACGACAGTACGCAAACTGAAGCTAGATAATGAAAATCACCCCAGAATTAACACTTCACATGAAATGTTTTCATGGTTCCGCATATCTCTAGTAACTTAATACGGCACCCGAGGCTGTTTGTAGCAGATACACTGATGCGACGCGACTACCGACACAGATGGCGTGTCATTCACCGTCTGGAGAGAACTGGGGCCTTGCTTCCTCGCGCAGTGTTCTTATATATAAAGCCGCGGTGCGGACGGCTGAGGGAACGCCTGATTAAATCCGCTCTCCCGACTAGCCGCTGGGCTAGTAACGCACCACTTCAAGTTACATAATAATTTATAGCTTCTTTGGCTGATGGCCGAAGAAGCTCTTAATTTAAACGTGCATTCAGCACGCAGGTAAGTATTGATAATAAAATTTTGACGTGGCTAAGTTAAATACTTTGAGCGAGAGAATTAATTAAATTACACTGCACGCAGCAGATGAGCTCTGAACTGTCCCTTTTGAGATCCGCTATCGCTATAATTTTATAGGTATTAAAAAGAAACTTTACACATCTTCATAATCATAGCGGACCTCCAACCTATTTAAATCTAAACATCCTAGCCTTATTTATTAACCTACTTAATCTATCTTGCTTCCTTCAGTTTTGAGACGAAAACCAGAAAATCATGAATTTCCACTAAAGTCTTAATTTGTGAAATCCAAAGTACTGTTTTTATTAAATCATTATGAAAGATGAATCTAAATATAAATTTTGAAGTCTCTAGCTCTTTTCTGTTGCGCCAATGATTTTTCCAGAAAAACGTCCAAATCTCGGAAATGGCTGAAGTTACCGAACTGATATTTAACACACATTAATTTAGTATTATTTTTGACATGCTAGAAAAGTTTTAGTTCATTTGCTTGATTTTTAAGGTATTGCGCAACATTTATGACGTCAGAGCTAGTTACAGCAGACTGGCTGGCACACAATGGAAACTGATGTGAATTTACTACAGCGAGAGTAGGCTGCTTCCCTACATCACCCTCTACTTAAATTTTTTTGTTTATGAATGTTAATGAATGGAAAAAAAATTTAATTACAAAAAGGGAAGCAAGAGTACAGTTTAACTCCCTATGAAAATTCAAAATTGAAATATAAACCTGTAGAAACATTAAAGAAAACTGATTACCTACATTAATTATTTAAATTGTAGGCATGTTCACTGCCTTTTAAACAATGTCATTACTCAAATTTTTAAAGCAAAGTCATGAAATATTTTGGCATACATATTGCCTTAGACAAACAAACACATACAAATTGAAAAATTATGAAAATCTTAGATCCATTAAATACATTAAATACATCTTTACATACACAAATTCAAAGAAAATAACATGACACATAAACAGATGATTATCTCTTAGCAGTCTTTTCTAAACCTGAAAGAAAAGTTCACAAATAATTTTTACACACGTGGTTGTAGCCGCTTTGGCTGGCGTCCTACACTTCCATTCACAAGGGTAGAGGAGGGGAAGTTGCTATGGTGTGCGTCCTTCACGTTCTCTCTAAATTACATGGGGGAAAGGGGAGGGGTCACTGTGAGTTGTGTCCAAGTCACTCCACGCTTTCACGCAGCTACCAGGCTGCCATTATCTGGTTTGTCCTGTAGAACAAACAAAAAGAGTGCCTCAGACTCTGTTCACTTAATATCTAAGGGAGGGTCACAATGAAATGGGGATATATACATTTTATCTTCCAATATTTTGCTGGAACAAAGTTAACAGAATTTTTTTTCAATTCTACTCTCGTGGTTACTTAATTGTCATAAAATCGGTAAACAAATGGTTCAAAACGCCATCAGTCACTTACAAGAGAAAATTTTATGCTCAAGGCATATAATAATAAATCCTATTTAATCTGAATTTATTAGTTCTGGGCCGGAACACTGAACCAATGCTCGGTACATTCCTGACAAATCTGCATTTTATTTACTTAACTGACTCATCTTTGATTACTTTATTCTTAGAGATAGTATGAGTATGATTAGTGGTTGTTTTCTCAGCTTCCATGTACATGTGAGTAACTTTTGGTAATAGTACAGTTGTAAGTGTTCAAAACACACTACGTTTAGTTGACTACAAAATCCACTTATTGGTCCACTGCTGTTGTCAGTTCCACATCTGCAATTAGGTACTTACTTACTTAGAAGTGTATTTATGCTGAGCTAAAATAATGTTTTACGCCTGTCAGTATGTTATTTATTCATTTTGCTAGTGTATGTACTTATTTAATACTCACTCTATTAATATTTAAAGCATAGGAAAGCACATTTATTTCATATTCATAGTGTATTGCAGCTGATTAGTTTGCTCACGTGGCAATCCATTTCCACTCAATCGGACGCTGAAACCACAGGTAGTCTCTCTCAGACCTACCACTAAACTGCATCAAATAATTATGGACGAGCTTAATGCTAAATTCCTTAAACCTATAGGACACCATGAGCTGCTCTGTCTCATCTAACATAAGGGTACCTATGGTCGCATTCACGCCTCCAACTCATAACCTCAATACATGTAGGTGTATCCTGTCACACTCTACACTAAAATAATGGCCAGCTCCAACCTTATAAATACTTCAGGGACGTGTCCTTCACGTCTCAACCACAAACACTGCCCAATTCTATTACACTGCCTTTCCTTGCTACACCAGGTGAGTGTAATCTTATAACTTATCTGCATATTTTTCCTAACACCAAGCAATCTCTTTTACTATTTCTTAGTTAGCTCTAATGCATACACTAGGTTTCACTACCACTTCAGATCTTGCTTGTACATGAATTCATATATCTTTTTAGATTACTGTTGGTGGATCATTCCAATAAAACAACACTTTGTACTTATTATATTACCAGGGTACTATACATACTTGTTACTCAAATACATTTTATATCTTAATTACGTCATACTTCTCTATTGTTTGTCACTATTAGGTTTGCCACATTAGGTATTTTTCTTCACTAATCGGTAGATAGAATGGTTAAATAACTCATGGCTTGATAGCCATGACAGAAAATTTTCATGTCTGGAAAGAAGAGGTCGAAATTTTTGTGGATGGGAAAGATGAAGAGTGAGTGAGACCTGAAAATGGAAAGAAGATCTCACACAGCTGGGACTGCACAGCTGCCACACTGTGTAGAGGTTAAAGAACAACATCCTCCCTACAGCATTCATTGGTTTAATGCTGTAAAGAAGAGTTAGAAATTTTAGGTGGATAGAAAAGATGAAGAGTGAGTGAGATCTGAAATGGGAAAGAAGATCTCACACAGCTGGGACTGCACAGCTGCCACACTGTGTAGAGGTTACAGAACAACCTCCTCCCTACAGCATTCAGTGGCTACCTATGAATCTGGCAGGTCGATCTGAAAATACTTTATGATGCCTTTTTAGAACCTGTCTCAGTTCTTCCTTCTGATTGGCGGAAATTTTATCGATTTCCTGCAACTTAGCTTCTATCTTGTCTAAAATAATTGCTTCTTCTTCTTCTTCTGTATTCAGCTTATTGTTATTAAGATTAACATCCTCGTCCCAATACCTCCTATTTTTCAGAACTCGTATAGGCAGCTCCCAAGTTTCATGATCAGTTACTACATGTTTATCACTAAAAGGTACTATAATTACTCCGGTTATTGGCAAGACCATTTTTAACTGGCTTCTTTCAAAGTCAACAACACTCTGATATTTTGACAAGAAATCTATGCCAATTAAAACCTCAATACTGAGATTATGTACAATTAAACATGGATGATCAATTAAATTACCATTAATGTTAAAGGGTAGTAAAGCTTCTTGCTTTACCGTTTTTGAAACCTTGCCAGTAGCACCAATTATTCTTAGTCCTGATACCCTCATTACAGTAAGTTTGTCTTTACCAGGTAATGCATCAAAGAAGGACTGAGATATTGCACTCACCTCACTTCCACTGTCTAAGAGACAACGTACATTGATACCCAACATATTCACTATTATTATAGGGTGGCTTATTCTAGGTTGTACAGGTGGTTCCTCAGATTCATCTAGTAGTTCCTTTTGGATTTGTCTCCAACTAAAGTGATCTACATCTGTCTTCATTACATTTAGGTTACAGTGTGTAGGGGTTTCCTGAATTACATTTTCAGCTGCCTTTTCCAGTCGGTCTATTAATTTTAAATCGAAACACCGCACGACTTCATTACATTTAGTTTGCTGAACATGACCCAAATTACTGTAGTCTGAGCGATTCTGCGCCTCCAGACCGGGCATAACATTAGTTACAGCTAAACCACTTTCACCATTATCGTCGGTTTCCTTCTCAAGTGACAACTGGTCACAGCTACTGGGTTCATCGACCCCAAACTGCCTACCCTCTACATTCCCACTTATCTCCTGTTCTAAATCTATTAGTACATTATCAACATCCTGCACAGGCACTTCAGATAAGAGCACATCATCCTCATCGTAAATATAAGCATGAATTTCTTCTGCTTCTTCACCTGACAATTCAGTATTTTGTAGCTCATCCCTACTGTTACACTGCTGCGCCTTCTCTTTCTCTTCCCACTTAGAAAGCGTCTCTAACACGGTATCTACCAAATACTGTGAGTGATCTAATATTTCTGTTGTATCCTTAGGTGCTACCGACATTTCATCCATCTGTTCAGTTTGAGTATTCTGATCTGTCTTACCCATTCCCTTAACTACTGGCTTAGGAAAAGTAACCGCCTGGTGAGCGCCAGTGTCCTCATAGACGGGAACTAGTTTTCCTGCCTAGGTCTACTACTGTTTCCTTTATTTTCATTATAGTTAGCTGGCATAGCCTTACTTTCCGTACTGTTGTTTACATGCATATTTCTGTTTGGAACAAAATTATTATCCCTTGGACGCCATTGTTGGTTCTGATAATTATTTCCCCAATTCCTATCTCTCTTAGGATGACGAACACCTACTGTTCTGATGTTTACATTGCCATTTTGCTCGTTCCTAAAATTACTATTATTGTTATTGGCATTCCTGTTATTACGTGCTTGCTCCTCATTGGCAGCAACACGTTCTACACGTTCCAAATACTCAATGAAACGATCCAGATTGTCTCTAGGGGCTGATATAATTCTAGTTTGCCAATACCATGGCAGTTTGGCTTCAAGACCCAGTATTATCATTTCAGGTTTCAGCTTTTCCGCCAAATGTGACAAACGTGAGATCCATGACCTAGCAAACTCTTTAATTGATTCCTTGCCTGCATTGAAGCGTTTTCCACTCCAAAATTCTCTCAACACTTCATTTTGCTTATTGCTAGACCAATACTCATTAATGAAAGCTGTTTTAAACTCCGCTAATGTTTTACACTTCAACATAACATCAGCTGACCAACGCATGGCGTCACCTGCTAAATGGCTTCTAATAAATGAGATTTTCTCTCGCTCAGACCAAGTTGGTGGAATCACATCTTCAAAATCTAGCGGGTGGATATTTTTATCTGGATCGAACCGCAAGAACTGCCGACACCCGATAAAAGCGGCGTTTGCAGCTACAACTTGTTGTATACTACCATTACCAGAAGTTACTGAAGCTACTTTACTTTCAATGTTAGCAATGTTAGTACTGATATTTTCTACTTTCATTTCAACATTATCTACTCTTTGTACAATATGAGTAGTGTCAGTTTTGATTGCTTCTACTTCTGCTTGACATATGTTTACTTTTATATTAACATCTTTATATCTATCTGAGCACAGTTCAGATTCTGCCTCGATCTTTTCTGTTAACTTGTGCTCCAGCTTCGCATCTTCCATTTGGAAGTCTTTGCGAACCTCAGAAACTTCGGATTTAACTGTTTTGTACATTTCAGAAAACTGTTGAGCAACCTTTTTCTTAATATCCTCATGATTGCAATCAATTTTACAATTCAAACTGTCAAGATCCTCTTTCAACTTATTGCAACCAGCCTTGAAGGTATCGTCCATTACCTCCAATCGTTTATTAAAACTTGTTTGGCTGGCCAAAATTTCAGACTTTAATTCAGCGTTCATTCTAGCATTACTGGCTGACATTTCAGCATTACTGCTTTTGACCTGTTCACTTATTTCAGCCTTTAATTCAGCATTATTGGATTCTAACTTATTGTCCATTGCCTCAAACCGTTTATTAAAATTTGTTTGACTGGCCACCATTTCAGACTTTAATTCAGCATTGCTGGCAGCTATTGCTTGTAATATAACATTTAAATCAACAGCCCCAGCATCTTTGGGTTGCTCACGAGCTGGCTTTTTATCACACTCAGGTGACGAAAAACTAGCTCCAACACCAGAATCATCAAAACTAACTGAAACTTCTGATTGATTAGTCATATCTAACTTCTCCTTCTTAAACTCTACCATCTCTGATGACTGTTTCATTTTTAATTCATCAGAGAAACTATCATCCACTAAATTTATCATTTCTACTTTCCGCTTTACTACAGGAGTCTCTATTATTGAATCATTGCCCCTTCCCACACTACTGTCAGGAGACAATACTTCATATTTCACCTTAACATTACTACTTTCATGCATATTTACACTCGAACCGTTGTCTGGATTTACAGTTCCCTCAACAGACATAGGTTCTGATTTAAGTTTAACCTCAGTTTCTTTTGACGGTTCCATCGCCGACAGTCTTTTAGTGCAGGTTAGTAAAATTTTTAACAGTTTTTCACTTAACTTAGTTCCTTCTGCACGACGTATGGCGTTGCCGGCGCGGCGTTCCAGGATTCCTGATGCGACGTGGCACGTTGAACTGCAGACGGCTCTCCGACGGCTGTTGTGTGTTTGCGTGGCCCGCAATTGCAGGCTCTGCGCCGGCTGCTCCAGCGGAGGACTGCGGTGCGGCGAGACTGGCTTCTCGCGATGCCGGCAGCACCGCTAGACTCAGTGCCAGCTCAGTCAATCCAGATGAGTTGTTAATCCAATTGCGTCGTCCACATGCACACGTAACACATTCACTGTTCTATACTCAGTTGCGTGTCGCATTTCACTCGCGAATCCGAATAGTTAAAATCACTTTCACTTAGTCGATTTTCCCGGCCGATGCACCATATGTGGGGCGGCGGATGAGTTTGTAATAATATTTGTAGACTGTAGAAACATTTCCCGGCCGATGCACCATATGTGGGGCGGCGGATGAAAGTTTGTAATAATAATTAATCTATTGCTGGATATATGCTTGTGTGTTGAATCAGTTTCTAGCTTTTAGAATGTTGTTATTGCTGTCTTTTGCCGTTCTCAACACTGGCTCTCTATTTACTCCGTGACCCCCAGAAAGTGATTTAATAAAACTTGGAGCCAGTAAATAGATATCCTAGTGCCCACTTTACCTGAGAATGTTCTTATAGCTGCAGCTTATAGCTCTGAGGAATTAGGAGATTGTCCGGGATTTCTAATCAAAAACGGTTTTCCAAAATAGTTGAGTATATTCTGAAATTCACTGATAAACAACACAAGTATCCCTACAACCTAACTAACAGAACAGTTCAGAGTCTAATGCGCTGATGCAACTATAAATGTCCGAATCAAATGTTAAAAAGAATGCTCGCCATAATTTGATGAAAATATTTCATCAAACGCCACGCTAAATTTTTGGTAGAATGTCTGTCCCGCGACGGCACGTGAAAATACGACAGTACGCAAACTGAAGCTAGATAATGAAAATCACCCCAGAATTAACACTTCACATGAAATGTTTTCATGGTTCCGCATATCTCTAGTAACTTAATACGGCACCCGAGGCTGTTTGTAGCAGATACACTGATGCGACGCGACTACCGACACAGATGGCGTGTCATTCACCGTCTGGAGAGAACTGGGGCCTTGCTTCCTCGCGCAGTGTTCTTATATATAAAGCCGCGGTGCGGACGGCTGAGGGAACGCCTGATTAAATCCGCTCTCCCGACTAGCCGCTGGGCTAGTAACGCACCACTTCAAGTTACATAATAATTTATAGCTTCTTTGGCTGATGGCCGTAGAAGCTCTTAATTTAAACGTGCATTTAGCACGCAGGTAAGTATTGATAATAAAATTTTGACGTGGCTAAGTTAAATACTTTGAGCGAGAGAATTAATTAAATTACACTGCACGCAGCAGATGAGCTCTGAACTGTCCCTTTTGAGATCCGCTATCGCTATAATTTTATAGGTATTAAAAAGAAACTTTACACATCTTCATAATCATAGCGGACCTCCAACCTATTTAAATCTAAACATCCTAGCCTTATTTATTAACCTACTTAATCTATCTTGCTTCCTTCAGTTTTGAGACGAAAACCAGAAAATCATGAATTTCCACTAAAGTCTTAATTTGTGAAATCCAAAGTACTGTTTTTATTAAATCATTATGAAAGATGAATCTAAATATAAATTTTGAAGTCTCTAGCTCTTTTCTGTTGCGCCAATGATTTTTCCAGAAAAACGTCCAAATCTCGGAAATGGCTGAAGTTACCGAACTGATATTTAACACACATTAATTTAGTATTATTTTTGACATGCTAGAAAAGTTTTAGTTCATTTGCTTGATTTTTAAGGTATTGCGCAACATTTATGACGTCAGAGCTAGTTACAGCAGACTGGCTGGCACACAATGGAAACTGATGTGAATTTACTACAGCGTGAGTAGGCTGCTTCCCTACAGCGAGTCGGTGTGGAGATATATTGTAATGATTTGAGTGCTTTTCGTCAATATACGAAGGTAAAAGAAAAAAAATTTTTCCTTTTCTTTTTATTATCTCAATGTCTTAAATAATGCGTCATTACAGGTTCAGTCAACAAAGCATCTGGCTTGTGTTCTTGTATTAGAGTGTAATTCTGGTTTTCTTGCGCAATTATAGTATTTCTATTTTTTTTAATTACTTCAGTATAAATGATATTTAAAATTTCTTGTCTTGTTGAAGAAGAACCGTGCCAGATGTGTACGTTGAGTCACACTCCCACACACAGAACAATTACACTTGTGCTTTGGTATCTTAGGTTTTATAGTTGCTGGGGACTTAATTAATTAATTGTGTTAACAGGAAATTTTCATTTCAGTCTTTGTTGTTGTTCTATGCAGTCAGATTGCGTACTAAAACTAGTCAGGGCCAATCGTTTACGAGATACAGCGTAATCGGATATACAGCTACTAAAAATATTTGCATTTTATTTAATTAAGCCCCCATGCAAGCCTCAGAAGAACTTCCTTCCCAGATGAAATTGCGCTCCAAACATAGCTCGACGAGTTCTTAGCCTCAAAGCCATGTCATTTCTACAGCTGCAGAATCGAAATGTTACTCCAGCGTTGAAAATTGTTGTAAATAGTAAAGAGGTATACGAGGTGCGACAATAAAGTGATGAGACCGATTTTCTTTGCAAGATGTGGCAACCCTGCAGGGTTGTGTAGGCACAGTATCTTTGACCTTGGTCTATAAGCTGCTTCTAGTACAAGCAGCACATCGATGCAACTGCTCAGCGTTAGTTGTGCAGTAATGCGTTAACACGTGTTTGTGTCTCTCGTCACGGAAATGGAATCACATAATATTACGCAACGGTATGCCATTTCATTTTGCGTTAAATTGGGTGACAACGCGACGACAACTTACGGTAAGCTTCGTAAGGCTTTTGGAGAGGAGGTTATGTCAAGAGTTCAAGTTTTTCATTGGCATAAAATGTTTAGTGAAGGCAGAAAGAATGTTGAAGATGAAGACTGCAATGGACGACCATCAACCTCACGGACAGATGTCAACTTGGCCAGGGTGCTTGAACTCGTACGATCTGATCGAAGATTATCCGTGGAAATGATTGCAGGAGAACTGAATATCAATCGAGAAATTGTCATGTCCATGCCAACATTGCTGATAATTGGATTCTGCATCACGAGAACGTGCCATCCCTTACTGCTCTGTCAGTACAGCAATTTTTAACCTCAAAACAAATTTGAGTACCACCACAGCCACCTTATTCACCAGATATCGCTCTGTGCGACTTTTCTCTATTTCCAAGAATCAAAACAGTGGTCAAGGGACACCATTTGCAAACAACACAAGATGTCCAAAAAGCTGGGACGAGGGTCTTGGAGGATATTACAGAAGACGAGTTCCAGAAATGTCACCATCAATGGCAGAAACGCTGGAAAAAGTGTGTACAATCAGAAGGAAACTACTTTGAAGGAGACAACACTAAACGTGACTAAAGCAGTAAGCAACATTTTTTTCACATCAGACTCATTACTTTACTGTCGCACCTCGTATATGGTTGATGATTAAAGTCTCTATTACATGTATCTGTTGCGTTTACACTATTAACTTATGCATCAACCAAATAGTATCAAAGTATTGAATAAAGTATCGAACATTTGGTATCTGTAGTATCATAGAAAATGTATGATATCTGCTCTTAGCAGCACTTATGCACCTGGCCTTCTGCTGCCCAACCGTCCTACAACACAGCAAGAAATTGGCACCATGTTGCCAGAGGACACTCCAAACACTGTAAAGCCGTAGGCACACGGGGCGAGCCGGTTTAGGTGATTTTGCCCTCTCAGTGCTCTCCAGCGGCAGTTGTCTTTATTTTACAATACAATTTGTTCACAAACAAGGACGTGCTTGAAATTCCCCATTAGCTCTATTAAAACGCGCATTTCCTTCCTTGTCTGTATTACACTAGTCGAGCTGTACACGTCCGCAGCTCGTGGTCTAGTGGCTGTCGGTGCTGTTTCTGGATCACGGGTTCGATTCGTGGCCAGGTTGGGGATTTTTCTCTGCCTGGGGACTGGGTGTTTGTCTTGTCATCATCATCATCATCATCATCATCATCATTGTTTGTGTCAGTGGCTAGATCGGACTGTGTAAAAAATTGGACTGTGAAAAATTGAAACTTGGTACAGGCGCTGATGACCACGCAGTTGAGCGCCCCACAAATCAAACATCATCATCGTGTTGGGCGTCTGTGGTATATATAATAAAAATTTCAATATACATGAACATCTAATAAGACAAAAATGGAAGATACGTATCTGCGTCACCGAGGATGTTAGCTTATAAAAATTTACCGAATTGAACAAACACACTCCTAACAGGGAGGGCACGTATATTTACATAACATTACGTACCACAGAAATTATTTGTGTTAATTTAGCAAGAAAGTGTCACAACCTTTTGGAAAACGTGAAGGTGAAGAAGAAAAAAGTCGATACAAAAGGATTCGAATCCCATACCGACCTGATCTCTGCACTCTACCAGGATGACTCTACGTGTTACTCTGGGCTGTAGCTTCATTTCAACTCACTTTGGGTTTTATGTTATAGTCTTCTATAGTCTTTAATCACAGCTATATTATTAACTTATTTTTAATTACAACAAATCATAATATGAACGACACGTTTTCCATAAATTTTTAGTGTGCTGGTTCCTTGAAACGGCTTATTCTGATAACACGGAAGTTAAAACGCGATAATAACTAAATACAAAAATTCTTTAACCACTAATATAACGTTTCGCATGGTTTTATTACAATAAAACTTAGTAATGTGCTAGTGCTTAGAAACAGTATATATATGGGGTGTAAGGCATAACAAAAAACCCACCGAATATGGACTTCTGCTGAATAAGACGAGTACAATATGATTTTTTGGTTTCTGCGGGCCACAAGCTTTCTGATTGCCATTCTACATCTACATCTACATGATTAGTCTGCAATTCACATTTAAGTGCTTGGCAGAGGGTTCATCGAACCACAATCGTACTATCTCTCTACCCTTCCACTCCCGAACAGCGCGCGGGAAAAACGAACACCTAAACCTTTCTGTTCGAGCTCTGAATCCTCTCATTTTATTTTGATGATCATTCCTACCTATGTAGGTTGGGCTCAACAAATTATTTTCGCATTCGGAAGAGAAAGTTGGGGAGGGAAATTTCGCAAATAGATCTCGCCGCGACGAAAAACGTCTTTGCTTTAATGACTTCCATCCCAACTCGCGTATCATATCTGCCACACTCTCTCCCCTATTACGTGATAATACAAAACGAGCTGCCCTTTTTTGCACCCTTTCGATGTCCTCGGTCAATCCCACCTGGTAAGGATCCCACACCGCGCAGCAATATTCTAACAGAGGACGAACGAGTGTAGTGTGAGCTGTCTCTTTAGTGGACTTGTTGAATCTTCTAAGTGTCCTGCCAATGAAACGCAACCTTTGGCTCGACTTCTCCACAATATTATCTATGTGGTCTTTCCAACTGAGGTTGTTCATAATTTTAACACCCAGGTACTTAGATGAATTGACTGCCTTGAGAATTTTACTATTTATCGAGTAATCAAATTCCAATGGATTTCTTTTGGTACTCATGTGGATCACCTCACACTTTTCGTTATTTAGCGTCAACTGCCACCTGCCACACCATACAGCAATCTTTTCTAAATCGCTTTGCAACTGATACTGGTCTTCGGATGACCTTACTAGAAGGTAAATTACAGCATCATCTGCGAACAACCTAAGAGAACTGCTCAGATTGTCACCCAAGTCATTTATATAGACCAGGAACAGCAGAGGTCCCAGGACGCTTCCCTGGGGAACATCTGTTATCACTTCAGTTTTACTCGACGATTTGCCGTCTATTACTACGAACTGCGACCTTCCTGACAGGAAATCACGAATCCAGTCGCACAACTGAGACGATACCCCATAGGCCAGCAGCTTGATTAGAAGTCGCTTGTAAGGAACGGTGTCAAAAGCTTTCCGGAAATCTAGAAATACGGAATCAACTTGAGACCCCCTGTCGATTGGTTCTACTTTATGTGAAAATTGCCGAAGTATCGTAGAACTTATTTTATGTTTCACGTGACGAAATGTCACCCCAAAATGACACTGTAGAAAGTGACGTCAAAAATCTGGAGGAGCGCCACATCGACGTTACGTAACTCGTCCCCCGTGGCGACGCTTCGGAAATAGCCGGGCAGGGGCGCCGCGCGCGTGTGCAGTGCGGGCGGCGGAGCGGCGCCGCGTCGTGCTGTTGTGGGCCGGCTAGGCTGCCACGGCGCGAGGGCGCTGCGCCCGGGCCAGGAGGCGCGTCGTGCGCATGCGCGCGCCTATCGACTGCGGGGCGGCCGTGACCTTGAGCGCGACCCCGCCCGGGCCGCGGCGCGCCGCCATTCAGCTGCCGTCGCCGCCGCCGCCAGTGTCACTGTTTACAAACACCGCCGCCGGCCGGCCGCCGGTGCGTGAAACAAGCAGCTCGGCGCCTCGCTTCCTGGTCGCAGATCATCGAACCGAGCCTGCAGGTGTCGAAGAGCCGCGCAACGGACCGTGGAAACTGATCAGAGACCTCAAGCGGAAGATATCGTCACATCTGAAATTGCTTCATCTGGGTTCCGAGAACCTGTGGTAGGACCTTCACTATTCACAGTAACGTCTCTGTACAACATACGAGGTCCGACGACAAAGTAATGAGACTGATGTTGCTTACTGTTTTAGTCCAGTTTAGTGTTGTCTCCTTCAAAGTAGTTCCCTTCAGATCTCACACACTTTTTCCAGCGTTTCTGCCATTGATGGGAACATTTCTGGAACTCATCTTCTGTAATATCCTCCGAGACCCTCGTCACAGCATCCTGTGTTGTTTGGAAATGGTGTCCCTCGGCAGCCGTTTTGACTCTTGGAAATAGAAAAAAGTCGCACAGAGCGATATCTGGTGAATAAGGTGGCTGTGATAGTACTGAAATTTGTTTTGAGGCCAAAAATTGCTGTACCGACAGAGCAGTATGGGATGACGCATTATCGTGATCCAGAATCGAATTATCAGCAATGTTGGCATGGACACGAAAAACTCTTCTACGAAAAATAATACTGGTTAACTGTTTGCCCAGCAGGCACCCACTCTTTATCAACAATTCCCTTTGAATCATAGAAGCACACAAGCATACATTTCATTTCTGACTTTGACATGAGAGCTGTTTTTGGTGTGGGTGATCCCTTTGAACACCACTGGGAACTTTGGCGTTTTGTCTCTGGATCGTACTGAAAAAACCAACTTTCACCACCAGTGATAACACGGCTCAACAATTCTGGATTGATTTCCGTTTGCTCTAACAGGTCGGCTGCCACATTTTTCCGGGTCTCTCGCTGTTGTGGTGTGAGATTTTTGGGGACCATTTTTGCACAAATCTTTTTCATACCAAGATCTTCATTTATTATTAAACGAACCGTTTCTCGATTGATGTTCAGTTCTTCTTCAATCATTTCCACGGATAATCTTCGATCAGATCGTACGAGTTCACGCACCCTGCCCAAGTTGACACCCGTCCGTGAGGTTGATGGTCATCCACTACGGTCTTCATCTGCAACATTCGTTCTGCCTTCACTGAACATTTTATGCCAGCGAAATACTTGAGCTCTTGACATAACCCTCTTCAAAAGCCTTCTGAAACTTAACGTAAGCTGTCGTCGCGTTTTCACCCAATTTAACGCAAAAAGAAATGGCCTATCGTTGCGCAATTTTATGCTGTTCCATTTCTCTGGCGAGAGACACAAACAGATGGTAACTAATTACAGCACTGCTCATGACTGAGCAGTTGCATTGTTGTGCTGCTTGGACTAGAAGCAGCTTATACACCAAGGTCGAAGGTATTGTGCCTACGCAAGCCTGCAGGGTTGCCACATCTTGCAAAGAAAATCAGTCTCATTACTTTATTGTCGCACCTCGTATACTGCTCTGCAAAACTTGAGGACGAGATAAAAGTAACATAACATATTAAAAACTCGCTAGAAGTGAATGAAAATGCGGGAACATGGTGGCAAAAGGTATCTCAGTCATGTATTGATAGATGTGACATGCCCTGAGGTCAGTGTGGCTATAGACAGCGTCATATGGGGCTGCCCCCCTACAAGAGGCACTTGAAGTAATGCAGCCGGGACCTCGTCGGGACACAGATGGGGGTGTAGAAACGAAGTAAAAAATTTGTCTAATATAATTACTTTTTATTTAGAACACAATTATGTAGAACTCGTTGCAACAAAAGTGGTTGGAACACATATTTTTCGGAAGATTTCACCCTTTTCAACAATTTTTTTCCCTTTTACGTGTTTATAAAACTCCATACTAGTTTGACTGTAGTTTTACTGGCACTGTAAGATTGATTCCACAGTCCTGGCAGCTGTCAATTTTTTTTTCTTAAGTCCACAGGCCGACATCAGCGAAAATAGTCATTCCACAGTGGCGTTGTGTGCGGGAATAAAAGACAATCACTCACTTAACAGTAGCAGTTGGCATTTGCGTTCAGGATTGTCCGTTTCCTTAAGAAAGTAAACCCACCTTTCTTCCATGGAGAACTGGAGAATATGGAAAGGGTATCAGATTCCTTCTGCATTTTCTTTAATATGATGTAACACATTCGGCTGGCCGCGTTGATGAAGCCCTCCGATGTTGGTATTGGTACTGTCTCCGAAAAAGGGATTAATTTTTCTAGTGGAATTTGCAATCGCCTTGAAGTTTCGTTATTCAACGAATCAAATTTCAACACCATCTGTTAGATTCCGCCAGTTTCAGTAACGTATTGAAAAGTTAAAGGAAACATCTTTTCAGCCTTGTGCTTCAATGCATCGGTGACGTACGCCGTAAAGTGAAACTTCTTGCAATTATTTTACGTATTCAGACACGGAGTGTGGTGCGAGAATAGTTTTAACAATCATCGTAGCTTTGGTCCAGGCCGTATACTGCTTTGCAGCAACTTTGGAGTCAGGATTCATTGCGGCAATCAGTATTACTATGCGGTCAAGAGAAGTGAAGGATTGATGATGCTAGACAACTTCATAGTCTGTTGTTAGTTCTGCAGCAGCAACGAGCAATTCTTCCTGGGTATCTTCTTTAATCACGAATGTAGAACGACTGGTGTTGGTCAAGTTTTGCCTTTTGTATGCAGGGCAAAACGGCCTGCGAGACGTCTGAGAGTCGCCGCAGTTTATGTGGTTTCTGTTCTGGCGCGTACTGAATGAAGATGCTGGCACCAACTGACTGCATTGTCCTCATGATTCTGAGAATACTTGTGGACCGTGCCATGCTGGGCGCGACTGTATGGCCCTGGATGGCCAGTGGTCTAGGCATGTTGTTTTCGTAGCCGGTCAAATGGCAAGTTCAGTGCCCTCACCTAAACAGCAGAGGCATGATTGGTCAACTTAAACTGAGGCTAGTTGACGTCATAAAGCCCTGCTCGAAATTGGAGGGAACGGTCGCTATTGGCGCGATTGATGATCTGAGACAGTGTGGGGGAATTTTGGAATCGACACTGAATGATGATTCGCGGTTTTCGAGGATGGTAGGGAGTTGAGCAATGTTGGCTTCGCTCTTGCGTTGCGTGGACGCAGGGATTCGGAATCTGATCCTCGTCGGAGTTGGATGGTCTTGCGACTTAGTCACACTTTTTCACAGACTTAGAATTCTCGGACAGCCTTCGAGGCCAGGGGTTGAAACAGAGTTGCTGCACAACAGAAGTCGGCGCCTACATCACCAGAACGCTGCCTACTGAAGACGTTCTGCAGATCTCAGGTACTGAATCCCTCAACAGCACGCGTGCTTGCTTTGCTAAAAGTCCACCTTGCTTTTCCTCCATGTGATTGCGATACTGGAATATAGTCGGGGGAGTAATATTTGATTCATTAGCACCTCCAGTCATTATCGTCAAGAGAGTAGGAGCCCCTTGCTCTCAAGCCAACTCCTCTTCTTATAATAGTTCAGTTTTCCCTACACTTTAACCTACTTTTTGTGTCGATAATCGTGTGCCTTTAAGTTCTGATGTATAATAAATCTCATTGTAATATTTAATCCGCATATCATTTTGTAGATACATGCAGAATCCCATTTCCTCTTGTTTATTATGATGAAGTTCTCTTTTTTCTCTCTGAGTAGATTACGATTTTTATTAAATTATTGTGAGTGTGCACTACTTATTTTACCAACTAGCAGGGTCCACCATCATTTCCTTTTGTTACCGTTGTGTGCATAATTAATTAGGTGGTAGGTAAGGAGGGGCTCGAGTGCATGTCTCATTCTCATGCAAAATTCGTCGGAATTAAAGAGGTACAAACTCTTCTCCACCCTGGCACCTCGCAGCCTTATCAGGTCCCCATTCAAATGGGAACTGTCCGATTCTTCCTCGTAACACTGCTTAAATAGTTCCGGCCCCGTACTACTGGAGAAGTCTGGTATTTTGTCGAATGATGGCGATAGATCTAGAAGGTGCGTGCAACGTCTGTACTTGGTATGCAATTGTGAGACTACCTTGTCAACATGAACTAATTGAAGCTGCATATACATGTTGCGCTAACATATGGCTTTAATTAAGTATTTGGGCCTAACTCGTAACAGTATTTCGCGAAATCGGGAAAAAATGGGTCTTTTTGGAATGTAGGGACAGGAAGGTCCATGACGGTGACGGTCCCGTTATATCGGTACGGATGGCAACCCTAGGAATGGGTAAAGCGAGCAGATACGGTGCATTCTGGTGGTGGTGGTGTTTATTACAGCATGCCCCGGAGAGTATTTTTGGATGACTGCACACGGGGAAAAATCACTGGGAAACTGGAAGAGGGAGGAAGTATGACGGGTGTAATTCAGGAGTTTGGTATTGCTCACAGCATTGTCACACGTGGATGGGGAGCATTCCGAAAGATATGCACTGCTGCATGAAGCAATGCAGCCGTTAGATCATGCTCAACTGTAGGAGCAGATGACCACTACACTGTGCATCGGGCAAGAAGGTACCCTCGTCAAACAGTGGGTGCAAATGGAACTACACTTTTTTAACAGGACTGCAAGGCACCCATTCATGCGCTCCGCCGACCAGTATGATGTGTTCCGTTGACACCCGCACATCGGCTGCGCCATTTGCGATGATGCCTACAGCGTTGGCGCTGGGGCCACGTGCTCTTCTCGGTTATGAGCAGGTTCTGAGTACTGCTTCTGGATGTACTCTCGTATAGCGACAGTTGGGAAAACGGCTTACACGTAGGAACGTTGTCGGACACTATTGTTTTGGTGGCCCAGCTGTTATAGTGTGGGGAGATACAATGTTCCACGAGCATAGTGACTAGGAGGGTTGATGTTTTTAAGAATATTACGAATCCGGTACACTGGAAAAATATAACGATATCTCGACAGAAAGAATATCGACCTACTGGCCATTTAAAATATCTGCTGCACGTTCTAAATATACTGCCAGTTTCAGAGCTGTACATGTAAGTATTGATTTATTATTACGTGTTCTATACCTCATGTTGTGTACATAGTTCCGTGTAGTCAGCGCATACACAATTTTCCCACTAGAGCGCGCCCCGCTAAGCACAACAGCTCGTCCGTCTCCGCACTACGAGATGGCGCTGTCTTAGAGATGGACCAAATTCTGCTTCCGCCGATCCGCGTATTAATATGTAACGCACCCAATGAGATTGCTGCTAACATAGAACCTTTTCTCCTCGCGGATCACACTCGCACAGTGATACCTGAACGCTCGAGGTATTATAATGAGTGTACAGACCTCTGACTAGCCAGTCTGCATTAGTCTATGGTCAAGTTTCAGTCTGTGCCTAATAAGATTATAATATTCCTGTGCATAGCCATGAAGATAAATGAATAGACACTTTGTCAATCTGGCCGTACGTGGGGTCTGGACCCCTCCACCATCCTCCACACCTATGAATCCCTCATCCACCTTATCCTTTGTTACGCCCATCTGGCATGGATCTCCGCCCCCCCCCCCTACCTTTTATAAATCCCTACAAATCCTTAAACGCCATGCTCTCCACCTCGCCTATCGCATCCGTCTCCCCTCTCCCACGCGAATCCTGTATGATCTCATCCCCTTCCCCCACCTCCTCCTTTTCCTTGAAAGGATACGTATCCTGTACACCTCCCGCAAACTCGATCCTCCTCATCCGCTTGTCTCACCCATCCTCTCCCACCCCGCCCACTGCCGCGCCTGTATTCCCATGTCCCACCCGGTCTCCATCTCTCCACCCTCCTTACCCTCTCCCAAGGTGGCTTCCGCCAGCTCCCCCTCCCTGATGATGTCCTCCTCCCCTCCATCTACCCCTCCTACCAACTTTGATCCTCCCTCCCTCTTCCTGTGTCTGTTCCTTTGGGCACCCTCCCTCCCTCCTCCCTTTCTCCCCATTCTCCCCCGGGCCTCCCCTCCCCTGTCCCTCTACTCCTCCTCCCATCTCCTCAGCCATTGGCTTCTTTGTTCTCCCCTCTCCACCCTCTCCACCCCCCCACCCTCACCCTTATTCACCTCTTGGCAGGTCCCCGGACTCGCACACGCTACGTGGACTTCCGCGCGCCGGAGATCATCGCCATCAGCGTCTCGTGTGTGTGACGTCGTTTTGTGTTTTTAGTGTCCGCTGTCACGCTTCTACGTTCATTGTGCCGTCGGATTCATCAGTGTTATGTGGGCTGTGTCAACGTGTTTTCAGTGTCGTTATCGTCGAGTGTGAACGGCTCCATGTTTTTTGTGTATCTGTGACCACTATTTTTTGCCCGTCACTATGTTCTTTCTAATTTTCCATTCTGTGTACTGTTATTGTCAACACTATAGCTGAAGAGCGGCGTTGCATGCCGCTGACAGCCTACCTGATTGTTCAGGTATTAAAATAACAATAAAGGAAAGAAAAACACTTTGTCAAGTATCAGAGATATGTGAGAATAAGATTACCGTACCAAGACCAAAGGAACTTCAGATTGTCAATTGTAAACAGCATCCAGAATCAAGTTAAGTAATTTCTATGCTTTTTGTTATTTTAATAAATGTGTGTGAAAATTAATCAAGTTCTGTTTAAAGTTGGTCACCGTCAATCTGCTACTCTAAGCGTGCAAGTGGCATTTCTATCGTCTGACCTAACAGCAGAAGATAAACACGCCACGATAAGACCACGAGACATGTTGCTGACACTCGCCTACTTCGTTAGAGCGACAAGCAAATAATCTGATGGTGTGTGTACTGAAGGTCTTACAGTACGCACACCACACCTCAACAAGTTAGCAGTCTGCTCATCCCCCTTAGAGCAAGAATTGAAAGGAAAACGATGCCCTTTCACGCTTGGCGACAACCACTTTGCTAACTGTGATAACTGTACGCAAGTGGCGCAATGAAACGTGTTCGATGGGTCTGTAATTCGATTTCCTCGATATCGAATGTATCCAGAACCCTGCTTTACGATTTCCCTGTTTTCTCATTTCTGCAAACGCCAGCGAACTAGCAGCTCTAGCGTCAAAATTGAATGGTGAAGCTGAACGTTGCTTTTTCTCATGGTAGCGCCTACTACGTCATAATTTCCCCTCACACGCCTCCGCCCACCGGAAAGACCAGTTTTGTCATTTAGATTTTTGTTCATCATTTTGAACAACTGCTTTTGAACAATGTTGATGTAAACAAATAGCGCACCAGTTGCCTTAAAAACTGTTTCTTTAACGCAACTGGTGTGCTATTTCTTCACACCGGAAGTTTTTTTATTCCATTCACACTGCTATCTGCCAGTGCGATCGGACTTCTTTGTCGTACCACCTACATGTGCGTCACACAGTCACAGAGAAAGACTGGACGTGATGAAAGTTCAAAAAGCTGTAAGACTCCTTTACACAGTGAAAGCGAAATTATGTTCTACTACAGTTTCAAAAGAACAACTTCAAATGTTTACTGAAAATTGGGGAAAAATATCATACAATATTAAATAAAAAATATCAGCACTCAATGTTGCCTTTTGATATCGGTATATAGGTGTGAAATATATCGATGCATGGATATACTGATATTTTGTCAACAGCCCCAGTAGTGACCTCCAAATCTTTGATCACGGTCAATGTTATTGTGACAATGAGTTTCCTTTAATTTACGTCTATGGTCACTGTGGTGTCACCGCCAGACACCACACTTGCTAGGTGGTAGCTTAAATCGGCCGCGGTCCATTTAGTACATGTCGGACCCGCGTGTCGCCACTGTGTGCTCGCAGACCGAGCGCCACCACAAGGCAGGTCTCGAGATACGGAACAGCACTCGCCCCAGTTGTACAGACGACGTAGCTAGCGACTACACTGACGAAGCATCGCCCATTAGCCGAGCAGATAGTTAGAATAGCCTTCAACTAAGTCCATGGCTACGACCTAGCAAGGCGCCATTAACCATTTTAAGATAGAGTCTCACTTGTATCATCAAGGAATGCTGTATTCAAATGAAGGATTAAAAGTTAAGTATTATAGCAGCTACGTACTTTTCTTGCTACCATTCATTACGTAACCTGTTTCAGACCTCTATCTAGCCTACGTGAGATTACGCGTGCCTTTCGGCTACTTCAGTGTGGCGTAGCTGTCTTGTTACGCCACAACGGTCACAAACTTTTTTGTTAACAGATTACCGGTTTCGGTCTATAATGACCATCATCAGATCTGCAGAAAAAAATGGGAAAAACATAAATACACTCGCAGATTGTCTACAGCTTAAAAACAATAAATAGACCATAATGAAAAGTGCTACTGACAAATGTATGCATTTGTGCGCTCTAAGAATGAAGAGCCAGACCTGATTTATAAAAACAAAGTCCTAATGTACGGCAGCCATAGTGGCATCGTCAAATGTTAAATGTAGCATCAGCACCAGCATCGTCAAATATATATAAATAACATCATATGCACGAGTAACACTATTGTTCAAACCAAGCTGCCGTACAGTAGCCACAAGATGTTTGTGTTGGAAGCTGAGCAGATGTCGCTAATGTCGGCATACACTAGTGTTCAATAATTAATCGAACAGCGAAAATAAAGGGGGATACGATAGCTGAATTTTGTAATGAGCTTATAACATATGAAAGGGATTACGGTAATAAAAGCAACGAAATAGAACAAGACAAAAGTGAGATTGTTAAAAAGAGGAAGAGTTAAGAGACAAGCGCACAAATGGATATATTTGTCAGTAGTACTTTTAATTATGGTCTATTTATTGTTTTTAAGCTGTAGACAATCTACGAGTGTATTTATGTTTTTCCCATTTTTTGCTGCAGATCTAATGATGGTCATTATAGACCAAGACCGATAATCTGTTAACAAAAGTGATTGTGACCATAGACGTAAATTAAAGGAAACTCATAAGGGTCACTGATTTATTTGTGACAATGCCGCAGCTTGTGAAGTTATTGTGACACTGTACTCCTTCCCCATGTGCGTCTTTTCAGTGGTGCATTCGGCAGTGACTTAATTTTTTGGAGCGAGACTGTGCGACGGCATCAAACTGCGCAGGTGGTGCAGCTCTTTCAACGAGAGGATATTCGCCGAATGATCTGGCCTACCTGAACCCTGACTTCAACACCATGGAGCACTATGGCAAGCGTTGGAGAGACGTATTGCTTCGCGTCGACATGCACCAAAAGCTGTCAACCGTTCTGGTGGAGAAACACGACGCCCCACTACAAGAACTCCTTACGAACCCCGTGGCCAGCATGAGAGAACGTTGCAGAGCCTGCATTGCCGTCTGTGTTGATGACACATCCTGTTAAGAACCACGTCCCTTGTTTGTAATGTCCAGGTTATCACATAAATCGTGGTGACTCTGTAGAATTATTGTGTTTGAATGAAAGTGTCGTTCTTGTTCGTCTCATCGCGTACTTCTTTCAACTACCTTCTGTACTACCGTAGCAGTTCTTTGTACGAGGGCAGTTCAATAAGTAATGCAACACTTTTTTTTCTCGGCCAATTTTGGTTGAAAAAACCGGAAATTTCTTGTGGAATATTTTCAAACATTCCCGCTTCGTCTCGTATAGTTTCGTTGACTTCCGACAGGTGGCAGCGCTGTACGGAGCTGTTAAAATGGCGTCTGTAACGGATGTGCGTTGCAAACAACGGGCAGTGATCGAGTTTCTTTTGGCGGAAAACCAGGGCATCTCAGATATTCATAGGCGCTTGCAGAATGTCTACGGTGATCTGGCAGTGGACAAAAGCACGGTGAGTCGTTGGGCAAAGCGTGTGTCATCATCGCCGCAAGGTCAAGCAAGACTGATCTCCCGCGTGCGGGCCGGCCGTGCACAGCTGTGACTCCTGCAATGGCGGAGCGTGCAAACACACTTGTTCGAGATGATCGACGGATCACCATCAAACAACTCAGTGCTCAACTTGACATCTCTGTTGGTAGTGCTGTCACAATTGTTCACCAGTTGGGATATTCAAAGGTTTGTTCCCGCTGGGTCCCTCGTTGCCTAACCGAACACCATAAAGAGCAAAGGAGAACCATCTGTGCGGAACTGCTTGCTCGTCATGTGGCTGAGGGTGACAATTTTTGTCAAAGATTGTTACAGGCGATGAAACATGGGTTCATCACTTCGAACCTGAAACAAAACGGCAATCAATGGAGTGGTGCCACACCCACTCCCCAACCAAGAAAAAGTTTAAAGCCATACCCTCAGCCGGTAGAGTCATGGTTACAGTCTTCTGGGACGCTGAAGGGGTTATTCTGTTCGATGTCCTTCCCCATGGTCAAACGATCAACTCTGAAGTGTATTGTGCTACTCTTCAGAAATTGAAGAAACGACTTCAGCGTGTTCGTAGGCACAAAAATCTGAACGAACTTCTCCTTCTTCATGACAACGCAAGGCCTCACACAAGTCTTCGCACCCGAGAGGACCTCACAAAACTTCAGTGGACTGTTCTTCCTCATGCACCCTACAGCCCCGATCTCGCACCGTCGGATTTCCATATGTTTGGCCCAATGAAGGACGCAATCCGTGGGAGGCACTACGCGGATGATGAAGAAGTTATTGATGCAGTACGACGTTGGCTCCGGCATCGACCAGTGGAATGGTACCGTGCAGGCATACAGGCCCTCATTTCAAGGTGTCGTAAGGCCGTAGCATTGAATGGAGATTACGTTGAAAAATAGTGTTGTGTAGCTAAAAGATTGGGGAATAACCTGGTGTATTTCAATGCTGAATAAAACAACCCCTGTTTCAGAAAAAAATGTGTTGCATTACTTATTGAACTGCCCTCGTATGCGTGGTCCGAGTCTCAACGAGCTATGTTACTCGGAAGTGACACATATGCGAAAGTTACTTTCGATCACAAGTTTCGCACACCAGCGCGTTAGTTAGCCGCTTAAAAGAGCGCACAGCTCGCTTTGCAATGCTCCAGACGAGTCAGAACTGGTAACGGGGGTCGTCCTACCGCCCTTTGTGCCACTTGGTTCTGTGGAATCGCAGTGGAATAAGACGACGTGGCGACAGAATGGCAGAGAGGAGTTATCGTGTTTGGTGCTTCCCGATTTGTTGGTGTACCAAAGCGAAGTTCTCAACGTGTCTCAAAGCAATGCTTTAGCACTCGGAACCGTATAACATGGTCCAACATTAGTGGTCCTAAAATGGCTCTGAGCACTGTGGAACTCAACAGCTGAGGTCATCAGTCCCCTAGAACTTAGAACTACTTAAACCTAACTAACCTAAGGACATCACACACATCCATGCCAGAGGCAGGATTCGAACCTGCGACCGTAGCGGTCACGCGGTTTCAGACTGAAGCGCCGGATTTAGGGGTCCTAAAAGATTACGAACCGTAGAAGAGTATTTGCGTTCAGTGAGCTAGTATTTATCTTAGGCTGTAGTAAGAACTCTGCAGAGCAGATTTTAGTGTTGGTTTATTATCCTCGAAGCACCGCACTCTGGTAATTTTTCTCTTTTGTGGGGTTATGTTTGTACTTACTGTTACTTCTGACTGCTTTGTTTCCATTTTTTGAGATCGTGATTGGTTTTTTACACGTTACGATTTGGAGAGGGACAGTGCCTGCTGTGAGCAGACACAAGGAGAATTCGCTGCTATCCACAAGCAGCCGGAGGTTGCATTGGCCACAACTGTCAGACCTCTGGCTACTGCTCAAAGCTGCGGTGACACTGGGAGACCTGCAACACCTTTAGTACCGTTGGAATCCCCTGGTAACCTGGTTGTCGCTGCGACTTCTGATTCGCAACTTCCGACCGGTCCGCGGTGGGTTCTCGTGTTACTGGATGGAAGGCATGACTAGCTCCTTAGGCCTCATCAGCGGGTACGAGGTGGTACCCAGCGTTGTTAATATTTCTGAGTCAGCGTGGGGTGCCTCTCCTGTTGGACCACTGGCCGATTTTTCTGCCCATCCTGGACAAGTCCACAGACAATAGAACTTCTGAGATGTAAAACACGCCGAGGGTGTGAGCGTGGAGTAGTTCCACCCCTTATACACTATGTCATCAAAAGTACATGGACACCTGACTGAAAATGACGTACAAGTTCGTGGCGCTCTCCGTCGGTAATGGTGGAATTCAATATCGTGTTGCCCCACCCTTAGCCTTGATGACAGCTTTCACTCTCGCAAGCATACGTTCAATCAGGTGCTGGAAGGTTTCTTGGGGAACGGCAGCCCATTCTTCACGGAGTGCTGCACTAGTATCGATTTCGGTCGGTGAGGCCTAGCACCAAGTCGGCATTCCGAAACAAGGGTGTTCTGTAGGATTCAGATCAGACTCTATGCAGGCCAGTCCATTACAGGGATGTTATTCTCGTTTAACCACTATACCACAGGCCGTGCATTGTGAACAGATGCTCGATTGTGTTCAAAGACGCAATCGCCATCACCGAATTGCTCTTCAACAGTGGGAAGCAAGAAGATGCTTAAAACATCAACTTATGTCTGTGATGTTATAGTGCTACGCAAAACAACAAGGGATTCAAGCCCCCTCCATGAAAAACATGACCACACCATAACACCGCCGCCCCCGAATTTTACTGTTGCCACTACACACGCTGGAAGATGACGTCCACCCAGCATTCGCCATACCCACACCCTACCATCGGATCGCCACATTGTGTACCGTGATTTGTTACTCCACACAACGTTTTTCCACTGTTCAATATTCCAATGTCTGCGCTCCTTCCACCAAGCGAGGCGTCGTTTGGCATTTACTGCCGTGATGTGTGGCTTATGAGCAGCTGCTCGACAATGAAATCCAAGTTTTGTCACCTCCCGCCTAACTGTCACAGTACTTGCAGTGGAACCTGATACAGTTTGGAATTCCTGTGTTATGGTCTGGATAGATGTCTGCCTCTTACACATGTAAGTAGGCTGTTTAAGTTTTTATACTGGTAACACCACGTAGCGCTCTGTATGAAAATCACTGGCTGTGCTGTGTTCAGTCTGTGGCTAGTTTCATATGAAACGTCCCCTTTGAAAAATTATACATGACTGTGCTTAAACTGACACACAATATTTTTTTTTAGCGCAACGCAATCTGACTTTCAATAATCCCTACAAAAGAATGGCCCTGACTAACATTAACCTATACCTTTCACAAATCACTTACCTCACAAAAATCTTCGTTACTCGAACTACAGCAATACAGCGAGCGCCACTACTGCCAGCTAAATAAAAAGATTCAAACTACTGAAGGCACTAACTACTAATAGGCATAGTTAGCAAATGAAAGATTTTAATAGAGAACAAACAATGTATTTACCTTAATAGTGTTGAAAAATCATAATATATATAGCAGTTCATGACATCCAGTCTTACAAATTTCAAAATTCCGCCATTTCTCTCCCCACATCCACCACTGCTGGCGGCTCACCTCCAACTGCGCAATGCTATGCGCTGTTCACATACAGCTGCCGCTGCCCAACACTACAATGGCAGACAACAATGCAAACTAGCCACAGACTGCACACAGCACAGCCAGTGATTTTCATACAGAGCGCTACGTGGCGTTACCAATATAAAAACTTAAACAGCCTAATTACACACATTACGAACCTCTTCAACAGTCGGTGGCCTCTGACAGTCAACAGCCGCTGTCGGCCTATACGCTTTTGTGCTGTACGTGTCCCTTCACGTTTCCACTTCACTAACGCATCGGAAACAGTGGACCTAGGAATGTTTATGGGTGTGGAAATCTCGCGTACAGACGTATGACACAAGTGACACCTGGTCATCTGACTACGTTCGATGTCTGCGAGCTCCGTGGAGCGCTCCATTCTGCTCTATCACGATGTCTAATGACTACTGATGTTTCTGGTGTGAAAGGATCAGCCGCCAGAGAAAGCTGACGCCCAGGGTACGCCCGATTGCAAGTCTTATCTTGGTCGGAAATCATTGCAATCTTCCTGGAAGCTCCTTTCAAGTACAGTCATAAAGCGAGGAGATTACTGAGACGCTTCAATAATGAGCCAACCAGATCCACAGCACACTGCAACATTACTACAGATCAGGTAGCACACCAACTGCTCATGAATGGGAAAGGAAGCCATAGAATCAAAGTTCCGAAAGTACAGCAAGAGGCCCAAGAACAAACGAGGGATCTGGCTCTCCCATTCGAGATATCTGAATTAAACAAGGCTATTAAGGGGAGCAAAACTGATAAAGCATCCGGTCTAGATGACATCCGTATGGAGCAAATCAAGAACTTCGGCCCAGAAACAAGAAAGTGGATCCTGCAGCTTTTCAACAACTGCATGAACCAGTGCCAAATACCAAAGGTCTGGCGAAAAAGCAGGGTGATAGCTCTTCTGAAACCTGGAAAGGAAGCAAATCATCCCAAGAATTTCAGACTAGTTAGCCTTTTGAGTCACCTTTATAAACTGTTCGAACGTATGATTCTGAAAAGAATCCTACCAGTAATAGACCCTCTTCTCATACCTGAACAAGCAGGATTTCGACCAAACAGAAGCTGCACAGGGCAACTTCTGAATCTCACTCAGTTTATAGAGGATGGTTTTGAAACCCGTCAAGTAACGGGCGTGGTCTTCGTGGATCTCACAGCAGCGTATGATACTGTCCATCATCGGTTACTCCATGCAAAACTATACAATATGATCAACAACGCCCACCTCGTTAGACTACTCAGCGCCCTCCTCCAAAACCGCAGTTTTTTTTTGTTGATTTCAAGGGCAACGCAGTCGCTGGAGAGCGCAGAAAAATGGTCTACCTCAGGGAAGCGTCTTGGCTCCACTTCTCTTCAACATCTATACCAACGACCAGCCATTGACCCCAGGCACAAGGAGATTCTTGTATGCAGATGACCTAGCCCTTGCTACGCAGAGCTCTCTCTTTGAAAGAGTGGAAAGAAACCTGGCAACGGCACTTAGAACACTGTCAAGCTACTACAATCGGAACCAACTCAGACCAAAGCCTTCGAAGACACAAGTGTGCCCTTTCATTTAAGGAACAGGGAAGCTAATCGTGAGCTACATATTGCATGGTCAGGCATCCAACTCCAGCATCATCACGCACCTAAATACTTGGGAGTCACTCTCGATAGAACTCTGACATTCAAAACTCACTGCAAGAACACCAAAATGAAAATCTCCGCTCGAAACAACCTAATTCACAAACTAGTGGGACACAGTGGGGATCACATCCACAAACTATTAGCTGTTCTGCAATGGCACTATACTTTTCTACTGCTGAATATGATTCTCCAGTCTGGTATAGGTCATCTCATGCCAGACAAGTAGACATTGCTCTCAACGAAACCTGGAGGTTGATCACAGGTTGCTTAAGACCTACCCCAACTGATAAGCTCTACTGCCTGGCTGGAATAGCGCCACCATGGATACGCAGAACAGTGGCTGCCAACAAGGAGAGACTGAAAGTGGAACAGCACAGTGCCCATCCACTGCACGGACATAATCCACCACAGCAACGGCTGAGGTCGCGAAAGAGCTTCCTGAGAACATCCGAGAAGCTCACCATTTCACGAGAGAAGGCAAGGCTGGAGTTATGGAAGAAGTCGACGCCTCACCTGCAGACGCCAGAAGCTGAAAAACTACCACCTGGCCACAACGTGAGCTGGCTGGTGTGGAAATTTTTAAACAGATTACGACCAGAAGTTGGACGATCCAGAGACAACCTATAGAGATGGGGCTTCATAGCAGAATATATGTCCTGTGATTGAACAAACCACAAGTCACATACTCCAGTGCCTTTTGTGCCCTACATCCTGCACGAAGGTTGATCTCCTGCAAGCCACTCCAAGCGCCTTGGAGGTTACAAAGTACTGGGCACATGTAATATAAATACAATTTGTGTATATATATGTACATATTAATGGATGTGTATGGCTACTGTAAATTTGTATGTTTTTGATTCGAGATTAATTAATAATGACTACTGAGGTCGCTAATGTGGTGTACCTG
Source organism: Schistocerca piceifrons (assembly GCF_021461385.2). Classification (NCBI taxonomy): domain Eukaryota; kingdom Metazoa; phylum Arthropoda; class Insecta; order Orthoptera; family Acrididae; genus Schistocerca; species Schistocerca piceifrons. Next base: position 401,142,100 of record NC_060144.1, on the reverse strand, counting down.
GCAGTAGGTGGCAGCACAATGTCCCTACTATGGAAAACGTATGTTTTGGGGTGTTTCCGGATACTTTTTGCCACATAGTGTGAATATACACAGAAAAAGTTGGTCGTCATAGCTCACCGGTGCGGTAATCACTGCAGTGTCGCCACCCAGAAAGCTTGACTGCAAAGTTCCGTCGCTGCCACAGGAACTTCTCGCCTTGATCCGTGGCACCGCCTTCAGAAGGACTGCCAACCCATAGCGATGCTGCGACGAAGATTTCAGCTAATCACCTGCGCCGTCGGGTACGTGCTGCCCTGGTAAGTTAGGAATCGTCGATGGTATGACAAGGTTGCCAACTGGAAACCTAACGCTACAGCCTGGGATACTGCGCTATTTCTTGGGCTGATAACCACTTCTCCCACCACTTCAGACGCTGGCGGGCCCAGTCTACAAGCCACAGGACAAGGTGAATGCTCTTGTGGACAAATATGAAGCCTGTGTCCAACCTATGGACAAGCCATAGACTGTTCCTCACATACAAGTGGTTGAGGGCAGGTTCATCTCGTACCTTGCTGCATCGACCTTTCGTCGATGCTGACACTGACTACATCCCGGTTATTACTCCGCAAAAAGCTCGTCACTGTCTTTGGCTCCTGCCCGTCTCCAAGGCCCTGGACATAATGCAGCAGTAAGTCAGGCCCTGATGCGCTACTGAGGGATGTTGACGCCGTACTTGAGGAGATGTTCACTGGCATCATCCGTAGTAAGACTTACCTCAGCCACAGAAACACGCTCTCATTGTTGCTGTTCGAAGCCAGGCAAAAGCAAAGTCGATCACAAGAACAAGACCCATTAGCCTTCTTCCATTTCTGGGCAAGGACTCTGAGCGAATCCTCCTGCTACGTATCTCTCAAAAAATTACGGAAGACGGACTTAACCTCTGGAACAATATGGGTTCTGAGAAGGACAAATGGTTCAAATGGCTGTAAGCACTATGGGACTTAACATCTGAGGTCATCAGTCCCCTAGACTTACAACTACTTAAACCTAACTAAGCTAAGGACATCACACACATCCGTGCTCGAGGCAGGATTCGAACCTGCCACCGTAGCAGCAGCGCGGTTCCGGACTGAAGCGCCTAGAACTGCTCGGTCACAGCGGCCGGCAGAGGAGGACACTCAGCCACACTCCAACTCTTTCGAGTGGTTGAAGAGATCAAGACCGCTTTCAGCTATAGATAATATTGAGTTGCTCTCTTTTTTTTGGATTTGAAGCGAGCACTTGGGCTCCCAGGTCTACTGTACAGACTTTTAGTCTATGGGTTTCACGGCCATTACGCTCAACTGATGGAAAGTATGGAAAGTTATCTCCAAGGGAGGACAATCGTAGTCCAAGGATATAGGCCACCTCAACTGTCCGACACGTCGAGGTGGGTGTCCCATAAGAACCCATACTTGGGCTGGTTCTCTACTCTCCCTTCACCTCGGACCTACCCAGGATGCTTCAAGCTACCAAGTTACAATACCACCCTCGTTACGAGGCGTTGAATGCCGCTAGCTGTACACTGACGCTTGCAGAAGGCGTGTTCAGACCTAGAGGATTGGAGGAAGTGGAGGATAGGCTTTAATGTGACTGAAAGCCAAGCTATGCTGTTTGCCAACAGACGTCGTCCAGTGATAACGCAATTGCAGCTCTTCAGTGAAGCTATTCAAAGGACTGATGACACAATGTACCTTGTTGAGAACCTTGACCCTTTGCTCACCTGGCAAAAGCACGTGCGCGGTATTAAATGAAACGTGCAGCAACGATTCGGCGCACTCTGTCCACTCCTGCATAATGTTCGTCCTTGCCGGACTGTGGCCACACACTCTTCCAGGCTTGTGTCCAAGCCATCATGGTCTACGCGTGCTACACATGGGGCACTGCGGTTAACTACCACCTATGCTCTCTCCCCCAGATGCAGAATATCTTACTACATGATATTTCATGTACCTCGAGCGTTTGTGGCAGAACCTCTACACAACACAGCACAAGAAGTGGAGATCCTTGCCCGATTACAACATCACGCCGCAGGACAAGGGAATCCCCCTCTCAGATCGTTTGTTAACTAGGCCTCGAACTGACGACAGAGTCCGTTTTCGGCGGTCCGTGAGCTTAGTGAATAAACAATGAACAGTAACACACACTGCTGTTGCCGTAAATGCCCAAGGGTTAACACTGTCTTGCATCCTTCACCCGCAGAAAGAGAAGATCTGCTGAGTTGTCTATCCTAGTTTTCAACAATGATTAGTGTGCCGATGTATCAAAGGCCTTTGACAGCTTCTGGCACCGTGGTCTGCTGTGTAAGCCCTTTGTACAGCGATTCACATCAGCGTTTGTCAGATTTTGCCATTGCTATCTTGACCACCGCACCTTCAGTACTTTTGCTGAGTGGGGATATCTACAGAATGGTATGTTAAGATCGGGGTACCGCACGGTTCCGTTTTAGGTCCAGTGCTGTATATTGCCTGCACAGCTGACCTCCCGAAGTCACTGAGAGTCATCAACGGCATGTACGCCAATGATACAGCGCTTCTCACGGGCAGCAGGTGGCCGCCTGCTGTGCATCGCCGACTGCAAGATGCTTGCCACCGCCTGAACAGTGGGTGGCAAACTGGACGGTCGCTTTCAGTGCCTCCAAAAGCCACGGCATGTTCCTGACCAAGGGTCGTCCACGAGCTGGTGCCACTGTTATGTTTTTGTGGCATCTGACTCAATGGATCAAATCCTAGAAATACCTAAAGGTTTTCTTAGATCAGAAACTCACGTGGAGGAAGCACGTTATTCATGTGTATAAGCAAACAGAGCACCTCAGTGAGAGGTCTTCCCTGTCACTCAGTTGTGGCCTCTATATTTGCAGGTTGAGTATATGGCCCGTCATGAACTACGGCCAACGAGGTACGAGGAAATGCAGCTTCTAGGGACATAGAGGCCCCACAGGCTTTCCAGGACAAACTCCTGCACTGAGTGCTTCATGTGCCCTACGACTTTCCGGGATACTACAGCCATGACATCGCTGATGAACACAGAGAGGCAGCTTGAGGGAGAAGTCTGAGGATGATGTTAAAGGTGGCATAAGATACGAGAGCATTAAGAACGGAGCCCACCAACTTTCTGGCTGAGGAGAAACTGAAGAACGCATCATTCCTCTAATTGTTCGACTCCAGCATGCCAAGGAAGCGAAGGAATCGAGTGTGCACTGGGTGTGCAGGCCGGAGGAATGATTCCAGATGTAAAAGGATGCTTCTGGGTGCCATGAGAGCCAGGTCGTGGCTCATGTCGCTACCAACGGTGTGTGTCGCCTTGGGTTGGAAGAGATTCTGCCTGGTTTTCTAGCTGTCTTGCTTGCGAAATGTATGCGGCATTCACCATCTGCAGCATCATCAACAGAACCGACTGTGGTCCTTTGATACGGAGCCGAATGAAGTGTCTGAATCTTTTTTCTTTTTCTTTTAGGTTAGAGGGTCTCTGGAAACCACAAAACACAAAACGAGCGTCAGTCTTAACGAATGTGGGGCAAACACAGGAAGGCATACTTAGCAGCAGTCGATGTTGTAGTTGTAAATTTTAGTAGCAGTATTGGGGAGAAACAAGAGCTTGTAGCGCTAATAGAAAGCACTGAAGCTCAAATCGTTATAGATACGGAAAGACGGAGATAACTTCAGCCGAAATTTTTAAAAAGGACCTGACGATGTTTAGAAATGATAGATTAAATACATACACACACAGACACAAAAGAATACTAAAACCTAGTGTCACAATCACTCTCTCTCTCTCTCTCTCTCTCTCTCTCTCTCTCTCCTTCCCTTTCACACACACACACACACACACACACACACACACACACACACACACACAAAAGAAGAAGGAAAAATATCACAGAAATCTCAAAGATTCAGAACAACCGCCAGGAACAACTTCAACTGTTCCCCTGTCAGCCATCTTGCTTCTACACCTTCAATTGTTCCACTGCCCGCCATGTTTGTTATTAGAGCTGGTAAAGCAGTGAAACAGTTACAGTGACAGTAGCAATTCAATATATAGTGTTTGACAGTGATGAACATGAACAAAAGGAAAATGTAAGTGAAACTTGTAAATAAACACACACATAGAATTAAATAATATCAGGTAGAGAAATAACAAGTTTTCAAATCAAAATTTTGGCTTAAACAATTTATCTACTTTAAGGTATAAGTGGCTGCAGATGACAAACTGTGCAACAAAACGGTCACTGTAGAAACGCAACACATCAGAAAAACCACACCATGCGGTGAAAAGGTATGAATTCATAATTTATGTGTTTTTTTTTCAAATATCTGTAATTACGATTCAAAAACTAATAGCTACATGTGTACAAACAGCAAAGGAAACTCTTTATCTTTAACAGATGAAAAATAAAAGCCCACTGAAGATGCTGCAACTGCAGTGAAACGTGTTTGGGTTAAAAAACAAAATTGTGTCTTGCTAAAGGCGGACCCTATCCAAAAACATACGTAAGATTAAATACAGTTGGTGGTGGAGTGTTTATTGCTCTCAGATGTAGTTTACCTTCTAGTGCAATTGAAGTAGTTAGTTCCCGTGTTGTTGACAACTGGAGTAAATTAATAGTTGGTTCGTTTTGCCGAACCCCTGACACGGACGATACATTTTCTGAACAGTTCAAAGAAAACTCGACACTTATTTCGAATAGGCGCCCCAATCATACATTTTCGCAGGCATACGTTCATTCAGATGCTGGAAGGTTTCTTGGGGAATGGCAGCTCATTCTTCACGGAGTGCTGCACTAAGGAGAGGTTTCGATGTCGGTCGGTGAGGCCTGGCACGAAGCCGGCATTCCAAAACATTCCAAAGGTGTTCTACAGGATTCACGCGAGGCTCTGTGCAGGCCAGTCCATTACAGGGATGTTATTGTCGTGTACCCACTCCGCCACAGGCCGTGCATTATGAACAGGTACGCGATCGTGTTGAAAGATGTAATCACCATCCCCGAATTACTCTTCAACAGTGGGAAGCAAGAAGGTGCTTAAACCTCACTGTAGGCCTGTGCTGCGATAGTCCCATGCAAAACAACAAAGGGTGCAAGCCTCCTCCACGAAAACCACGACCACACCATAACATCACCGCCCCCGAATTTTACAGTTGGCACAACACACGCTGGCAGATGATGTTCACCGAGCATTCGCCATACCCACACCCTGCCATCGGATCGCCACATTGTGTACCGTGATTCGTCACTCCACACAACGTTTTTCCACTGTTCAATCATCCAATGTTTACGCTCCTTACACCAAGCGAGGCGTCGTTTGACATTTACCGGCGTGATGTGTGGCTTATGAGCAGCCGCTCGACCATGAGATCCAAGTTTTCTCACCTCCCGCCTCAGTGTCATAGTACTTGCACTGGATCTTGATGCTGTTGTATGATGGTCTGGGTGGATGTCCGTCTACTACACATTACGACCCTCTTCAATTGTCGGCGGTCTCAGTCAACAGACGTCGTCGGCCTGTACGCATTTGTGCTGTACGTGTCCCTTCACGTTTCCACTTCACTATCACATTGGAAACAGTGGACCTAGGGATGTTTAGGAGTGTGGAAATCTCGCGTACAGGCATACAGGCATATGACACAAGTGACACACAGTCACATGACCACGTTCGAAGTCCGTGAGTTACTATCACATTGGAAACAGTGGACCTAGGGATGTTTAGGAGTGTGGAAATCTCGCGTACAGGCATATGACACAAGTGACACCCAGTCACATGACCACGTTCGAAGTCCGTGAATTCCGCGGAGCGCCCCCATTCTGCCCTCTCACGATGTCTAATGACTACTGAGGTCGCTTATATGGAGTAGGTGGCGCGCAGTGCAGGTAATATGAAAAACGTATGGTTTTGGGGTCGTCCGGATACTTTCGATCGCATAGTGTATACTGTATCCGAACATTATGAAGGAAACGATTTACTGAGAAATAGTGAGCCAGGATAGAAAAAATATCGTGCTTTTGAAATTGTTACGAAGTAGTGAGTGATACCTGCAGGGGATGTCAAATTTGAAAAATATTTGTAAATTTCGAGATGGCTTGTGACACCGTTCCTCATAGCCATCTTCTAGTCAGATCGCGTGTCTATGGACTGTCGCCTCAGTTGTGCTACTGGATTCGTGACTTCCTGTCAGAAAATAGTAACTGACGGAAAGTCTTCGAGTAAAATAGAAGTAATGTCTGGCGTTCCCCATGGAAGTATTATTGCCGCTCTGCTGTTCCTGATGTACATAAACGACACAGAAGGCAATCTAAGAAGCCCTCTTAGATTTTTTGCTGATGATGTTGTCATTTACCATATCGTGACATCATCAGATGCACAAAACCAATTGCAAAACGATTTAGACAAGAGATCTGTATGGTGCGAAAAGTGGCAGTTGGCTGTAAATAATGAAAAGTGTGAAGCCATCCACATGAGGATTAAAAGGAATCCGCTAAATTTTGGCTAAACGACAAATTGCGTAATCTAATGACTGTAAATTCAACTAAATACTTAGGTATTACACTTACGAAAAACTTAAGTTGGAAGGATCACATAAATAATGTTGTGCGGAAAGCAAACCAAAGATTTATTGGCAGAACACTTAGGATGTGAAACTGGTCTACTGAAGAGACTGCTTACAACACGCTTGTCCGATCTATTCTGGAATGTTAGTGTGCAGTTTGGGATCCGCATCGGATGGAACTAAAGGAGAACATCGAAGAAGTTGAAAGGAAGGTAGCTCGTTTTGTATTACCGTCAAATATGGGAGAGAGTACCGCGGACATGATACATGGATTTCGGTGGCAGTTACTAAAACAAAGGCGTTTTTTGTTGCGGCAGGATGTTTTCCTGAAATTTAAATCACCAACATTCTCCTCAGACTGAGAAAATTTTCTTTTGGCACCCACCTACGTAGGGAGAAATGACCACCATAATAAAATAAGAGAAATCAGAGCTCGAACAGAAAGTTTTAAGTGCTCGTCTGTCCCATGCGCCGTTCGAGAGCGGAATGGTAAAGAAATAGCTTGAAAGTGGTTCGATGAACCCTCTGTCAGGCACTTATTGTGAACTGCAGAGTAATATTGTAGGCGTAGTTGTAGAGATCGTTCCCAGTTTTGTTGTTAAACAAGTCTTCATTCTCTTTTCTACTACCCTCCATCATCTTCGTCTCGGCTTTGTTTATCCTTAAGCCATATTTCACTCTATGGCGACAGACCATTCCTTTTAACAATTTTTCTTACATCCGGCCAGACCACACGAGCCAAAACCAGAGCTTCACGGTCGGTTGTAGAGACGGTGCTGGAAATTGTTAGCTTCATTAAACCTTCACCTTCCCACCCAGACCCCTGAAGCAGTGGTGCGTCGTCGTGGGACCCAAACGAAAGGAATTAGTTTTCACCTCTAATGACTGCACCGTTCACGGCATATTTAACGTCAACGTTCCTTCCTCCTGCTAGGCTCGTAGTCCTCTTTAATTACTGAAATCAATATCGTTGCTGAAGGGAATGGCATCGGATTGTGCCACTATAGTGTCCTCCCACCACTGTCGCGTCGTTTAGCATTACAAGGCTCCGAACGCGAACATAAGCCAGTCCGGTGCTTCGCCGGTAGAGCAGGGGTGGGGTCCGTGAGTGGATGCGAACGTTGCAAACGGACAGGACGATTTGCTGCCTGATAGACGTCCATTTGAAACGTCCAATGGCTTTAGAGGCCGCACAAGTGTCAAAGGGAGCACTAACGAGAGCATTTGCTGCAGTGCTTTGGTTAATCGATAGCAGTATTCGATACTTGATGTCGCTAAACGCGACCAGATAACCGACCGTTCACTCGCTGTACTGCTGTAGAGGCGGATCTCGGTGTTCTGTGCTAGATAAAAGATCCTGACTCTGCTGAGGGGAACGTGTTATACAATGGCTCAGTTTCTTATTATGGATCGAGGGTACCCGTCGACGCACAAGTTACTGCAAATGATCCTCGGCTAAGTCTACTATCCCTGACATTAATGGCTTTATTTTTATAGACTGCATGCATTCCGGTGGCAATTTTGGGACGTTTCCCGGGATGAGACTGTAAGTTGGGATTGTTTACAGCGACAATTTTGGATGTTATTTGTCTGTCCACCTGCGGTAATTGTTCGCATACTATTTATTGTGTGTGGACATATCTTCCTACTAAACCTAGGTAGGCTATTTTTAATGACTTTATTTGATTTTCATTTGATGCTAATCTTTAACTTTTTAAAATTTATTAATTGATTAATGGAGTAGGTTACAACTAAATTTTTACTTCAGATTTCAGAGATATCCCTGATTATGGGTGTAAGAACCCGATACAGTGGTAGTGTATAGTGACTTTTGTCGTGCGGGACTTCGGTCAAAGAAAGTATTTTACAACTGTGGTGGATTTGTTTACCATGAACATATTGTAGACACACACACACACACACACACACACACACACACACACACACACATACACACACACACACACACACACGGGGCTGTCAAATGAAAATGATACACATGGGAAAAATTTAGCAAATTGTTTATTACTTCAAATACAGTCGACAGAACAGTTAATAAATCTATTTCCCTATGAGACAATATGCTCATTGTGTTCATGGAAAATTTGTTTGTAGTTCCTATTGAGCCATGATTGTACGAAGATGTGCACTTCTTCATCCAAAGCAAACTGACAGTCACGGACGTCTTTCTTAAGGGCACCAGAAATACGGATTTCGCATGGGGACAGATCGGAACCGTATGCAGAATGTGTAAGGGTTTCCCAGCAAACTATCTGAACATAGTCGAAATAACCTCGTCACCATCCGATTTGTTTCGGAGGAATAGGTACACGCCGACGTACAGTCATGGTTTCGAAAGTATCCACAAACATTTTCCATGAAGGCACTAGCTATCTTGTTTGACATATATGTATATTCACAGGAAAGAGAAAAAGTGATATATTTTTTTAAAATAGATATAAAATTAAATCACGAGACCATTCAGATGCAATGCTGGGTGTCCTACTAACCTTGACCATCCCAAACAATGTTTTTCCCCAGAAGCAAAAAAAAAAGTATAAAAAAATGGTGAAAATGGCTCTGAGCACTATGGGACTTGACATCTAAGGTCATCAGTCCCCTAGAACTTAACACTACTTAAACCTAACTAACCTAAGGACATCATCACACACATCCATGCCCGAGGCAGGATTCGAACCTGCGACCGTAGCGGTCGCGCGGTTCCAGACTGAAGCGCCTAGAACCGCACTGCCACATCGGCCGGCTATGTATCGTACAAATGTATTTAGCTACCAGGGGGACATTAACCAGCGAGACTGCCTTTCTTGAGTTTTGTTATTTATGAAGATTTGAAAAGCAGCACGTCTTTTTTATATAATACGCTAAATGTTTTTATTCGCTACTCTACTTTCTCGCCTCTAAGACCTATTGAAAAACGTGTCACAATGTACCAATCATGTGAACATGACATTATTAAAAATGTAAAGCGAAACTAACTTTGACCTTCCTGTCCAAGCACACAATGCAAGTGCCTGGGGTAATATAATTCTTTCACTTGTTGGAGTTGTAGGTAAACAAATGAAAATGCACGATGGTCATTCAGCCAACGGTCGTTTGTTGTAGGTTAGTCCGAATACAGTCGAGCACTGATCTACAACATATCGTTTAAAAGTACTACAGTACTGTACTACATCGCCAGACAACCAGCCCGTAGTTTACGGAAAATGCGTGACCTCAGAGTAGACATCTGGTAGAGTCCACACAAGATACGGTGGCAGCTGCGCAGTGACCAATCTTCGTCTGAAGTTCTGGGTAAGTTTTTGAACAGAAGGGGAGCTCAACTCTGCACCATTTTGGCCGGCTGGAATGACAGAATTGGAGCACACGGTCTGCAATCTTTCTCAAACGACTTTACATAAATTATTCAGTAAAAAAATTTCAATTTTTTGTTAGTTATATCTCAGTTCATGATTAAGTGTCCATAATTTGGTTAATGGTCATAGTTATTGCGATATTTAGGTAAGACACTGTGTGAATTTCGAAAAAGTTTTCAGTGACATATCGTGGTCGCCGTGATTTTGCCTTTGGTGCATATTACATAGTATGTTGCTGCGTATGAAATTTAGCTAACATATTGAATTTTGAAACTTCCTGGCAGATTGAAACTGTGTGCCCGACCGAGACTCGAACTCGGGATCTTTGCCTCTCGCGGGCAAGTGCTCTACCAACTGAGCTACCGAAGCACGACTCACCCTCTTTCCTTACAGCTCTACTTCTGCAGGTTCGCAGGAGAGCTTCTGTAAAGTTTGGAAGGTAGGAAGGAGATACTGGCAGAAGTAAAGCTGTGAGGACCGGGTGTGAGTCGTGCTTCGGTAGCTCAGATCAGTCAGCCTTCGGCGGCGCAGCGGTTACGACGGTGTTTACGTCCCTGCCGCTCGTCTGCGCGAGAGGTGTTTACGTTACGTGTGTAGCGGTGTGTCGCGGTATGCATAGAACGAATCATGGCCTTGTCGTTCCGCAAATCGACACTGAAATTTAGTTTTGTTAACGAATATACTCGACCGAAGGCTTATGAGATCGAACGTTATTTTCGGGACGAGGTGAAAATCGAACCTGACGTTCTAGTTGGAATACACTTATCTATAGTCAGCAGCGTGGTCTATGTCAAGCTCATAAATGAAGCAGCATGTGACGAACTACTACTTCGACACCGACAAGGACTTTGTTTCTATCATTCGGACGGGAATGTAGGAGCGGTCACAGTAGAACACGCCGGCATGGGACTCCGAACGATCCGCGTCTTTGAGCTTCCATTCGAAGTGCCAGAAGAATTGGTGACAGACGCCCTGCGTCCTTACGGAACGGTCCTATCCCACGTGGCAGAAAAATGGGCGAGTTTCAAGACGTATCCTGTCCTCAATGGCGTCAGACAAATACGGATCGAACTCCGAAAACACGTCCCGTCATACTTGTACATCGCCGGTTGTAGGGCGATTGTCATTTACGACGGACAACCAAGGACGTGCTCTGAGTGTGGGAAGGAGGGACACATACGTTCAGAGTGTGCTCAACGACGGTTATTACAGCTGCCACGGGATGATCCACCCCTCACGCCACATCCGACTGTGCTCCCCATGACTTACGTCGCCGCATTACGCGATGACGTGGGCCGCGAGACAGACGCGTACCAGAACACACAGACAGAGGCAGATCGTGGCGAGCCACAGAAAGACGACGTTGCGCTGGACCGCCTGCAGCAGTCACAGGACGCCCTCTCTTCGGTTCCGCTTGAGGCCCCTTCAGATAAGGCACTTGGAGACGTCGATAATACGACGGCGCACGATTCCGACGTCCTCCACGAACAACTGGAGACCATGCTGACCTTTGATTCCGAGGCCCGGCAACGTAAACAGCGATCACCAAAACGCTGGAAGAAGCGCCGCCTCACGGTGGAGAACGACCACTCTGATCTAGCAGACAATTCTGAGACGTTTACGGGTATAGAACAGTCGACCATGGATACAGAAGAACTGCCTAGCGTGGATGCAACGGTGGCCAGCGGGACGGCGGCACGACCTACCGCTGCCGATGCTCCAGACACAGCGAAGGAGCTCGATAGACGGCAACAGGCTACTGAGGAGGCTACGGCGCCTGCACCGCACGACAACGATGGGACACTAGGGGACTGGTCAGAAGACCCACCCCCGTGGGGAACAGATGATGCCGGAGGAACTGCTCCCACACACTCTCCCGGTGTAAGACCGGAAGAGTGCACGGAATAACGGACGACCATATGAGGGGACGGCGGGGGACGTTAGTACGACAGCAGCATATGTACGGCAAAATTAGCGACCGTACGGTACCCTATCTACGTTGACCGCCATGCAACAAGCTTATCGGATAGGGTCTGTTAACATCAATAGCACTGGGACGCCGGTAAAAATCAAGATGCTCAGTGACATGATAAAGGCTGCGGATTTAGACATAGCACTATTACAAGAAGTTCGGGTGCTCCCCCATCAGACTTTTACGGTTACGAGATTTACAGTTGCCCGTGTGACGAGAGAGGCGTTGGCACAGCTATACTATTAAAGGAAGGGATACGTGCAGACGAAGTAGAGTATTTGCCTTCTGCCCGTGGTACGGCCGTGACCATAAGTGGGATACATTTGATCAACATATGCAACGTCCCCTTAGAAAAATTATACACGTGACTGGGCTTAAACTGACACACAATATTTTCAGCGCAACGGAATCTGACTTTCAAAAATACCTACAAAAGAATGGCCCTGACTAACATTAACCTCTACCTTTCACAAATCACTTACCTCACCAAAAATCTTCGTTATTCGAACTACTGCAATACAGCGAGCGCCACTACTGCCAGCTAAATAAGAGATTCAAACTACTGAAGGCACTAACTACTGATAGGCATAGTTAGCAAATGAAAGATTTTAATAGAGAACAAACAATGTATTTACCTTAATAGTGTTGAAAAATCATAATATACATAGCAGTTCATGACATCCAGTCTTACAAATTTCAAAACTCCGCGATTTCTCTCCCCACATCCACCACTGCTGGCGGCTCACCTCCAACTGCGCAACGCTATGCGCTGTTCACATCCAGCTGCCGCTGCCCAACACTACAATGGCAGACAACAATGCAAACTAGCCACAGACTGCACAAAGCACAGCCAGTGATTTTCCTACAGAGCGCTACGTAACGTTGCCAATAAGAAAACATAAACAGCCTATTTACATAGCCCCCATGCACCCCACAAAAAATTTTACAGATTGTTTTGGGCAGTGGCCAATAATGATTTGATAAAATTTTTCATAATTACAATAACAAAGATATCAAATGCACACACTTATTGATACTATGTTGGTCAAAAGCTAAAATTTTCTCACAGTCCATAAAGACAGTCCTGATCATTCATCACAGTAAAACTGCCGTTTCTTTTCTCAAAGTCTGAGCAGTAAAAGACAATGCACAAGGAAGTAGTGGATTTCCATGCAGTCTTGAAGAAGTAGTGTTGTCCTTCCAACAGAAAGACAATGCTGACTCTCAACATGCAGACAGGTAATGGGCCACAACAGAGCAAACCCACAGCAGAGTCATTCGAAAAGAATATTGATAGGTAGGTCGTCACAGAGCAGACCCACTGTAGTCCTGGCAGAGAGTATGGTATTGGTGGACCACCAGAGGTGCAGACCCACTGGTACACTGGACTCGCATTCGGGAGGACGACGGTTCAATCCCGCGTCCGGCCATCCTAATTTAGGTTTTCCGTGATTTCCCTAAATCGCTCCAGGGAAATGCCGGGATGGTTCCTTTCAAAGGGCATGGCCGACTTCCTTCCCCGTCCTTCCCTAATCCGATGAGACCGATGACCTCGCCGTCTGGTCTCCTTCCCCAAAACAACCAACCAACCCACTGTAGTCCTGGTAGAGATTGTGGTATTGGTGGGCCACCAGAGGTGCAGACCCACTGCAGTCCTTGTAGAAATAATGGAATTGGTGGGTCATCAAAGATGCAGACCCACTGTATTCCTTGTAGAGATGGCCAGCAGCCATGTGTTGTGACTTTGCAGGTGCACAATCACCACTGAAGAGTCTTGCAGATAATATAGCAAGTCCATAACCACCACTTGTGCACTCACAAAGTTTTTGGAATTCTCCTTAGAACCAGCAATGCTGTTATCCAGTCCCTTGCTGAATTATTAACACACATGCAAACACTGACAGTCCCTACTTCTCACATATTGTCCATATACTATGACCAACAGAAACGTGTGCAGTGAAATGTAACTTACAAGTTACTTAATTTGACAAACTGGTGTCAACTACAATTTTAAATTTACAACATAAGAATACAATTACAAAGGTGCAAAATACATCATTCAAGAACATAACAATACAGATAACATTTGTAGTAAAACAGGCTTTACAAAAGAATAGAAATAAACATGTACATCAGTGTTACAAGAATTATGACATAAGTACATACGTAAAAGATCAGAATGACTTTCGAAACATCAACATGAGCATTAAAAGAAAACAGAATAAATAATGTCTAAACATCTTTACGAAGAAAATAACATAGTATTTGAAAAATTCTACAACATAACACATTAAGACATGAAAAACACAAATTCGCATAGTGTAATAACACAAAAATACAGGACAGGATTTGTTTTCAGTGTGACATTTGGTACTGCAGTCCAACCCAAAACTTCATTCCATAGATCTTTCGTCTCTTTTCAACATTTGTTTCCACAAAAAAAAAAAAAAAAAAAAAATCCTATCCAAGCATGCTTTTTGTATTTATATGTTCACATATTCTTTACCTCATTATTTATTTTCCATTATCTTATCTCATCATTTATTTCCAAGAAAATCCTACCTAAACCTGTTGTCCCTAAACCCTACTTTTTTGGTTCATATCCTCTTTCAAAATACTTTTTTTGGCCAAACCATTTTCTTATAGCTTCTCAATGCATTTCTTCCAATTCATCACAACTTGTTCTCTTATATGGCCTACCCCATCTTAAGCTAACTTAAATCAACTGAGCTCAGATGCTAAACTAAGGGACGAGGCAATGCAGCAGCACAAAACAATTAACACAAACAGCAATGACAAAAAAATGGAAATTGTCAAAGTAAGCTACAGTAAATCTAAATTACCAAGCAATAAAACATTACAACTAATATGAGCCAATGTGCAGCAACAAGAAAAATAAATCAGTAGTAAAACTAGCTTAACAGAGTAATGCAAAGTGAAATTTAGTAGCACTATGCCTGGCAAACAGCAGCAGCAAATGCAATAACTTATATCTAAACATGACATAGCTCAAGCAAAAAAAATAGTACACGAAAGAGAACAACGTAGATATGGGAAATGTCTGTTCACATCTTAATATCTATGTCATTAAAGTGGTGCACCACAAAAAAAATTCTACAAAAAATTACCAAGTACTTGAAAAGAAAATTATATATGCAGTTACTTTTATTAGTCCCTTCTTATTGTTCTTTCCATTCCAAGAGCTCCTTTTTCGAAGAATGTGGATCATAAAGTAATTATTTAATAGATCTGTTGACAGAAAGTGTTCACATTAGCAAATGCATTTTATTTTATTTTATAAAACCAATGCTGCAACACAGCTGGAAAACAGATATCAAATGAAATAAGCAATTACGCAAACCAAAGCAGAAAAACATCATTCAACAGCTATGTGGCATTTCATAAGTCAGTAGAAATTCTCTCAATTCTCGTAGAAAGACACTTGTCATAATCAGGTGTGCAGATGTACGAATATTTCCCATCAATTCATAAGCATTTCAGTAAGTAGCACAAAGTATGAGTAATCATGTTTCCAAGTAAAGAGCGTGTCGTATTTGCGATGCTTTCTACAAAGAAATGTCAATAGCGAGGATAACGGCCTCTTTTTTTTTTCACCTAATGGCTTTCTTTTGTCAGACGACTACCTCTCAGCTGGGCACCCAAACCGCATTACGTCAAGGTCACTTACCTTTCTTACTGAAATATTTACGACAGCAGTTTCTGCTACAGTGGCAGTCTCATAAAAAAAATTCCACAGGTCGAGAATTTGCGTTACAAATGTGTAGAAACAAAATCCTATTGATATAACAGTATCCAAAAAATTTTCGTCGGCATTGTAATACATTCACGCATTTACATACATTTCATAACTCTTAAAGTACGATTCTTGGTTTCCAACAACCTTTTTCACAAACCAGAGTCCCTAACCACTACTCATTATTCCTTACCTTTTTACACATATACATATTCATCGACACTTCTTCAATATTTCATCATAACAGATACATAGCATAATCAAATAACTCATATAGCATCAGCTTATTGATCATAAACATACCGCAACAGCATAATACACATAGTCATCGTAATAATACCATCATAACACCTCAGTCAACTCTCAAAATCGTCGTAGCTTCCTCCAATAATTTCAAAACCTAAAATTATTCTCTGCTCATGTCAAAAGTGTCATCTGCCTCAAACATACTGTAAGAATCGTGATCCCATACCAAATACATCATTCAAAACTCTCATAGTATCACAATGGTTCCAAAAAAATATGAACAGTTCACAAAGTACAGACAAAATACAATTTCATAAGTGTGAAGTTACCCAACTGTGTAACTGCATAAACATGTGTCGCTGATGTAGTAAAAAAAATGTTTATCTCTCAGTTAAATGATCAGATAGCTGTGTAATTTGTGTGTTAGAGAAATATGGTACCGATGTGTAAAGCTGTATAAGCAAATACCATATTAGCTAGGGCTTCTTGTGCTTGCCAAACGCATGGTACACAAAGTAGGCATGTACCCCCCTGAGGATTAATGAATAATACCCTCACTTGTTACAGATTACAGCAATGGAATGAAATGTATCACGGAAAACCTTTGTATCATTGTACTTCAAATATCTTTAAAAATAAATGTTTTAAGTAGAAAATTAATCACTCAAATACGTGTACTGTAGCGCTAAACTGTGCGTCTTGTTGTAAGATAATCTCTGTGGAAGTGTCGTAGTTATCGTCCCCCGAAAGCTAAGTTCTGCAAAAGTCAATGTACTTACCTCATGATAAACAAAAGTGAAATGTTTTGCGTATAGATATCTTAGTTACTACGCTTATTGCCGTGATGAAGAAAGTACTGTGCTGTAACGTATTGTTGTGCTACGGAAAAGGCTGTCTCATTGTAGCTATACCACAAAAGTTACTACTAAAACATGTTTTACATTCCAGAATAATTTAGAAAAACTGTGCAGATATAAAACAGATACACCGCAAAAACAACATTGTAAATTGTCACTCATTAGTAGCGTCGTGATAAAATCGTGTAGCTGTCACATAAACTAACCACTGTGTCATCTGGTATCTCACAGAAAGTACTTTAAATCCAGAATGTATTTTAAGTAAACCAAAATGTTGCATTTTAAATCTCATTAGCAGTACTGGTAAATGTTCTAATTATGTAAGCCTGATAGTCGTTACGTAATCGTGCAACTAACAAGCAAGAATGTACAAATACAACACTGTGTCGTCTGTTCACTATAACAATGCAGTCGTAATTTCTGTTTAAAAATGTTCCCTAGGTTCTAGACTGGATATTTAACTTCAAACATTGTTGCATGTTAACAATTTCTTAAGTCTGACAAAGCACACTAGAAATGTGAAGTGAAAAGTTTTATGGCAAAGACAAAGTTAAAAAGCAGATTATCTTTCAATAAACGGTTTTACAAGTGAAATGTGGTGTAAACCTTTACTCTTCCTAGTATGCAGAGGTTCAACTTGAACGGAATTATCATGCGGTACACGTCGGTGAGGAATGCTAAAATTTTTCTCAAGGTTTGCGTCTATGTTATTTTTCTCTGAGCCAGCCGGCGCACGCGGCTGCCTGCGGTGCGCGTCATTGTCTGTTCTTTTGTTGGCGCGCGTCGTTATTGGGATTAGGAGACCTAACTTCTACATATTCACCTTGACGAGAAGGCCCTGTCCTGTTTGAAGCTCGCCAGTTCTGACGGAATTCAGGTCTGTCGTTTTGTCGGTAGTTTACATAGTTTCTTGTTTGTCGGTCATGTGGTGGAGAATTTCACCTAGAATAGTAACTGTTTGGTGGACCGTTGCGTCTGAAGTTATTCTGTCTCCCTTGATAATAATTATTTTGGTTCCCATATTGTCTGTTTCTATGGTTGTCTCTGTCACATTCATTACTATGGAAAAGCGATCTTTCTCTGTAACTATTATTCTGCCAATGGTTGTCATACGGATGGTGTCTATTTTGGTCACGATTTGTGTTGTGAGAATAGCCTTGTCGAGTCCAGTTATTATTTCTTTCGTCGCGGAATTGTGACGGATGTGACCTGTAATTGTGGTGTTGCTGTTTTCGCGTTCCACGATTGTCAGTGTCAATTTCCAGTTCTTGTAACAGTCCCTGAAAAGCTTCAATGTCGTCTTTGCAAAGTCCTGCTAAAATAATATGTCGTAAATGTTCAGGCAATTTGATGAAGCAAATGCGGATGAGTTCTGAAGGGCTGTATGGGTTTGAAAGATATTGATTCTTATGCAACATGTCTTCAAAATATGTGGCAAGACTGGAAAATTCAGATTGTTCAAAGCGTTTCATCATCATGATGCTATGTTTTACTCGGTCTTGTGTAGCTTAAGACCAATATGCTGAGAGGAAGGCATGATAAAATTCTCCTTCACTGTGACAATCGTGAATGTCCGATCGCATTCTTTCAGCTGGTTCATTCTCTAAGTAGCCACACATAAATTATAATCTGTGCTCTAATGACCAGTTGGGAGGAAAACAATGGGAGAATTGATGGAGCCATGCTTGTGGATGAATGTCGTTGCCAGAATTCTTAAATGTTTTAAATTTACATGTAGTAATGAACAGCTTATAGTCAAAGTCATCATGTCGGCGAGTCGCATATCGGTCATTGTTACATCGTTTCGGCGGTTCCATTTCAAAATTCGGTGCACCTTGCCAATTTCTTACATAATTTCCGAAATGCGCTGTGTTATTATTTTGTGGCTGTTCCGTATTTCTATGTCCCTCTTCCTGTATTGGGGCGCGAGTGTCCTCTGAAATACGTAATTCTTGTATTACCTGTGTCAGCTGATCTTGTACTTCCCGGATTTCTCTTTGGTGTCGCGTATTAATTTGCTTCTGATTTTGTTTGAATTTCCTAATTTGTTCGCACTCTTCTGTGTCATTAAAGACTACCGGTTTTGTGTCATTCAGATTATCATCTACCTTTGTGGATAAGTTAGTGAACTGATCCGAATGATCGGCTACTTTCTCCGATAGTGAACACATTTCCTCAGTGTGTTTTTCTGAACCAAGTTTTAGAGTGTCCATTTGTGTTGAAATCGAATCTACTGTGTCCTTTAAGTTTTCCTGAGTTTTTGCAAGTTGCGTAACCGAATCGGTAGATGCAACTGAGTCAATTTTAGCCCACAAGGTCTCATGATTTTCATGAACAATAATTTTCAGTTCTTTTATGGCTGCTTCGTGATTCTGTAATGCATTTTCATGCCGCGAAAAAAATAGGTTGAAAATGCTCACAAATTTGTGTTTTTACGTCATTACAGACTTTTTGACATTTCGATTCAATGTTATGTAACTCAGTAGTTAAATCTTCACGTGTTTGTTCAAGTGTGGTGTCTAACTTCGGAAGATTTTGTTCCATTGTGTGTAACTTTTGAAGATTTTGTTCCATTGCGTCTAACTTTTGAAGATTTTGTTCCATTGTGTCTAACTTTTGAAGATTTTGTCCCATTTGTTTCTGATTTTGTTCAAGCGTTGTGTCTAACTTTTGTAGCCTTTGTCCCATTTGTTGCATTAACTGCAATAACAGTGCACTGGTGTCTGAAACATGTTCCTCAGTGCTATTCGGCAGTGCATTTGAACCGGCAATATTCGCATTTTGAAAAGCAGAAAATGTGTCTTGATTTATTTGAGAAAACGGTGAGGACGCAAAACCTGAATCTACATTATTTGCAAGATTGTGTCCTGTCATTTCGGAATCCTGAGGCGAGCTGTTGCCGACCGATCGATCGATAATGCTTCCCTGTCCACTAATTGTTTCACTGCCTACACCATTATTTGCAGCCCACTCCATTTCCCTATGCACAATTACCAAATTACTACTTTGAACATTGGTTAATTCATTACTCTGCGGCGCTAACACACTGCTTTCGTCTTCACTGTCATTTCTCAGTTTACTTTGAAGCCTAGTATTACGTTTTTCACACGCCATTATTGTCACAATATTTTACACGACAACACAGAATAACACAATTTGAAGAGCAAAAATAAGAGAACACATTAACATAGCACTGAAAATAATATCTAGTTAATTGCAAGCGCAGCAGCGAAATACTTGGTGCAAATCTACATGCACGCCACAACTGTTTTACTGTACAACAGTGAAAGACTGCAACTATAAAAGAGATTCTCTCTACAATTACGCGCTAGCAATAAACAAAAGCTACACTAATTACACAAACTACAAGAAAAAATCAGAAGATTCCAGTGAGGTATCCTCGGCTAAGGGTCGACGTATGCAACGTCCCTTTAGAAAAATTATAAACGTGACTGGGCTTAAACTGACACACAATATTTTCAGCGCAACGCAATCTGACTTTCAAAAATCCCTACAAAAGAATGGCCCTGACTAACATTAACCCATACCTTTCACAAATCACTTACCTCACCAAAAATCTTCGTTATTCGAACTACTGCAATACAGCGAGCGCCACTACTGCCAGCTAAATAAAAGATTCAAACTACGGAAGGCACTAACTACTGATAGGCATAGTTAGCAAATGAAAGATTTTATTAGAGATCAAACAATGTATTTACCTTAATAGTGTTGAAAAATCATAATATACATAGCAGTTCATGACATCCATTCTTACAAATTTCAAAACTCCGCCATTTCTCTCCCCACATCCACTACTGCTGGTGGCTCACCTCCAACTGCGCAACGCTACGCGCTGTTCACATCCAGCTGCCGCTGCCCAACATTACAATGGCAGACAACAATGCAAACTAGCCACAGACTGCACGCAGCCTACTTACACATATACGCACCGTCAGGCTCGGATAAGAGAAGGGACAGAGCAGATTTTTACGCCCATGAGGTTACACCGGTGTGCCAGGGACGATACGATGGTTGCATACTCGGCGGAGATTTTAATTGTGTGCTCGACAGAAAGGACCAACAACCTAACTATACTACTAGCCAAGAACTTAGGGAGCTGGTCAACGGGATAGAATTAGTCGATACATGGGACCTGAAGTATCGCAACCAACCAGGATATACATTTTTTACTAGCCACTCGGCGGGCCGTTTGGATCGGATCTACGTTTCAAGGGCGTTAGCAATGTCGACGGTAGACGCAGAAATATGGCCGACAGCATTTACAGACCACGAGGCATATATTTGCACGGCTAACCTTGATAGACAGCAGGTATGGAGACGGCGGGGTACTTGGAAGATGAACGTCTCCCACCTGCGAGATACAGAATGCCGACGCATGATGGAGGACGCGTTGCATGGCTGCCTCCGTCGACAAAATTCTTTCGGTTCTGTCCTGCAGTGGTGGATCGAGTGTGCGAAGCCAGCTTTACAGAGGACGTTCATAGGTTACGGGAAGGAGGTTTCTCAATGGCAGCGCACGACCTCTGAGTTTCACTTTACGGCTCTCCGGGAACTGTTAGCTCAACCACCTACACCAGAACGCCAGACGGCCGTCCACCGAGTCAAGGCGAAGCTGGTACAACTTGCGACGCAGTGGATGGCAGGTACGATGATACGCGCGAGGTCGCAGGATTTCCTGCCCAACGAGGTTCCCTCGATGCATTATGTGATAAAGGAAAGACGAAGAAGACGCAGGAATTTAATACATGATATCGATCTCGGCGATGGCCGTCGTTTTACAACACAAACGGGCATAGCACAAGCACTCACGGATCATTTTAGCAGATTCTGTTGTGGCGTAACAAGACAGCTATGCCACACTGAAGTAGCCGAAAGGCACGCGTAATCTCACTTAGGCTAGAGAGAGATCTGAAACAGGATACGTAATAAATGGTAACAAGAAAAGTACGTAGCTGCTATATACTTAACTTTTAATCCATTATTTGTATACATCGTTCTTGATGAGACATTTCATACGATAACTATCAAACTATGTAAGGCTAATGGCGCCTTGCTAGGTCGTAGCCATGGACTTAGCTGAAGGCTATTCTGTCTCTCGGCAAATGTGAGAAAGGCTTCGTCAGTGTAGTCGCTAGCAAAGTCGTCGTACAACTGGGGCGAGTCCTATTCCGTATCTCGAGACCTGCCTTGTGGTGGCGCTCGGTCTGCGATCACACAGTGGCGACACGCAAATCGGCGAACGGTCGTGTTATAAGGCTTCCGCCCGCCGTGGGGAGGACCCCATGTTGACGTATGCAATGAGGTGGGGAGCCTAACAACAGGCGAGGCTGTGCCACCTGCACCCGGCCATTCGGTCCGAGGGGAGCTAGGAAACGCCTGAAAACCTAGTCCAGGGTGCACGTCAACATGCGGTGTATGCGCCTGGAAAGAGACAGGAGGGGCCGAAGGGTCGACCTCCATTGCGTCGGGGTACCCGACGCGCGATGACGCCATGTGATCCGGAGCGGGCAAGAGTTCCATGGCGGAGGACAGCTGGTCACGGGAAGCGATCGGCGGCGCGTGACCTAGGGAGGCGCTTGGCGGCTGCAGCGAAGCGTCGAATGCGGGCGGCGCCGGCGGGAGAACAGGCGGCGGCGGCGGAGGCGGCAGCGGCGCGGCGCCATGGGGCAAAATGGAAGGCATCGTCGGTAACACCTGGGGATGAGGCGAGCCAGTAGATGGGTCCCCAGGGCGCTGACCGGACGGCACCGTCGCTGAAAGCAGACGGGGAGCGGCAGAACCCGTGCGACGACAGAGGCACAGCTGATTGAGATGCCGACGCACCTCACCAGAGGCCCCCAAAACCAAATACATTGCGCGGTCGAGGCAGCGAAGAATGCGCCCTGCGAGCCAACACCGTGAACCTCGATAGTTGCGATAGAATACAACGTCGCCTGGAGCAAAAGCAGAAGTCTGCCGCTGCACAGGAACCTGATGCGGCGGATGCAGCAAAGACATCAAGGTTCGATGAGGACAACCGTGGAGCAACTCAGCCGGCGAGCGACCATCTCGGGGCTGAGAGCAATACGAGGACAAAAAGAGTAACAACGCGTCCTCCCGAGAATGCGACTCTTGCAACTTCAACATCTGTGACTTGAAAGTCCGGACCAATCGTTCAGCGGCACCGTTTGACTGAGGCGAAAACGGCGCGGATGTCAGATGTTGAATACCATTGGCCTGGCAGAATGACTGAAATTCTGCGGACATGAATTGTGGGCCATTGTCGGAAACAATAGTCTGCGGAAGACCTTCAATGCAAAAGATAGCAGACAACGCTTGGATGGTGGCAGAGGACGTCGTGGAAGACATCCGGACAACAAAAGGAAAATTACTGAAGGCATCTACCAGAACCAACCATCGAGCATTCCAGAATGGACCAGCAAAATCGATGTGCAAGCGTCGCCAAGGGGAAGTGGCTTTTGGCCATGCAAAGACTTTCCGCGGTGGTGCGGATTGTTGTTCGGCACACGCCATGCAAGAAGAACACCTAGTCGTAATCGCAGCATCGATTCCGAACCAAGTACAGTGCTGACGAGCAAGTTGTTTCGTTTGCACTAGACCCCAATGTCCTTGGTGAAGAAGCCGTAAGACAGAGGACTGTAACGAACGTGGGACCACGACTCTGGACTGATCATTATCAGAACGCAACAACAAACACCACGTCGAACAAAAGGTCTCTCCTTGTGAGCAAAAAATCGGCGAACCAACGGATCCTCGATCCGTGACTTTGACAAGGGCCATTGCGTAGCAACAAAACGCAAAACGGTAGCAAGGACAGGGTCAGCAGCTGTGGCTGTAGCTGCACGACGAAAATCAATCGGAAACGATTCGACCACTTCATCGGTTTCCGAATCAATGAACATGCAAGCAAGTTCGGAAGAATCGAATGCTTTATCCTCAGCAACAGGCAAACGGGACAACGCATCGGCGTTTCCGTGCTTACCAGTGGACTGATACAAGATATCGTAGCGGTACTGCGAGAGGAAAATAGACCAGCGAATGAATTTCTGCGCTGTACGTGGAGGTACAGGCTTGTTCGGATGAAAAAGCGACTTCAAAGGTTTGTGGTATGTGATGATGGTAAAGTGACGACCATACAAGAAATCATGGAACTTAGGAACACCAAACACGAGAGCCAAAGCTTCTTTCTCTATCTGTGAATAATTTCTTTGCGCAGACGAGAGCAATTTGGACACAAAGGCAATAGGGCGATCATGCGACCCATCTTTGTGCGCAAGCACAGCACCGATCCCGAAATCCGATGCATCTACCATCAACAAAAGGGGTTTCTGGGGATCGAATGGCGTAAGGCAAGTATTAGAAAGCAACGCCGATTTCAACCGGCGAAAGGCGCGTTCGCATTCCGTCGTCCAGACGAACGGAACACCTGTACGGCGTAAGCGATGAAGCGGAGCTGAAATGGAAGAGGCATTGCGCAGATTCACTCACACCTTGTGATGCTAAATCGTGTAATGTTTTTGCGACCTCAACACGCAATGCGTGAGGAACATTGCGCGCTCTGAAAAATTTCGGTTGCGCGTTTACTTTCAGTTCCAAATGTGCTTCATAATTCTTAGCGCAACCAAGGCCCGGTGCAAAAATGTCTGCAAATTCTTCACATAGACGAGAAACACTGTCTGAAGGCACAGTCTGATTCACTGACAGGACCTGATTTACGATAGACATATTAAACAATTGAAATAAATCTAAACCAAACAAGTTCACTGCAGTAGAATAACGAAGAACGTAAAATGATAAAAGTTTTGTTTGTCCCTTGTATGTTGCAAGAAGAGTGCACTGTCCTAACACAGGGATCTGCTGTCCTGAATAACTTTTTAACTGAACATTTCGGCAAGCAACGGAGGTTTGCCCAGTTGTTTGTACGTGTCGTGATTGAGCAATGAAACTGCAGCTCCGGTATCGAGCTGGAATGGTATGACCTTGCCATTAAAGTCCAAATCTACAAAAAGTTTATTGTCCTGCTGACGACAAGAGCGACTGTCTCGTGCAATTTGAACTGATACAGGCACAGCATCACTTGCTAATTGACGCGATTTCCGGCGACGTCGACACACACTTTTTGTGGGACGAACACAGTCACTGTTAGAGAAAATGGCACTGGACGAAGCGGAATTAACTACATGAATGTCCATGGGCGAAGGTCCACGAGCCTGAGTGTCCTTGGTTCGATTCCGGCGCGAAGCAAAAGGCCTGGAATGATTATGATTGTCTGATCGGAGCTTTTTCTGGCAAACACTTTGAACATGTCCTTTCCTATGACAGAAAAAGCAAATAGCTTGGCGTGACGGGCAATTGCCACGCTAATGTCTAGTTGCACACCGCGGGCATGATTTCACTGCATTTGGATGCTGGCGCGGCAGACCTGGTTTAGAGCGTGGCGGCAGCTGCGTGGACGTGCGCGAGGGCAGTTTACCGGGCCGCGCAGCGTGCCCGGCGGGCCGCTTAATGTTACACACGGCTGGCGAAGTTGCAAATGAGTCCTGTGCAAAGTCAAGCGTGTCCTGTCTATCCAATATGTCAATCACTTGTTGAAGGGAGGGATTAACTAGATTCAAAATTTGCTCCCGTATACGAACATCAGAAACGTTCTGTGCAATTGCATCACGTACCATTGTATCTGAATAAGGGAGTCCACATTCACACTCAAAAGCACAATCCCTTGTAAGGCCTTGCAATGTTGCAACCCACTCCCTATTAGTCTGACCGGCCGTACGTTTTGTATGAAAGAAAGTATACCTTTTTGCCACGACATTTACTGTTTCTTTGAAATAGGCGTCCAATGCCGACAAAATTTCATCGTAGGACAGAGTCGCTACGTCGTGTCGGGGAAATAATTTCACTATCACACGGCGCGTTTGCACCCCCACACACGCCAATAAATGAGGCTGCCGCTCGTTACCTTGAATTCTGTAGGCGGCGAGATGAAATCCAAGCTGGCGTGATCACTCGGTCCATGTCTCTTGCGTTAGGTCAAACGGCCTAAAAGGCGGTGCAACTGTGAGTTGTGGCTGCGGTAGCGGTGAAGCGGCAGCTGCCGCATCGTGTTGCAGTGCACGTTGACCCTGGACGAGCTGTCCCAGGGCATCCAATAACGCCTGCGTCTGCTGATTCTGCAAGCGATAAAATTCGGACAGTACATCTGGCGAAGCCATGACACAAGTAAATGTAAGCAATTAGAAAGAACAAGACCCTTTCCGTTGCTTCGTCGCCAACTTTTGTGGCATAACAAGACAGCTACGCCACACTGAAGTAGCCGAAAGGCACGCGTAATCTCACTTAGGCTAGAGAGAGATCTGAAACAGGATACGTAATAAATGGTAACAAGAAAAGTACGTAGCTGCTATATACTTAACTTTTAATCCATTATTTGTATACATCGTTCTTGATGAGACATTTCATACGATAACTATCAAACTATGTAAGGCTAATGGCGCCTTGCTAGGTCGTAGCCATGGACTTAGCTGAAGGCTATTCTAACTGTCTCTCGGCAAATGAGAGAAAGGCTTCGTCAGTGTAGTCGCTAGCAAAGTCGTCGTACAACTGGGGCGAGTCCTATTCCGTATCTCGAGACCTGCCTTGTGGTGGCGCTCGGTCTGCGATCACACAGTGGCGACACGCGGGTCCGACATGTACTAAATGGACCGCGGCCGATTTAAGCTACCACCTAGCAAGCGTGGTGTCTGGCGGTGACACCACAGATTCTATGCGAGCAACGGGAAGGGTCAGAGGGAGCTGGGGAACGTCCTGGAAGAGATCCCAGACGCGACGAGTGTGAACGGGGAAGCGGACGGGTTATCCGAAATTACGTGTGAAGAGCTGGAGGAAGCGATTACACGGGGTGCCTGCAACAAGTCCCCAGGTCCAGACGGATTCCCGTTGGAATTTTACCGTGCCTTTGTGACCATTATGACACCGATGTGGCTATGTATGTTTAATGAGCTTCTGCGGCAAGAAGTACCAGTTCACATTCAATTCACGGACGGGCTCATGATACCGATACCGAAGCCCCGTGGTGGCAACCGCCCTTGTGATTATCGCCCCTTGACACTCCTTAATAGTGACTACAAGATCTTCATGATCATCCTGGGAAGTCGTATCAAAAAGTCGCTGGAGAATCGAATACAAGCCGATCAGACTTGTCTTGGCGGCATCAGTAATATCCACACAGCCTTGGGAGACTATCGTGACGTCATCGCCCTCGCGGCTGCATGCCGCCTCCGGGGGGGCGATGGTTACAGTAGATTTCGATCATGCTTTTGATCGCGTGGGTCATGTGTACCGCGCGGCGGTGATTATTGACAACTGCTGTGATGCGCCTGTTGCACGGCGCCAGATCAGCGATGGCGGTCAACGGAGGGAGAACTGAGTATTTTAAGATCTTAAGATCAGTGAGACAGGGTTTCCCCTTGTCGATCCTCCTTTATGCGATCGCCTTAGAACCGTGCCTCGCAGGCCTTCGCCGCCGTCTTACCGAGATCTCCCTACGGCATTTATCATTCAAATGCAGAGCATACGCGGATGACATTGTGTTCCTCGTACGGAATGAGGGGGAGACTCAAACAGCACTGGATTAGCTACAGACGTATGGGATGGCAGCTTGAAGTGTGGTCAACTACCGAAAAATCACAATTCATACATGTGGGGCGTGGACTAGAACCAGGAACGGAAGGACCCTTACCTGCGGTGGAAACCCTACGCTGTTTGGGTATCACCTTTCATAAAGAGACAGCGAGAACGGCTGCGACAACTACCGAAGACTGTTACTCAGAGTCCGCACGGCAGTACGACTAAACGCCCTACGGTCGATGGATATGCTGCAGCGAGTGTTACTCGTCAACCTTTATCTCGCGCCCATGATGTGCCACCTGACACACCTTCTCCCCTTGACGCGCACGACGGCTATGAGGATTCAGGCGGCTTTTGGGTACTACGTGTGCCTGGGACAACTCTTTAAGGTACAGTACAACACGCTTACCCTCCCAGCGCGAGAGGGGGGCGTTGGTTTAGTGAACGTGCACGAGAAGGCGCGTGCCATGTATATTAATACTATGCTCAAACTGGCAATACTTGCAAGATGGACACACAAAACTATTACGGCTACAAAAGTACAAGGAATGGTATGCCAATTTCCTAGTAACAGTTTTTGCGGACCCGCCATATACTTGGGGTGTGCCGGGTGCGCAAAGACGAGCGGCGGTGCTTTCGTTGTGAAACCGACCAAGTAAAGTGATCGACTAAGAACACTACGCGAGTATGCTACCTACGAAAAACTCACGCTTGCACAGTTAGGAAATGGATGTACTTCAAATTTTGTTTTCGTATCTATAAATACTTTTCTTTAGGGTACCGGAGGTGGCCCCACTTTGACTTCGTTGTTATTTCATGCTGCATGGTAGGACGGCAGCGAGGTTCCTTCCAGGACAGTTATGTGTCAGGACGCACTTTGTTTATCTTGTGAATAATAAAGGTTTCTGTTTCTCCTACCTTCCATAATATAAATAGATAAATAAATAAAAACCCCTCAAAAAAAAAAAAAAAAAAAAAAAAGATGGTAGAGCACTTGTTGCCCGCGAAAGGCAAAGGTCCCGAGTTCGAGTCTCGGTCGGGCACACAGTTTTAATCTGCCAGGAAGTTTCATATCAGCGCACACTCCGCTGCAGAGTGAAAATCTCATTTTTCTTTAGACTTCGGTGGAGGTCTCTATCTGTCACCACACTCGAGAAAATTGATCTTATATAGCGGAATCATTTGCAGTTGAGATAAAAGCAGCACGAAATAAACGGTTTAAAATATCAAAATGAGATTTTGCAAAATGATAGCCGGCGAAGAGGGGAATATTTTGCCATATGGTTATTTTGCGAAACCTCATTATCTACGAAGTTATCCCACTAACTACAGATTTTTTCGATGAAAGAATGCAATTTTCAAGGACCATCGATAGCTGGTCAAACGAAAAATGCTGCAGGGCTTCGAGCAACAAAAGTGAAAATATTACACGTTTGTTACTGTACCGGGTATGTCCTTCTTCATACGTTATTGACCTCATTTGCCCTTCGTTCCTCACTTAATAAAACACTGTTTCAGAATTCTCTTGCAACTGCGACTGTATAACATTTTAGTGAGGTGATATTGTGTAAACTCCGCAGTGATTTCGCTGGAAAAGCAAATTTAATGTGGTAACAAGAGAAATATAGGTTTTACTCAAAATTCGCCACTCATGACGTTTCTCTCAAAGTTACAGATGGCTGACAAATAAGGCAAAAATGAACTGATCCTTTTGTTACATTTTAAGTGGAATTCTTTTTAGATACCAAGCAAAGCAGAGGTGACACCAGGTATTTTTGGTTGGTCATTATGCAAGTAGGAGAGTGAAAATGTTCCACAAAGTATTTACGAAGAAAATATGAGCGTAGGCATCAGTTATAAACGGCACTTTCCCTCCAGCACACTGACATTTCTCGCACAGCATGCCGGCTGCCTGCTTTCCCCCCGACTGCGCACCTACCGACCACGTTGTACTGCATGCACTCTACCACATGTCTTCAGAAACCACAGGATATGTCGAATCTACGCCACACTGAGTTGCTGCTCTACTGCGTTTGAAAGTGGACCAAGACATGATTCAGCAGGACGTCTTGATGTTTGCTGCAGTCTTCTGACAGGTTTGATGTGGCCACCACGAATTCCTCTTCTGTATCAACCGCTTCATCTCAGTGTAACGGTTTCAACTTACGTGCTCAATTATTTACTGGATATATTCCAGTCTCTGTTTACATCTACAGTCTTTACCCTGACGCCTCCCTCTAGAACCATGGAAGTTGTTCTGTGATGTCTTAACCCATGTCCTACCATCTTGCCCCTCCTCTCGTCAGTGTTTTCATGTATAAATTTCCTCGCCGATTCTCCAGAGAACCTCCTCATTCTTTACCTTATGAGTCCAACTAATTTTCAACATTCTTCTGTAACACGACATCTCAAATGCTTCGATACTCTTCTGTTCTACTTAGCTCACAACGCAGTGTTCGATAGTAGCAGGCTTCCCTTGAACAGGAATGTTCTTTTTGCGAGTGATAGTCTGCTTTTGATGTCTTCCTTTCTCTGACTGTCATGGGTTATTTTGCCGCCTAGGTAGCAGAATTCCTTAACTTCATCCAGATCGTGATCACACATCCTCGATGTTAAGTTACCCCCTGCTCTCATTTCTGCTACATCTTGTTACTTTTATCTTTCTGTGATTTACTTTCAATCCATATTCTGTACTCATTAGACTGTTCATTCCATTCAGCAGATTCTGTAACTCTTCTTCATTTTCACTGAGGACAGGAATATCATCAGCAAATGTGATCATTGATATCCTTTCCTCCTGAATTTTAAACCTGAACCTTTCCTTGGTATCCGAAACTGCTTCTTAGATGTATAGACTGAACAATAGGGACGAAAGACTATATCCCTTGCCTACACGTTATTTAGTCCAAGCGCTTCGTTCTTGGTCTTCCAATCTTACTGTTCCTTCTTGGTTCTTATACATGTTGTACATTACCCGTCTTTCCCAATAATTTACCCCTATTTTCTTCATTTTCCACCTCTTGACATTGTCGAACACTTCTTCCAGGTCGACAAGCCCTATGAAAGTGCCTTGATTTTTCTTCATTCTTGCTTCCATTATCAATCGCAACGTCAGAATTGTCTCTCTGGCGCCTTTACCTTTTCTAAGGTCAAACTGATCGTCATCTATCACGTCCTCAGTTTTTTTCAATTTTTGTCAGCCACTTGAATGCATGAGCTGTTAAGCTGATTGTGGGATAATTCTCGTACTTGCCGGCTCTTGTTTTTCCGAAAGTCAGGTGGTATATTGCCAGACACATACATTCTACACAACAATGTGAATAGTCAATTTGTTTCCACTTCCGGCAATGATTTTAGAAATTCTGATGGAATGTTATCTATCTTTCAGCCTTATTCGATCTTAAGTCTTCCAAAGCTCTTTTAAATTCTAATACTGTATACCCTCTCTCTTGTAAATTGACTCCAGTTTCTTCTCCTATCAACATCTTCTCCCTCATAGAGGCCTTCACTGTACTCTTTCCACCTATCCAGTCTCGCCTTTGTGTTTAACAGTGAAATTTCCATTGTATTATTAATGTTACCAGCTGTGCATTTAATTTCACGGAAGGTTGTTTTGACTTTTCTATATGCCGAGTCAATCCTTTTGACACACATTTCTCTTCCCATTTCTTCACATTTTTCAATTAGCTATTTCTCCTCAGCATTTCCATTTATTTGATCCCAAAGTAACTTGTATTTTTGTGTTCCTGAATTTCCCTGAACGTTTTTTTATTTCCTTCTTTCATCGATCAGCTGGAGTGTTTCTTGTGTTACCCATTGTTTCTTTGCAGTTACGTTCTTTGTACCTATGATTTTCTTTCCAAGTTCTGTGATCGCCCTTTTTAGAGATGTCCATTCCCCTTCAACTTAGCTGCCTACTGAACTATTCACTATCGCATTATTTATAGCCTCAGAGAACTTCAAGCGTATCTTTTCATTCCTTGGTACTTCCATATCCCATTTCTTTGTGGAATGATTCTTACTGGTTACTCTCTTAAACTTCAGCCCATTCTTCATTGCTTCTAAATTGTGATCTGAGCCTGTATCTGCTCCTGTGTAATCTTTTCAATGCCTTCTGCAACCACATGCCGTTGATCATTGCTGATTCTTCCGCTCTTAGGCACAATTTCTCACACCAAGAGAGAATGCCCTGGACCTCTGTCCGCTCCTTCGCCCTCTTTGATAATGCCCTCTTTGACCTTGTCCCGGAAGTCTTCAGTCGCCATTGTTGATGATTTTTATTCAATGTTTCGAATACGGGACCGAGTACGTTTTTGTAACTAATCAAGGACGCTATCACTTTTGTTTTTGTTAATCTCATTTTATTCGTTATTGTTCGTTGCTGTTGGTTCAAATGGTTAAAATTGCTCTGAGCACTATGGGACTTAACATCTGAGGTCATCAGTCCGCTAGAACTTAGAACTACTTAAACCTAACTAACCTAAGGACATCACACACATCCATGCCCGAGGCAGGATTCGAACCTGCGACCGTAGCGGTCGCGCGGTTCCAGACTGAAGCGCCTAAAACCGCTCGGGCACCGTTGCAGTTGTTGCGGCGGGCTTCCCATGATACCCGTTCAAGTTCATCGTTGATCCATTCAGACACGTTTTTTTATTTTTTTATTTTTTATTTATTTTTATTACAGAGGACAGCTAACCACCTGACCAAACCGCCATCCGGCATCTCTAGACCACGCAGCTCCTGACACTTCTAGCTTTAGTTATACTTCTAGAAAATTTTTTCTTGCTGTTATCAATCAGATTTTTATCCTCTATACTTTTCTCAGTAATTTTGCTGCCCAAATTGCAAAACACATCTACCACGTTTAGATCTGACTTTCTGATATGATTCTCTCAGTATCATCTGTTTTGATTGGACTACCCTCCATTGCGCTTTTGTTTTAATTTTTTTTTAAGTTCATCTTACAAATCCTTTGCTTTAACTGATTTATCGAGCTGGCAAATTTAATGACCTCTTACTTAATTTTTATTTCGTTTTTATTTGCTGTCTAATTTTCTCCTTCGTTCTGTTTGCTGTTTTTGCTGTGTATAACTGCAAGCGTAATGACATGGTATTGTCAATCAAAAGAGCTCTTTCATATTTCATTACTGGTGGGCGTCTAGCGCGTAGCATCACTTTATTCGCAGGCACACCATAACGAGCGCCGTTGATATCCATAGTGTACGAACGTCTACCGAGTGAGCCTTCACATACACAGAATAATTTTTGTCTCCGCATTGCTTGGGAAGCCATGTGGCTATGGCACCGCGTAGGGCTTGCTCGGAAGCGCGCTGCTACGTCTGACCGTGAGATGTCGTTGAAAACTGTTACTGACTTTTTTAAACGCGATTCTGTGGCATCTTAACAATCTCCATTCAATATGTGAAGTGAACTGGGCTTAAAGGTTCGAATAAATGAAAGCAAAGGCATTCTACTTGCGCTCAACAAGTGCCATAGATGTCATAGCTCAGACGTCGCAATTTTTTTTATAGGAAAAGTAACGATTGCCACCGCTCTTATTTAGGTTTTGTTTTTCTTTTTGCTGCGGGATTCTGAAATTACTTCCTAACATGTCATAGTGAAACTAATCAGAAAAATTGCGAATTGGAGGCATGGCATGCAACAAAATAGCGACTCATTACATTCTGAAGCACTATTAGGGGCAGAAGTCTTCGTTTTTACTTTATGGTGCAATATTTAAAAATTTACTAGCGTTAGATGAAGCACAAATCTGTGTGCTGAAATAATGCATACAGGGCATACAGGTTTCTGTACTGCTCTCTCTAGTATCATGGAAGTTACCCCTGATGTCTTAAAGGATTCCAGTTCATCCTCCACCTTCTCTTCTTGTCAGTGCTTTCCAAATAGTTCTTTCCTCGCCGATTCTTTGGAGAACCTCCTCAGTTTTTACCTTGTCAGTCCACCTACTTTTCAACATTCTTCTGTAGCACCACACCTCAAATACTTCGAGTCTCTTCTGCATCAGTTTTCCCAAAGTCCACATTTCACTACCATACAATTCGTGCTCCAAAGGCAAATTCTCAGAATTTTTTTCCTCAAAATAAGGCCTTTGTTTGATAATAGTAGACTTCTCTTGGCCAGGAATGCCCTCTTTGCCGGGGCTAGTCTTTTTTCTATGTCCTCCTTGCTCCGTCGATCAAAGGTTATTTTGCTGCCTAAGTAACAGAATTCCTTGACTTCGTTTACTTCGTGATAACCACCGCTGATGTAAAGTTTCTCGCTGCTCCCGTTTTTGCTACTTCTCATTACTTTCGTCTTTCTTCGATTTACTCTCAATCTCTACTTTAATCATTAGACTATACATTGCATTCAACGGATCCTCTAAATGTTCTCCACTTTCATTGAGGATAGCAATGACATCAGCGAATATTATCAGTGATATCCTTTCACCTTAAATTTTAATTCCACTCCTGAATCTTCCTTTTAATTCCATCATTGCTTCTTCGACGTACAGATTGAAAAGTAGGGGGAAAGACTACATCCCCGACTTACACCCTTCTTTATCCGAGCATTTCGTTCTTGGTAGTCCACTTTTATTATTATCACATGGTTCTTGTACATATTGTGTATTTCCCATCTCTCCCTGTAACTTACCTTTATTTCTCTCAGAATTTCTAACATCTTACACCATTTTACTTTGTCGAACGCTTTCCCTAGGTCGACAAATCCAATGAACGTGTCTTGATTTTTCTTTAGTCTTGCTTCCGGTATCAAGCACAACGTCAAAATTGCCTCTATGGTGCCTTTACCTTTCCCAAAACCAAACTGATCGTCATCCAACATATTCTCAATTTTCTTTTCCATTCTTCTGTATATTATTCTTCCAAGCAACTTGGATGCATGAGCTTTTAAGCTGATTGTGCGATAATTTTCGCACTTGTCAGCTCTTATAGTCTTCGGAATTGCGTGGATGACGTTTTTCCTCAAGTCAGGCGGTATATTGCCAGACTCATACATTCTACACACCCAATGTGAGCAGTCGTTTTGTTACCACTTCCCCTAATTATATTAGAAATTTTAATGGAATGTTATCTGTCCCTTCTGCCTTATTTGATCTCAAGTCCTCCAAAGCTCTCTCAAATTCTAATACTGGATCCCCTGTCCCTTCTAAATCGACTTCTGTTTCTTCTTCTATCACGTCAGACAAATCTTCCCTTTAACACAGGCCTATCCGCTCTCTTCTCTCCATTTAACGACGGAACTATGATTGCACTCTTAATGTTGTCACCCTTGCTTTTAATTTCACCAAAGGTTGTTTTGGCTATCCTATATGCTGAGTCAGTCCTTCCGACTATCATTTCTTTTTCCGCTTTGTTCACGTTTTTCATGCAGCCGTTTCGTCTTAGCTTCCCTGCACTTACTATTTATTTCATTCCTAAGTGAGCTGCATTTCTGTATTCTGGAATTTCCCGGAACATCTTTGTGCTTCCGTCTTTCGTCGATCAACTGAAGTATTTTTTCCGTTACCATGAATTCTTCACAGTTACCTTCCTTTTACTTATGTTCTGATTGCCAACTTCTGTGGCTGGCCTTTTTAGATATGTCAATTCCTCTTCCACTGAATTCCTCACTTAGCTATTTATTGTTACAGTGTCTACAGCTTCAGAGAACTTCAAGCATATCTCCTCATTCCTTAGTACTTTTTGCGCTATAGTTTTTCCTGACTAGCGCCTTAAACTTCAGCCTACTTTTCATAGTTACAAAATTTTGACCGGAGTTATATGTACGTCTTAAATCCAATATCTGATTTCGGAATCTCTGCCCGACTATTGTATACTCTAACTGGAATCCTCCTGCTTTTCTGACCTTCTCCCGAGAGTACCTCTTCCTCTTGTGATTCTTGAAGAGAATATTCGCTATTACCAACTGAAATTTATTGTAGAACTCAATTAATTTTCTCCTCTCTCTTTCCTACTACCAAATCAATATTCTCCCGTAACTCCTTATTTAGCTCCTTCCCCTGCAACCACATTCCAGTCCCCTGTGACTAATAACTTTTCATCGCCGTTTACGTACTGAATCACCCTTGCAATATTCTCATTTATCTCTCAATCTTCTGCTTGCGACGTTGACATGTATACCTTAACTACTGCTGTCGGAGTTGATTTGTTGTCGATTCCGACGGGAAAAATCCTATCACTGAACAGTTCACAGTGACTCACTCTCTACCCTGCCTTCCCATACCTAACAACTCCTACTCTCGTTATAAAATTTTCTGCTGCTGCTGATATTACCCTTTACTCCTCTGGCGAGAAATCCTTGTTTTCTTTCCATTTCACTTCACTGACGTCCACTATATCCTGATTGAGCCTTAACATTTCCTTTTTCATGTTACCTAGCTTGACTACTATGTTCAGACTTCCAACATTCCACGCCCCGACCCGTAGGTGGTTACCTTGTTGTTGGCTATTCAGTCTTGTTTGCATAGTCACCTCCCATTTGGTAGTTACTCCCGGAGATCCGAAGGGGGTACTAGTCCGGAATCTTTTCCAATGGAGAGGTCATCATGACACCACTTCAGTTTCAGGCCACATGACCTGTGGATACACGTTACGTGTTCAATAAAATTTTTCTGGGTTTGTGACCGCATTGTCAGTATATATAAAACTACCGACGTTTTGGTCCCTGTTGCAAGTGACCTTCTTCAGGGTGTTTTATTGAATGTGACAAAGGCCGCGGAAGCCTATGCTTATACACATTATGTGTCTTTAATGGAGCAGTTTCCATTGCCTTCTGCATCCACACGCCGTTGATCATTGCTGATTCTTCCGCCTTTTAGTCTTCGATTAGTGATAGAAACGTCCTGGATCCCGGGTTATAACTTCAACACTGCTTAAATTTTGAATAAAAATCATGGGCAATGGTGACCGAAGATTTCCGGCATAAGACGTCAGCCTCGCTCTGCCAACGGCAAGTCAACGAGGGCGGAGGAGAAGACAGAGGTTCAGAGCACTCTCTTACCATTTGGGTGCAAAACAGCTCCTAAAAGAAGGAAGGAGGTCCCTTACAATAATAGTAAATGAGTGATTCATATCAAGAAAATTTCCAGAGCATTTAAAACAGTCAACCGTTGTACCTCCGCTAAACAAAGGTAATGCAGAAGACAAGGAAAAGTACCAACCCGTTTCGTTACTGTCACGCGTCTCAAAAGTAACAGAATTAATTACGAAAGACAGATTAATGAAGTAGTTGAATGAGTACGATCTTTTAAGTGAATTAAAGTTTAGTTTCCGAAGTGTCAGAGGTACACAATTAGCTATAGTAGAATTCACAAATGTGGTAACTGAGGCTCTTGACAAAGATGAGTGTGTCACAGGCATATTTTTAAATCTTTCGAAGGTTTTTGATACTGCCGACCATAAGATTGTGCTAAACAAGCTAGAAGCGTCCGGTGTAAAAGGCGTCGTTAATGGATGATTTCAATGATAATTGGAAGATAGGCGCAGAGAGTGGCCATGAAACATACGTCAAACAAGTCTTTAGAATCAGAATATATTAATATAGAAGTTACTCGCGGTAGCATATTACACCCAACAATACTCCTGATGTACGAGGGGTGTCCAGAAAGTAAGTTCCGATCGGTCGCGAATTGGAAACGACTATTAAAATTCGATAAAGCTTTGCACAGATGTATTGGGCAGTGTCTCTAGTATGATTCTAGATAGCATCACGTCCCTCTTCTCATTTCTGAGCTCACAGTGAGCGCGTAAAGATGTCTAGAAAATAGTGTCTCCCGCCATGTACGAGGGCCTGGTGAGAAATTTCGCCTGAAGCTATGCATCCAACATTACATAACTGCCGATGCACACGGTGACTTGCCCCCTCTCATATTTATATCTTACTCTGAGTAATTCGATTTGAGGAAGTATGGCCGAGTATTATCAGTACAAGGCTAGTATTGAGAACACAGAAGATATGAATATTTTCCTCTCTAATTGCACGTGGTGAAAAGTTGCTATTGCTTAACATGCGGACTTCCCATGCAGCGCCTCTCGTCACCCGGGTGGTCCGGTGACAGGTGTGTTTTGCTGATCTTGAAAGGTTTATGCCGATGGGTGTGAGGGAGTCGAATAGATTCTGTCCAGACGCCGACATTGTCGTAAGAGCGGGGGCGACACGCCCACAGGGGCCTGACGGAGCGGCTGGACTAGAGATTCCGTTACTTCGCAGAAACTTAGTGAAAACACTTTCTGGCGGGCTACCAGCAAGGCGTGGGAATGACTTGTGTGCCCAGGCAGTCTTGGCGGGCAAATTCCCGCGTTTTCTGCAAAATCATAACTGTGATTGGCTTGCTCAGGGGA
This sequence comes from Schistocerca piceifrons, assembly GCF_021461385.2. NCBI lineage: Eukaryota > Metazoa > Arthropoda > Insecta > Orthoptera > Acrididae > Schistocerca > Schistocerca piceifrons. The sequence goes on along the minus strand of NC_060144.1, from coordinate 401,104,322 downwards.
TAGCTCCGTGACGTAGCAAAATCGGCGCAGAAATTGGCGCCAAGTATCTCCATTGGTGGAATAGTAGCGCTTCGGTAATAGAGTGGAATTTTCCGCCGGTTTTCGAGTTGTTATTGGAACGTTTAACCACGGCTACTGTCGTGGGGGCGGGAATGTTCTGTGTTCGGATTGTACGGGTGCTCTTGCGGGGGTCGTCTCTCGCCTTTCGCTTGGAGTAGGTTACAAGACTGAGCTAAATGGCTCTGAGCACTATGCGACTTAATTTCTGAGGTCATTAGTCGCCTAGAACTTAGAACTAATTAAACCTAACTAACCTCTAAGGACATCACACACATCCATGCCCGAGGCAGGATTCGAACCTGCGACCGTAGCGGTCGCTTGGTTCCAGACTGTAGCGCCTAGAACCGCACGACCACTCTGGCCGGCAAGACTGAGCTCTCGCTGCTCTGGACAGCCTGCCTTCCGTTGGCTGTCTATAATATACTTTCATTTAATTGTAACTGTTTGACGAAGTTACTTAAATTTCGACTTCAACGTAACTTTCCGAGTACAGTTGGCAAGTGAGCGTTCTGCGTGCAAGCGGCCTATGTTGTCCATCTTGAGCAGTTTTCGCTAAAGATGACTGTATCGGAGTTACTGTGTGACTTCGCTTGTTAAAATCAATCACGGTACAGTCAGTGATTGTGTAGCGAGCGTTTCTTCGTCTCCCTCAGAGGCGCATTTGTGTTGCTAGGAAGTCTTTAGTCTGATACAACCAGACCAGGATAATTTGTTTCGGGCTATACTCTCGACATTATCATCAACACGACAGGACGTCGAAGCAACCAGCCATCGCCTCCGGTATGCCAGATCGTGTCCTTGCAGTTAAGAAGACAGCTTGGTAATGTATGTCCGCAGCACCGGCAGATTAGGGAATTTTGCTATGTGGCTATCAGAGTTCAGCAGAGCGCGCCTGTTCCCGTCTTTTCTAACGTGGTTCTGCCTTGGGTGTTCATTGTCTGAGTTCTCACTGCTATAGCAACAAATAATGTTGGGTTGGCTGGGTGTTTCTCTTAAGATTTGAGTTGCAAGGAATTGGCTCCACATACCACTTGGTCATAAATGTCACAATCTAGTTTATGGACAACTTCACCATCACAGCATTTCTTTGAGCATCCAATTTGTAAATATTTAATGTGTTTTGTTTATTATTTTGAGTTTAGTCATAATAAATCAAATTGTTATTTTGGGCAGAACTTTCATTCTGTTGATCAGTAGAGCAACATTTTCATTTCTCACTACGTTAATGAAACTTTCCTTCATCAAATTAATTTCTATCAAATTAAATTATTGCAGATGCCAAACTCGTTTCTACTCCACTTGCGTTTCTTCTAAATCCATGTGCAACAGCAAAAGTCGGAGATAGAAAAGGGGGGGGCTTAGAGCATCATTTCCATGTGAAGATTCTAGAAGATTTTAGTGTTAAGTATACTGCTAGCCCCGACATCTCGCAGTTTCTTCTTCAAGACAACTCTTAGCCGCATTCTGCAGAGGCAATGAAGATGCTCCTGCATCGTTTCAATTGGAAATGTTTAATTACCCACAACACAGTCCGTAATTGTCTCACACTGAGTTTCATCTCCGCTCACATGAAACGCTGGCTATGAAGACAACATTTTGGCACAGACAACGAGCTGTAGGCCAGCGTAGAGAATTGGCGGAAAGCACTGGCGGTTGCCTTCTATGATGAGGGTATTAGAAAGTTGGTACAAGGCTACGACAAATGTCAGAACGGCGACTACATAGAGAAGTTGCTGGATGGTGTAGCTAAGTGTTACAAATAAAACTTTTCTGATTTTCACTGTGGTTTCCATTTCGCGACCAATCGGAACTTACTTTCTGGACAGCCCTCGTAGTCAATGACTTTTCCAGTATTATAAGTCATACGGAAAAAATTCACTTTGCTAATGACAGCAATATAATAGTCGCTGAAAAAGCAAGGGCACGCCGTGCAGAGAAAGCAAATGAAATCCTCAGGCAAGTTTACAGTACTTGTCAAGACGTAATAAAGTGCCACTGAACATAAAGAAAACTAATGCCATGAATTTCAGTTTCAAGAGGGAAAATAACAGTATGAAATTAAATGTAGGTGGTACATCTACATACTACACAACAAACACATTTCTAGGAATGAATATTGATTCTCAGTTAAAGTGGTCTGAACACGTAAAGATACTTCCAATACCGAGTACACTATCCGAAAATTACCTCGAGCAATTAAACAGAGAACCGACTCGTGGAGATAACATCTTGGACCTACTGTTAACAAACAGACCCGAACTTTTCGACTCTGTAAGTGCAGAACAGGGAATCAGTGATCATAAGGCCGTTGCAGCATCCCTGAATATGGAAGTTAATAGGAATATAAAAAAAGGGAGGAAGGTTTATCTGTTTAGCAAGAGTAGTAGAAGGCAGATTTCAGACTACCTAACAGATCAAAACGAAAATTTCTGTTCCGACACTGACAATGTTGAGTGTTTATGGAAAAAGTTCAAGGCAATCGTAAAATGCGTTTTAGACAGGTACGTCCCGAGTAAAACTGCGAGGGACGGGAAAAATCCACCGTGGTTCAACAACAAAGTTAGGAAACTACTGCGAAAGCAATGAGAGCTTCACTCCAAATTTAAACGCAGCCAAAACCTCTCAGACAAACAGAAGCTAAACGATGTCAAAGTTAGCGTAAGGAGGGCTATGCGTGAAGCGTTCAGTGAATTCGAAAGTAAAATTCTATGTACCGACTTGACAGAAAATTCTAGGAAGTTCTTGTCTTACGTTAAATCAGTAAGTGGCTCGAAACAGCATATCCAGACACTGCGGGATGATGATGGCATTGAAACAGAGGATGACACGCGTAAAGCTGAAATACTAAACACCTTTTTCCAAAGCTGTTGCCGGCCGAAGTGGCCGTGCGGTTAAAGGCGCTGCAGTCTGGAACCGCAAGACCGCTACGGTCGCAGGTTCGAATCCTGCCTCGGGCATGGATGTTTGTGATGTCCTTAGGTTAGTTAGGTTTAACTAGTTCTAAGTTCTAGGGGACTAATGACCTCAGCAGTTGAGTTCCATAGTGCTCAGAGCCATTTTGAACCAAAGCTGTTTCACAGAGGAAGACCGCACTGCAGTCCCTTCTCTAAATCCTCGCACAAACGAAAAAGTGGCTGACATCGAAATAATTGTCCAAGGAATAGAAAAGCAACTGCAATCACTCAACAGAGGAAAGTCCACTGGACCTGACGGGATACGAATTCGATTCTACACAGAGTACGCGAAAGAACTTGCCCCCCTTCTAACAGCCGTGTACCGCAAGTCTCTAGAGGAACGGAAGGTTCCAAATGATTGGAAAAGAGCACAGGTAGTCCCAGTCTTCAAGAAGGGTCGTCGAGCAGATGCGCAAAACTATAGACCTATATCTCTGACGTCGATCTGTTGTAGAATTTTAGAACATGTTTTTTGCTCGAGTATCATGTCGTATTTGGAAACCCAGAATCTACTCTGTAGGAATCAACATGGATTCCGGAAACAGCGATCGTGTGAGACCCAACTCGCTTTATTTGTTCATGAGACCCAGAAAATATTAGATACAGGCTCCCAGGTAGATGCTATTTTTCTTGACTTCCGGAAGGCGTTCGATACAGTTCCGCACTGTCGCCCGATAAGCAAAGTAAGAGCTTACGGAATATCAGACCAGCTGTGTGGTTAGATTGAAGAGTTTTTAGCAAACAGAACACAGCATGTTGTTATCAATGGAGAGACGTCTACAGACGTTAAAGTAACCTCTGGCGTGCCACAGGGGAGTGTTATGGGACCATTGCTTTTCACAATATATATAAATGACCTCGTAGATAGTGTCGGAAGTTCCATGCGGCTTTTCTCGAATGATGCTGTAGTATACAGAGAAGTTGCAGCATTAGAAAATTGTAGCGAAATGCAGGAAGATCTGCAGCGGATAGGCACTTGGTGCAGGGAGTGGCAGCTGGCCCTTAACATAGACAAATGTAATGTATTGCGAATACATAGAAAGAAGGATCCTTTATTGTATGATTATATGATAGCGGAACAAACACTGGTAGCAGTTACTTCTGTAAAATATCTGGGAGTATGCGTTCGGAACGATTTGAAGTGGAATGATCATATAAAATTAATTGTTGATAAGGTGGGTACCAGGTTGAGATTCATTGGGAGAGTCCTTAGAAAATGTAGTCCATCAACAAAGGAGGTGGCTTACAAAACACTCGTTCGACCTATACTTGAGTATTGCTCATCAGTGTGGGATCCGTACCAGATCGGGTTGACGGAGGAGATAGAGAAGATCCAAAGAAGAGTGGCTCGTTTCGCCACAGGGTTATTTGGTAACCGTGATAGCGTTACGGAGATGTTTAGCAAATTCAAGTGGCAGACTCTGCAAGAGAGGCGCTCTGCATCGCGGTGTAGCTTGCTGCCCAGGTTTCGAGAGAGTGCGTTTCTGGATGAGGCATTGAATATATTACTTCCCCCTACTTATACCTCCCGAGGAGATCACGAATGTAAAATTAGAGAGATTCCAGCGCGCACGGAGGCTTTCCGGCAGTCGTTCTTCCCGCGAACCATACACGACTGGAACAGAAAAGGGAGGTAATGACAGTGGCACGTAAAGTACCCTCCGCCACACACCGTTGGGTGGCTTGCGGAGTATAAATGTAGATGAATGTAGATGTAGAATCTCATCAGCTTGCTATGTCCTTAGAGGCCCGTCGTCAGTGAGAAACAGCGTGTCTTTCAGTTACATACTATTCACATGTACGCTCAATTCTTAGCTATGGAATTCTTTTCTGGGGCACAAATGCACAAAACATGAACACAGTCTTCGAACAACAGGAAAGGGCCATGAGAATGATAGCCAAATATATTATTCGAGTTCACTGTAAAGATCTGTTCAGAGCGCTTTTAACTACACTGGGTGAGTTCATATACGAATCAGCTGTACACATCAAAACTAATACTGATAATTATTGCACGAACAGCTCTGTCCATGACCATGGAATATGAGAAAGACTGAAATTACATTTAAGAAAGAATAAACATGAAACTCAGAACAGTATTTTCTAGCAACGAATCACATTGTAAAACAACTTACCTGAAGAGATTAAAGAAATTACTAAAACAAACTTATTTAAAAAGACAGTTAAAAGTTACCTGTTAGGCAGTACACACTATAAATTGAAGGATTGCTTAGGTTACACAATGTAGGAGTTTTGTAATAAATCTTACCCATATTAATCATAACACCAACAGTAACAGAATACATATTATTTCACGTAACACTTTCACACAATGTTTTTTTCATTCTTTTTTTCTTTTCTGGTAAACTTAATACCAAGGCTATGTAATACCAACACCCGTCTAAAGCACTGCTTCCGAGCGGGAAAGCGTGCCGGTCCCCGGCACGAACCCGCCCGGTGGACTAGTGTCGATGTCTGGTGTGCTGGACAGCCTGTGGATGGTTTTTAAGGCGGTTTTCCATCTGCCTCGGCGAATGCAGGCTGGTTCCCCTTATTCCGCCTCAGTTACACTATGTCGGCGATTGCTGCGCAAACACTGTCTCCACGTACGCGTACACCATAATTACTCTACTACGCAAACATTTGGGGTTACACTCATCCGGTATGAGACGTTCCTGGGGGAAGGGGGGGGGGGTTCTCCACTGGGGGCCGAACCGCACAATAACCCTGGGTTCGGCGTGGGGCGGCGGTGGGGTGAGTGGACTGCTGTAGCCTGTTGTGGGGTTGTCAACCACTGAGAGCTACGGCGGGGACGAAGCCTCTCCGTCTTTCCTAGGTCCCCGGTTCAATACACAATACGCGATACCAACACCTTTTCCTCTGATATGCATCTTCATATTTTCGCGGCGCAAAGACTAATACATAAAGTTTCCGCCGTGCAGCCACATAAATTCGACTTCTTCTAATATTTCGGCTAAACACCGTCCAGCCATCTTCAGAGTGAGCCGAGGTGACTTACGCTCCAGCACTTGCTGCGTCCTTCTAAACCCGCGGACCGCACCACTGCCCATGCGGCCACAGATACACAAGGCGCCAGAGACGTTGATCGGCGCCAAAGAGGTACGCCGTATACATGAAATTAGATGTATGGCTGCGCAGTCGATCCACAAGCTGATGTCGATGTATCACTGGGAGCTGCACCGTCGCTACGTCTTTGTGATTTTATTACAGAAATTGCCGGATTCCATGATTTGTCCAGGCTGAAACCTCTGTCTCTATTAATTAAATTCGTCTCCAATCGAATTTCAGTTGCTTCCTTTACTACTGAGTCCCAGAAAGATGAAGTCGAGGCTAAAATTTCGACGTTATAGTACACTATAGAGTGCCCAGTGTCAATAGAGTGCTCTGCCACCACAGATTTATCGGGTTGTAAGAGCCGGGTGTACCTGCGGTGCTTTGTGCATCTCTCCCGGACAGTACGCGTCATCTGTCCGATGAATGAATAGCCGCATTCACAGGGGATCTTGTAAACTTTAACGGAATCCTGGAGTGCTGCTGTCTTTGGTGGAGAGCGAAAAGTCACTTTCACTTCGTGCTTACTAAGGATCCGTCCTATTTTTGGTGGCAGGCTTCCCACGTATGGCAGAAAAGCCATGGGTTTAAAACTTCCCGTGTTTTCTTCTGCTTTTCTTATACCCACAGTTGGTTGCCTTTGTAGTGCTTTAGGTATCTGCTGTGGAGAGTACCCGTTGGCTTCAAAACCTCTTCTCAGGTGTACATATACTGCGTGTCCCGAAGGGCCATCATCTTTGCGCCGTACCAACACATCAAAAAATGGGAAGCATCCATCTTTTTCGATTTTCATCTTGAACTGAATTAGCCTGTGAATGTAATTCAGATGATTTAAAAAATCTTTTTTGTGTTCACCATAGGACCACACTACAAACGTGTCATCAACATACCTCCAAAACACTGAGGGCTTCAAGCTATCAGATTCCGGCGCCTTCTCCTCGAAATTCTGTATAAAAAATGTTGGCCGCCAAAGGCGACAAAGGACTACCCATGGCGACACCGTCAGTCTGTTCATAAAATTCGTTACTGAATAAAAAGTATGCCGAGGTCAAAACATGTTCAAACAAAGCTGAAAGTTATCGAAAGTTTTTCCAATGAGAAACAATGATTCCGAAATAGGAACCTTTGTGAACAACGACACGACATCGAAACTGACTAACATATCAGAATTGCTGAGTTGGACCTGGTTTCGGAACAACTTTTTCACCTGCGTCTAAAGATATCTGTAGAGTTACCCTACAGTTCATGGTACTGGACAGACGGTATAACGTGGGCCAAGTCAGACGGTAAGAACTGTAGTGTTTGCAGTGAAACCTTATGTAAGCTTTTTTTTGTGTTTAACAGGTGGGATTGTATTTATCTTTTTTATTCTTGTTTTCTTATTACTGTACCTGTCAGAACAAAATAAGTTTTGTTTCCTATTGTGTCCGCTATTGAGAATAATAGAATTTGTAAACAATATTTTGAGCGCTTCCTGATAGATTAAAAACTGTCTGCCGGATCGAGACTCGAACACGGGACCGAATATGCCGGAAAGCTTCATATCAGCGCACATTCCGCTGCAGAGTGAAATTTTCACTATGGAAATATTTTGACCACTGTAAATAAACAGGTCTCATTCAAAGGTCGCTTTTCCTTGTGAATATATATTACAATATCTGTAGATTGAGCAGGCAGTAAAGGAAACAAAAGAAAAATTCTGAGTAGGAATTAAAATCCATGGAGAAGAAATAAAAACTTTGAGGCTCAAATGGCTCTCAGCACTATGGGACTTAACCTCTGAGGTCATCAGTCCCCTAGAACTTAGAACTAACTAAACCTAACTAACCTAAGGACATCACACACATCCATTCCCGAGACAGGATTCGAACCTGCGACTGTAGCGGTCGCGCGGTTCCAGACTGTAGCGCCTAGAACAGCTCGGCCTTTGAGGTTCGCCGATGACATTGTAATTGAGTCAGAGACAGCAAAGGACCGGGAAGAGCAGCTGAACGGAATGGACAGTGCCTTGAAAGGAGGGTAAAGATGAACATCAACAAAAGTAAAACGAGGATAATGGAATGTAGTCGAATTAAATCGGGTGTTCCTGAGGGCATTAGATTAGGAAATTAGACCCTTAAAGTAGTAAATGAGTATTGCTATTTGCGGAGCAAAATAACTGATGATGGTCGAAGTAGAGAGGATATAAAATGAAGGCTGGCAATGGCAAGGAAAGCGTTTCTGAAGAAGACAAATTTGTTAACATTGAGTACAGATTTAAGTGCCAGGAAGTCGTTCCCGAAAGTGTTTGTATGGAGTGTAGCCACGTATGGAAGTGAAACATGGACGATAAATAGTTTGGACAAGAAGAGAATAGAAGCTTTGTAAATGTGGTGCTACAGAAAAATGCTGAAGATTAGATGGGTAGATCACATAACTAATGAGGAGGTATTGAACAGAATTGGGGAGAAGAGGAGTTTGTGGCACAACTTGACTAGAAGAAGGGATTGGTTGGTAGGATATAATCTGAGGCATCAAGGGACCACCAATTTGGTATTGCAGGGCAGCCCGGAGGGTAAAAATCGTAGAGGGAGACCAAGAGATGAGTACACTAAACAGATTCAGAACGATGTGGGTTGCGGTAGGTACGGAGAGATGAAGAGGCTTGCACGGGATAGAGTAGCATGGAGAGCTGCATCAAACCAGTCTCTGGACTGAAGACAACAACAACAACAAAGTGCGAAAGACGAGCAAAGTCGGCGAGGCTTTAGCTGTACGCTTCTCTCTTCATTGTTCCCCTTATCGCGGTGTAAACACGGCGGTGCTGTCCCCCGTATTGCCCTCCTGTGGATGTACGTAGCGCGACGCAGCTCTGGCGCACCCGCAGGCTGCGCTGCGTAGCAGAGCGCGTCCCGCGCGCAGCGCAGCACGTGCACGGCGGGGGCGGCCGGGCCGCAGTCAGGGCCACAGCCAGACGCGGCCACGTGGGCCCGGCCGGGCACGCGGTCAAGGTCACCCCAAGGGCGGCGCGCGCCGCAGCCAAGGCCGCGGCTCCTCGCTCCACGCTCCGCTCCTACACTTACCCTTTCACGGCCGCTCGCGGGTATCACACCTCCGTAGCTACATCCTTAAAACACTGCTACTTACTGCGCTTGCCACTTGTCTCAGTCCCGTATTGCACAATATGCGTCAACTCCGTTCTGTTCCGTTGATTCAATCTCTCGCCATGTTGCACAACGTGTAACAGCGCTCCAGTCTCCAGTTTTCTCGGAGGCTTAAGCTGTCGTCACACGGCACGAGTTAGCTAACGTTGACGCGGCGCTCTACGATTTTTGTGACGTCACTTCCTGCTATTTCACCTTAAGGCGCCATTTCGTCACGTGAAACACAAAATAAATTCTGCGATATTTCGGCAATGTGCTACGTAAAGTAGAACCAATAGGAAGCAAGAATGCTCCCTAAGTCACAAATACAAAGCGAGACGACGTAGTGTGAAGGAAGCATAGAAGATTGGGTTTAACGTCCCGTCGACATCGAGGTTATTAGAGACGGAGCACAAGCTCGGACTGTGTCGAGGATGGGGAACGAATTCGACCGTGCCCTTTCAAAGGAAACATCCCGCCATTTGCCTAGAGGCATTTAGGGAAATCAAGGAAAAACTAAACGTGGAAGGCCGTACGCTTATCTGAACTGTCGTCGTCCCGAATGCGAGTTCAGTGTGCTAAAAACTAAGACACCCTGCTCGGTATATTGTATTTTATGTATTCATCATAAGGTCACATTCGGTGGATTTGATGTTATATCTTACACTCTATGAATATATGCTGTTTCTAACCACCACCGCATTGAATGTCTCGATAACGATTTGCTATTGGTACAATTTTTTGTAATAAAACGACGGGAAACGTCATATCGGTACTTACTGAATTTTCATATTTATGTATTTGCGCGTTTTAACTCGTGTGATCTGAAAATAAGTCTTTTAAGGTAACGGCATAGTGAAGATTCATGAAAAACGTGTCATTAGTGTTACGTTTTTCCCATAATTAAATGTCGTTTAATAATGTTTCGGTTATGGAAGACTGTAAGCGAGGCTGAACACTGGAAAAATATGGCGTAGCTGAGTCAGTTCTTGCATGGGATTATGGAGTATAAGGGAGACTGATAGTCGGTTTACATCGCACGTTTCCATTTTTTTCACTTTCGCGTTTTCGAAAAGGTTGTGGATCTTTCTTATGAAATTAATATAAATGATTTATGCAATATTTAATGTTGTGTGAATATAAATGAAGTCTCCATCAGGAGTGAGTTTTTCCTATTTGTGAACTTTTATAAACTGATTTTGTTATTGACTGGAAATGCATCATTCTTTCTTGTCTTATTACATATTCATAGATATTGAGTTTTTATTTATGTATACCACAAAGAAAACAACCTAACTACACTACTGCCCATTAAAATTACTACACCACGAAAATGACGTGCTATAGACGCCAAATTTAACCGACATGAAGAAGATGCTGTGATATGCAAATGATTAGCTTTTCAGAGCATTCACACAAGGTTGGCGCCGGTGGCGACACCTACAACGTGCTGACATGAGGAAAGTTTCCAACCGATTTCACACAAACAGCAGTGACCGGTGTTGCCTGGTGAAATGTTGTTGAGATGCCTCGTGTAAGGAGGAGAAATGCGTACCATCACGTTTCCGACGTTGATAAAGGTCGGATTGTAGCCTATCGCGATTGCGGTTTCTCGTATCGCGACACTGCTGCTCCCGTTGGTCGAGCTCCAATGACTGTTAGCAGAATATGGAATCGGTGGGTTCAGGAGGGTAATACGGAACGCCGTGCTGGATCCCAACGGCCTTGTATTACTAGCAGTCGAGATGACAGGCATCTTATCCGCATGGCTGTAACTGATCGTTCAGCCAAATCTTGATCGCTGAGTCAACAGATGGGGACGTTTGCAAGACAACAACCATCTGCACGAACAGTTCGACGACGTTTGCAGTAGCATGGACTATCAGCTCGGAGACCATGGCTGCGGTTACCCTTGACGCTGCATCACAGACAGGTGATGGTGTACTCAACGACGGACCTGGGTGCACGAATGGCGAAACGTCCTTTTCTCGGATGGATCGAGGTTCTGTTTACAGCATCATGATGGTTGCATCTGTGTTCGGCGACATCTCGGTGAACGCACATTGGAAGCGTGTATTCGTCATCGCCACACTGGCGTATCACCAAGTGTGATGGGTTGGTGTGCCATTGGTTACACGTCTCGGTCACCTCTTGTTCGCATTGACGGCTCTTTGAACAGTGGATGTTACATTTCAGATGTGTTTGACCAGTGGCTCTACCCTTCATTCGATCCCTGCGATACCCTACATTTCAGCAGGATAATGCACGACCGCATGTTGCAGGTCCTGTACGGGCCTTTCTGGATACAGAAAATGTTCGACTGCTGCCCCAGCCAGCACATTCTCCAGATCTCTCACCAATTGAAAACGTCTGGTCAATGGTGGCCGAGCAACTGGCTCGTCACAATACGCCAGTCACTACTCTTGATGAACTGTGGTATCGTGTCGAAGCTGCATGGGCAGCTGTACCTGTACACGCCATCCAAGCTCTGTTTGACTCAATGCCCAGGCGTATCAAGGCCGTTATCACGGCTAGAGGTGGTTGTTCTGGGTACTGATTTCTCAGGATCTATGCACCCAAACTGCGTGAACATGTAATCTCATGTCAGTTCTAGAATATATGTTTGTCCAATGAATACCCGTTTATTATCTGCATTTCTTCTTGGTGTAGCAGTTTTAATGGCAAGTAATGTAGCATAAGGACAAGGCAGGAAATGCGAGTTTCAACTGAGCTAATGTAGGGATGTTACGCATGTCAATTTTCGTGAATAAACGGCATGGTCTACGAGCCAAATAAAGCCGACAACTGCAGCTGCAGAATGTTCAGGGCGCAAAATCACGTTAACCACGTTGTGTCGCGTGCCGACAGCACTATGTGTCGCGACGCTAAATATCCCATCTGCGTCCATGTCAGCGTTAGCTGCATTTCGTGTGTCGATGGCTTTAGTGTTGGAAACTTAAAACTTTCCAGCAACATCAGCATACTCAGACTAACCATCCCTTGCAGTGCTTGGTAGGTGAATTAATTCTCGCTGTTTGTTGGCCGGAAAACACGTTTATGTAATAAGGTGGTTCATAATCTGTGTGAAATCTTATGGGACTTAACTGCTAAGGTCATCAGTCCCTATGTTTACACACTACTCAACCTAAATTATCCTAAGGACAAACACACACACCCATGCCCGAGGGAGGACTCGAATCTCCGCCGGGACCAGCCGCACAGTCCATGACTGCAGCGCCTTAAACCGCTCGAATAAGGTGGTATAAAGTCATTTACTGATAGTTGTGTCCTTAGGCAGGTAGAACTTCTTCTCACTTCGACATAGAAATTCAGGTTCATTTTTAGTGTCCTACTCGGGGAGCCAGTTTTTGAGATAGTGAAAAGATTTGAAGGTTCAAGAAGACAATGTTGCGTGAACACAAGCAAGTGGTAACCGGAAGGGGCTAAACGGTGATTAATTTCTAAAATTTTAGGTGCCGCAATGCATCTCTTCAACCATACAACCCCATATATCTTCTCCATCCCCAGCTCCATCAGCCATACTAATCACAAGTTTCGATGTTTGAAATCTTATGACAGGTAAAACTTTCAATGAGAAATCTTTTTTTTTTTTACAGGATACTGCTCTGAAATTGAGGTTTTCAGAACATAATTTCTTGTAATCAAAACAATGAAGCCACAAAATTTAATACAAACAACAGATGCTACCGTCTGTCACTGTAGCAGCGTAACTTGGCTCCCTACTCCTTCTCGATACATATCGGCAGAAGCCGGTAGTCTTCGTGACTCTGACGTCATGTTCAACTTCTGGCAGCCGCAGTTGTACTGCAGCTGCTCGGTGAACATGCGTCCAGTTTTAATTAATAAAGCATCATGTATTCACCTTTTGGATTTGCAGCTCTTGTATTTCTTCCGTGTTTGCCATTAACAGAAATGCACAAGTAGCTAAATATAATAAAACAAATAGCAGAAGAAAATGGTTACAAGGCCCGTATGATAGAAAAAGAACGAACGCACCACATATATGCAAAACCTTACACAGCACAGAATAATAAAACACACAGTAAATGACCACATACAAGACACAACAGTGCAACAACATGCACACAAAACAAAATGGCATATACTCACCTACAATAACAAAATTGTCCACAGAATAAGCAACATATTAAAGAAACATGGACTTCAAATAGGACAGCAAACACAACACAGAAAAAACCCAGAACACAGGAGACACCCACAGATAAATTCAACAGATCAGGAATAGATAAAATCACTTGCAACACTTGTCGATCAGTATAAATAGGACAAACATGCAGGAACTTTAAAACAAGATACTCAGAACTCCTTAGAGCCCTAAAATGTAATAGCACCCATAGCACAATTGCTGACCACCTAGTATCCCACAACTACCATTCAGCTGCAATGCAATCAGACTTATAAATACTGAAATCCGACCACAGCCTACATCACAAACTAACAATAGAAGAAAAATTCCACATACAGGAGGCAATAGTAGAAAACAAGCTAGCTTTAAATGATTACACAACACTCTGTAATGGCAAATTATTCAAAACATTAAAGGAACTTTACAGAAAAGGCCACACAAACAGTTAAGGAAGCTGACACACACACACACACCCACACACACACAGAGACAGAGAGAGAGAGAGAGAGAGAGAGAGAGAGAGAGAGAGAGAGAGAAAGAGGGATAAAAGTAAACAAAATTCAAATTCGGCACCAAACTCACTCGGGAACAAGTGAGCGCCGCGGGGTTAGGGCACACACCAACACTGTGTACACCGCGTTTTGCGAAGTGAAAAGGCGAGTACAAAACCAAAAATACGCAAAGTACATTTAAAATGTGTGTGCAGTGCCCTCGGAACGATAAAGGACGAGTCAGAACATGTTGCCACACCAAATTCACGTTTTTAAAAATTCACATTTACACCGTTTGGTTTGCATATGACAACCTGTTAGTACGGGACACAATACACACCATCCTGCAAAACCATTTAACGTAAAATCAAGGTAAGAACAAATACGAACAAGAACTGTCCTTAGAGCTCATTATAGTACATCTGTTACAACCTAAAATATGAAATATGTTCACTTTTCCAGTTGTTAAATAAAACAAAACCCACTGATGACGGCACAGAGGTGCTGAAACTTGTTTGGGTAACAACAAAAATAGTGGTTTGCATAAAAGGTGGAACCTATATCCGGTAATAAAGCATCACGTTGGCCACCCACTGTCGCGTACATCGGTGACGGTGCAGCGGCAAATGATAGTTACGTTGCGATTTAGTACACGTGTGCTGTTTTAAACCTCCAATGCCGACTTGTTTCAGAGAGTTGAAAAATAATCCCTGGGAGGTGCCGGGACGTCGTTCCGGTTGAAATTGAGTCCAAGGGTGACGTCTGGTGAATTCGCAGGTGTGATGAGACATTTATTTTTTATTTATTTATTGTTCCGTGGGACCAAATTAAGGAGAAATCTCCATGGTCATGGAACGAGTCAATACATGAAATTATAACACGATATTAGAAACAGATAAAATGAACTATAAAAAAAACATATTCAGGTGACAAGTCGTAAGTTTAAATAAAGAAAATCAACAATGTAACACTGGAATTTGCTTAATTTTTTAGCTCTTCCAGGAGCTCCTCGACAGAATAGAAGGAGTGAGCCATGAGAAAACTCTTCACTTTAGACTTAAAAGAGTTTGGGCTACTGCTAAGATTTTTGAGTTCTTGTGGTAGCTTATTGAAAATGGATGCAGCAGAATACTGCACTCCTTTCTCCACAAGAGTTAAGGAAGTGCATTCCACATGCAGATTGGATTTCTGCCTAGTATTAACTGATTGAAAGCTGCTAACTCTTGGGAATAGGCTAATATTGCTAACAACAAACGACATTAAAGAAAGTATATACTGTGAGGGCAATGTCAGAATTCCCAGACTATTGAATAGGGGTCGACAAGAGGTTCTCGAACTTACACCACATATAGCTCTAACAGCCCGATTTTGAGCCAAAAATATCCTATTTGAACCAGAAGAATTCCCCCAAAAATTAATACCATACGACATAAGCGTATGAAAATATGCGAAGTAGACTACTTTTCATGTTGAAGTGTCACTTATTTCAGATACTGTTCTAATGGTAAATAAAGCAGCATTTAGTTTCTGAACAAGATCCTGGACATGGGCCTTCCACAACAGCTTACTATCTATCCGAACGCCTAGGAACTTGAACTGTTCCGTCTCGCTTATAATATACCCATTATGTCTGATCAAAATATCGGTTCCTGTTGAATTGTGAGTCAGAAACTGTAAAAACTGAGTCTTACTGTGATTTAGCATCAAATTATTTTCCACAAGCCACGAACTTATTTCACGAACTACATTATTTGATACTGTTTCAATATTACACACAAGATCCTTCACTACCAAGCTGGTGTCATCAGCAAACAGAAATATTTTTGAATTACCTGTAATACTAGAAGGCATTTCATTTATATAAATAAGAATCAACAGTGGCCCCAGCACCGACCCTTGGGGAACGCCCCACTTAACAGTGCCCCATTGGGACTGTACATCACTACCACTCTCAATATTGCAGAGAATTACCTTCTGCTTTCTGTTCTTAAAGTAAGAGGCGAACCAATTGTAAGCTACTCCCCTTACTCCATAATCGTCGAACTTCTGCAGTAATATTTTGTGGTCAACACAGTCAAAAGCCTTCGTTAAATCAAAGAAAACACCTAGCTTCCGCAACCTTTTATTTAATCCGTCCAAAACCTCACAGAGAAAAGAGAATATAGCATTTTCAGTTGTTAAACCATTTCTAAAAGCAAACTGAACATTTGACAGCAAATTATGTGAATTTAAATGCTCCAGTAACCTTGTATATACAACCTTCTCGATAACTTTAGCAAACACCGATGGCATAGAAATAGGTCTATAATTGTCAATATTAACCCTGTCTCCATTTTTATAAAGTGGCTTCACTACCGAGTACTTTAATCGGTCAGGAAACCGACCACTCCTAAAGGAAAAGTTACAGATATGGCTAAGTACTGGGCTAACATACATTGAACAATACTTCAGTATTCTGCTAGATACCCCGTCATATCCATGAGAGTTCTTAGTCTTTAGTGATTTAATTATTAACTCAATCTCCCTCTTATCAGTATCATGGAGGAGCATGTCCCTGTTGGGACTAGGTTTCTATTTAGTTCACCTGCTTATATTCAGAAAGTGATTATTAAATACTGTACATATATGCGACTTATCAGTAACACGGACATTCCCACTACGCACTGATTCCATATCCTCGACCTGTCTCTGCAGACCAGCCACTTCCTTTACGACTGACCATATGGTTTTAATTTTATCCTGAGACTTAGCTATTCTATCAGCGTACCACATACTTTTTGCCTTCCTAATAACATTTTTAAGTACCTTACAATACTGTTTGTAATGGGCTGCTGCATTTAGATTCTGACTGTTTCTAACGTTTTGATATAATTGCCACTTTGTTCTACAAGATATTCTTATCCCTCTAATCAGCCACCCAGGCTGCCTGTTTGTGCTAGTACCATGTTTTGAACGTTCTAACAGAAAGCAACTTTCAAAGAGCACGAGAAAAGTCTTGAGAAAAGCATTATATTTATCTTCTACTGTATCAGCGCTATAAACATCTTGCCACTCTTGTTCCTTGATATGGTTTACAAAGGTCTCTACAGCAACTGGATCAGCTTTCCTAAACAGCTGATGACTATATTTAACACGTGTTGCAGCACAGAAATCCTTCAGAGTTAAAATTTGTGCATCATCCCATCCAAGTCCCTTCAAGGTTTCCTTCACTAGGTTTGCAACATATGGTTTTGCATTGACGTGAGGTAGAATGACTTAGTCATGTCTCTGAGCATACTGCGGGCGTTTGTCTTTAAGCGCGCTATTCAAATTGAGTAACTGTGCTTCGTAGCGTTCACCATTCACCGTCTGACGCGCATGCAGCAGCTCGGGGCACACCACACCGACCAGGACGCATTTTGTCACGCATCCCAAAATTGTTGTCTTTGAAACCGTTCTCTACACGTTGTTTCTGACAGAGCATGTTCTCCATTCGCTTCCACTAGCATTCGATAACTTTTCACAGCCGATATCTTGAGATGAAAGCAGATAAGTAACACTTCCCGAAGATCCTGTTTTATACGTACAAAACCAGGCATCTTCAAGGCACTGAATAGTTCCTTTCACTTCACTCAAAAATCACATACAGATAAAGCCTAACGTTTTCCTGTTAAATAAGCCCGTATCGCTGTTCGGTATGTCCACTAGTCAACTACTGCTCCGCTTCGTCAACAGCGAGAATTTATTCAAGCTCCTAGTAGTTATTAGATGAGCGTCGCTCACTTCGCTTAGAGAAGCCCTAAAGGGTTGCGTTGTTTCAGCTCGCATGCCACACTGCCTTGTAAACTGTACCACTTCCAGGTGCGCAAGTGCAATACATTCAGTAAAGTTCCAGTATGTCATGAAGAGCCAAATTCATCAGCTCGGGGTAACAGACACGTTTTCGGCCACGTCTTCTGCATATTCAGGAGATACCCATCCTCGCCTTATTAACCGAAAATTCCACCTCGTACTGCAAGGTGCCTTACATATCACTTATACATTATGCCTGGCCCAACAACGCTTGTAAATACAGGGTGAGTCACTAACTACTGCCACCAAGAATAACTCCGAAAGTATGATAGGAGCTAAAAAGTTTGTAGGACAAAAGTTACATGCGACAACGAGGACCATTATATGAAGTTGGTTTTTTGTTGCTAGGTGGTATCGCTTTAGAGATGTGAAAGTCAACTTTTTTTATTTTTTTTTAAGTGGGATGCTATAGTTTGGTTCTTATTGTCTGATAGCGGCTATCGAGACCAATCCAATGATGTGTAACAGTAAGATCTTTAAAGGTCAACGAAGGTCACAAAGGTGGCATGAACGCCCATTTACAGAAGGTGTTCGAAGTGATGACCATTGATATCAATGCACTGCTGCAATCTTCGTATCTCGGACTGAGTGGTATTCCTTCTCACTTCGGCACTTATCGGAGCATATTCTCTGACAATTCTCTCTCGTATATCGACCTTCAAAGACCTTACCGTTACACATCATTGGATTCATCTCGATAGCCGCTATCAGAAAATAAATACCAAACTATTGTATCCCATTAAAAAAAATAGTTGGCCTTCATGTCCCTGAAACGAGCCCACCTAAAAACAAAAAAACGAACGTCATATTATGGCCCCCGTCGTCCCATGCAACATTTGTCCCACAAAATTTTCATCTACTATCATACTTTCGGAGCTATCCTAGGCGGAAATAGTGAGTGCCTCACCCTGTAGTATGGTAGGAGATGGGCAATAATTTCCGCTACTGTCAGGCCTTTCGTTTGCATTGTAAACTAAAAGTTTCCGTCCAACGGACATATATTCGGACCGATATTGTTACAGGTAATAAACAAAGACAGCCAAAGGGTCTTAACGACAAAGAAAATTGGTGAAGTTTTTCGACTGAAAGAGAACCCGATTATTTTGGACGATGTCAGAGGCCAAATAACGAGAGAAGTGTTTCGAATAGTTGACTGTGTTCAGCATGCGCTGCTGAATTTGTTATGGGATAAGAGCTTTGTTGAATGTCCAGATAGACAGCTTTATTTCCCTTCTTATTTTACGCACGAGAGAAATGGCGAATTTCTCCGTTTCTATGTTCCACATAAAACTGTAGGTTCCGTGTTTTGTCTGATGTGCAACTGACCTTTTGAACTGATGACAGAATGATATTTTCTTGATGCCATAAGTAAATAGCAAAAAATACCTTTCTCTTCTGCCTATGTCCCGCATCAGTGCACGGTCGGCATGGTTATTAACGGGTGCGGCGTGGTTCTTTTAAAGGTTGGGCAGATGCCCTTAATGACACCCGTTTCCCCCACTCCCGGGATGGAATATCATACCCCAGCTGTCTGCGTGTAGTGCTATTCATGTAAAGTGTGGCAGTTTTCTAAATGTTTGCGAATCGGTAACTGAAGCGGGATTTGGATACCAGCCTGGTATTCACCTAGTGGGATGTAGGAAACCGCTTAAAAAACCAAAGCCAGGCTGTCCGGCACATCGACCCTCGTCGTCAACCCGCCAGGCGGATTCGATCCGGCGCCGGCGCGCCTCCCCGTACCGGAAGCGGCGTTTTAACACACAAGGCTATCCGGGCGGGTAACTAGCCCAAAACATCTAAGTTACTCTATTTTAGGAAACTACCTTCCGCAATAGCATTGATGCATTTAATATTTGAGCATCTTTCCTATCTTAAGGGTGGAACTTAGCGGGTTTGCGGATGAAGTTAAGTTGATTTCCCACTGTTTCGACATCGAAGCTGTTTAACAACCATAACTACATATAAAGGGGAAGATTTAAAATTTACTCACTCTCAAAGCCCATGGAACTTGGATGTTTGGGCACACTGCGACTTATCTGTCAGCTTAGGTAGTGTTCCAACAGAGATACCATGTGTTGTCGGTACTGTGAGTGCGATGACTCAACACTTAACTTCGATGTTTCTTCCAGGGGTAGCCCTGTTGCTCCGTTCTCACTGATACATACCACAAACACCCTTTCCAGAATACAACAAATAGCTGGCCACGGAAGGAGGTGGTAGGCCACAAAAAATGCTGCTAAGAATATGAAGATTATTATTATTATTATTTCCTTCACTTTCTCAGACGTTAAGTCCGGTTAAAAATGGAGTGACGCGGACCTTGATCAAGCGTCACTTCCTTTTAACTGTACGGTATGTGTTATATTGCATTTAGGAACTTTCGGGTAATTGAACATGTATCAATAATTACGGATTTCTGTAGTTGTATATATATGTTTGGATGTAGCTGTATTGCATTGATGTACTGGTGGATATTGTGTGGTATGACTGCTGTAGTTGATAGTATAATTGGTATGATGTCAACTTTATCCTGATGCCACATGTCTTTGACTTCCTCAGCCAGTTGGATGTATTTTTCAATTTTTTCTCCTGTTTTCTTTTGTATATTTGTTGTATTGGGTATGGATATTTCGATTAGTTGTGTTAATTTCTTCCTTTTATTGGTGAGTATGATGTCAGGTTTGTTATGTGGCGTTGTTTTATCTGTTATAATGGTTCTGTTCCAGTATAATTTGTATTCATCATTCTCCAGTACATTTTGTGGTGTATACTTGTATGTAGGAACGTGTTGTTTTAAAAGTTTATGTTGTAAGGCAAGCTGTTGATGTATTATTTTTGTGACATTGTCATGTCTTCTGGGGTATTCTGTATTTGCTAGTATTGTACATCCGCTTGTGATGTGATCTACTGTTTCTATTTGTTGTTTACAAAGTCTGCATTTATCCGTTGTGGTATTGGGGTCTTTAATAATATGCTTGCTGTAATACCTGGTGTTTATTGTTTGATCCTGTATTGCAATCATGAATCCTTCTGTCTCACTGTATATATTGCCTTTTCTTAGCCATGTGTTGGATGCGTCTTGATCGATGTGTAGCTGTGTTAGATGATACGGGTGCTTGCCATGAAGTGTTTTCTTTTTCCAATTTACTTTCTTCGTATCTGTTGATGTTATGTGATGTAAAGGGTTGTAGAAGTGGTTATGAAATTGCAGTGGTGTAGCCAATGTATTTATATGAGTGATTGCCTTGTGTATTTTGCTAGTTTCTGCTCGTTCTATAAAGAATTTTCTTAAATTGTCTACCTGTCCATAATGTAGGTTTTTTATGTCGATAAATCCCCTTCCTCCTTCCTTTCCTATCAGCAATTTATCGTAGATCGCTGGAAGAACGTAAAGTACCTAGCGACTGGAAGAAAGCGCAGGTCGTTCCCATTTTCAAGAAGGGTCATAAATCAGATGCGAATAATTATAGGCCTATTTCGCTTACGTCAATCTGTTGTAGAATAATGGAACACGTTTTGTGTTCTCGTATTATGACGTTCTTAGATAATACAAATCTCCTTCATCATAACCAACATGGATTCCGCAAACAGAGATCATGTGAAACTCAGCTCGCCCTATTTGCCCAAGAAATTCACAGTGCCGTAGACACTGGCGAGCAGATTGATGCCGTATTCCTGGACTTCAGGAAGGCATTTGATACGGTTCCGCACTTACGTTTAGTGAAAAAAATACGAGCTTACGGAATATCGGACCAGGTTTGTGATTGGATTCAGGATTTCCTAGAAGAAAGAACACAACATGTCATTCTTAACGGTTCAAAATCTGCAGATGTAGAGGTAATTTCGGGAGTACCGCAAGGAAGCGTGATAGGACCTTTATTGTTTACAATATACATAAATGACTTAGTTGACATCATCGGTAGCTCCGTGAGGCTATTTGCAGATGACACGGTTGTCTACAAGAAAGTAGCAACATCAGAAGACTCGTACGTACTCCAGGAGGACCTGCAGAGGATTAATGCATGGTGCGACAGCTGGCAGCTTTCCCTAAACGTAGATAAATGTAATATAATGCGCATACATAGGGGCAGAAATCCATTCCAGTACGATTATGCCATAGGTGGTAAATCATTGGAAGCGGTAACGACCGTAAAATACTTAGGAGTTACTATCCGGAGCGATCTGAAGTGGAATGATCACATAAAACAAATAGTGGGAAAAGCAGGCGCCAGGTTGAGATTCATAGGAAGAATTCTAAGAAAATGTGACTCATCGACGAAAGAAGTAGCTTACAAAACGCTTGTTCGTCCGATTCTTGAGTATTGCTCATCAGTATGGGACCCTTACCAGGTTGGATTAATAGAAGAGATAGACATGATCCAGCGAAAAGCAGCACGATTCGTCATGGGGACATTTAGTCAGCGCGAGAGCGTTACGGAGATGCTGAACAAGCTCCAGTGGCGGACACTTCAAGAAAGGCGTTACGCAATACGGAGAGGTTTATTATCGAAATTACGAGAGAGCACGTTCCGGGAAGAGATGGGCAACATATTACTACCGCCCACATATATCTCGCGTAATGATTACAACGAAAAGATCCGAGAAATTAGAGCAAATACGGAGACTTACAAGCAGTCGTTCTTCCCACGCACAATTCGTGAATGGAACAGGGAAGGGGGGATCAGATAGTGGTACAATAAGTACCCTCCGCCACACACCGTAAGGTGGCTCGCGGAGTATAGATGTAGATGTAGATGTGAATCTCTCTGTTGCTGAATGTATGTGATGTATTCTATATTTGTGGCATTGTGATCGTGTAAGTGTATTGAGTGCTTCTAGGTCTGTGTTACTCCATTTCACTACTCCAAATGAGTAGGTCAATATTGGTATGGCATAAGTATTTATAGCTTTTGTCTTGTTTCTTGCTGTCAATTCTGTTTTCAGTATTTTTGTTAGTCTTTGTCTATATTTTTCTTTTAGTTCTTCTTTAATATTTGTATTATCTATTCCTATTTTTTGTCTGTATCCTAGATATTTATAGGCATCCGTTTTTTCCATCGCTTCTATGCAGTCGCTGTGGTTATCCAATATGCAATCTTCTTGTTTAGTGTGTTTTCCCTTGACTATGCTATTTTTCTTACATTTGTCGGTTCCAAAAGTCATACTTATATCATTGCTGAATCCTTCTGTTATCTTTAGTAATTGGTTGAGTTGTTGATTTGTTGCTGCCAGTAGTTTTAGATCATCCATGTATAGCAAATGTGTGATTTTGTGTGGGTATGTTCCAGTAATTTTGTATCCATAATTTGTATTATTTAGCATGTTGGATAGTGGGTTCAGAGCAAGGCAGAACCAGAAAGGACTTAATGAGTCTCCTTGGTATATTCCACGCTTAATCTGTATTGGCTGTGATGTGATATTATTTGAATTTGTTTGGATATTAAGTGTGGTTTTCCAATTTTTCATTACTATGTTTAGGAACTGTATCAATTTAGGATCTACTTTGTATATTTCCAATATTTGTAGTAACCATGAGTGGGGTACACTATCAAAAGCTTTTTGGTAATCAATGTATACGTAGTGTAGCGAGCTTTGTTTAGTTTTAGCTTGATATGTCACCTCTGCATCTATTATCAGTTGCTCTTTACATCCTCGTGCTCCTTTGCAACAGCCTTTTTGTTCTTCATTTATAATTTTGTTCTGTGTTGTATGCATCATTAATTTCTGTTTAATGACTGAAGTTAATATTTTGTATATTGTTGGTAGGCATGTTATGGGGCGATATTTAGCTGGGTTCGCTGTGTCTGCTTGATCTTTAGGTTTCAGATATGTTATTCCGTGTGTAAGTGTATCAGGGAATGTGTATGGGTCTGCAATGTAACTGTTAAATAATTTAGTTAGATGTGAATGTGTTGAGGTGAACTTCTTTAACCAGAAATTTGCTATTTTATCATTTCCAGGGGCTTTCCAATTGTGAGTAGAATTAATTGCTTGGGTGTCTTCATGTTGCAAAATTATCACTTCAGGCATTTGTGGTATCATCTTGTATGTGTCTGTTTCTGCTTGTATCCACCGTGCATGCCTGTTATGTTGTACTGGGCTTGACCATATGTTGCTCCAGAAGTGTTCCATGTCTGTTATGTTTGGTGGATTGTTTATTTTAATGTGTGTGTTATCTATTGTCTGGTAAAATTTCTTTTGGTTTGTGTTGATTGTTTGGTTTTGTTTCCTTCTATTTTCACTTTTTTTGTGTCTTCTGAGTCGTTTGGCTAATGCTTGTAATTTCTGCTTCTTTTTGTCTAATTGCTCTGTCGCTTCTTGTTGTGAGATTTTACCTAACCTTTTTCGTTTTTTTCCGAGATTTCATTTCTTATAAATTGTGTTAGCTGTCTGATGTCTTTTCTCAGTTTTTCTATTTTGATCTGTAGCCTGTGTTGCCATGCTGGTTTTGTGGGTTTCTTCTGTGTGTTGGTTGGTTCTGATCTCTGCCTAGTGTGTATATTTAGTGTAGTGAGTGCTCCTATATAAACCAGTAGTTGTAACTCTTCCATAGTTGTGTTTTCATTTATTTTGTTGTGTATGATTGTGTTGATACTTTTTATTGTTGTTTCGACTTGTGGGTTATTTGGTGGTCTATGCAAGAATGGTCTAATGTCTATATTTGTGTCTTTGTATTCTATATACGTTAGCTGAAATTTTTCTTCTATATCTAACATCTATGTCACTTCGTTTTCTATTTGTGCTTGTTCTGGTGGCTGTCTTAAGATTTCGTTTTCCTCTGATTGTTTAATTGGTGCGTGTTGTTCTTTGTTTGTTTGCTCTGGGATGTTTGAGTCCATTACTGTATTTTCTTCTTCTTCTGATTGCACATTATTTTGTTCCAGTATTTGTTGTACTTGTTGTTTGATGTTTTCTAATTCTGACTGGGGTATCCTGTTATTTTTTATTATTACACGGATCTGATCAGCTAGTCGTTGTTCTATTAAAAATTTTAATTCTGGGTATCTGGTAATAAATGTTGTGTATACTTGTGATCTGTATCCAGTTGTGTTGGTTCCTAGGTTTGTTGCTTGGTAATAACAGAACATGAGGTGTCGATTAACTTCATCTGACCATCTCATCCTCTGTCTTTGTTTTCCTTCTAGGGTGGTTGCAGGAAGCATATCCTGCAAAACACCTCTATTTGGATTTAAATCATTTTCCAGTTGGCTAGCAGTGTCGTTACCATTGTGGGCGGGCATAGGGTTCAAGCGTCGTCCCCGACCATGACGGCGCTTGTCCGAGGCTTCTTTAGTTCTGTCCTGAACCAACTAATCACACTAAAAGGGGGGTTAGCCCTATTAGTGGTTTGTTCTTTTCGTCGCCTTTTACGACTGGCAGAACATACCGGAGGCCTATTCTTTTCCCGGGCCTCCACGGGGATTATTATTATTACTATTATTATTACTATTATTATTATTAACAAGTTTCTCAGTCAGCTTATAATCAGCAGTACTTCTAGGATTTGATGAGTACGGTCTTGTTCGGCACCTAATTGCGATATCACACGAATGACGTTGATCTAAGGCATTGCGCCTGTAGGAGGTGGCCGGCAATTACCCACACAAACAAGTTCGTGAGCGAAGGGCCCACAGGAGGATACAGATTAATCTTTAGCCAGATTATAACCAAAATGGTAACCCCGCAATTAACATAACTTAAAATTACGTTGAAACTGTGAAAATGAAAACTGCAGCTGCCGGGTGGGACGTTGGGTCTTTCCTCAGAAAGGGAGTAGGGACTTGAACTCCTCACTACAACCACTGTTGAATTGTATGTTTTGAATTAAACATCAGATCGAGAAATTGGACTTTATCACGAGACTAGTATGTCATCAACGTACGCAAATAGTAAGCAGAACGTAAAATACGCAAATGCGAAGCCGAGAGCCAAATCACTTACCCACCCCGAAGCAGCTGCATCATGATTAAAGAGCGCGAACTACCACCAGCCCCATACAAAAGTCATTACTTGCCACACACAACCTGACATATATTCATGCGGATTCAAATCCTGCAGCCTATTATCAATAGCTCAGGACACACGGCGTTGTGCCAGAACTTCATGGGTTCTAACTAGCACTGAGCTAAGTGTTTTACGGAGCACTAATCAATATGTCCGTACGCTCTGTAAGACGGTCATCTAATGGCAAGGCTTTAGCAGTTGTCCCTACTGCTGTACGCATGTTCCACAAATTCCGTGCACGCGTCAACATAAAATTTAAATATTAATGATTCGATGTTGATTAATTAAGTGCGCCGGCCGCTGTGACCGAGCGGTTCTAGGCGCTTCAGTCTGGAACCGCGCTGGTGTTATGGTCGCTGGTTCGAATCCTGCCTCGGGCATGGATGTGTGTGATTTCCTTGTGTTAGTTAGGTTTAAGTAGTTCTAAGTCTAGGGGACTGATGACCTGAGATGTTAAGTCCCATACTGCTTGGAGCCATTTGATTTTTAATTAAGTGCACTTGACCTGCGGAGGTCCCTTTCCACACCTCAGTCTTATTCTGGTATTAAATACTTGCTTGTTAACAAAAAGGGTCAATAATCTGGCGTACTATTTCGGATATGGAGACATTTTAGTCTGCAGATCTACCACAGGGAGTCCTCCATGGCTGTGCCGTTCCTAGCTTAGAGATGGGAGAAAAGACGAACTTCAAAACATCGAGAACTTAGCTCTCGACGACCGAAACGATTCGCATACACATTCGAAAACCGAGAACTTCAACAAGTAAGCAACCTTACATATTCGTATGCAACCTTACATACTCGTATGCAACCCAGTTGCATTCTTCCGCCCCTTTGTGCAGTTTAAACTAGGACGTATACCGTCCATACGCTAACTAGATAGTGTAGTGTTACAAACGGTGAAATACTGTTAGATTAGAATTAGTGCTCAAAGAAGATAGATTGTAATATTCCCGTTTAGAGCACTCAGTTCGACTCCAATCAGTCTCGATTGTTTTGATGTGCATTTCAATAAAAATCTGTTAACGAAGGGAATGCTTCTTTATGATTCGAAATTATGTATCTGGACTGAGATTACTGATACTCACACATCTTATTTGTGTATATATGTAGGATGATGGATGATTTCTCAGAACACAGTAAAGTAGAGAAATTATAAATGCTACGGAGTTCAGTTCTTTCCTAAAGAAATTCAGAATGTTATAAAGAACGTTCTAACAATATGGCATTTAATTTGGGCTTGTATTGTGCCATGGACCAAGTGGGTTGAAAGACGAACCACAGTCGGTTCTTGGTGGAGAACAAATTTTCATTAATAAAACAATCAATTCAGATATGGAAATAACACTGTGGCACTGACTTTGTGGATTCATCGTGTATTGCACCAAGTGGGTCCAAAGACTGAACTGCAGTCAGGCTTCTAGTGCTGTGGTAAAATACTAGGCTGTGATTGGGGGAGCAAAATACGTGTGTGTGTGTGTTGTGTGTGTGTGTGTGTGTGTGTGTGTGTGTGTGTGTGTGTGTTGGCTTAGAAGCTCTCTTATTGGTATTTCTGGGGTACAGAGGTCGAACTACCAGAAGTAGATTGCATCTCTGGAGGAGTATATATTGACTGGCCGTTTCATTTTTTATGGCAATAAAAGGCTGTAACTGGGTGAGCAAAATATTTGTGTGCTTTCTTAGAAGTTCTCTGAATGGCCTCTTTGGGCTACAGTGATCGAAACACAGTTGGGATCTGGCGTGAAGTGTACCTTAACCGGTGTGTTATACCAGTAGTATTAACAAAATGACTGTGTGTATTTTGTACTGTTATAGAACAGTAACACAGCATTAGGACATTTAATTTGAGGGTCCATTGTGCCCTGCACCAAGTGACTACAAACATCGAAACACAGTCGGATTTTGGTGCCAAGTGGAGGTGCAAAGAACAACATGACGAGATCTATGTTAAATAGTAATTGAATGTCTTATTTTTTATGACAGCAAAATAGGAGGCTGTAATTGGGCGAGGAAACTTTGCAAGCAAATGCGGCATCTCCCATCCCCCACTGCTTCCCTCGCCGGCGCTGCACCTTGTTATAGGCAATACGAGCATCTCACGAGGCGAGGATGGTACGGGATTTAAAACACTAACCTGGTATATTTAAAATGCTGTTACGTATGTTATAGTAATACTACTTAGTCATCAGTGCTATTGCAACTCAAGTAATGTTACCAGTTTATTAAATCAACTGAGTGTGATAGAGCGCCTAATGAGTTGAGCGTTTGGAGTATGGATTTAGTTTTCTAACATAGCTAAGTTTAATAATAAATACTACACCAATAACGGGAATATAACAAATGTTCGTTAACAATAGCATACTGCAAGGGTCACGATAAACAAAAATGGCCGCCAGTCCAAAAAGAAATGGTTCAAATGGCTCTGGGCACTATGGGACTAAACTTCTGAGGTTATCAGTCCCCTAAAACTTAGAACTACTTAAACCTAACTAACCTAAGGACATCCATGCCCGAGGCAGGATTCGAACCTGCGACCGTAGCGGTTGCGCGGTTCCAGACTGTAGCGCCTAGAACCGCTCGGCCACCCCGGCCGGCCCAGCCCAAAAAGGACAAGTAATTTCAAAACAATATTTAGTGACTTTCAAGCTCCATAAATCAAATGTAAGCTTTTAATTCAACCAGCAGCATCAAATATAAGCTGGTACCTTACTTTTGTCCATTGATGACCATGAATAAAGCAATAAATTTTGTCACATTACGTGTACTAGCTGACAAACTACACTGAAGTGAGAAAAGTTACTGGGTAACGATATACATATACACAGGTGGTGGTAGCATCGTGTATACAATGAATGAAAGGGCAGCGTATCGGCAAAGCAGTGATGTGCACTCAACTGATTCATGTGAAAAGTTCCTTACATGATATGGCCACACGAGGGAAATTAATAGACTTTGAATGCGGAATGACAGCTGGCACTAGGCACATGGGACCTTCCATTTGGGAAATCGTTAGAGAATTCAATACACTGAGATCGACAGCGTAAAGAGTGTGCCGAGAGTACGAAATTTCAGGCATTATCCATCACCACAGACAACGCAATGACTGACGGCCTTCACTTAACGACAGAGATCAGCGGCACTTGCATAGCGTTGTCAGTGCTAACGGACAAGCAACACTACATGAAATAACAACAGCAATCAATGTGGTACGTACGATGAACATATCTTTTAGGACAGTGCTGTAAAATTTGGCATTAACGGGCTATATCAGCAGGCGACCGATGTGAGTGCCTTTGCTAACAGTACGACATGGCCTACAGCACCTGTCCTGAACTGCTGACCATATCGGTCGTACACTAGAGGACTGGAAAACCGTGACCTCGTCAGATGAGGCCCTATTTCAGTTCGTAAGAGCTGATGGTAATGTTCGAGTGTGGCGCAGACCTCACGAAGAGACGGACCAAATTTGCCAACAAGGTGCTGTGCAAGCTGGTGGAGGCTCCATAATGCCCTGGGGTATGTTTACATGGAATGGACTGCGTCCTCTGACTGAAAATATGTTCGGCTACTTGGAGACCATTTGCAGCCACTCATGACCTTCATGTTCCTAAACAACGATGGAATTTTTGTGGTTGACAATGTTCCATGTCACCAGGCCACAATCATTCACGATTGGCCTGAAAAACATTCTGGACAATTTGAGTGAATGATTTGGCCATCCAAATCACCCGACATGAATCTCATTGAACATTCATGGGACATAAGTGAGTGGTCAATTCGTGCACAAAGTCCTGAACCGGCAACAGTTTCACAATTATGGATAGCTACAGAGGTGGCTGGGCTCAGTATATATACTGGAGACTTCCAACGACATTTTGAGTCCATGCCAGCATCGAGTTGTTGCACTATGTCAGGAAAAGGAGATCCGACACGCTATTAGAAGGTATCCCAACACTTTTATCACCTTAGTGTAGATAACCTCTATGTCGTTAATAGTCAACATCTACTTGTGACCAACACAGTTTGCGACATTACCACCACTGAGAAGTGGCACACCACTCTCTCAATTTAACAATACTGACAGTCAGATTAATATTCATATTTTAGGTCAAGATCTCCGTGAGCCCCGGTACTACATTTGGTATGTGTGGTTTATGACTTTTTACATGAGGAAATTGTGGGCAGTATGATCATAGAACTACATGTGTAGCCTGTAGAGAACATGTAACCAAGGGGCCGTAGTGGAGGCAATGAAGAAGAGCGAGAGAGATGGATTGCAGGCTGTAAATGCTGGTTCCAGCGACCTGGCTGTGCAGATGATTCTAAGAAGCAGCATTGTACCTGTTGAGAGACTTCAGGCCTTGGCACTCCCCACTCTCCACTTAGGGTTGCAGCAGGAGGGCGCTGCTTTGTAAAACATTTTACTTGGACCAGGCGACAGTCCATTGTGAAGGTGACTAGTTGGCAAAAAGTCGATGGAGGAAGCTGTTTAAGAGAGACTCTTATAATCTGAGCTTTTATGCAAATGGTGTGAAAGTTATAAGACTCTGAGCGTTCTCATGTTAGAAGCTGAGATGATACAGATAGAGTGTCTGCTGCACATGTGTAGTGGAGGCAACACTGTAACTCCCCTGACGCCAGGAAGTCGCCAGGTTCTTTTAGTGTGCGACAAAAACATACATTTCATGGGCATGACTGTCTGGAAAGCTTAACAGCCTTCTTTCAGAAACTGGAAATGGTTGGCCTGGGAAGATTAGCCTGCAGACTTACATAAGATTAGATCTCTCCATAAATGAGCGACCGCGGTCTCATCTAGATATTTTGGTGAAACATGGCCATGCTTACCATGAAAGACGCCTCCCTAGTCTAAAATCTTCTTTTTTTCAGACGAGTGAGATTTTGAGTCACTGATTGGCTCCTCTCAGGATATGGAAAGCAGAGGCTTGCTCCCCCAGTGTGAAAACTCTGTGCTGTGTTGGCTACCAGGCCAACAGGACAGTCGAGAGCGGAGATTCAATGAGTAGAGAATAGGTCAGTAGGTTTGAACAATGTGGAGGCTGTTTAGTTTTTGCTAATTTGGCTCCCATACCGAGGACTGGTGGAAAGTGGTTGTGATTATTGCCTTCTTCGTCTTCTGGTCCTCCCCTAGTGGAGAACTCCAGGTCTTTCACCACTGGGAGAGACTTGTGGCCTGTACCTTGTGTTGGCAGTTTCCAACTGCGGAACTGCATATCATCTTGGACATATCATGGGTCACGAGGGTGAACTTATTTTAGTGGCAACTTCTGCCACTGAATGTAACAGGATGAGCAAATGTAGCAGGAAGAGGTAGAAGTTATTAAGACCTGTCTGAGCCTTCCAAGTGCCGTGTTCCCCTCGGTGCCGTGTTCCCCTCGGTCTGCATAACTGGGTCCCGAAGTGCTGAGGACACCACTTCGCTGTCTGCAAAACAGCTTGGTGTGGGATGGCTGCCTCAGTGACCCAAACATGCACTGTGTGTCGGCCTTGTATGCCAGCGGAGTTGCCAGGATGCCAGCAGTCGACTCAGCAGTCTGTGTCCCTGCTGACTCAGCGCCGCTCGATTTGAGCTGCAGGCAGCCAGGTGCATGCTTCTCGCGAGCGTGGCTGAGATCGCGGCGATCTGGAGTCTGAATCTGCAGCCCTCGCCTCAGGATGCCTCCGGTGTGTGTTGGAAGCCAGAACGACTGTCCACAGTAGTGATTCGTGGAGTGGGCCGTCGCTGGCTGGCTACAGACCCCGCATCGACCTCAGTGGGTGGAACCAGCGACCCACTGTGGACTGGAATGCTGGCGCCCCATCTGCTGCTGCATGTAGCTGGTGGTGTGACACGCCTTGCCATCCAGGAGAGCTGCCACACTTGATCGAATCTCGTTAGAAACCTGCACCTATTTGTACGTGGCTGTCTGCCCCTGTTTTGCCAAATGCGCTGCTTCGCATCACGTACTCATAACTCACAAGGTCGGTCAGTGGGCCCCTTCTGCCTGTGATTTGCGACATGCATAACGACTACACATACTATTTCAGCAATTTGACAGCCCTATGGCCTCTATTCTACTTCGCAACTGTTGGTATGCATAACTCACTGCAATCCGGTCCACACCTGGCTGTAACGTGTGCTCGGAATATTGCACAAAACTAACTTTCCCTATCCTAAACGGTGATGCCACTACATTATTCATCCTGAGTCAGGTGTCTCATTTTTGACAATTCCATCACACACCATTGTGCCTGTGAGTCAAATTGATTTGGCCATACCAGTGAACGGGTGCACCTTACACTGAAATCTGCCGGGTTTTCAGGGATCTGATAAGGAAGTTTCCCGCGTCCTAATAATCAGAACGCCAGTCTGCGTAATTTGCAAATTTTCTTGAAGGCGTCAGAAAATTGCAGATGCTGCAGCGTGCCACTCTTCGTCAACAGCGCGCCGTTTTCTGAATCGACGTACAAGGTCAAAGTATTGCTGCACTGGCATAGGGTTATTAAATGGTATACACAGCTTCCTGTTCTCCAGTGATCCATAGCTTGTGGTGTGCTTGTCATAGTTGAGTCCATCTGAATAGAACTGGCAACACCGTGAGTTCGTGCATTGTAAGAGGGATTAATTCAGGGGAGAATTTGCAAAGTTACCACTCCAATGAATGCTTTGCCAATCAGCCGTTATCCCTTTTCTGATTTGTGTTTCTCTTTTTTTTTGCAAGATTTATCAGCTCGTTGTAGTTAGAAAAGGATGAGTTAAAACTTGTTATTATTTTTGTAAACTTAATTACGCCACTGCTTTGATTCGTACTCAGTCAACTATTTACTGTTTTTATTTTATTGTGGTGATGCATAACTACACCAGAAAGTCATGGTTCAGTCTTATTAAATTAGTTAATTTGATTATTAATTTGAGTTCTGAAAGTGAAAGTGACCACAGCAAAAGTACCATGAGTAAATTCAGTAATTGCGTATATAAAAATTAAGGACGTAGCTCACGATTTGAAGGTTATTGAGATAATACTTTTCTTTATGTACTCGGACATATATTTATGATTAAAGCAAGCGACGGCTTGCATCATATATCGCTATCTGATATCAATTCATTTCACAGCCAGCATATTTTTCCCATTTTTATGTTGGTGGTGTATTGGACCGTGTATTGGGAGACAACCGCTTCAAATCCAGCTGGTATTCCCAAGATGAACTGGGGTCTTGTTTTAGCGACAGAGAGCCCGTTAGTGACTCTCATTGCGTGAACCACGCCCCCCCCTCCCACCTGTGCGTGGGCCAGCCTTTGCGTCACTCTGAATACGGCACTCATCGCCTAACTGTGTCGGCGAGTGGCGCCGAGGTTGGCGGCGACGTCGCACTCGCCAACCACCAGAGTCAAAGTGGGTACAAGAGTGCGGCTCCGCTGTGTGCGCCACATAGGGCCTGACGTCCCGGTACCAGTAGAAGCTGATGACGCAGCAGATGCGGCAGATCAGGATGCCCCTGTCCACGCAGTTACGTCGCTATTGATACACGACATCACGCGTCCTCGGGAGGAGGAGTGGCTAGGTTCAGAGAACGAGCTGATTTCTGTGAAACCAACAACACGACGCTGGCGTTCCTCTTTCCGACCACTGCGACGGAAGCAAATACTTTTAACATATCTCCGTGTAGGACGATGAACCCTGATGCATGGATTCCACCTTCTGCAGGCAGATCCACCAGTATGCAGTGCTTGCGGTGTACAGGTTTCCGTACGCTACATTTTAAGTGAATGCGTTTCATCTCACGCCACGAAGGCGGCAACCCAATTATGAACTGACCTGCCCTCTATTTTAGGTGATGATGAATCGAATGTGGTTTTCGTTTTAAGATTCTTTGTGATGTCTGGTCTCCTCAATAGTGTATTAGGTAGAAGGTTTTAATATGTTCGTAGGATACTTGTTTCAACTGATCCAACTGCCCTGAGGCATCCGTTTTCTGCTGTTTTGTGTGGCAGCGTGAGTGAGAGAGTCCCAGGACTACTGCGGAGTCCATTTCTTAATTTACTGTACATTTTGTTCCATGTTTTTAACAACTCATAACCACATTTGTTCTCTTTCAGTTGAGTACGGCCGCTGATGACGTCGCTGCTGAGCGCCCTATACGTATCACCACCACCAGCAGAACCTTTACAGCGGCAAATGTGTTGTCGCTCCAGAAATTTGTTTCAGCCAATGAGTTTGCTTTGGTTCGCCTAAGGCAGTGAGTGGACGAACCGAGCAATCGAAAATAACTCGGTTTCTGTCCAGTACTAACTTCGTTAAGATTACACGTTCTTTGTGTATATAGAAAGGGGGAAGTTTTATGGCATTTCCTCGCCTTGATATTGGGAACAGTAAAGTGTAAGGCCTTCCACCTGTGGCTTTTGAGAGAGTGTAAGTTGGGCAGGAGGGAGGAATTTTCTGGGGAGTCGGGGACGAAAGTTCGAGCCACGCCATCAGAATTCACCAGAAAAGGCAGCTAACGGCACATGTGGCTGTTTTGCAGCGCTCTGTTGACCTGGAGTAGAGGTAAGTTTTCGCAGTCCGCGTTACCGCGATCCGTAATCAGAGCACTTCACTTCTCATTGGGACGTTGAACCAAAGTTGCTGACTTAACCCCAGTTTGAGTATAGGTTTCTGTAATCTTGCATAGCGAGCTGCACAGATAAGGATATCTTGTTGCTGTAGCCTCCATCCAGTCTCCCTTCCATAGTGTTCCTCCCGCATAGCTGATCCATTTTGTGACCCTAATTCGAGGTTCAGTTGATTTTATTTCACCACTAACTTTCGTCTAATATTTGCGTCATGTAAGAGGAAATGAGATCCTGAAAAAGGCAATTCAAAGTAAAAATTAAAATTCAACCAACTTTTGACTCATCTCACTCAACTTTAGAGTAAATAAAGACTTTGTTAAAAGTAGACTTGACCTCCATTGCAACTTGTCCTATAGCTGGTTAGGTAGTACCGGCGGCATGTTTACACACTACAGTAGAGTAGACTCGTCCAACAAATTCCAATGGAAACTAAAGCACAACTTCACAACGTCAACATCAACACTCTACGGCTGAGATTCGATAAATACGCTCGCAGCAACCTATAGCAACACACGAAACGAAAATGCATTGAACTCAACTTATCTCTTTCCTCAACTAAACTGGAATACATGTTATATGGCATTTTTTATTGCAATTCGGCTACACTACCACTCCTAATATATTTGCCAACTCCCCTGAGAGACCCCATATAACACACGGGGCCCTACACTGTTATGATACAAAAATTCGCTTCGAGCCAAACCTTGACAACGTACATGTGCGTAAATCATAAGCAAGATATTCTTTAATGAAATTTGACTGATTAATAATGTGTACTATGCCTAAAGTGTGAGGACCATCAAACTGTTACATTCTGCTACACACTTTTCAACGTGCACGTTTACTAAGGACGTACTTGTAAAATACAGCTACACAACTCTATAATAAAGGTTCACTGCTGGTAAGCCTGCATACTACGTAGAACATGACGGAGGCCTTTAAACTGGTATGGCACACAACCTAATCCGCAAAAAGCTTTTAAGGCTCAAACTTGCAGCAAATAAAATATTATCACCATTACTTCTATAAGCAAAAATATTGTTGTTGTTGTGGTCTTCAGTCCTGAGACTGGTTTGATGCAGCTCTCAATGCTACTCTATCCTGTGTAAGGTTCTTCATCTCCCAGTACCTACTGCAACCTACATCCTTCTGAATCTGTTTAGTGTATTCATCTCTTGGTCTCCCTCTACGATTTTTACCCTCCACGCTGCGCTCCAATACTAAATTGGTGATCCCTTGATGTCTCAGAACATGTTCTATATATCGATCCCTTCTTCTAGTCAAGTTGTGCCACAAGCTCCTCTTCTCCCCAATTCTATTCAATACCTCCTCATTAGTTATGTGAGCTACCCATCTAATCTTCAGCATTCTTCTGTAGCACCACATTTTGAAAGCTTCTATTCTCTTCTTGTCCAAACTATTTATCGTCCATGTTTCACTTCCATACATCGCTACACTCCATACAAATACTTCCACAAACGACTTCCTGCCACTTAAATCTATACTCGATGTTAACAAATTTGTCTTCTTCAGAAACGCTTTCCTTGCCATTGACAGTCTACATGTTATATCCTCTCTACTTCGACCATCATGAGTTATTTTGCTCCCCAAATAGCAAAACTCCTTTACTACTTTAAGTGTCTCATTTCCTAATCTAATTCCCTCAGCATCATCCAACTTAATTCGACTACATTCCATTATCCTCGTTTTGCTTTTTTTGATGTTCATCTTATATCCTCCTTTCAAGACACTGTCCATTCCGTCCAACGGCGCTTCCAAGTCCTTTGCTGTCTCTGACAGAATTACAATGTCATCGGCGAACCTCAAAGTTCTTATTTCTTCTCCATGGATTTTAATACCTACTCCGAATTTTTCTTTTGTTTCCTTCACTGCTTGCTCAATATACAGATTGAATAACATCCGGGAGGGGCTACAACCCCGTCTCACTCCCTTCCCAACCACTGCTTCCTTTTCATGTCCCTCGACTCTTATAACTGTATCTGGTTTCTGCATAAATTGTAAATAGCCTTTCGCTCCCTGTATTTTATCCCTGCCACCTTTAGAATTTGAAAGAGAGTAGTCCAGTCAACATTGTCAAAAGCTTTCTCTAAGTCTACAAATGCTAGAAACGTAGGTTTGCCTTTCCTTAATCTGTTTTCTGAGATAAGTCGTAGTGTCAGTATTGCCTCACGTGTTCCAAACTGATCTTCCCCGAGGTCGGCTTCTACCAGTTTTTCGATTCGTCTGTAAACAATTTGCGTTAGTATTTTGCATCCGGGACTTACTAACTGATAGTTCGGTAATTTTCACATCTGC
Organism: Schistocerca piceifrons; assembly: GCF_021461385.2. Taxonomy (NCBI): domain Eukaryota; kingdom Metazoa; phylum Arthropoda; class Insecta; order Orthoptera; family Acrididae; genus Schistocerca; species Schistocerca piceifrons. The sequence continues at coordinate 401,067,696 of NC_060144.1, read as the reverse complement.
CAACAGCTGCTTTCTTTGGGATTGGAATTATTATATTCTTCTTGAAGTCTGAGGGTATTTCACATGTATCATACATCTTGCTCACCAGATGGTAGAGTTTTTCAGGACTGGCTCTCCCAAGGCTGTCAGTAGTTCTAATGGGATGTTGTCTACTCCCAGGGCCTTGTTTCGACTCACGTCTTTCAGTGCTCTGTCAAACTCTTCACGCAGTATCGTATCTCCCATTTCATCTTCATGTACATCCTCTTCCATTTCCATAATATTGTCCTCAAGAACATCGCCCTTGTATAGACCCTCTATATACTCCTTCCACCTATCTGCTTTCCCTTCTTTGCTTAGAACTGGGTTTCCATCTGAGCTCTTGATATTCGTACAAGTGGTTCTCTTTTCTCCAAAGGTCTCTTTAATTTTCCTGTGGGCAGTATGTATCTTACCCCTTCTGAGATAAGCCTCTACATCCTTACATTTGTCCTCTAGCCATTCAAGCTTAGCCACTTTGCACTTCCTGTCGATCTCATTTTTGAGTCTTTTGTATTCCTTTTTGCCTGCATTTTTATATTTTCTCCTTTCATCAATTAAATTCAATATTTCTTCTGTTACCCAAGGATTTCTACTAGCCCTCGTCTTTTTCCTACTAGATCCTCTGCTGCCTTCACTACTTCATCTCTTAAAGCTACCCATTCTTCTTGTACTGTATTTGTTTCACCCATTCCTGTCAATTGTTCCCTTATGCTCTCCCTGAAACTCTGTACAACCTCTGGTTTAGTCAGTTTATCCAGGTCCCATCTCCTAAAATTACCACCTTTTTGCAGTTTCTTCAGTTTTAATCTACAGTTCATAACCAGTAGATTGTGGTCAGAGTCCACATTTGCCCCTGGAAATGTCTTACAATTTAAAACCTGGTTCCTAAATCTCTGTCTTTCAATTATATAATCTATCTGAAACCTTTTAGTATCTCCAGGCTTCTTCCATGTATATAACAAGCAAAAATATGTAAATACAAGCAAAAATAAGTAAATATAAGCAAAAATAAGTAAATATAAGCAAAAATGAGTAAATATAAGCAAAAATAAGTAAATATAATTTGGTATTGACTGAACTTATTCACTTTGATGAACTCATGCAGCACTTCAAATAGCATTATCGTTCAGATTAGAAGACTACCATCACTCAATATTTAACAAAGTTTAACTAATAAATTGTTTAACTGTTTAAATAACAGTTTTGAAATTTTAGGGGCATTGGGAACTGTTTGTGGGTAAGGAATAGGACACTAAAACAGGTGAAGCGATGCAAGTCAAAGATGTGTGTCTGACACAAATATTCTCAACAAAGACTTACATTGAGTAAATGTTACGAAAGACTGGTTCAAGCGTAATATTATGATTATAATTCATTACATTGCCTGGAGATGATGGAAGAGTTTACTCTGACGCCAGTAATGGACAAAACTATGCAACCATGGCTCATCATGTAACATGTTTTACAAAACCTCTTCTTGGCTACGAGGTTATAAAACAGACCATACCACTATTTGGCTCTTGGCCATGAGAATGTCAATTCCATCCGACGCTGATTTAGTACAGTTCGTCTCTAATTTTGTCTCCCCTCTCCTCTTGTTGCTTCCACATCAATGGCTGGCCACAGAATGGTTCAAATGGCTCTGAGCACTATGGGACTTAACATCTGTGGTCATCAGTCCCCTAGAACTTAGAACTACTTAAACCTAACTAACCTAAAGACATCACACACATCCATGCCCGAGGTAGGATTCGAACCTGCGACTGTAGCAGTCGCACGGTTCCGGACTGAGCGCCTAGAACCGAGAGACCACCGCGGCCGGCGGCTGGCCACAGGTGGCTACATGTTCTACTATTGGCGCGTAACTCAGCGTCCTGCCAGAATCGTAGCGCTCACACGAGACACAGTGGGACTTCCCTCCACGTTTTCATATCATCACAATTGTGACTCTTTAAAAAGGAACCAGCTATATTACATACTAATTTAATCTATTTAACATAAAAAGAACATCGAATTCCAAATGACAACCAGCAAAAACAGACAAGCGTGAAAATATACAAATCTAAGAACACAGATAATGCTCTGGCTGACCGGCTGCGTCATGCTCAGTCCACACCGCTACGGACAGAAATTTGAGATTAGGAGAGGGTGTTGATCTTATACTAGAGGCATCGTTTGGAAATGGATTGTCCGTAATTCCTTCTCTAAGGAGGATTTTTGAAAGTATATCGCTATTGAGGTAATTTTGAAGCTAGAACTTCGGAAACTCGTTTCTCGGTCAGAAATAAAAACTCTAGTTGCCAGAGTCACTTTTTGCTGAGAAGTACATTCGGAAAATACCATGCTTCTGTGGCTTTATTTACTCTAGAAGATGTTGAAATTTCCGAAGATGACAAAAATTCGATTAAAGGAAAAGAAAAAAATATCCCTGCAGACCACATAGTCAATGCAAGCGAAACAGCGGGTGCTAATATATAATAGGTGATGGGAAAATAAGATACACTTTCTGCGAAGCTACAAACACAATTTATTGTGTTTACACGCAAACGTGTATGTGTGAGTGCTATTCTGTCATTCTTCCCAATGGATTAATCTGAGATGTACCCTTATCCCTGTGGCTCCTGCAAGATGCAATTTCCACACCCACACTACTACAGAAGTCACACAGACGCTCCTAACGTTCTAAAGAGAAATGCCTGAAAAACTTTCAGCAATAAATATCTTCCTGAGTCATGTGCTGTAAGGAAATGACACAAAAATTCACAAAATTTCTTATCTGACTAGTGGGATACTTGGGTACTGGATTAGTACTAGTTAGTGTAAGAAAAACATGAAACTAACGAAAATTATTATTTATTTTGCAAAAATTCTGAGAAATCACAATGGCACTTTTAGTTATGAACTGAACACATTATTTCCAGGTTCTTTTTGGGATGTGAAGTTACCTCTCAAGGATAGGATTCGCTAATGAAATTTCTATACAAAGTTTAAGATCGTTATTTTTCTTGGCAGAATGGCTGAGAGCCGCACCTACTCAACTTGAATAATTATCCGTCACAATGTTGCTAGGTACGGTCGAGGCTGTCGCGTGTGAAATGCAGTGAAGTGTACTGTTGTGGAGGAAATATGGGCTCGCAAGAGCTGTAGTGCACAATACCGTAAGCTGCGATGACTGCTTTCTGCGCCGCTCGCTGCTGACAAATAAGATAACTCTCGTTCTATCTGGATTGACCTTCGCCAATCAAACTCTCCCTATGCCTTGATGTAGTCAAGGACTCCTATTTGCCCTTAGTCTTACTATTGGCGTGGTACACCGCAATGCCACTCAAAAATTCGCTTGCAGCCGTTTAACTGTAACTCTGTCCATTCACACGGCACAATAAGTGTGGCGGCAAACACAGTGAACAACGCTTAATCACAAGAATTCGATATAGAGTCGCACTTCGATTCGCTCTCAACAGAGGTGCTCTCCCAGTGAAGTACTGAGGAGAGACTTGTTCCTCGCTCCAAGAGCGACAACGGAACGGCGCCTCTCTACGCCAGACGTGAAGGGGTCTATCTTTCTGTCTCTTCTATTACTCCTTCAGCTCAAGGCGTCAGAAATATCGTCTGCCAATCAGCATTGCTCTTTTAAAACGGGAGAATGATGTTTTGTTTAAGGCGACCAATCCAGAAATCTGTAGCATCAGCTTTTGGCGTTTGCTGTATCCCTGTGAAAATCTCTGAAGCTGTGTGATATATTTGTAAAGAATGTGTAGGCTGGGCGGTCCCACATAATGTAGCGGAATTTGATTTTATGCCGAACATGAGATCGTTTCTCCTTTCACTCGGGCAAATGCTGTCCGTTCCATGGGCGGCCGCCGGCCGACGTAGATAGATAGCTCCCTGTGAAAACCTCTGAAGGGACTGGCGTCCTGGCATGTGGTGCTAGCCTCTCCCGAACTAAAAGCTTTTGTGAATGTTGTGTCTTGAATGAGTGTGTGTACGCTAACCTCGAGTATTTCAACCACGGTGCGCACATGTGATTTATTAGTTATTTGCATATTGTTTACATGAATTCATACAACATTGACTTTATCTTGTCGAGTTTGGGTTCGAATGAAGCGTCTTGATGTGCGGAATATGATTGTGAGGGAGGTATATGTATGCAATGAAGGTCAGGAGACCACGACGTCTTATATACCTCCCTCCTTCTGACAAAATTTTTGTCTGGGGATTGTCAATCCCGAGGAAAACATTGACAAAGTGAGGCAAAAATTTTCGTTTTAGATTTTCCAATAACTTTTCTCAGCCATTCTCAACAATTTTTTCTAATGATTTCTTTATAGCTATTGTTTCCTTTTTTTAATTCTACAATTTATGTTTTGTTGTTAGGCAAATAAAGACCTTACAAAGGTTGTTATTCTTTGCCGTTGCCAGTAAGTGCCTTTGTTTTTCTTTTTCATTTCCAAAAATTTGTTTTTACAATATTAATTTTTCTAAACTCGTTAGTGTACAGTGTATCATGTTTTAGTGTGGTTATATCTTTTCTTTAGTTACGCTTTGCGTGAATGTTTGCAAAAGCTCTGTTGTGTGACTTTGTTTTATTTATGTAGGCATTAACTTTTTCTGTATGTGTCATTTTTTTTTGTGTAAGAAGAAAAATCCTGCCTAAATCCTTTCCTAATTTTACATATAAAAGAAATAAACAGACTTTCCATGAGTTTGTGAGATCACATATTTATACTAACTAAGTTTCTTTACAAAAGGTTTTAAGGTATCTATAAATTATGGACTTAACATACACAATAAAAATAACTGCTTTTACAAAAAAGGAAAAAAATTATTTTTACAAATATATCATTTTCTTAACTCTACATTCGTGTTTTATCGTTTTTTTTTTTTTTTTTTGTTTTTTGCTTTGGGCTGCGTCAGTTTCTGTGCTCAACGATGCCCACTGAAATACTGGAAGGCGTCAACTCATTTGTATGGGTGTCACAGATCATGAGAGAAGCACTCTAGCATGGGATTCCGGGTCTTACTTGTTCACATTGTCATCATGGAGTGGTACTTTTAACCCATGTTGACAGTGGTTTACTGCATAAACAGTGATGTCTTGGTACTCCTTTGCTGTCACACCCAGGATGGTATGGCAGTTCGATGATTGAAGTTGATTACAGACATTTGTTACCCAATATTGTGCTGTGACATCTTGGTACTTCACACCTGGTTCGGTATGGCAATTTGATAATGTGCTAGGGAGAATACTGGTCATTTTGCTGAATCTATTTCTAGACAATGTTGGTTGGTACTACTTAATATTCTGTTTGCCATTCGCTTGTATTTGTTTCACGATTTAAGGTTTATTTTTGGAGAGGTGATTGTAGTAGTTGCCATGCCTCAAAGTTCATGGAAAGACGTTTGCAGCAATTTGCTTTGTAGGATAGGAGAGAAAGGTATCTTGCTGTCTTCTGCTCTTCTTCATCTTGCATCTTCTGTTCTTCTCTTCTTTCTTGCATTCTTCTGTTCTTCTTGGGCTAGGAATATGTAAATTTTAGTGTAGAAGTGATATAGGATTTGTAGGATCTGACTGCCTTTCCAAATGTTACTTGATGAGTTTGGAGATCTTAGTAATTTTTTGTACCTTCTTTGTCGTCTCGTCGTTCTCTCGTCGTATTATGATTCTCCCCACGCTCTTCCGTTGTGTAGCACTGTCATGACATATGAAATGTCCATGCTGCGCATTGTCCTCCTGTAGTCCAACCTGGTTGCAACCTGCATTTCCAGTGTGGCGTTGGTCTTCATGTTGTTGTTATTGCCCTAAGTGCTTTCTCAACGTGTCTGTAGCTTCTCTGTTGCTATCTCGAAGCATCTGGTGTTATGGGAGCTGGTGATTTGTGTTGGTGGTGATGTCCCTTTTTTCGTGTAGAGGAATTTTTTACAATGTTTTGTTTTATACAAACAACAAGAGATTTTGACTCTATACAATGCAATGTTTATAAAAATGAAGAAAATTATTATTTATTTTTAATATGATAATTTAATTAAAGCATATATCTATCTTTTTTTTTTAGTGTACCACTTCTTCATTCTTTTAATTGTTGTGTACCATTTATTGTTTGTGTGCATTTTGTAGTGTACCTGACACTACAAGAGATTGGTAGTGTGTATTGTGTCTCTTTTTCTTTTAATTAATGTGTTCTTTTGTTGATTATTAATTTATTTTTAGATTTAGTGGTTAGTACACGATATGCTATGCCCATCTGTCTCTTTCCCTTTCTTCTCTTTTACCATTTCTTTCATTCACATCCATTTAGGTGGGTCACGTGGCAGATGCCAATATGTTTACCTGTTTTTGGGTTCGTAAGCTCTATGGCATTTTCGTGATCGATCCTAGAAATTATCATTGGCCCTTTATAGATTGCAAAAAATTTTCTGCATTTATTTGGACTTTTATGTGAAAGGTAATGAGTTTTTACGAATACATTTTGGCCCAGTCGGAAGCGTTTCTTTGTGGCAGATTTGTCTTGAGTGATCTTACGTTTCATTGCTGCTCAGCGAATATTTTGTAGGGCAGAAGCGACGATTTGTCTATGTTGCTTTCGGGGAATAACTGGAAATTTAATGATTTCTTTTATTTTTTCTGGTGGATCTATTTTCTTTAATACTGTAATTGGTGGATAAGTCGTGGTACTATGTGGCGTCTCATTAATTACTTCTTGGAAGTCTCGTAGATATAGGTCTGGTACGTGCGACCGGATTTCCACTTGGTTTATATTTGTAAATAAAGTTGGGTTTGATTTTTAATTTCTCAAATGTGTTTTTCCAATACACTGATCTGCATTAGGGCCCACTATCTGAGATGATTCTTTTCATTCTCCCAACTTGTTGTATAAAGTCCTTTTGAAGTGCTTTACTAATTGTAAATCCAGGTGTAAGTGTAGTGTATTTTGATGCTAGTTCAATTACTACAAATATGTAGGTGAAGCCTTTCGTTGTTCGTGGAATTGGACCACAAATATCGGTTGCAGCAATTTGTCTTAATTTATCAGGGATAATTGGAAACATTGGGGGCTGGTCTGATATGTCAGATGTTTTGACTGTATGCATTTTTTACAACTTTTAAGAACGCGTCGATACGTCGCTCCATATTTGGGAAATGTACTGTTTGTTTCATTTTTAGATAGCATTTCCTGGGTCCAAAATGTCCACTGCTAAAGTGGGTATACCAAATGTATTTATTAGTACTTTCGTCAGGGATGCATGTTAACCATTGTGCAGTATCATTATTACGTTTGAAAAATAGGATATTATCTTTTACTATGTAATTTTTTCTAATTTCTATGTTGGTTTTATCGGTAAGTTGGTGTTTAATCTTGAGGAGGGTCTGATCATTGTTTTGTTCGTCAGATAAATTTTTTAAAGCATTTGTGATAAAATTTTCGAATTGTACGTTTTTTAGATAATGGATAGTCCGTTCTTCATCTTCAGTGTTGATTTTCTGGTCCTCTGCCATTCTCTGTGGTGAAGGAGACAATGCATCGGCCAGAATATTTTCAGTTCCTGGTATGTATGTGATTGAAAAGTCATACTCCTGCAGTACTTGCATCCATCTTGCCAAACGTCCGTGGGTTAATTTGGAGGAGATTAAAGACTCTAATGCTTTATGGTCTGTGTATACTCGTGTTTTTCTGCCAAACAGAAAATGTCGATATTTTTGAAATGCCCGTACTATGACTAGAGCTTCTAATTCTGTTACAGAAAATTCTTTTCTGCTTTCGATAGCACTCTACTTGCAAAGGCTATTGTTTTATGTATTTTCTTACCGTTTTCCTCAATTTGTTGAAATAGTACCGCCCCTAGCTCGGTCTTTGCACTATCAGTTACTAGACAGAACTCCTGACTTAAATCTGGGTGTGATAAAATTGGGGCTTTATTCAATGCCTCCTTCAACTTATGAAATTCTTCATCTGCTTGTTTATCCCATATCCAGGGTGTGTTTTTTCCTGTCAGTGCACACAGTCAGGGTGCTGCAAGTGTGTCTATCCATATACATTTTTTGTAAAAATTTATCAACCCCAAGAATCCCCTTAGACTTTCTTGTTGTAGAGAGTAGGAATATTACGAATAGCGTCCATCTTCTTCTCGTCTGGCGTTATACCTTTTGCAGATATGTTATGTCCTAAAAATTTAATTTCTGATTTTCCAAAATGCGATTTAGTAATGTTGACGGTGACCGCATGTTTTTTCAGAATTTGTAGGAAATTATCTAGTATATAATTATGTTCTGCCCAAGTTGCCTCCACCACAAGAATGTCGTCCACAAAGCAAGTAATTTTCTGAAGTATGTCGAGACTCAGTATACAATTCAGACCGCGAATAAAGGCAGCTGACGAAATTTTGAGCCCAAACGGCAAACGTTTGAATTGGTAGCAACGACCAAAGACAGTAAAGGCTGTGTATTTTCGACATAAAGGCTTCAATTCTATTTGCCAAAAACTAGAACGCAAATCGATGGATGAAAAAATCTGTACTCCATGAAACTCCTGAATCAACTCTTCCAATTTCTCTGGTCTATCTGTTTCCGAAATTATAATTGTGTTTATTTGTCTTGAATCGAGTACGAAACGTATGCTCCCATCCTTCTTGCTTACAATGTGCAAGGGTGAATTATATGGTGACTTGGCGGGTTCAGTTATGTCATCATCCAACATTTTTCTGATTTCAAGAAATACTTGCTCTCGATAACTATATGCTATGGAATATTGCGGAACACAAAAGCGTTTATGATCTTTGACCTCAAATTTGTATTGAAAATCTTTAATGCTACCTGTCTTTGGTGCAAATACCTCCGCATGTGATCTCAATATGACTTCTAAATGTTTTTTTATCGTGGAGCGAATAACATCCTTTTTCACTATCTTCTTACTAATCTCTTGGTGAATTTCTTCTATTATTTCTGGTGGGAGTGGGACAAGGTTTTCCTCAAACTTATATCTAGGGTGTCTCTCCTCCTCTATTTCATTCCCTTCTTGACTTAAATGCAATTGCTTAATTTTTCCCTGTTCTTTTACATCGTTCAAAGTTTGAATAAAATATAGTATTACATCATCTATTGTTGCGAAGCCTTGTGGTATGCAAATGTGAACCTTATGCTCATCAATGAAATCTACACCGATTATCATATCAGCCGTAAGTTTTGGTACGATTATAAAATTGTTTTCAAACTTGTAAACTTGGCAATTGAATGAAAAAAGTGTTTCGTGTTTCACCTCTGTTGCATTTTTTCCTAAGGCTCCGAAAACTCTTATCCTTTTTGTCCTTAAAGTCGTTAATTCTTTTTCTCTATTGCACCTTTCAAATAGGCTTTCTGATATAGCCGTCACTTGACTCCCACTATCTATGATTGCTTGTGTCGTGATTTCACCAATGTTTATCTTTAATATGGCTGGTATAATTTTGGATGTTACGATTTCCTTTTCTTGCACCAAATCCTTTGCTATAGATTCATAGCTTAACCTGTGGATAATTGTCCTTCCCTTTGTGTTTGTGTTTGCTTTGGTATTAACTCCGTGAGCAAAACCGTTTGCGACCTATCTACCTCTTTTCGTCTGTTTTCGAGCTCCTGTCTCTCCTTTTCCTTCATTTCCAAACATTCCCGAATGTACTCTCTCTCTATCTCCTCATAGTCACCAATGTTGTATACATTATACGTCTTTTGTGTTCGTGGCGTCTGTGTTTTGCTTTTACCTAGTATACTCTGCTCTGTTTTATCGTGTTCATTTACTTGCATCTCGTCAATTATATTGCTAAGTCCGATTAACAATTCTTCGTCGCTTAGTTCTTTAATACACGGAGGGGGTGACAGTTCATCCTCGCTTTCAGAATTTTCCCATTCTATGCTGTTTTCCCAGGCTATGTAGCTTAATTCAAGTGTATCTGGTGCTTTCTCTTTATCGGAAATTTTCGTAAGCCTTGTTTGTCTAAATTTTGGCTATTTTGTTTTTCTAATTTTGATCTAGCTACTTCCAAAACCTGAATGTCCTTTTTTGATTGTTTTAATGAATGGACGACAGTCTGCCTAACCTCTTCCGGATTTCCCCATCAATCTTTACGTTTTTCGGGATTTGGTGGCCTAATTTCTACTTCTGGTTTCCCTTTGCTGTGTTGTTCTTGTCTCTGTGGACCATAATTTCCTCGATAATTATTCGCGCCCTGGTCTCGCCAGTTGCTGTTTCTAACAGCGTGACCTCTTTCAAAGTACCCTTGACCGTTGGCATTTTGATTCCTAAACCCACATCCGCCACTGTTTGAGTGTCGATTACCGTTCCTATTTCGGTACCAATTATTCTGGTTATTGTTTCTATGCCAATGTCTCCATTGTGCCACTGTCCTTGTCTGTTAAATTGCCTGAAATTATTTGTGTTAGGATTACGATTATTACAACTGGAATATTCTTTCCTAGTCCTCTCCTTTTGCTGTTCCCTTTCCTTTTTTCTTTCACCTCGTCTTCTTTAAACATAAATTCAAGTTCCCTTAGAACCTCTTTGAATTCTTCGGTATTTTCATTTTTTCCTACTGTCGCCTGTTGATACTACATAGACGTATCAGCTCTCTGTTACTGTATGGTTTGTCTAGGCATTGATTCTTTTTGTCCATTGTATTAAAGAATTTTACCACGCTTTTCTCTCCTGAGTTTTCATATGGTGTCATCTGAAATAACTCGTATTTAATTTTGTTTTGCTCCTCCTTAGATCAATATCTTTCGAGAAATGCTGTTCTGAACTGTAGGTAAGACGTACAGGTAGCCGCGATCTTTTGCATCACCTCTGCTACTGTCCCTGACATGTGTGCACATTCGAAGTCAAGTTTGTGAGCTACGCTCCAGTGGTTTGGTAAGCCTACTTGAAACTGATCGATGAATATGCGTGCATGCAAGCTACTGCCTTCTTCCTTGAAATGTTGAAATTTTCTAACTGTAAGGAAGTGGACTGTATCATATATACTCATAAATCCGGTTTGTGGCTGATTCATGGACTCAAACAATCTGCCACTCTTGTGTCGTCGTGTTTATTCCCTGGTAATCTACTGCCTGTCTGCCTTTTCTCAATTTCCTGACTCATATCCGCATCATATCGTATCATTGGTGAACAAAAGTGTTGTTCGTGTGCTTCTACTCTCGTCGTTCGCGGTATAGTACCTGTGCTGCTATTATGTTGTGTCACTGGATTTACTGGTTCAGTTGCCTGTCCTTCGATTGGTATCGGCTGAATGTATGTGTTCCGTTTTTCTAGACACTGTGCCTGGTCCTGTGGCATGTCATGTATTACTTTAATCGGGGTTTTCTGCTTCGATTTCTGCGCGAGTGTTACGTCTAGCCTTGGTTCTACTTGAACTTTCTTAGACGGCGCGTGTTCGTGTACTGAATTAATGCTTGACGTGTCAGTTGTTTCGTTACAAGTGTAATCGGTCTCGATCTTTTCTTCGATTGTTTGTATCAACTCTGTTCGAAGCTTTTCAAACTGATCTTTGTTTTTAAGTTCTATTTTATTGATCCGCTGATCATATTTTTTTTCAGTGCGACCTTTGCGACCTGCGACCTTGGTTTGAATTGATTGTTCTTCCGAAATTTGCATTGCTGTTAGAGTGGCTTTCTTCGTATGACGTTCCACCTTTTTGTCAACGTTTACGATGTCCAATTGGACCTTGTCCACGTCAGTGCATAATTGCTGCTGACCTTGTGTTAGTACCTGAATTATTTCTCTAGGTTCTTTCGCGTCTTTGTTTATCTGACTGATCTGACTATCACTTCTAGCGATCCCTTCTTCCATCTGAATTTTGACCTATTGGATCTGTGTCTTAATAGCCTGATTATCCTGTTTCAATTCCTGATACTGTTTTGTCATCTGTGTATTAATATCCTGATTCGCCATACTAGCGTTCATTTTTTGTAACATATTCATGATCGCGTCCTGTCCTGTCACACTACCTTCTCCTGAACTACGTATTCTCGATCTATTGTTTTCTACTCGGTCAGTTACGTAGTTTACTGGGAGATGTTGTGGCGTTTCTAAGTTTGATAACTGCAATAACCCGTGCTGTCTGAGTTGAGGACTAGTTGCGTTTGTCATTGAACCATTATGTGGCGCAAACAACTCCGCATTCTGCTCTCTCTGTTGTGTATGTCTTTTGTTTGCAGGTACAGTTGCGTCTGTTACGGAACCTTTTCGTGGCGCTCGTAACTCCGCAAAATCCTGTATCTGTTGGTGGGGCATATTTAGAATATGTACGATAGGTTCGACGTATTCTAAATGTTCCCCTTCTTCCCTACTGTCTACTTCTCTTTGAACGTTAGCTAACTGCCGGTTCATTGACTGTATTGACGCGTATTCTGTCCCTGAATATGCGGCAAACAAACGCGTTTCCTGTGCTTGTTTCGCTTCTAATCTTTACCATTTCCTACGTGAGCTGCCTATTTCTGGCTCAGAATGTGCTCTACCTGGAATTTCATATTCTGGAAATTCGATGTTCTCGTCCCTTTGATTCCCATCTGTCTGATCTGTCTCAGTTTCATCCCAGTTTAACTGAGCCTGCTGATTCTGCAGCTCCCCGACTGTTCTATTCTCTGATTCACCGTCTGTCCTATTCTCTGATTCACCTTCTGTCCTATTCTCAATAAGCTCGTTTATTTGCTGTCTATCTGGTTGATTCTCCCTCATCTTGTCTACTTGCTATCTCTCACGTAACCTTTTGGCTTGTGCTCTCGTTAACATGGACATTTTTCCAACACACCACAACCCTATCTACAAAACTGTACGACCACTTACCAGTTGGTTGAACCAACAACAACAACAACAACAACGTCGTGACTTTTCCGCTAATGTTTTGTCTGCTCTGCTACAGTCTCCAATCTCCAGCTGTGCGCTTGCAAAGGGAGAAAAATGTTATTTCTTAATTCTAACTTATATGATACTGCGTCACACTGCGTCTCTGCGTCTGTGCCCATCACCTGAAAATCCTATGCCCCCAACAGCTACACAAAATTCGTAAAAAAAAAAAAAAATTTGCAAAATTTTCCAACACAATAACACACGCCCTTTTTCCTACAATTCTGCTTTCTTCACTACCTGTATCTATTCTGATCCCAATCTTTGCAAATAGCTATTTAACACATGAAAGAAAGTTCTTCACAGTGCTACTGCTGCAACCTGCCGTACCTACAGTAACTATCCTGACACTTTCCTATCCTGGTGGCTTACCTATTTTACCTATCCTGGACAGGGTCGCCATTTTCTGTGAGCGTGTAGGTGCTATTCTGTCATTCTGCATAGCAGATTAATCTGAAATTTACCCTTTTCCCTGTGGCTCCTGCAAGATGCAATTTCCACCCCTACACTACTAAAGAAGTCAGACAGACGCTCCTAACGTTCTAAAGAGAAATGCCTGAAAAACTTTCAGCAATAAATATCTTCTTGAGTCATGTGCTGTAAGGAAATGACACAAAAATTCACAAAATTTCTTACCTAACTAGTGGGATACTTGGGTACTGGAGTAGTGCTAGTTAGTGTAAGAAAAACATGAAACTAACGAAAATTATTATTTATTTTGCAAAAATTCTGAGAAATCACAATGGCACTTTTAGTTATGAACTGAACACATTATTTCTGGGTTCTTTTTGGGATGTGAAGTTACCTCTCAAGGATAGGATTCGCTAATGAAATTTCTATACAAAGTTTAAGATCGTTATTTTTCTTGGCAGAATGGCTGAGAGTCACACCTACTCAACTTGAATAATTATCCATCACTATGTTGCTAGGTACGGTTGAGGCTGTCGTGTGTGAAGTGCAGTGAAGTGTACTGTTGTGGAGGAAATATGGGCTCGCAAGAGCTGTAGCGCACAATACCGTAAGCAGCAATGACTGCTTTCTGCGCCGCTCGCTGCTGACGAATAAGATAACTCTCGTTCTATCTGGATTGACCTTCGCCAATCAAACTCTCCATACGGTCAGATAACAAGTCCACCGCAATGCCACTCAAAAATTCGCTTGCAGGCGTTTAACTAGAACTCTGTCCGTTCACACGGCACAATAAGTGTGGCGGCAAGCACAGTGAACAACGCTTAATCGCAAGGATTCAATATAGAGTCGCACTTTGATTCGCTCTCAACAGAGGTTCTGTCCCAGTGAAGTACTGAGGAGAGACTTGTTCCTCGCTCTTTGAGTACATGTACGAGTGCACACGCTTTTGTTACATGTTCTCGCTCCAAGAGTGAGAACGGAATGGCCCCTCTCCACGCCAGACGTCAAGGGATATATCTTTCGGTCTCTTCTATTACTCCTTCAGCTCAAGGCGTGAGAAATATCGTCTGCCATTCAGCATTGCTCTTCTAAAACGGGAAAATGATGTTTCGTTTAAGGCGACCAATCCGGAAATCTGTAGCATCGGCGTTTGGCGTTTGCTGTATCCCTGTGAAAATCTCTGAAGCTGCGTGCTATATTTGTAAAGAATGTGTAGGCTGGGCGCTCCCATAAAATGTAGCGGAATTAGATTTTAAGCCGAACATGGGGTCGTTTCTCCTTTCACTCGGGCAAACGCTGTCCGCTCCATGGGCGGCCGCCGGCCGACATAGATAGATAGCTCCCTGTGAAAACCTCTGAAGGGACCGACGTCCTGGCGTGTGGTGGTAGCCTCTCCCGAACTAAAAGCTTTTGTGACCGTCGTGTCTTGAATGTGTGTGTGTACGCTAGCCTCGAGTATTTCAACCACGGTGCCCACTTGTGATTCATTAGTTATTTGCATATTGTTTACATGAATTCATACAACATCGACTTTATCTTATCGAGTTTGGGTTCGAATGAAGCGTCTTGATGTGCGGAATATGATTGTAAGGGTGGAATATGTAAGCAATGAAGGTCAGGAGACCACGACGTCTTACAAACTGTCATCTATAAAAGCCTGATACGTCTCACCAGACAGTGTACTTGTGAAGTAGTGTGGACCCGTGATTCCAGCCCCAAGGATTCCGCACCATACATTAATAGACCATCGAAGTTGTTGTTCAACAGGTCATACCCACCGAGGATTGTCTGCGGCTGACCGTTCACGGCATCATAATTTGTGGTCGTGGACTCTTCAGAAAACATAACACATTTTAAGGAGTTTAGAGAGAAATTACACATGACCCACTCACAGTCAGCAACTTTCCGATTGAAATCGTTTCCACGCAACTCCTCGGTCAGTGGCACTCGGTATGGCTGAGGCTTGTGGCTCTGCTCTATACGCCACACAGATGTAAGGCCGAAACCAGCGACTGCAGCCCGCATCTCGTGGTCGTGCGGTAGCGTTCTCGCTTCCCACGCCCGGGTTCCCGGGTTCGATTCCCGGCGGGGTCAGGGATTTTCTCTGCCTCGTGATGGCTGGGTGTTGTGTGCTGTCCTTAGGTTAGTTAGGTTTAAGTAGTTCTAAGTTCTAGGGGACTGATGGCCATAGATGTTAAGTCCCATAGTGCTCAGAGCCATTTGAGCCAGCGACTGCAGCAAAGTCTCGTAGCTGACATGGGGATCGCGGTGTATCTCCTTCTCCTCACTTCTTGTAGGTCTTCATCTGTTAGTTCTGCGCCTTCCCAAGCTATCTGTTTCCCGACGTTGTTGTTCAGCATGCAAGGACGTAATGGCTGCCGGAGCTCTTCTTCTAGAATATCTCGGGTTTTATGCCAGGCTGCTTAAGTCACAATGTGTCGGCATTCTCTGAGCATTAGCAACATGCCAATGTATTCGTTGTAAGTACAGGGTGATAATAATTAAAGTTAAACTGTCAAAAGGCTGTAGAAATAACACCACTGCTCAGAATGACGTCAAACTGCAACGGAATATTGTCGGAGAAGGGGGCAAACGAATGGTAGAAGAAAAAAAATTGTGTGCAAGTTGATCAATAGATAGCATTGTATGTGTAAGAATACGTAAATGAAAACACCTGTCATGCGCACGACCCATTGAAGTTGGTATAAACACGCCGGATACACGACTTTTCCTCCTTTCGTGTCTGCGACGTTCGTCATGACTGTCTCAATGCTGGATCGCGCTCTGCTTGTAAAGCAATATTATTATAATGATGACTGTGCACACGTCGCTCTGCAGAAATTCCGGACACTGAAGTGTTTGAAAAAAGGCATTGGTCCGATGACTGCCGTGGGTCTGGAGAAAATGATTCGGAAGTTCGAAAAGACGGGTTGTTTTGGTGTGAAACCTGGTAGAGGCAGGAAACGAACTGATTCGACGTCAGTGGGAGCAGTGGTCACCTCAGTGCAGGAGGAGACGAGTGGTGGTGTGCAAACGAGTAGTGCACGCAGAATTGCCTGAACATTGGACACACCCGTGCGCCCGTGCGTAGAATCCTACGAAAAATCCTTCTTTGCTATCGAATCAAAATTACCCATGTGCGCGAGTGGCTTCATGTTGACCTGCCAGGAAGAGAGAACTCTGCTTTAGAATTTCTTGCTAGCATGGAAGTGGACAACGACTGGCCGTGGAAGATTTCGTTGTCAGACGAAGCCCATTTCCATTTAACAGAATATGTCAATATACAGAATTGTCGAATATGGGCAACGGAAAATCCACACACAAATCAACCAGTACCACTTCATCCTGAAAAGGCTGCTGTGTGGTGCGGGTTTACGGCATCGATTATCATAAGGCCATATTTTTTTCGAAGAGACAAGTGCTTCTGGTCCTGTTACCTGTACCTGGTAAGTACTAGGAGTGTCTTTTGCGTAAGCACGTCATTCCAGCGCTCCGACAGCGTGGATGTGCAGATGGGATTATTTTTATGCAAGATGGCACCTTCGCACAATGCAAATCCAGTTAAGCAGCAACTGAAACGTCATTTCGGAAATGCTAGAATTGTCAGCCGCCATTTCCGTACAGCCTGGTCGTCGTGATCATCTGATCTTAATCCTTGTGGCTTCTAGCTGCAGGGCTATCTGGAAGATGCTGTGTTCATTGTTCCGACTGCAAACTTAGCTGCATTGAAGGAACGCTTTGCGCAACACATTCTGAACGTGATCTCAGAAACACTTCGATCAGTTGAGAACATGCTGTTTCTCGATTTAAACTTGTTGCGGAAAACGGTGGACAGCGTATTGAACATGTTTTGCGCTAGTCACACTGAAATTAATAATCTGATTTGATTTTGATTGATGCTTTTTGTGCCGTTTCGGCCTCAGGAGAGCTAAAAATCGATGTGATTGGTGCTTCTTAAGCGTTTTTTGGCTTCAGGACAATTTATGCTTTTTATTCGTTTTTATGCGGTTTTTGGCCGTAGGACAATTACAAACCGATTTCTTTCATCTGATGTGATATGACCTTGCTGTGGTGGATGGGCTTACGTAACTAACGGTATCACACGTGTACACCCATGCACACTGAGTAGTAGAGATTGTTTAATGTCAAACGTACACCTTAGGTATTGTTACATGATTCATTTGTCATTTGTAGTCGATCACTATTAAGTTATGATGCTTACAGAGCCATCTATTGCTACATTTTGTAATCATTTATTTTTCTGCTGCCATATGTTTTCCCCCTTCTCCGATAATATTCCGTTGCAATTTGACGTCATCCTGACCAGTGGTATTATTTCTACAGCGGTTTTAAAGTTTAAATTTAATTATAATCACCCTGTATATGCCATCATCCTCCATCGTCAGTAACCGTGGCACACTGAACCCTATGTGTGTGTGGTTCGACCTGTCGCGTGTATGGCGACAGTCGGCAGTGTAACAACACATCGAGGAAGCCTGCACTCCGTGACACCGGCGCCGTCACATCTCGTCCGCAGCACCTTCAGAAGGCGCTCTGTGTTACGTACAGCGTGTGGTATCCGCCCCTGAAACTTTAGAGGGTTGTAGCTCCCAAACTAAACGTGATAGGAATGTGATTTGAAATGATTTGTACACAGCTGATTTCAATGATTCCGAGGCATGACAGAAACAACTATTGTTCCGTTTGAAAAATTCTGTCCCTTTGCTGTAGATCTTTGGAAAATAATACAATAAACTATTTAACGTTGAATAACAAGTACACCATTTTTCTTTTACTGCTGTTTGTTTCCTTCGAGCTAGTTTTCGGCTTGTTAGGATATCGTCAAGAAGTTGGCCTCCAAGATGCTACTCCGAGTGGGTGTAAAATGAATGTGTCCAACGGAAAATACTGGACGCGAAAATGAAGATTTGGCCCTGTTTGACTACCCCTGAAGCGGGTATTGGGATCTCTTAATGGTGATATTATCTCCTCCTTCTTGCTCTTTAACATATAAATTACAACATAAGCATAAATGAATGATAAGGGAACTAGTGACTAAAAATGATAAATGCTGTTTCTGCTTATACATTTATAGTACATTTAAACCCCTTTATATATTACAAATATTTATATATCAATGTTCAATGGATATAAATAGAAACTAATCAATTTTCTAACTAAAACGATTCATCAATTACCGAAATCTGCCCCTTTTTATGGCTACGCGATCTAATATAAATAACGCGAGATGAATAATATCATCTACGTACCAAACACTAGAAGACAGTGGAAATAAAATTTACGTGATCACAGCTGTTTAGCTTCATAGCTTTAATAAGCCGAAGCAATTAGCAATATCACCATATGTACTACGTCTGGTGCGTCGGAGTGATGGTTCTCGTGCATATTCCTTGAGTGCAATAACTTAATTGCTAACTACATACAACATACTTTACTTTCGCCATTCAAGATCACTTCAATTCTTCCTACTTATTCTATAAATGGCTTGAGATGGCTCACATGATGGAGTCCCAAAGATTTTCCTGATGTCACAGACTCAATTTCAACCGCATTTGCGTGCACTAGTCTTCTTATACGTACAGGGCCGCTGTATCTCTCGGAGAACTTTTGACGCAGCTTCATTTGTTTGTTGGACAACCTATAAGACTTAAATTCCCTTACGTCCTCCTTTTGGTCTGCGCGCACCTTGCACTTCTCTCTAACGACCCGAATACTGCGCAAAGCCTCCTCCACTATGACTTTATGTTGTCGGCGCGACCTTTGTGGAAAATCTATCACTCCTCGAATTTTATCTGGAGGGTCCCTATTCTTCATAATCATCATAGGTGGCATCAATGTAGTACTGTGGGGCAGCTCGTTTATCACATCCTGAAAATCGTTAAGAAATACATCCCAGCTAGCGTGATTCTTTCCACAGTAGATTCCACATAAATTACCCAAATCCTTCATCGTTCTCGCCGCGGAGTTCGAACTAGGATGAAATCTACTATAAATATGGGCTTTATTTTATAATTTCTTACTGTTCTTTTCCATACTTCAGATTTATATTGAGGTCCATTAACTGAGATAATACACTCTACAGTTCCCAATTGGTTTATAAAGTCTCTGCGCAAGGCTCTTCTCACATTTGCACCAGCCGCCAAATGTCACGAATTTGGATGTCAGCTCCAATACTACCAATATATATTTATGGCCCCTCGGTGTGTTGAGTAATGGTCCCATTAAATCCGTCGCTGCCATATGCCTTAGTTTCTCAGGAATAATTGGGTATAAAGGAGTCTGGATCTCTGCAGTTATGGATTTTGCCTTTTGGCAGTTTTTACCGATGGCTAGTACTTTCCTTATACGTTTCTCCATGTTTTTAAAATAGCAAACACTCTTCATTTTCATAAAACATTTTCGTGGACCGAAATGTGCGTAACGTAGGTGTGTGTACCACATAAGCTTATTTATTAACTCATTTGGTATGCACAGCACCCACAACGAATCATTAAACAGAATCCCTTTTCTCAAGAGGTAGTGCTATCTTATACGGGCCTGCGTCCGATCCTTCCATTTTTCCTTTATTTTGACTAAATATGGGTCCTTGTCCTGATCATTCTGGACATTCTGCATCGTTACAGTGACGAAGTTTTCAAATGGAACCCCTTTTCGGTAGACCAACGAAAACAGCTAATGCTTCAGCCGTCTCTTTTGTTATACCAGTAGGTGAGCGGGACAAGGCGTCAGCAATGACATTTGTCGGAACAGGCATATAGACTGTTGAAAACTGGTATTCTTGAAGCACTGCTACCCATCTCGCTAGTCTTCCATGCGGAAGTTTGGTGGTTAGGAGATATTCTAGGGCCCAATGATCCGTATAGACTTTTGTTTTTCTACCGAACAGAAATTATCTGAACTTTTTAAATACCTATACTATTGCAAGGGCTTCAAGTTCGGAAATTCCTTTCACTTTTGGATAGTATCCTGCGACCAAAAGCGATTGTTCTGTGTACTAATTTGCCGTCTTGTTCAAACTCCTGAAACAACATAACTCCCAGAGCGGTCTTCGCGCTGTCAGTGGCCATACAAAAATCCTGTGACAGTTCAGGATGTGATAAAATAGGAGCATTGACGAGTGCCGCTTCAAATTATTGATTTCTCGATCTGCACACTCTTCCCACACCCAGAGTGTCCCTTTCCCATCAATTGGCAGAGTTGCGGACTAGCTAATGTTTCTACATAGATACTTTTTATAAAAAATTATTATTCCTAGAAATCCTCTCAGTTGTTTTCTGGTTGTAGGAGTGGCAAACTTTGCAATTGCTGCCGTCCTCTCTCGGTCGGAGCTAATCCCTTCTCCTGCTATCACGTGTCCTAGAAAGCTAACCCTACCGCTCCCAAAACAAGACTTATCAGTATTTGCAGTCACCCTATACCTTCTCAAACTGCCTAACACTCCCTCTAAGAGTTCGTTATGTCTATCCCAGGTATTTTATGTTGTCAATATAAAGTCTACACAACATGTGAGCTTCTCTTTTAGCTCTTCACTCAATATTTTGCTAAAAGCCCTGATAAATGCAGCTGAAGATATATTCAATCCAAATGGGAGCCTTTTGAATGGAAAACACCTTCCGAAGGCAACAAAGGCCGTGAATTTTCGACAGTCAGGATCAAATCTGATTTTCATTTTATTCTCTTTCCCTAAAATTAACTCCCCTCTTCCTAGATCAATGATAGCTTTCTGTGCTGAAAGAAAATCTTTACCGATTATTATATCAGTTGTTAGTTTCGGTATTATGAACAGATTTGCAGTCATCAGGCGTCCTTGGCATTCAAAATCTAGACGTGTTTGTTGCAACATTTCCATACCGTTTCCAACTAACGCACCCCGTACCTTTGTTTTTTGTACTGTGAGCGTCGGTGGATTGGTTCAAATGGCTCTGAGCACTATGGGACTCAACATCTGAGGTCATCAGTCCCCTAGAACTTAAAACTACTGAAACCTAACTAACCTAAGGACAGCACACACATCCATGCCCGAGGCAGGATTCGAACCTGCGACCGTAGCAGTAGCGCGGTTCCGGACTGAAGGGCCTAGAACCACTCGGCCTCCGCGGCCGGCTGTCGGTGGATTAACTGAATCCTTGCGCTTAGCGAACAACCTATCTGAAATAGCTGAGGGTTCGCTTCCACTATCTATTACAACAGTACCCATAGTTCCTCCAATTTGTACTTTTACCACCGGATAGATTACCTGTTTGGATAACTTTGCTTTTCAAAAATCAAATGGCTCCAAGCACTATGGGACTTAACATCTGAGGTCATCTGTCCTATAGACATAAACTACTTAAACCTAACTAAGCTAAGGACATCACACATCTCTATGTCCGAGGCAGGATTCGAACTTGCGACCGTAGTAGCCGCGTGGTTCCGGACTGAAGCACCTAGAACCACTCGGCCACCGCGGTCGGCACGTTTCCTTTTCTTCAAGTAATATCTCCCTCATGTCCTCATATTCTATAGTATTTATGTTATTACTACCGAGACGGCTTACGGGCGCATTTTCTCTAGTACCCGTCGTCTGGCCTAGTCATTGTCCACTTTACACGTCATTTTGGCGTACTCTCCCTGGGTAGGGTGGTCTAATTTCAATTGTTCCCGACTTCTGTTGCCATTCATTCCATCCCATCCTTGGTCAGGCCGTTGACGTGTTTCTTTATTGTCGCCCCATGATGAGCCATTATTTTGTGGCTCCCATTTGCTTTCATTTTGTTGCCTGTATTCTCTGCCATAGTTCTTCCACTGTACATTGTTCCCACTACGATATCTATGGTCCATGTTTTGATGAGGCGGCCGATTTACGTTGTTTTACCAATTATGGCCTCTATTATTCCCTCTGTTGTTCTCCCTTCTTTCACTTTGCGTGCCTCTCTGTCTACGTTTTTCTCGCGCATGCTGCTCGTTGAAAACAAACCCCAGTTCTCATAGGATACCCTTGAATCCTTCTACGTCACTTCCACATCGGCCAATGAGCGTTTGCTGGTAGGAAATTCGCAACTTCATGTAACACAATCTTATGATCTCAGCTGGTGTGCATGGGTCGACCAAATACTGATTTTTCTTGGTCAAGTTTCCGAAATACTTTACCGGACTAGGGAACCCTGAACTCTCCAAGTCTCTGCTCATCATTATTTCCTGCTTGATCCTGTCGTGTCTCTTAGGAGCAGTATTTGTTTAAAAATGCTTCACGAAACTCTTCGTATGACGTGCACGTTTTTGCAATGTTCTGCATGCATTCGGCCAATGTTCCCTCGATATGTGAACAAAAAACGCCCAGTTTGTTCATCAGAGGCCAGTGAGGAGGTAATGATAAATCAAATTGACCAATAAAAGTTTTTGGGTGTAAAACATTACCCTCTTCTTTGTAATGCTGGAATTATAGTACAGAGGTTTCTTTCTTTCTTTCGCTTACGCCATAGTCCCGCAGCTGTCGCAGGGTCGGCGTGGTTACAACGGATTTGGCAGTGTTAGTGTTAGGGATGGCCAGATGCCCTTCCTGTCGCCACCCTGTACCCCCCAGGACGTAATCAGTGTAACTGTCTGCGTCTAGTGTAAATCGTGAAATAGTGCAGACGTGTTTCAGATGTCTGCGACGGGTGTAACTGAGGCGGAATGTGGGGACCAGCCCGGTATTCACATAGCGGGATGTGGAAAACTGCCTAAAAACCACATCCAGGCTAGCCGGCACATTGCGTCGTTAATCCGCCAGGCGGATTCGATCCGGGGCCGACGCGCCTACCCGGGTCCAGGAAGCAGCGTGTTAGCGCTCTCGGCTCAAGTTTCGTACAGAGATAAAATGCTTAAAATAGAAAATTTCTTTAGTATTTCTTCCCGCTCGGCCTACCACATTCTCACTTGGCGCTAACGTTTCATGTCTTCCATTTCCTTGGACGTCCTCTCTTCTACTCCCTGTCACGTTTTCATCATTGGAAAACTGTCTCATGATGCGCATTATTGGGTAACAATGCATATGAAATATCTCGTTGCTGTTCTCCGTATTCGTAATTTTCGACCCAGTCGTGCCCTGTGTAGACGCGGGAGCCATATCTTTAGCGATATTTCGTTGCTCTGCAGACACGCTTTCAGTCTGTAGTTGACGAGCAGCTCTTACATTCGAGCACATTCTAGTATCGTCTAGGCTTGGACATTATCGTGTAGAGTTTGAACTGATTCTTTCGGTTTCTGTTATTTCCAAGTCGCCTACTATTTCTTTTCTGAGATGTGATTTTTGACTAGGTTGCGATCTGACTTCCTGAGATAATTGTTTAATTTTGCTTTCAATGTTTTGTTTAATTGTGAGAGCTCCAAGGTCAGTGCCTGATTTGCTTTGTTTCAAGCGTCTCTGCAACTTCGTTAATGCACCTCAACCTATCTTTGTCGTGTTTTCTGTTTTCTCTAATGTTTCAAGAGCAATCCGCTTTTCGCCCCTCGCTAGTAGTCGCGCCTGGTTTGCACTTCTTCTGACCTCCGCAATCTCTCGCTCTAGTTTTGTTCGCAGCGGCACTACCTCATTTTTCACGTCCCTCGTTTCATGTTTTATCGACTGAATCTCGACACTAACGTTTTGAATTTTACTTCCCATTTTGTAACGTACTTCATCATTCCTCTTTTTTATTTGGCTTGCCAATTCAGAGCTGACCATTTGAATTTTATTTCCCATTTCTGAGCTGACTTTCTGCATTTTACTTCCCATTTCACTTTTCATTGCTTTTAGGTATGCAAGGATGTCAAACACACCTGTGTTACCTAAATCTTCTCTCCTATTGTGACATTCTCTTCCAATAATCTTAGGTGATCTTCTCCCCTTTTCCCTTTCCATTTATGTTCCGCATTCACTTGGACTTCCAACATTATAGTCCCGTATCTTTATGACTGCCTCATTGTGTCTCTGTTGCTCATCTTCGTTATCAGATTGCCTACCACGGGCTTGACTGTGTCTAACATCCTCTAAAAGTTCCCTTGGATCAGTATTCTCAACACCTGTGTCTTGTGTTGCCAGCAAAGCTAACTCTTTCTCATCCCATAGGCTTTCTTAACTACCCCGCGTATCTGCCATTTCTATATTGTTACAACTACTGATCTATTGTGCTACTAAGCGCACTGTCGCTCTAGTTGTCATGGACTGATCCTTGATAACATTTCACTCTTAAAAGCACTCACAATTTATAGTACCACATTTATTACGTAACGGGCATGAAACATAAAATGTCTACAACAAACAAGCTGAGCTAATGGCAAAGTCGTGAACGAGCAGTGTCGTTACAATACAAACAAAATATAACGACAAATGACATAACGTAAATATCAATAAATTGCAGCCAGTGGGTTGAAGCGTAACTCCTCTGAAAAGAAATACAATAAAATAGACAAATATTAATATCATCGCGTCACATTACCACTGCAAAGTATACACCTAAACGTTATGAATGGGAAAAAAAATTTGGAAAATTTCCCAGGTTTCAAACCACTTTATGGCTACTATCGGTAGACTCTAAATATGATCCTGGTAGGGTAAGCCATATCCATGCTACTCCAGGCGGGTGTAAAATGAATGTGTGCAACGGAAATATTGAACGCGAAAATGAAGATTTGGCCCTGTTTGATTACCCCTTGAAGCAGATCTTAGGATTATCTTCTCCCTCTTGCTCTTTAGCATATAAATTACAACATAAACATAAATGAACGATTAAGGGAACTAGTAACTAAAAAATGATAAATGCTGTTTCTGCTTATACATTTACTGTAGATTAAAACCCCTTTATATATTACAAATGTTTATACAGGGTGTTTCAAAAATGACCGGTATATTTGAAACGGCAATAAAAACTAAACGAGCAGCGATAGAAATACACCGTTTGTTGCAATATGCTTGGGACAACACTACATTTTCAGGCGCACAAACTTTCGAAATTACAGTAGTTACAATTTTCAACAACAGATGGCGCTGCAAGTGATGTGAAAGATATAGAAGACAACGCAGTCTGTGGGTGCGCCATTCTGTATGTCGTCTTTCTGCTGTAAGCGTGTGCTGTTCACAACATGCAAGTGTGCAGTAGACAACACGGTTTATTCCTTAGAACAGAGGATTTTTCTGGTGTTGGAATTCCACCGCCTAGAACACAGTGTTGTTGGAACAAGACGAAGTTTTCAACGGAGGTTTAATGTAACCAAAGGACCGAAAAGCGATACAATAAAGGATCTGTTTGAAAAATTTCAACGGACTGGGAACGTGACGGATGAACGTGCTGGAAAGGTAGGGCAACCGCGTACGGCAACCACAGAGGGCAACGCGCAGCTAGTGCAGCAGGTGATCCAACAGCGGCCTCGGGTTTCCGTTCGCCGTGTTGCAGCTGCGGTCCAAATGACGCCAACGTCCACGTATCATCTCATGCGTTAGAGTTTACACCTCTATCCATACAAAATTCAAACGCGGCAACCCCTCAGCGCCGCTATCATTGCTGCACGAGAGACATTCGCTAACGATATAGTGCACAGGATTGATGACGGCGATATGCATGTGGGCAGCATTTGGTTTACTGACGAAGCTTATTTTTACCTGGACGGCTTCGTCAATAAACAGAACTGGCGCATATGGGTAACCGAAAAGCCCCATGTTGCAGTCCCATCGTCCCTGCATCCTCAAAAAGTACTGGTCTGGGCCGCCATTTCTTCCAAAGGAATCATTGGCCCATTTTTCAGATCCGAAACGATTACTGCATCACGCTATCTGGACATTCTTCGTGAATTTGTGGCGGTACGAACTGCATTAGACGACACTGAGAACACCTCGTGGTTTATGCAAGATGGTGCCCGGCCACATCGCACGGCCGACGTCTTTAATTTCCTGAATGAATATTTCGATGATCGTGTGATTGCTTTGGGCTATCCGAAACATACAGGAGGCGGCGTGGATTGGCCTCCCTGTTCGCCAGACATGAACCCCTGTGACTTCTTTCTGTGGGGACACTTGAAAGACCAGGTGTACTGCCAGAATCCAGATACAATTGAACAGCTGAAGCAGTACATCTCATCTGCATGTGAAGCCATTCCGCCAGACCCGTTGTCAAAGGTTTCGGGTAATTTCATTCAGAGACTACGCCATATTATTGCTACGCATGGTGGATATGTGGAAAATATCGTACTATAGAGTTTCCCAGACCGCAGCGCCATCTGTTGTTGAAAATTGTTATTACTGTAATTTCGAAAGTTTGTCTGCCTGAAAATGTACTGTTGTCCCAAGCATATTGCAACAAACGGTGTATTTCTATCGCTGCTCGTTTAGTTTTTATTGCCGTTTCAAATATACCGGTCATTTTTGAAACACCCTGTATATCAATGTCCAATGGACATAAAGAGAAACAAATCAATTTTCTAACTAAAACGTTTTATCAATTGCCCAAATCTGCCCCTTTTTATGGCTATGCGATCTAATATAAATAACGCGAGATGACTAATATCATCTGTGGTGTCACCGCCAGACACCACACTTGCTAGGTGGTAGACTTTAAATCGGCCGCGGTCCTTTAGTATACGTCGGACCCTCGTGTCGCCACTGTCAGTGATTGCAGACCGAGCGCCGCCACACGCCAGGTCTAGAGAGACGTCCTAGCACTCTCCCCAGTGGTACAGACGACTTTGCTAGCGATGCTACACTGACAAATACGCTCTCATTTGCGAGACGATAGTTAGCATAGCCTTCAGCTACGTCATTTGCTACGACCTAGCAAGGCGCCATTACCAGTTTATATTGAGATTATAAAACATGTATAAACAAGAGAGATGTACACCAATTATGGATTAAAGTTAAGCATTACATCAACTACGTACTTTATTTGCTACTATTAATTCCCTTAACTGTTCCAGGCCTTACTCCAGTTTGCGTGAGCTTAAACGCGTGCCTTTCGGCTACCCGTCACTGTGGATTGGCTGTCTTGCCACAACATCATCTGCGTACCAAACACTAGAAGACAGTGGAAATAAAATTTAGGTGATCACACCTGTTTAGCTTCATAACCTTAATAAGTCATTAGCAATATCATCATATGTACTGCGTCCGGTGCGTCGGAGTGATGGTTCTCGTACAAGTCTGCGACAACGGAAGAACTCCAGCCACAAAATATAAAAAAAAAATCCCATTCAAACACTAGAATGGCAGAAGACAGTCCTCTGACTAGTATAACTTAATACTGTCTTCTCCTCTCTGTGTTCTACAGACGAGAAATGCGAACTCCCAGCAACAAGGACGTAGTTTTTTTTTTTTTTTTCACTCTGGGACTTAACTGCTGAGGTCATCAGTCCCCTAGAACTTAGAACTACTTGAACCTAACTAACCTAAGGACATCACACACAGCCACCTGCGACCGCATCGGTTACAGAGTGCAGCGCCTAGAACCGCTCGGCCACTCCGGCCAGCGGACGGAGTTCAGATAACTTCTCAACGTGAGTATAGGCATAAGAAGTCCTCTCAATCACTAAACGCTGTGCACTCAATGACGACTTGCTACCTGGAGGCGAAGTCCAGAATCATAAGAGTTCACAACAGTACAGTGCCTAATGGTTCTAACTATAAAATCTCCTGAGAGCAAAGACAGCAAGTCCGCCTGTACTAACAAAAGTTGACACTAAGTGACCGTCAAACACGGGCGCTCAATACCGAAGACCCTTATTCTCCACCACTTGCTTCCCAGCAAAGCTCGGCTCCCCTGTCTTTTAACTGCAGAAGGCGTACCATATTCGCGAAACCGCAGAATATTCTCCCTCTCTACAGGTTCTTCCAAACGCCGACCTACCATATTTTTGTCTTTTGTCGTTCAGCACCGAACGTTTGCGAGAAAATACCTATCCTCGTTGATTAGGAATACATACAATGGTACGCTTCTCGGAGTAAAAATCCTCGGAAATATCCCAGCCTGCGCGATTTCCGAGGTAACGCTTCCTCGTTCCTCTCTGATTTTCAGAGTTTCCGAAGTATTATCCGGTTATCCTTCTGGCCCCGCTACAATACTGGCCGGCTGCCGCTATATTGTGCTTCAGCGCTCAGGTGCCCCGACCTTCCGTCTTGGCTACGTCCTGTGTCAAGCAGGACCAACACTCCTGTGCGGACTTTCCCACCCAGGGCTTCAGTTACACCTGCCGTTTCATTTCCACTGGCGTTCCAACCTCCAATAGTATAGGCAATCATTCATTAGTCCGTTTTGATAATAAAAACACTTCGTCCCCTTTCATGCAATAAGCGTTAACAACTATTTACAAGGTGCACGTGAGAATGTCAGTCCTCTTTAAATGTTCATATATACGATGTACAACCTATTAAATAATACCTAATTCCGGTTGCAAATTGCGGCAAAGTATGTAGATGAGTGCTTGTAAGGTGCAAATTTATAGCCGCCTTACAGGCCTAATAAGCCGATAACTAGTTCGAAAGAAACAAAAAGTTGCAGGGGCAAACACGTTTTGTGTGTTGTGTGTGTGTGTTTGTGTGTGTGTGTGTGTGTGTGTGTATGTGTGTGTGTGTGTGTGTGTGTGTCTAATGTGAAGTGTCATTCATGTTATATCATTGGTATACTGTGCGATATAATACGTGGACCAGAATCTCCATAGATACGTTACTGTGAATGGATAGATGCTTTCTGTTTTGAAGAAGAAATAAAACTGGCCATTTAAAGAGGATTTTGCAAAAAATTTACAGTCTTCCATGTGAAGAATGATGCATTGTACAATTTAATCATAAATTTCACCTTGGCCAGCAATAATTTTAGTTTTCTCCAGAGAAAAATATGTAAGGTGGTCAACAAGACGGCTATTTTAAATTCCCCATTGTTGTCAAATGACCAGTGGTGACAGTTTTTGCTATATCGTGCACTACGCACAGTGGAACCTGGTGATAGTTTGACGCAGGATGTCACACTACCCACCTGGATCACTATGACCGAAAGTGGAAGTTGCGGCGCGCTTGTATGGCGTCACGCAGACCAGGTCTCATCTGGCGAGGCGGTGCGCTCACAGAGTCGAGGCACGTGCTCTGCAGTCTTTCTCAAACCGTTTTACAGAATCTGTTCGGTAAAAAAAAAAAATTCTTCTGTACTTGTAATTTTATGTGTCAGCTTCATGGTGATGTATCCTTCATTTCGTTAATGGTCATTCCTTTTCACATATTATACAAGCACGAAATTCGAAAACATTGAAATAAAGAATAGAAGTCGGTATGAATTTGTGTGAGGTGCATATTGGACTATATATTTCTGTGTGTAAAAGGTAGCTAAGATTTCGGATTTTCCTTTAAAGCTTGGGTGGGGGGGGGGGGGGGGGGGAATCGACATGTGCCTCGTCTCGAAAAATATTCGTAACATCACTCACATCTCGTAAACCGTTCTAGACATCGAGACGAGATTTTGGCAAACGATAGCACTTATAGAGGACAGCATCTTACCATGCGGTTAACATACGGAACTTCCTTATTTGGAGCGATATAGCGGAAGCTATAATTTTATTTTATTTTTTGCAAACTAGGACCATAATATTTTAAGAGTCACTGACAGCTAGTGAAAAGGGAATTCGCTGTTATTAAAAATATGAAATTTCTTCAGTTTTGTTACTAAAAGTTCGATAGGAAGAAAGTTATCATAGGGTTTTCTTTTCACACATATGATAAATTACAGTAAATAACGTACCATCTTCCCGTTCCTATACTTGCACGGACTGAGGGAGTGAAACTTTACTACCAATATTTCTTAATTCATTAGTGATATTGACTTCGATGAATAGTTGGTAAGCTTCTGCAATCTGTAGTGTGTTCAGAGTTTCAGACATATGAAAGAGTTCGATTGGGTCAGTTCTGGTCTGCAGTAATAAAATAATTCAGAGTTGTACCATTAGAAATAATAGATTTGTGGCCTGTTGATAAGGTTACGGAAACATGATAATTGTTACTTTGTGTGTCTTTAACACATCTAAAGACAATTAGGGTGAAGACGTTCACTGTATCGCTCTGAATGGTGCTGGAAAAAAATCGATGGTACACTATTTGCTGCGAACTATTTTCATATTTCTCAGATGAAGAACAGGAAGAAAATCCTTTGGGTTCCAGTCCCAGTTGTTCACTATTGAAAATGCTATGGATAAAGGAATTCCCCCAAAGTTGCAAAATATATGGCGATTTATTTTTGTCGAAATTGTTAACCATTTCTCATTTGAAGCAGCATCATCAGTTGTGAGTAGTGGCTGCATTTCTCTGTTCATAGCCACAGCTTAATTTGCAAAAACTCATCTTGCAGTAGCCATGGAACGGCATTGCGAAACAAGCAACTGGTGCCAGAGAGGTCAGTAGCTTATCAGTAGTTTACGGAAAACCACGTTGTGTTGGTTTGCAGAAAAATGAGAAAAGAAATTTCATATATTTCGTACTAGCAAATATTTTTTCGCTAGCTGTCGATGACTATCATAAAAATTGTAGTGCTGGATCGAAAAAATACAATAAAAACTATAGCTTGTGCTACATCTTCCCAAATAAGAACGCTGTGTGTGTGAAAATACTCTCCTCTTTGTGTGTCAAAATCTCGTTTGGATATCTCGAACGGTTTAAGAGATATGAGGTATGTTATGAATATTTCACTCTCACGCACGTGCGATCGCAAGAGACCGCGCTACATAAAATCCATTTTTTGAGACTGGTGGCAGATATTGATTCACCCCTCTTCCCCAGTTTAAACAAAAATTGAAGATGTTAGTTACATGTCATACTCAGTAATATATTGTCTAACGCAAACGCAAATTTGTAGTGACAGCTATTTGTCACTGCAACATTTTCGAATTTCTTGGTTATATGTGAAGTATCATAATAACTATGACCATCAACGAAATATTGGGCATTTGAGCATGAAGCTGATGTATAAAAATACAAGTAATGTAGAGATCAATTTTTTTGCCTAATAGGTTCCGTAAAATCATTTTAGATAGACTGCGGGGCACACCTGTGCAGCATCCCGCCAAACTTGGCCCACTCTGCATGACGAGCGCGCCAAGACCTACTCTTTAGGTTGTGATTTGTGGACATATGACTTACTGCATACGAGGCAGCTTTCTGTCTCAAGACCCATGATGGGCGAGTGAGCAGTATGTTTGTCCTCTCAGGTGCTAGTCGCGTGTGGATCTTGAGGTCTTGCTTGTCATTGATTATGGCCATCCTAAACATATCGGTTCCATATTCGCATTCAGTAGTGACATCCCAACCAACTGGAGGAGCAGTATCACGGAAGGATAAAATGCTGTCTCGATATGCATGAACAGCATTTCAGAGGGTGTTCTCCAGCAGGATAACACTCGCCCACATACCGCTGTTGTTATTTAACCTGCTCTTCCGAGTGTCGAAATGTTGCCTTGGACTGCTCGATCACCAGATCTGTCTGCAGTCGAACACATATTGGGCACCATCGGACGAAAACTCCAGCGTCACTCACTACCAGCATTAAACGTCCCTGTATTGATCGACCAAGTGCAACAGACATGGAACTCGGCCCCAGAAACTGACATCTGGCACCTACACAACACAATGAATTCATATCTGCATACTTGCGTTCGACATTCTGATGTTTACACAGATTATTAATGTACCACCATTTCACATTTGCAATGGCTTATCTCGCGTTTGCTGCGATCTTGAAGTGTAAATACGAGGGTCGCTCCAAAAGAATGCACACTTTTTTTTTTTAATCCATCTTTTATTCTATATGTTTGAAAGTTTTACAGTGTGTAGATACATCCTTCAGGAACAATATTTTCATTTCTCCACATAATTTCCATCCCTCTCAACTGCCTTACGCCATATTGGAACCAGCGCCTGTATACCCGCACGGTAAAATTCTGGACCAACCTGTTGGAGCCACTGTTTGGCATCGTGCACAAGGGAGTCATCATCCTGAAACCTTGTTCCACGCAGAGAGTCTTTCAGTTTTCCAAAGAGATGATAGTCACAATTCTTGCAAGAAATTCATCTCCACCATTCTCGTACTGTTCCAAAATTTTCCTTTACACCGTTTTTCTTGTTTCGTTGTGAGCCCCTGTCACCATCCTGGGAACCCACATGGCATAAACCTTTTTTAACGCCTACACTTTCAGTATTCTGCAAACACTTCCCCTATCCCAAATGTAGCGTGACAATTCGTTCACTGTGATGCGTCTGTCAGCATTCACCAATTCGTTAACTCTCTGCACATTGTCTGGAGTGTGTGCAGTACGAGGCCTGCCACTGCGAGGACAGTCCTCCAATATTGCCGTGCCCGCTTTCATCACGTAACCTGCTTGCCCACCGACTAACTGTACTGTGTTCGCCAGCAGCACCTCCATACACCTTTTTCAACCCCTTGTGGATGTTTCCCACTGTCTCGTTTTCACAGCACAGGAATTCTATGACAGCACGTTACGTCTGACGAACGTCAAGTGTAGCAGCCGTCTTGAAGACATGCTGTGACGGCGCCACTCACGGGAACAGGTTGAACTATAAAAAATGGCTCTGAGAACTTAGAACTACTTAAACCTAACTAATCTAAGGACATCACACACATCCATGCCCGGGGCAGGATTCGAACCTGCGACCGTAGCGGTCTCGCGGTTCCAGACTGAAGCGCCTAGAATCGCTCGGCCACAAAAGCCGGCACAGGTTGAACTAAGTTTGAAAATAAGCGGGAAGGATGTATCTACACACTGTAAAACTTCCACACATGCGGAATGAAAACTGTATTTTTACAAAAATAGTGTGCATTTCTTTTGGAGTGACCCTCGTATTTAACTGTGTTTGCTAGACAAATTTATTCCCGAAATTTCATTACTCTACTTTTTTTTTTTTTGGTGTTCCATTTTTTTCCCATCACTGTACTTTATGTGGGTGTGCTAATATGCTAATCAACTGCATGTCCAAACATGTTGTACATTTCATGCTATCTAGTCGTCTGCTACACTCCGCCTTCATGAAGTTGCAGTTTTAGTAGCCAGCAGTGTAATTTAATTTTAGCATTTTAAAGAGAGATTGGTGGCTGCAGTATCTCGTGTCACGTTTTGGAAACGGGATTTATTCGAAAAAACGAATTTTAAATACGTATTTTATTTTAGATAACGGCATAATGATGTTTTTTTTTTTCAAAGGTTGCAGCAACGCTGCGTCGCTGAATTTGTCGCTCACGGGCAGGAGAGACTGCGATGTGCAGCCGCGCAGCTGTAACAAAAACAGGACGAGGCGGGCGCGTTGAATAGACAAAGCGGGCGAAACCTGCCGGACAAACAGTCCATTGTGCGCGGAATTTCGCTGCCAGAGAAACAAGTGAGCCACGTTTCACAGGGGCAAGCGGCGCCGGGGCCGAGCAGCCGGCAGGCTGTGGTGTAGTGACTGCGTTTGCCCGCTCGTCTCGTCTCGTCGCTTCCCGCGCACGCCAACTTTTCGCCCAAAACCTGTCGAGTCAGCCAAGGGTCGTTCCCGTGTTTTCCACGCAGCGGTCAAGAACGTATTTTGAACCTCGTTCATAATTTACTGTAATTTAGAAACTGAGACTGAATATGGTAAAAAGACAAGTTAAAACAACTTTCTGCATCAGTTTTTTTTGTTTAGTCTGGTAAGGACCACATGAAATAATTTATGTCTCCTTTTTCCTCTTTCTTTTTTTCCAGCAGGTTTTCATTCTTTCTCTTTTTATTTCTGTTCGTATCGCATGTGTCATTTTCTTTGCTTTCTCCTATAAGCCCTTGAAAGTGATTTTTTCTCTTTCTCCCATTTCTTCCTCCGTTATTTCCTTTTCTGACAGGCCTGCTTGAAGTTCCTTCATCCACGTCATTGTCGTTTTGGGTTTGCGTTAAAAAGTCAAAAATTCATTTTACTATCCTCTTTTCACCTGGTCTTTGTGAGGTGTCCATGGAATATAACTTTTCTCTTCCTCATTGTGTGTGATATTAGTTCAATCTTTTCCTTAACTTATTGCTTCTTAATTTGAGTTTCCTGACTGTTTCTCTTCCCTTCTTTCCTGTTTCACCTGTAGTTAAGGACAGGCAATCATAAGCATAATGGCATTCTGGTTAAATGCCACTTTAATAGCGCTGGAGTTCTGCATTTTTGGAAATAGATTTCTTGTTATACAGGCTTTTTGTTAGCTGAAAAGCCAACTCAATTTTCCTTGTTCTTGTTAAGTTAGTTTCTTTCTCCAAAGTATTTTTGTGTATTTCACCTAGATATTTAAAAATTTGTAGTCTTTTTTCGTCTTCCATGGTCAGTTTCCAAGTAATCAGTGCCTATTTCGCATCTGTCACATTGTTTCTTCCTAAACATATACATATGTCTCCTTTTGAAGCTGCCTCTAATAGGAAATTCATCTACATTGTTGCAACTTCTATTAAATCAGCTAAGATGGCAAAATCGTTTGCAAAAAGCAAACAATCAAAACTCAAATATCCCCTTTTCTCCCAGCAGTGATTTTTTCAATTCCTTATTCTCCTGCTCATTTCCTCTAATCCCCAGTCCCAACCGGAATAATGTTTGTTTTCATTTTCATTTTTTCCACGGCTCATTTAACGCCTTGCACCCTCATCATCAGGTAGATCAGTGGTTTCCATTAGCTTGTAACATCAACAGCAAAATTAATGAAGTTGTACCTATGTCCGGACACGCTTTTTCAGAGATAGAGGACGGGTAGACGATTCGACATCTACATCTGCATCTACATTTACATGGATACTCTGCAAATCGCAATTAAGAGCCTTGCAGAGGGTTCATGAAACAATCTTCACAGTAATTCTCTATTATTCCAATCTCGAACAGCGCGCAAAAAACGAACACCTATATCTTTCCGTGCGAGCTCTGAGCCCTTTTTTTAATTGTGATGATCGCTTCTCCCTATGTAGGTCGTGTCAACAAAATATTTTTGCATTCGGAGAAGGAAGGTGATGATTGACATTTCGTAATAAGATTCCGCCGCAACGAAAAACGCCTATGTTTTAATGATGTCCACCTCAAATCCTGTATCATGTCAGTGACACTCTCTCCCCTATTTCTCGATAGTACAAGGCGTGCTGCTCTTCTCTCAGCTTTCTTGATGTACTCCGTTAATCCTACCTGGTAAGGATCCCAGGCCGCGCAGCAGTACTCCAAAAGAGGACGGACAGGCGTAGTGTAGGCAGTCTTGTCTAAGGGTCCTGCCAATAAAACGTAGTCTTTGCTTCGCCTTCCCGACAACATTGTGTATATGTTTTTTTCCAATTTAAGTTGTTCGCAATTGTTTAGTATTTAGTTGAATTTACGGCCTTTAGATTTGAGTGATTTATTGTGTAACCGAAGTTTAACAGATTCCTTTTAGCACTCACGTGGATACCCTCAAACGTTTCATTATTTAATGTCAATTGCCAATTTTCTCTCCGTACAGATATCTTTTCTAAATTGTTTTGCCAATTTTCACAGCATACAGATATCCCTTCTCCATCGGTTTGCAATTGGTTTTGATCTTCTGATGACCGTACTAGACGATAAACGACAGCATCATCTGCAAACAACCTAAGACAGCTGCTCATATTGTCTCCTACATCGTTTATACAGATAAGGAATTGCAGAGGGCCTTTAACATTACCTTGGGAAACGCCAGAAATCGGCGCATGCACTGATGTAAATACATTGTATAGCGCATCTCACTTGAGAAGTTATTAACCGTGGAACACTAAAGGAGAGAAAATCTTACATTGTCACTAAACCATCACTAGAGAAAGGATGACGTTGTTTTCGAGGAAAACTATTGAGAAAATTTAGAGAGTCGGCATTTGAAGCTGACTGCAGAAGGATTCTGTTGCCTCCAATATACATTTCGCGAAAGGCCACGAAGATAAGATCTGAGAAATTAGGGCTCATACGGAGGCGTATAGACAACGTTTTTCCCTCGTTGTATTTGCGAACGTGTCATTCCTTTGAAGCAGGTTGCTTACGGACTCAGTAACTGCATTGGGGGTTTCGTGGATATTGTGCTGAACGATGTGTTGTTGCTGAGTACTGTGGCAACTTTCAGGCGAAAATAAAGCCTAACTAATGAAGCTGTCTCTCCAGAACTTGGTGCGGTATCAGATGGAAGATCCTCGTATCATCACTGGGGACGAAACTCGGATACATCACGTGTCACTTGGACGAAGAAAGCTCAAGATCTTGAAAACAACAGTGTCTGCGACGAAAGTTACAGCTACAGTCTCTTGCGTCTGCTGCTGGTTGCTTTCTTCACGCATGAAGAGATCGTGAATGCTATCAGTGCCAAGAATGTAGACTAACATATGAAGAAAACGACCAGGATTGGTTTCGAAAAGTGTCGTGTAGGTGTATGACAGTGCCTGTCCACTGTAGTTGTTGGGCGTATAGTGAGCGTTACAGAGGGGTGGAAACTTTTTATTCTGATTGTCAGGATGGCTTTCGGTTCACCCACTAGGGATTGTGGGTGTCTAGGTTTTGTGCCTTTGGATGGGCGAGGGTCTTGGTTCTGAGTTGGTCCAGCAATTCCGATTGCCTGGGGCGGAACACCCAAAGTGCAGCCTGTATCTCGCACCATGAGCTTTTCACCTTTTTGGACGCTAATGGAAGGACTTGGCAGGTCTGCACTTCAGAAGTGAGTCTGATTGCAACCTGGCTAGCTGGCAGTTGATGGTTGGAGGGCTGACACCAAAGTTTTCAGATAGTCTGCGTAACCAATTCTATTGTCCACTGATGCGGTATATGTAGGGATCGTGTCAACCTCTTCAGCATTAACTGCACCCTGAAGACGGCGCATTGAAGCATTGTAGCTACAAAATAAGTAAAATCATAAGGACGGCTGGAGGCGTTTCATTTTCTTACAACAGCAAACGGCAGTCGTCCCCAAGACCTCCTGTCAAAAGAATGGAAATACTGAAACCCGATTATTTTAAGGCGGTTTTGACAAACTATCGATGGGTAAAATTCTCAGGCAAATAAATAGACCCTACTTGGAAAAGTACCAATGCTTTACTAACTTTTTGTATCTCGTTGATTCAAGAGGACCTGCTTCCTTAATTTTTAAACTGATACCGGATAACAGATAAGTGGGAGGCCTTGGCTGATTTCAAGCAGGATACTTTACTATACTTATTTATTAAAGATTAATCTCAATAATTATAATACTTATGCTGAGAGGTGACTACGTTTCTTATTCTGGTGGAAAGATATCATTATTCATTTGCAGTTGTTGGTTTTAAAAGTTCATTTGCTGGTATCATTTATTATCGGAACATATACTCAAATGGCTTGGTACAAATGGCTCTGAGCACTATGGGACTTAACATCTGAGGTCATCAGTTCCCTACAACTTAGAACTACTTAAACCTAACTAATCTAAGGACATCACACAAGTCCTTACCCGAGGCAGGATTCGAACCTGCGACCGTAGCGGTCGCGCGGTTCCAGATTGAAGCGCCTAGAACCGCTCGGCCACACCGGCCGGCGAACATATACTCTCCCACTTTAAGGCGTCTAGGAGCATTTCGCACAGGTAGGAGATGTGGACTGTGGATGCTATTGAGGTCCGCTCAGTGATCTGCTCCCATCAAAATATTGACTTTTATGCGAAAAAACTCCGTCCTATCTGATTATACATTTCCACTTACTTATAGTGGGCATCAGTTTAGCTATGCAACTGGTAACGCTAACATGGAAATCAAGTGAAGCAATGCAGTGAACCGCTCAATAAATATGACCTACAGATCGTCGATATCCCACTTATGTATCCCAAAATCTTACATACTGGCGACTGAATTTTGGGACTGTGAACAATGTGGAATTGCGGGACAAAATGGCGGGCGGGTAAGGATCTATTGTGACCAGAGGACAAACAATATGGACGCCAATCTCTTTTTATTCTCAACGACTTGGTGACTTATTCAGCTTGGTAACCACGTATATTTTGCATGAAAAGGATGTGCCAGAATAATAATCCAATCTTGGATAGGACATGGAAATATCGCTCCAATTTCAACTAATAATTTCAACGCCAATTACTACCGAAATCTTTCAAATACAGATCAAGAGAACACTGGTCAGGACTTGCCCTCATTATTAGATGATGGAGACTGTTCACTCGCTCCTACACCCTCAGATACATTCTCACATATTTGTACTGAATCATGCGTTAAAAAATGCATTCATAAAATATAATAAGTCCGACCTGTATATGTAATCAAAAGGCTGGCAACCCATTACCTCCATGAGTCCCATGAGTCCAATGATCAACTGTAGATAGTGGGCAAAAATTCTTTCCCCCAATTAAAGAAACCCCTTTCACACGTTATAAATCCTAAAACTATGTAAGATGGCAAGAACTACGCCCTTTACATGAAGTCATTCAAGATCACCTAACTCATGTTAAGCGAACAGTAGGGCTGAACAAAATGACTGACAAGACACAATGTATCTTGTAGAGGGTATAGTATGGACGTATTGCAATAATTAATGTCGGGTGATGGTTTTAAAGTAATTCACATGACACGAAAACTTTGTGGAAACAAGTCGATTTACTGGAAGCTAGTTTACCCCAGGGAAGCATTTAGATTTGACTGTGGCCGACTGGGAAACGGCGAAGGGAAGCGACAATAGGCAGCTTAGGGCGGCTCAAGCTCTGAGAAAGTGGTAATGCGGTGTGGCCTCCAGCCGCCTTAAGATGAATGACAGTGAGTGGGTGGTTGACCCCGACTCCATGCTGGTGTACCGGATAGAGAACTTGTATGCCTGTTGATAAATGTCCGTCATCCAGTTTTCTGTGAAACATGCGAGAAAGCCGCGCAAAGCTAGGGTGGAGCGGTCAACAGAGGTCAAAGTATGCTTGTTCGTGACTATAGCAACTTCACGCTGAATTCATGGTCCGCAGAGCCTGAATGAAGTAAATCAGGTGAATAGCGACAGCATGAAATACACCGGCCTCCGATGGGAATGTAAGACCAAGGAATTTGAAGTACTCTCCTGGGAGTCAGAATTCCGGAAAAATTGGTGTTTGTGCAGACACTAACCTTGATGGGTGGCCTGGGAGGAGCTAAATAACAGAAGTTGAGAGGAAGGGAAATTTTGTGGGAATTTGTTCACTCCCCAGAGCAGGCATTGGCCAGCGCTGGGAAGTGACGCATAATTAACGCGACTTGCGCTGCCATTGGCGTAAGTGACTTTGCTGGAGGGGAAACCGAGGCGAAGAGCAGACTGGGAGAAGTCCTTGTAGAGGTCTTCCGTTCCCAGCTTGCATCGAGTGCGGATGTGACGTTCTTGACTCAGCTTGCCTGAGAAAGAGTGAGCATCTCTGCAGTTTAGGACTTAGCAAAGGGAACGATTGAGCTTGGAGATAGGAAGTTTTGGTTCAGCTATGCACTGAGCAAGATAGCTAGGAGTGAATAGACGAGTGCAGCCTTGCAGCACCACAAGGTCGGCCCATGTCCACACAACGATGCGGCTCTGTCACGCTGTATTCGGTGATATTGCGCCCACTCCGGCCACTGATTAATTTGTTGGATCATGTCGGCAAAGTTTCCATGAGGGTTTCATGGGCCGTGTATTGTAGAATTCTTCTCACACTTCGCATTATGCCTGGGTCAGTCGACAGGAATTACTTTTGAGTTATCGTGCTTTACTCCACACAAACACAATTTATTACCACTGCCTGATAGGAGAGTCTTGTAATGTAATGATTGAAGGTCGGGAGTTAAAATAAAATTGTGCTAATTGACTGCATCTGTTTTCAATCAAGTAGTTGAAATCCCAAGTCACTTTATTAATTAATTTTAGGTTCAACATTTGCATCTGGTGTTCAATAGCTGAATATAACATCAATGTGTACCCCTTTTCAATTAAAAGGGATTAATTCTGAATAAATTAATGTCAACACTGCCACCATAGTTCAATCAGGAGTCACAGGGCCATATTACTTTTTTGCATTATCCAATATTGCGGCAGTTTTGCACTCTGTGTTGATCTGTTAGTCAATTAGTTGGAGTGAACACACGCTAAAACCAGCTAAGTGACAGGTGGGGTGTTACATATGGCGACCCTGCCAGGATACGATACTTTAAGATTTGCTACGAAGTAGTCTTGAAAAAGGAAATTTTTCCACGTGATCCATTGCTTAGCAATTTTTTAATTAAAAAACGGGTAGCAGTAGTTACAATACGTTACATTGTCTTCTTCATGTGCTGTCCTTTCAAATTGAAATTTATAGGTGCCTGTGCATTGTATTTGTGATTCGTTGGAGTACTTAAGATGTGCAGTGCCGTAATCAGCCGATGCTGAGCACACAGAACAATCATTGGTATCAGCCTTTTTTGCATTGCTTAGCCATTGTTAATTGAAAAACGGGTAGCATTAGTTACAGTATATTACATTGTCTTCTTCATGTTCTGTCCTTTCAAATTGACATTTATAGGTGCCTATGCATTATATTTGTGATTTGTTGGAGTACTTATGATGTGCAGTGTCGTAATCAGCCGATGCTGAGCACATAGGACACAATGATTGGTACTAGCCTTTTTGGGGGAATGCTTCATGAGCTATTTGTCGGGTCACTGCTCACACCCAGTGTATCACGTTGTGTCCAGATATATGTTTTGCGTTATCTAATTATTGAGTGTAAGGGGTACTCGGTTTCTGAGTTTTCGTGTAACATAAAAGTGCAAATGATAACGAGGGGAAAAGCCAAGACAACGGCAGAATATAATCAGACTGTTACTGGGGAGAACATGGGTGATAGTAGGGAAAGCTCTGCCGATAAGCGTGACGAACGCGAGTTGCAACTTCCTGAAACTGCGTCTCATGACTGGTTTAGTCCGCTGAATAGCAAGGACGTTGATTCAGGCAGTGATACTGAGGGCTCGGGGGACGCAGGGAGTACAGGATTAATCCATAAGTATGGAAGATCCAGCCTAAGAAGCCAGAGTGTGTTGGAACGAAACGGTGTCCGACGATTATCAAACGATTCATTCACAAGTGATCCAACGGGGGCGCTGAGACGGTTCCTCAGAACAGAGGAGAAGAGTCGCATTTTCAACCACAAAAGGACGAGGATCAAAATGCGGCTATTCTCAAAAACATACCGGACCTGTTGCAACAGATGCAAACGATGAACTTCGAGCAGAGCGCCAACCTTAATGCCGAAATTAAAAAGGTGAATACGGAGCTGAAAGAGCAGAGCGCCAACCTTAATGCCGAAATTAAAAAGGCGAATTCGGAGCTGAAAGACAACCTTAATGCCGAAATTAAAAAGGCGAATTCGGAGCTGAACTATAGGCTCACAGAAGTTCATAGGGAAGTAAAAGAGGAAGTAAAGAATCTCGGCGTCAAAATAGAGAAAGAGATTGCCATCATCAAACGAAAGGCAACTGAAGCCAAAGTAATTGCGAAAGGTGCAAGGAATATAGCGAGAGAAACTCGGGACTCCACGCAAAGCACGGCAAAAGCAGGAAAGGTCATGTTATCAAGGCTACAAAGCCGGATAAAACTTGTCGAAGAAAAGCAACAAGAGCAACCGGACATAGGGCCTAACGAGATGTTGAAAGAGGAGGTGGCGATATTAAAAAGAAATTTAGAGGACGAGGTAAAACGTCCCATTACAGAGACATTAGGAAAGAAG
The DNA here is from genome assembly GCF_021461385.2 of Schistocerca piceifrons. NCBI lineage: Eukaryota > Metazoa > Arthropoda > Insecta > Orthoptera > Acrididae > Schistocerca > Schistocerca piceifrons. The sequence goes on along the minus strand of NC_060144.1, from coordinate 401,025,716 downwards.
AAGGGTGTAATTACTGCGTCGACTGAACCGTCACTTGCCGGAACACAGATAACCGCTTCACGGTCTGACAAAGTTGACACTATAAGCAACGGGAGCCACGCCTTCATTCACAGCTCTGAGGCAACGACCGAGGTAAACACGGACAGCGCGCAGCGGTCCAGTGAGCACAATTGCTGTCGGCTGATTAGATGTACCGAACAACTGTCGAACAAACAGAAGGGGAGAGATGACGATAGCGTGTCGGAACGAATTAGTCCACGTCCCGAAGTTCATACGAATCGTAAGAACGGGCGAAATGAGAACTGCAATGATGACCGGTTTGACTACAAGCATTTTGTATCAGTCCGAAAGTTCCATTACTACAAGGACGAATTTAATAGCTTGCATCCAAAAACTTTTATGGGACAATTCGAGTCATCTTTGCCCCCACAATGGCCATTGATGTACCAGCTGGATTTTGTGTGCTCCCATATGGAGGGCGCGACCGCTGAGTACATGAGAAATGTAGCGAAGACGAGCGTCTCGTTCGAAGAATTCAAAAATGCCTTCTTGGGCAAGTATTGGTCTAGAGAAACCCAAGAAAGGATCAAACAAGAAATTATTATGTCCAGAGATATGGAAGGGGCAGGGTACCGGAGTCCGGTCAAATTTTTTGAAAATATGACAAAAAGGAACCGGTACCTAGACAACCCATGTAGCGGTGCGAAGATCATCAGATTATGCTGCATGAAACTTCCCATCTCGTATCAACAATTACTTGCCGGTCGTTGTGGTAGCGATACTGAGGTATTTAAGGGCATTTTGCGCGAACTGTAATTCGCATTTCAAGAGGAACAGGCGCGGGAGAAACGCCGACAGCGTGAACAAAATAACAACCGTCGCAATGATGGACCTCAGTGGGATAGTAGGCCAGTGCCGAACTACAACGGCCACAATCAAGATAAGAGTAATGGAAACTCGAAAAGAGGGTACACGCAAGAAGAGCGACACTCTCCGGTAAAACATAATAAATTACAAAGGACTTGGGGCGGTAACCAGCAATCGGGAATGAACAGGAATAATGGTTACCAAAATAACAACTAGGAAGGGGTCGAAGTCTGCCCTCCGAAGCCTGCTCCATTCCATCTTAATGGACAGGATTACGAATGACTAGACCAGAGCGCGGACGTAGTAAATATAGACTTAGAATAAAGATTTTTGTTAAAGTGTCTTGTTTGTTTGTGTATATACTGATCTTAGTGGTAGAATGTCTCGTTTATATGTGCCGACATTTTGCGTTTTTATTATTAACCATGATATCTCGCCTCTCGATGTTGCGTTTAAAGACACATGATTAAAGAATGGAAAACAAGTATTTCTGGGCGTATCCCTAGAAAAAGATTGATTAGGAGCTCTGTAAATTACAGAAAAGTTCCCCGTAATTGTATGTCCGTCATTGGAGAACATATTTAAGGTGGCCAATCCCATAGCTCGTTACGAGGACGCACCGACGTATCTCGTATGCCCCTGAATACGTAAGGGATGGACAGCTTTGCGCAGTTGCGTGAATTATCGCACCCAGTGCATGTTAAAAACAACCGGATGTAACCATCTACAGAGTGACCAGCAGCATTGGTACGCCAGAAATACTTGTTGATACCAAGATAGTGTAACAACTGCGAGTGTGAGCAGTGAGCTATATTTGTGTTGTGCCATTGTGACATTGCTAATCCGAAACATGTTCACAGACCTTATAAAACCATTCGTGACAAAAGGAGAAAACGGGAAGAAAATAGAGGAGAGAAGAAGTGTCGCAATAGCACATGATAAAGGACGCTATCCAAACTTCCAACAAAAATCTTGGTAAGACTGACACATGTCTAAGTTTGTTGTGTTTTATACATGTTCGCAGGCACAATAAGGGGGACGTCTGTCACATAGGGAATCAGAAGAAAAAACAAGATTAGAGATAAAAAGTAGTAAATAGTAAATATGTAGTCGGGTTGGCCAACACCGTGTTAGTCGTAGGAATTGGTAGTTAGAAATTGTGATGGGATCCTGTCCAGATAATCTTGATTCCCTATCCCTTGATCGTTTGTGTGTGAATGACTGTGAGCAAGTTGTCTTGTACATTTTTTATGTTTATGTATAAAAAGAGTTCTGTTTCATTTCAATTTTAATTGATCCTGAAGTTGATTTACAAACAAGAAAATCATTCCTTTGTAATGAGACAATTTCATTGTCTTCAGAAAAAATAAATGTATGGTACTGATAGTTAAACATCAGCACTTTCCATGTACTAAAATTAGTTGTCTGAGTGTGTTAAGGTGGCGTAACTGAGCAAGAGGGAGTTGAAGCTACGACACCTGGCACACCACACACGAGCTGACAAGGAACGAGGACGACAGCAATGAGGGGAGCACACAGCTGATGATGATGATGGCATGCAGACCACGCCCTGAATCGACGGGGACGGTGCTCAACTCAGCAGTCAAGGAGAGGTGACATCCAGCACCTCTGTGTACGACAAAGAGGTCGGTCCTGATCTCTGAACACGGTACGGATCGGGGGCAGAAATGAAGAGGTCCAAGAAGGTTTCTATATTTGTTGCTCGCCACGTCAGGTGGAGCGACAGCCCAGATGACTTTTTGTGCCTAATGACACCAACTTTGAAGACCTGAGCAAAAAATAGGCTCTTGTCTGATCACGGTCCCTCCCTTGCCCAAAAACGTCTATAGAACGAACAATGACCTGTGGTTGAGCCGCGAGAGGTCACCAGTCATAGATGCACCGATGGTGTCTTGTGCCTGTCGGACAAGATTTCGACAACGAGCTCTTAGGTGAGAGCCATCCTGCCTCAAGAAGATGCGGGCGCCTGTGGCGCCATCTCCGTACTCGACGTTGCTCTCTTCTCAGCCGTTAGCCATCCCTCAACTTGCTAGTCAGAACTAATGTCACTTCCGTTCCTGCAAGAAACTTGTGCCGTGTGTGCGAGTGTGTCAGTGTGGAGTCAAATGAATAAGATGCGCCTCAACGAAAGTACTCATTTGTTCTGTTTATGAATTATGTTATAAGAAGGTTATGATTTTATAAATGTGCTATTTGTTAAAACGTCATATATTTGTCATGCCACGTCTCTTTGTGTTAGAATAAGATTTCATACTTATACCTTGTTACAAATACACAACAGTGGTTGCTCAATACGCAATGATTTTTGTTATTTTGGTTGTGTTTTATAGATATGTATATATAAAAAAAGGTACATGTGTGTACACAATCCCAGACACTGGACTGGGCCAGACCTTGTTGAATTGTGTAAAGATGACACTCACACCATGCGCAATATAAACGTCCAGAGACAGTGAGACACAAAAAAAACCTTTATTTATAAAATGTGAAACCGGCGTTCACATATAATTGAATGAGAGCAACCACTATAAACTTCACAAAATGTTAGACTCGAATATTGTTCATGTGTGTTTTTAGTAATTTAAGTCGAGTAGGGATGGATAACTCAGAGTGAATGGACCTTAAGTTATCATTGCGGGTCTTACCATTCAATTGACAAGCACAGAGGTGTTTAAACATGTGTATTTGCCCTTTGCGATGTGTGACCTTGTAATATAATTGTAGTTTTCTTTTGAGTACTCTGACCAATAATTGTCTCAGGAATTGGCGGAGATAAAAGTAAAATTAGACTAAATAATGACCACATCTTTAACAGTAAATCCAGTCATTGAAGGCAGGTACCCTAGGAATGAGTGGGAGTTTGTATCAGAGAGGAGGCAGTGGTAATCAATCGCCCGTAACTAACCATGCGAACGGATTAAAATAACAGTTATGGAGATATTAAGTTTGTTCCACAGGTGGTAACACCATAGGAGTCATCACCTGTACTACAAAATTGAATTGAAGAGAGGGGCTATGTAAGATGGGAAGAACTATGCCCCTCACATGAAGTCATTAAAGATCACGTAACTCACGTTGAGCAAACAGCAGCGCTGAGCAAAATGACTGACAAGGCACAATGCATCTTGTAGTGGGTATAGTATGGACGTATTGCAATAATTAATGTTGGGTGATGGTTTTAAAGTAATTCACACGACATGAAAACTTTGTGGAAATGAATCGATTTACTGGACGCTACTTTACCCCAGGGAAGCATTTAGAGTTGACCATGGCCGGCTGGGGAATGGCGAAGGGAAGTGACAATAGGCAGCTTAGGGTGGCTCAAGCTCTGAGAAAGCGGCAACGCGGCGAGGCCTCCAGCCGCCTTAAGATGAGTGACAGTGAGTGGGTGGTTGACCCCGACTCCATGCTGGTGTACCAGGAAACAGACGGAGAACTTGTACGCCTGTTGATGAATGTCTGTCGTCCCGTTTTCTGTGAAACATGCGAGAAAGCCGCGCAAAGCTATGGTGGAGCGGTCAACAGAGGTCAAAATATGCATGTTCATGAATATAGCAACTTCACGCTGAATTCACGATCCACAGACCCTGAAGTAAATCAGGTGAAGAGCGACAGCATGAAATACGCCGGCCTCCGATGGGAATGTAGGACCAAGGAATTTGAAGTACTATCCTGGGAGTCAGAATTTCGGAAAAATTGATGTTTGTGCAGACGCTAACCTTGATGGGTGACCTGGGAGGAGCTAAATAACAGAAGTTGAGAGGAAGGGAAATTTTGTGGGAATTTGTTCACTTCCCAGAGCAGGCATTGGCCGGCGCTGGGAAGCGATGCATAATTAATGCGACTTGCGCTGCAATTGGCGTAAGTGAGTTTGCTGGAGGGGAAACCGAGGCGAAGAGCAGACTGGGAGAAGTTGTTAGAGGTCCGAGCAGATGTAATTTCGATGTATTGCTCACGTGCTGCCTGCGATATGTAAGGTATAAGAGAATCTAAGACCAGAGACCAGTGTTGACTGCAGTAGGAACTGTGTAGCTGTAGCAGTAAGTTGTTGCTAGCGAGCAGTCTGGTCTGGTCTGGTGTATCGTGTTGGCTGGGCCGGTCGTGGTGCAGCGATGCCGGAGCCTGAGCATTATTGTATAAGGTAAAAGCAGCCTCGCCCATATGTAGTATTGTTATTTCAAGTCCCATGTAAATGTTTTAAAAATGTCCTAATAATAATCTTTCTCATAAAAAATAACTTTTAACAACCATTCATTTCAATTTAAAGATTTTACTAATTTCTCCAATCCATGATCATCCTGATTATTGCAAAAGAAAAATCAGTTGTTTCCTTTCATAAATGAGAAATCTATCGGCCAGCATTGCACAGGGCTGTGCCAGAAAAATTTATTGTAAGAGCAGATATATATGCGTTATCCGGCGACTTCATTGAGGTAAGAATTTTTCTTTTTTATTCAGAATGATCTTTCAGGGCCATGATGCAGCACTGCTGACGTCCAAAATTTGCAGTGAATTATTGAAAAGTTATAAGTGAGCGACAATTTAATTGAGAGGTTAGTTACATTGTATTATTACCAGGTTACTGAATTTATTTTTTTTGTTGAGACATTACTCTGAATGTGAATGACATAATTATAATTTTTTACGGTTGAGAAGTTTAGGAATTTTTCTGTTTTGAGGTTACACTAAATGAGAATGATTTTTTTGGGGACGTTACACTTGTCGACAACCAGCCAGGATCGTATTTCTGTGAATTTCTGAGAAGTATTCAATTATATATCTGCTCTTATTTAGTTAAATGTAGTTTGCATCTGGCGCAACGCATTTACTAATTCGTCACTCTTTCTTTCACAGATCATCGGCAATTTATTGCTCTTTGTTGTAATTGTGTTTGTTCCATTTTTGCTTTGTCTTTGTTTCATTTTGTGCTTAATTTTGATTTGTGAAAATGCCGCGAAAAACTGTTAACAGTACATCACGATGTGCAATGAGTGAAATAGCCGACTCGAATAATTTAACTGATAATACTTGTGACACTCAGTGTAATAGTGATAGTCCTCTAATTACAGAAAATCAGTGTGTGCCGATCACTAGTATTGATTTTGATCCTAATGATGAGCAAACAAATCCAATTATGTCCAGAGTAAATGTAACAATTGATGACGCGGCACGTTCCATTACAATGAACGCTGTCCGGTTTGACACGCCTAATTTGCAAAACTTACGTAGCGAACAGATAATTGTTTCTAACGAAGGTGAATAATGTACTCAAAGTATGTCAGATTTATTTGATTCCGGTGTAGTGACCTACAGTGCACATCCAATTGGCAAACCTTCTCTAGAATCAGACACTGACCAAATGGTTACACAAAACGTGACGCAAGCAGATACACCATCACACAGCACAGAGAATAGAGTAACTAATTTTGGCATGGGTCAAGTTATGGCATTATTGCTACAAATTAATGAATCGTACAAACAACTTAATGAAAAACAGGACAAACTTAATGAATCGTACAAACAACTCAATGAAAAATATGACAGGTCGATCAAACAATTTAATGAAAGTTTCAAACAGTCGAATGAAAAACACGACAACCTTAATGAACAGAACAAACAACTTCATGAACAGATTACAGCCGTTGCCGTGCAATGCGCATGATACTAAAGAACAATTACGTGAGGAAATTAAGGCTTGTGCTAGGAACAATAGTGATGAAATTAGATCTGTTGCACAAGAAATATGTAGTACGCATTCAGACACCACGAAATTACTTAGAAATGAAATTAGTGCAGTCGCTAAACCATGTTCTGAAAACACAACAGAGTTACGCGACGAGTTTAAATTAATGTCAGCAGAACTTCCACGCACTCCGGATGTGAAAGTCGATAAGATATTCGAACAACAGATCAGCCAAGTAGACGAACATTTTAAAGTGACAGAAATGAAAAATGTTTCAGCCTCTAACACATACGCCACATTCCGAACATTTGTCACATTCACACAGTCAGTGCAACTTAAATAATTTACAGAGAGTACGTGTCTTAGATTCCGAACAGACACAGACAAATAGATTCTCATACAATCCTGAACCTGTTCAGACATTCAGAGACGATAATTTTGATTACAAGCACTTTCTATCCGTGAGTAAATTTAAGGAGTTTAAAAATGACAGAGCGCAGGTACACGCTTTGGACTGGATACGACAATTTGCTTTTGAATTTTCACCGGCATTGCCTGTAACGCAGAAACTAAATTTTAATTGCAGCGCGTAATCGACCTCAGGGGATTCATTACACTTCGATGGATATGTGCCGTAGCATGCACAGGGCCCCGAGCCTTAGTAGTGCTGTTTCCTCTTTAGTTTTCTGCACTGCTACCTTCTCTTTTACTATTCTTTATATCTATCAAAACAACTCTTCAACTTTCGATCTATCTAGAATTAACAATGAGTAAAGAAAACCCGATATGACAAGTTTTACCGAAAGTGACAATTTTCATTAGACACTCCAGAACTACAAGCGTAATTTTAATAACAGACAAAATTTTAATCAACAGTATGTACAAAATTTCAGCTATCGCAGACGCATTTTGGCAACAATAGAGGGTTTTCCCCGCAATAGCATCAAAGCCAGCCGGTTAGTATACCTAACCAACAATGTAATGTGCAAGGTCAACCAAGCTTTAATGTTTCGCCGCCTACACGTATAGCGTCGGCTCCACCAAATAGTAACGCACAACAACAAGGAAACCACTATGTACAGAAGACACAACATTTTAACTCCTATCGCAACGCGCCGTATAGTAATGACTATCATGACAGACGTAAAAGTAATGAGCACAGTTTTCAGCGTAACAGTCGGTCTTACCAGCAGCAGAATCAACCACAACAACAGATAATCATGAATGAACCAGACAGTAGGTATCATCCGGAACCTAATACGTCAGGACGAAGTAACAGAACAGTACTAATAGTTGAAATGTCACAGCATCCTCCCGCAAATAATACCACGTCAGAAAGAATTTGACTAGATACAGTACAGGTTGCATCTTCTAACAACGTAAGCACTACTTTTGACATGCAGAATGTTATTCACGAAAATGTTATTAGTTTTGACGACATCCGATACACACTTTTGCATGAAAGACAGAATTACAACGTATGTAGACGACATTCTTATTGCAGAAGCTAACTGGTCTGAACACAATCTGATTCTTGAACAACTGTTGCAAACTTTTCGTGCACAAGGACTCACAATTAATCTTAGCAAATCACACTTTGGCAAGACTTCTATAAAATTTCTTGGACATGTAATTTCAGCAGAAGGCATTGCGCCTGACCCGGAAAAACTTCAAGCTTTACGTGACATTACTGTTCCTACGACGAAGAAACAATTACGCAGCTTTCTGGGATTAATTAACTTTTTCCGTAAATTTATTCATTACGCTGCTTTAGACACCCCTAGATTACGCCAGTTGACGGGTACAAACACTATTTGGTCCTGGGATAGCCAAGCACGTTCTGAATTTGTTAATCTAAAACAAGCTTTGTTGAATGCACCTCTTTTATCACACCCTGATCCTACCAGAAATTTTTCCATTGCCACCGACAGTTCCAACACAGCTTTAGGCGTACACATTTTTCAGGAAATTGAAGAAGACGGCACTACAGTAATTATAAACATCGCCTTTGCAAGTCGCATTCTGTCACTGCTGAACGCAATTATTCCGTCACAGAACTTGAAACATTATGTGTTGTATGGGCATTTACGAGATTTTGGCATTTTCTTTATGGAAGACATACTACCCTTTACACAGATCATAGAGCGATACAGTTTTTACTTTCAGCAAAATTTACACACGACAGGTTAAGCAGATGGAAACTTTATTTACAGGAATTTAATTTTACAATTGTTCACATTCCCGGTACACAAAATATTGTAGCAGACGCACTATCCCGTTCTCTCAGCAACAATCAGCAAGACATCCCAACCAACTTCTACCAAGCAAATTTTAGCGTCATGTATATTCAACAAGTCGCATTTGAAAACTTCATTTCATCGTCATTACGAGACATGGCACAAGAGCAGAGCAAAGACAACGTATTGAAAGAAATTAAACGCCTTTGGCAAGATAGGAATAATGTTACCATCAGATACCATTACACTGTATGCAATAACATCCTGTTTCGCCGCTCTCACTCTGACAGCAACAATTGGTTATTATGTATTCCTGACGAGCTTGTTAACAAATTAATTTGGTATACTCATTTAAGTTACGCACATTATGGAGCCAGAAAATGTTTTCTTATACTGAGACAGAACTGTTATTTTGCGAACATGGAGAAACGTATACGACGAGTTTTAGCGTCATGTAAAATCTGCCAGAAAGCTAAATCAGACACGACTTCACATATTCCTCCGTTACATCCTATTGTACCCGTTAAATTGAGACACATGGCCGCTGTAGATATTTTTGGTCCGATTCCCAGAACTAATAGAGGTTTATGCTACATCTTTGTCGCTGTTGAACTCACTTCGAAATTTGTTACCTTCACTCCGTTACGCAAAGCTACTGCTAAATCTTTTTCGAATGCATTTGTAAAACATTTTTTTATTTCATGTAGGGCATGTATTGAATGTAATTTCCGACAATGGACCACAATTTCGATCTGCTATATGGGCACGTATGCTACGAGCTAGAAACATTTCTCCGATCTATATATCCAAGTATCACGCTTCTTCGAACCCTTGTGGACGACTAATGAAAGAAGTTGGTAAACTATGTAGAATATACTGCCATAAAAAACATATTGATTGGGACACACACACATACTATCATTCCAGGATGTAATTAACTCCATACCAAATGAATCTACTATGCTATCTCCGACTGTTACATTGAAAAATGTTGAACCACCTAACAAAATTAAAGAATTGGTATCCTTTCCTACATCTCGTCGACTACGCCACCATGAAATAATTGACATTGCACTCAACAGCATCAAACGTGCCGCAGAGCGCCGGAGACAACAGCAGAAACAGGTTTGTACACGCCGTGACTTTCACGTTGGACAGAAGATATTAGTACGTACACACTATTTATCCAACAGAGGAAAGACCAGATGCAGTAAATTTGAGCTTCTATACGCAGGTCCATATAGAATACGCAGCATTCCTCACCACAATGTAGTACATGTCGAAACTTTGAGAACCAGAAAAAGCAAGGGCAATCACAACGTCTCCAATATTAAACCCTTTATTGAATGAATATACTTTATGATTTATCACATTGTAATGCCATTTCCAGATATTTATGTGACTACTTCCTGATTATGATCGTATTTTTTTCTTGGCAAGTGCCCGGCAAGGTAAAGTTAGCAGGTCGCTTTTCTTGTCGTTACACATCAGAGCGTGCACATTTTTCCAGATAAACTTACATATTTTATGACCACTTATGAAATTCTATCTATGTGATTACTTACTGATGACGATCATATTTTTCCTTGGCAAGTGCCCTGCAAGGTAAGGTTAGCAGGTCGCTTTTCTTGTCGTTATATATCAGACCATGCACATTTCCCATTTTTTGTGTATGTATGATTGTTTTCCTATCGAAAGTAGAATTTTTGTCTGTATGCACTATGTAATCTCTAAGATACAACAAACACCAGTTGACTTTGACATTTTTTTCTTATGATATCTCAATATCTTGACTATTCTACACTTTTTGCCACTACATTATGATACTGTGTGTACATTTTTTGCACTTGAAAACTGTCTTTCTTTTGACCTAATACATTTTCTGTCATGCTATGCTGTATGCTTAGTTGTATCACTAGAAACAAGTTTTTATCTAATGGGTATATGATTTAAATGCAAGATATTAATTCTTATTCATCATTTTCAGAAAGCAATAACGTGTACAAGAAATAAATTAAACAACCCACAGTGGTTTACTCTGAAATGGGAATTTTACCATCGGAATGAACGAAAGAAAATGCAATACCTTGTCAAGAAGAGTAAATGGATCAGAATTAACAAGCATTAACCAGAATATACTATACACATCGTATGATAGCAGTCTTGACTAATTATTTTTCTTTCAGAATACGAGGCGATTGATGCAGGCTGTCAGACAGAACTACACATCTTAGTTTTAATGATGAAATATGCTAGAAATAAGAAACTCTATAGCATGAATAGTTATATGAAGTAAATGGTAATATGAATAATGAAGTGTCTATTTTTTTCAGATGATAATAAATGATGATGAATAGTTATATGAAGAATATGGTAATATGAATAATGAAGTTTTTCTTTGCAGATGATGAGAGTGATGAAGTTATGGTAATATGAATAATGAAGTTTTTCCTTGCAGATGAGAATAATGATGAAGTTTATAGATTTACTATTAGTTAAGAGATGCTATGTAGTTATTTAAGTATTTGTTGCAGTTCGTTTTGACAGTATGTCTTATGTCGCATGGTATAATGACTGAATGTTTTGGAAAGGACAGCTAGAGTACATACATATTGAGTACACGTTTCATTACCCGTTAATTCGAAGTTCACTACTTTTCAGCATAATATGCATTTCTTCTTTCAGCTCAATAATCCATTTTGTATTTTTCCCAGAAGAAGGTATTCATGAAATTAATGTGCTATAAGCAGTTAGTCATTAAACTTGTTCTAGTACTTGCATTTTTTTACCCCATTGTGCCTGTCATTCATGAATGTGATCACATATACAGTACTTGTTTCATAATTTTGCTACAGCTGACTCATGACGAATAACGTTATTAATCCTTATTTCCAGCAATAAGTCAAAAGCAAATATTTTCATGCCCCAGCAATTAATCATCGATCCCAACGCAATGCATTGCTAGCAAAAAGAAAAAAAATTACCAGTCCCAACTATTACCAGTATACAACCAAATAATGCTACCAGTTCAAGATATATTTCTAGTTCTAAATATAATGCAAATTTCTCAGATGTATTGAATCCATTATATCTATGTATTATTGGACCACAGACCTTGAGTAATAGTTACAGTGCGTTACATTTTAAATATGTCCTATGTCACTTGAATGATGAGTTCTGAGTAATACTGAATGATGTTTTGTAATAATGCATAAATGCTATGCCAATAATTTCTACAAATAATATTTTTGTTATACTCTATAAATGCTATGCCAATAATTAACTCATTTTGGATGATAACTTCCGAATAATGCATAAAACAATGCTTTGTAACTGGCCAATGAGTACCAATAATTACTATACTGAGATAACTTATGAATAATGTTCTGTAATACTCCATACATACTACTTAAATGCTGTGTAAATAGCCAATGAATGCCAATAATTACTCAAATCGGTTGATAGACTAGTGTAATTCTCAATGATGACTAGCATAAGACATAAAGTCCTTCACCTTCTGACCTAATTACCAGAAATTACTGCAATATCAGTTTGTTCTGTCCATCCTCATGATCATGGAGCACTATATTTGGTTTTTGCACTAATTCTACGTTGGTGAATGAGTATGGATTCTACAAGAATGTGGTGTTGGCACATCATGCTGTCCACCACCTTGAACGATGGAGATGTTATTATGGTCCTACTGTTTGGTGTACCTAATGTACCACCAAAATTATAACATTGAATATTAATACAACATTTCAGTGTCTTGGCTACACTGATAAATACTTCAGGGAAGAGAACTTCAGATTGTCTCACTTGGTGTTGTGCTCCTGTAGAAAGATATGGACTTTCGGTGCAACTATGTGCAACCTACTGTGCTACAACCATGATGCAATCCTTCCCATTCCTTTCCTAGTTCTTGAAATATGCTAAAGATTTTTACAGTGCGTGTGCACTTTATTTTATTTGTTAATAAGATCAGTTGTCCTAAAATTACTAAAGACTTATGCAGTGCGTGTGCACTTTATGTCATTTGTTAATATATTTTGTATTCAGTGCATGTGCACTCTATTTCATTACTTAATATGTTCTGCACTTATCAATAATGTATATACTCTGTGACTGTAGACTTAGTAACTAAATAGATGTTAGAAAAATTTGTTGCTCATGGCAAGTCCAATTGATTCACCAACGCTGCCAAATTTTTGACCCCCCCCCCCCCCCCCCCCCAGTAGAGGGTTATGTAAGAGGTCCGAGCAGATGTAATTTCGATGTATTGCTCACGCGCTGCCTGCGATATGTAAGGTATAAGAGAATCTAAGACCAGAGAGCAGTGTTGACTGCAGTAGGAACTGTGTAGCTGTAGCAGTAAGTTGTTGCTAGCGAGCAGTCTGGTCTGGTCTGGTGTATCGTGTTGGCTGGGCCGGTCGTGGTGCAGCGATGCCGGGGCCTGAGCATTATTGTATAAGGTAAAAGCAGCCTCGCGCATATGTAGTATTGTTATCTCAAGTCACATGTAAATGTTTTAAAAATGTCCTAATAATAATCTTTCTCATAAAAAATAACTTTTAACAACCATTCATTTCAATTTAAAGAATTTACTAATTTCTCCAATCCATGATTATCCCGATTATTGCAAAAGAAAAATCAGTTGTTTCCTTTCATAAATGAGAAATCTATCGGCCAGCATTGCACAGGGCTGTGCCAGAAAAATTTATTGTTAGAGCAGATATATATGCGTTATCCGGCGACTTCATTGAGGTAAGAATTTTTCTTTTTTATTCAGAATGATCTTTCAGGGCCATGACGCAGCACTGCTGACGTCCAAAATTTACCAGGTTAAATTCGCAGTGAATTATTGAAAAGTTATAAGTGAGCGACAATTTAATTGAGAGGTTAGTTACATTGTATTATTACCAGGTTACTGAATTTATTTTTTTGTTGAGACGTTACATTGAATGTGAATAACATAATTATAATTTTTTACTGTTGAGAAGTTTAGAAATTTTTCTGTTTTGAGGTTACATTAAATGAGAATGATTTTTGTGGGGAGGTTACAAAGTCCCCGTAGAGGTCTTCCGTTCCCAGCTTGCCTAGAGTGCGGATGTGGCGTTCTTGACTCAGCTTGCCTGAGAAAGAGTGAGCATCTCTGCAGTTTAGGACTTAGCAAAGGGAACGATTGAGCTTGGAGATAGGAAGTTTTGGTTCAGCTATGTACTGAGCAAGATAGCTAGGAGTGAATAGACGAGCGCAGCCTTGCAGCACCACAAGGTCGGCCCACGTCCACACAACGACACCGCTCCGCCACGCTGTATTCGGTGATATTGCGCCCACTCCGGCCACTGATTAATTTGTTGGATCATGTCGGCAAAGTTTCCATGAGGGTTTCATGGGCCGTGTATTGTAGAATTCTTCTCACACTTCGCATTACGCCTGGGTCAGTCGATAGGAATTACTTTTGAGTTATCGCGCTTTACTCCACGCAAACGCAATTTATTACCACTGCCTGATAGGAGAGTCTTGTAATGTGATGATTGAAGGTCGGGAGTTAAAATAATATCGTGCTAATTGACTGCATCTGTTTTCAGTCAAGTAGTCGAAATCCCGAGTCACTTTATTAATTAATTTTAGGTTCAACATTTGCATCTGGTGTTCAATAGCTGAATATAACATCAATGTGCACCCCTTTTTAATTAAAAGGGATCAGTTCTGAATAAATTTATGTCAACACTGCCACCGTAGTTCAATCAGGAGTCACAGGGCCGTATTACTTTTTTTGCGTTATCCGATATTGCGGCAGTTTTGCACTCTGTGTCGATCTGTTAGTCAATTAGTTGGGGTGAACACACGCCAAAACCAGCTAAGTGACAGGTGGGGTGTTACAACTAACACGGTCAAGGGCGGGCATATTCTATAGTGCGTCGACCAGCGAGCCAATTCTGTTCTATCTCACTCACCTGGTCGTGACACAATTTATTTCTTACGTATGTGACACTCGCACGCTGCCCACCCACTATCATTCTTTGCATGCCCCAAGAACGGCGCTTCACATTGCCTCCTGTCATGCCCGTCTATGGGTTGTGAGAGCAATGACATTTACTCACCGCGTGTCCGTCGTGGGAGTTGGAAAGAAGTCACTGGTAATCTTTAAAACTTATAACTACACAGGAAAAAAATCACATTGAATGCAATTTTTAATGACCTCCGGAGGCAATGGCTCAGTTACTACAGAATCGAGCTCGCCCGCGCAACACTTACTTCAAATGCAGTTCTTTGAACTTATTACAGTGCATTCTACCTTGAACTAGTGTGGAGCGAGCACGCAGCCTTCACCTTGTCTGTCCAGACGCCGACTACGAGGTCTACTATAGCCAAAGTAATCCATTACTCACCTGAAATTGTGCTTGTCCTGGAAAATACACTCCTGGAAATTGAAATAAGAACACCGTGAATTCATTGTCCCAGGAAGGGGAAACTTTATTGACACATTCCTGGCATCAGATGCATCACATGATCACACTGACAGAACCACAGGCACATAGACACAGGCAACAGAGCATGCACAATGTCGGCACTAGTACAGTGTATATCCACCTTTCGCAGCAATGCAGGCTGCTATTCTCCCATGGAGACGATCGTAGAGATGCTGGATGTAGTCCTGTGGAACGGCTTGCCATGCCATTTCCACCTGGCGCCTCAGTTGGACCAGCGTTCGTGCTGGACGTGCAGACCGCGTGAGACGACGCTTCATCCAGTCCCAAACATGCTCAATGGGGGACAGATCCGGAGATCTTGCTGGCCAGGGTAGTTGACTTACACCTTCTAGAGCACGTTGGGTGGCACGGGATACATGCGGACGTGCATTGTCCTGGCTGAACAGCAAGTTCCCTTGCCGGTCTAGGAATGGTAGAACGATGGGTTCGATCACGGTTTGGATGTACCGTGCACTATTCAGTGTCCCCTCGACGATCACCAGTGGTGTACGGCCAGTGTAGGAGATCGCTCCCCACACCATGATGCCGGGTGCTGGCCCTGTGTGCCTCGGTCGTATGCAGTCCTGATTGTGGCGCTCACCTGCACGGCGCCAAACACGCATACGACCATCAGTGGCACCAAGGCAGAAGCGACTCTCATCGCTGAAGACGAGACGTCTCCATTCGTCCCTCCATTCACGCCTGTCGCGACACCACTGGAGGCGGGTTGCACGATGTTGGGGCGTGAGCGGAAGACGGCCTAACGGTGTGCGGGACCGTAGCCCAGCTTCATGGAGACGGTTGCGAATGGTCCTCGCCGACACCCCAGGAGCAACAGTGTCCCTAATTTGCTGGGAAGTGGCGGTGCGGTCCCCTACGGCACTGCGTAGGATCCTACGGTCTTGGCGTGCATCCGTGCGTCGCTGCGGTCCGGTCCCAGGTCGACGGGCACGTGCACCTTCCGCCGACAACATCGATGTACTGTGGAGACCTCACGCCCCACGTGTTGAGCAATTCGGCGGTACGTCCACCCGGCCTCCCGCATGCCCACTATACGCCCTCGCTCAAAGTCCGTCAACTGCACATACGGTTCACGTCCACGCTGTCGCGGCATGCTACCAGTGTTAAAGACTGCGATGGAGCTCCGTATGCCACGGCAAACTGGCTGACACTGACGGCGGCGGTGCACAAATGCTGCGCAGCTAGCGCCATTCGACGGCCAACACCGCGGTTCCTGGTGTGTCCGCTGTGCCGTGCGTGTGATCATTGCTTGTACAGCCCTCTCGCAGTGTCCGGAGCAAGTATGGTGGGTCTGACACACCGGTGTCAATGTGTTCTTTTTTCCATTTCCAGGAGTGTATTTCACACGCAAATTAAATCTAGGACTTATTCTACCACACGCAATATATAATTCAAACTTATCTCTACCCACAATGGATGGCGCCGCTCACCATGATGCTTGGCACTTGCCGTTGTGGGCGAATGTATTTTGCAATAGGCAGCTCACGAGGTCTGTTTACATATATGTATGTCCATCACTCGTCTACGTAAAGAACCTAGTCTCATCACTGAAGACAACGAAGTACTTTTCCACTCTCCAGTTGCTGCAAGCAGACGGTTGTCTATGGCCCCTGACAACACAGCGGGTTCAACAAGTGTCCGTATCTCATCCCTGGATGATATTCGCTCGATAATCGCTGCTCGGACAGTGGGTCGACCTTGACGTTGCGCCCAACATGAGCAGCAATCCGCCAATATGTCCATCTAGTTTCCCGCAATGCGAGTCCGTTAAAATTGCTGAAACTGTTCAGCAGGACGACGCTTCAAACCAACATCCGGCTGTCCAGATCTAGGTCATCCGTGATTTCCCTAAATAGCTCCAGGCGAATGCCGGGATGGTTCCTTCGAAATGGCACGGCCTATTTCCTTTCCCATCTGACACCCTCCGAGCTTGGGCTACATCTTTGATCACGTCGGGACGTTAAATCCAGTCCTCCTTTTTTTGTTCAACAGTAGAACGTACTCGTCGGTGGGGCGTGGTTTTATCGAAGAATGAATGTTGCAAACGCTGTTGATCTCTAAACTCAGCACAGATACTGCTTACAGAGTCAAAACAGAAGGTGAACAGACAAAAATGGTTCAAATGGCTCTAAGCACTATGGGACTTAACTTCTGAGGTCATCAGTCTCCTAGAACCTAGAACTACTTAAACCTAACTAACCTAATGACATCACACACATCCACGCCCGAGGCAGGATTCGCATCTGCGAACGTAGCGGTCGCGCAGGTCCAGACTGAAGCGCCTAAAACTGCTCACCCACTCTGGCCGGCATGAACAGACAGGTGAGCACACAAGCCTCCGAGTACCATCTGATCTCCGGTGACTGTGACAAATGAATCACTGACTCTTCAACCCCTCAGTACGCATATATTATACTCTGATGCCGCTGAACACAGTCATTGAGGATATTGCAATATATCTTGTCCAACGAGCTTGGAAATTATCTGTATAAGTAAAATCATACTGAAAGTTATCTAAATAAATAAAAATTTGTCTGTAGTACTCTGAGTAAATAAATGTATGGACTGTGTCTGATTGCAAGCTAGCTGTAATGTCTCTTCCTGCTATAAGTTATATGAGGATTCTATTAACTTCGCGAAGTTAAATTTCGTAAAGCTATCTTTCATAAAACCTCGTAAGAAACAATTACAAATGCGCAATATTATATTTGCAGGTTGCCAAATTAAACTTTAAATTCTGATTGAAAACGAGCGCCAGGCTCCCTACAAATAATATCTGATGCGTTAGCGCAATAAAATTTATGCAAAGAGGCATCTGACCTATAATAAATTGTGTCACAGAAAATAGTCACTTTATGATAAAATAAATCTTGTGATTTGATGCTAATTAATTTTGATATTAGTTTCAAATAAGTTCTTCTGCTCCGGCTTCGTAGTATTTCCTGTGGAAATAAAAAGTTTAAATGCGCCGCGTAATGGCGGCCAACTTTCTCAATCAAAGATGAGCGCAGCTAGCTCCGCAGCAGCTGCAAATAATGCTACACAAACTCTTGTTTTATAACAAATGTGTCGTGGGTTCCTTAAATGATTACTGTGCACTCCAGATTAGCTTATTATATTTTCATAACTCTTATACACCTCAGTTATGTTCTAGTAATTAAACGAGAGCAAGACAAAAGCTATCGCAATACAATCGTATCTGGCCGCTGTGGCCGAGCTCTTCTAGGCGCTTCAGTCCGGAACCGCGCTGCTGCTACGGTCGCAAATTCGAATCCTGACTGGGGCATGGATGTGTGTGATGTCCTTAGGTTAGTTAGGTTTAAGTAGTTCTACGTCTAGGGGACTGATGACCTCAGATGTTAAGTCCCATAGTGCTTAGAGCGATTTGAACCATTTGAATACAATCGTACTTTCTACACTTAAACAATAGTTAAGACACAAGAAAACATCAGAAGACGACTAAGTTCATTGTCTTCCAGTACTTTTATAATATAACAAAGATTATAATGTTCAGTTCTTTAGTTTACACTTATGATCTTATATCACGGAGAATAATGTCTTTTTTCTATTATCAGAATCGATAAATTGTCTTTGAAGTTATTTCGTCACTTTTTCCGTATCACAATTAGGCATTAAAGTTCACACAACATTACGCATGTATAGTTCTTTTGTAGTTATTTATATTGTTCATGTCAAATATATGGAAAGGGACACATACCAGCGCTGTGATAATAAATGAACTGTCGTAATGAAACTAGTACTATCGTAATGTAAAATACAAGCTGCACGATAACACTAATTAATTGTCGTAATTTAAACGGAAGGGTTTCATACTGTAAAAGTTTGTAATCTGACTGCAAGAATTTTGAACGGTATAAACTGCCTGAATAATTAACTTGGACATGAAACCTGGAGTAATTGGCTTTGCAAAATTTGATCACATAAACTGTCTCTCAATAACATAATACTTTTTGGTTACCACTATTCTGCGCAAATCTGGATAACGCGCTGCAGTTCTGCTGCCTAGCGCGCAGCTATGCTAGAGCTGCAAATTACTGTATCTGCACAGAGGCACTCGAGAAGTGCAATGAATTCTCTGTTAATTGCAAATCGATCTGTTTATCGAAAAAGAATCCATTAAAAAGAATCGTAAGAGAAAGGTTGGTAAGAAAATGAAATATACCCGTTAATGACAACACTATGGTTTTTTGTATACTGAGAGAAAGTGCTCAAGGCAGATTTTAAATTTAGTGAACTTCTCAACATCCAAACAATACGCTTTCCTATCTCTCAAATCTAACATTTTTCCGTGCAATAACCAAGTTAGTTCGATGGCGCAGCAATAGCGAAAAAAAGTAACATCATTATTGTATTTAACTGACATTCCATAAGATTTCTTTCCTCACAAATGATTTTCATAATCACGTTGATTGAACAAAATGATAAATTGAAACATTAGATTGGAATAATAATATTGCCATAGCTTCCTAACTAACACTGATGAGCATTATCAGCCTAACTATAACACAGCTGAACTTCGACTCTTCTGTCTCTATAAAACTAACCATTGTCTTCTTCCACTGCACCCTCGCGCAACTCCTAGATACTCACTTAACTTCTGCGATACAGCTTACAACATCGCTTCTCGCTCACAATCGATTCAGATACCAAAACTTTATATAACAAAATAATACATGAGACCTACCAATCTTATGTACGCATTATCTGTCATTCAAACTTTAACTCTTGCCCAATACTTTAACAAAAATTTTAGGCTTTACGTTTTCTGTGTCAATATTCCACACCCGTAAGTGGATCGTGCGTGATCCACCAACTGACAAGAGGCGTTCCTGTTGGGATCTTGCAAAGGCACTGCGCTGCCATCATTGGGGGCTTAGAGCGCGTCTCGCGAGGTGGGATAGGAACGCCCACACCCTTTGATAGTGTTGTGGAGTGTTGGCAGCGTGGACACGGCACAGCAGTCGCCGGCCGTCAGGCAGCGAGCCGGCGCTGCAGTGGTAAGCAGCCTCCGCTTTCACTTGCAGAGCGGCCAGCAGGACCTGCATCGATCGCCTCTGTTCAAGGTCACCGCCGGGTTTCGGCGGTCGTCGCACCCCTGACGGACAGATGTGGCCGCGACGACTTCCGCTTACACTCTACATCTCGCTGTGTGGCGTATTCCGGCAACTCCAGTACAAACATTCGAATGCAGAGAGAAGGTACGGCACACGAAAGAGAATACAGGGAATGACAAACTGCCTGTTGGCTTCTGTCTCGGATTCTTTGGCCGACGTATGTCTGATGATCTTTTTGACGTTTCGCAAGCACCAGTGGCTGGCATTGTCAAAGCTTCACCCTCCATTACTAGTGGAGCACTCGAGCCGAGCTCGCGGCTGCAGACTATAAGCACCTGGCGCGCCAACGTCCAAGGGCTTCCTCTGAGGTCATTTCCGGTGCAGTTCTCCTTTTGCTACAGTCCTTCGTTGCAGCACGAGAATCCAGAATCCGTTTACCTTGAGGTTTTCTTCTTTCTTGTAGAAGCTATTCTCGTGTTTGTGTATTTCTGTAGCTTCTCTGAACAAGCGATTGTGACAGCAGTTCTCTACAGCTAGTACTTCCGTGTCGGCGAATTTTACTATGTGTTCGGGCTCACACAGCACGTACTCTGCCGATTTACCCACCTGCCCTAATCTGCAAAGTCGCTTACGCTGTGATTCTGGTGCTGAGGGACCATCCAGTCATTCTAAAATAAATTTTTCCGCATGTGTGTGGTACGCGGTATATTCCTCACGTTGCAAGACGTCTCTTTTCTTCTTTGCGAATCTGAGACACTCTTTGATCTTCTATGTCGGCTTGTAAATAGTCTTTACGCCGTGTTTGCGCAAGATACAGCCAATTCTGTCAGTCACTCTAGGAACGCACGGCAGAAAGGCCATACTCAACATTTCTTTTGCCCATATGTTGCATGGGGGCTTAATTAAAAGAATTAATGAATAAAGCCAATAATTTTAGTAACTGTGTGACCGGTTACGAAGTCTCGTAACCGGTTGGTCTTGACTAGTATTAGCACGCAAACTGACTGCATAAAATAAAAATAATGAATGACAAGGAATTTCCATTAACACAATTGATTAATTAAGTCCCCTGCAACTAAAAAAGCTACGAAACAACAAAGCACAAGTGTAACTGTTCTGTGTGTGGTAGTGCGACTCAACGTACATGTATCAGGCTCGGTTCTTTCTCAATACGACAAAATATTTTAAACACCATTTACAATGAACTAACTGAAAAACCAGAAATACTATAATTGCACTAGAAACCAGAATTACGAGTCTATTAAATGAACATGAGCCAGATGCTTTGTTGACTGTACCTGTGAGCAAGAGGCATTGTCATTAAAGAAAACTGTAATACCATTTTACCTCATTATATATTGACGAAAATTTTCCATTACACCAGTATCATAAATCAAAAGCCCATCTCCTTTCTCAAATACACTGTGACAATTGCAACTTCTTCCCTCTACACATTACACCAACCAAACAGCATCTACTCTCTCGCCCAACACAACAACTGCCCTCGACATCGTCTGAACTACTACTGCACCAGTGGAGGCGGCGGAATAATAATCTTTGGCGCAATCTCTGGCGCTGTGACTCAGTGTAGCCACCTTTCATATGCCCCCCTCCATGGGCTAGAATTTGGTGGTATTTTGCCAGCATTGGTGGTGAAAATACCACCAAATGCGTCCAAAAAACACAGACAAAAATAAAAGATGACATTAATAAGGAAATATCACATAACTAAATAAATTCTGGCTTTGCACTGATCCTTCAATAACCTAATATATAAAAATACAGTAAGGAATACAAATGCTTGCATAAATGTGATTTTACATAATAGTTTAAGCAAGTATCATTTCTCAGAGTAGTTAAACAGTTCAATCAATGGCACCAGCAATGACGAATAGGTGCGGATAAGTGTCTCATAACATTTCATAAACAGTAAATACACAATAAATCAGTTTACACAAATATTCACATAAAATCTTTTCAATAGTTCAATAAACAAGTAGCACTCCTCAGAGTAGTTGACAGTTCCAACAGTAGCACCCAGCAATGGTCAACAGGTGCAAATAGCAGCCCCATTACATTTCATCAGCAGTATTTGAAGAGCTCCAACAGCAGCACTCAGCAGTGGCGGGCAGGTGCAGATAGCAACAAGTGACAACTCATCAGTGGTAGAGCAGTTCCAACAGTGGCACCCAGCAATGTTGAACAGGTGCAGACAGCAACAAGTTACATCATTTCAGTAGCAGCAGTTCCAACAGTGGCACCCAGTAATGGCGAGCAGGTGCAGGCAGGAATGAGTGTCATCACATCAATAGTAGCAGTTCCAACAGTAACACCCAGCAATGTTGAACACGTGCAGGTAACAGTCCATAATATTCAGCGGCAATAATTAAACAGTTCACCAGATTTCATCAGCAGAAACTAAACATTTCCAAGTGGCACCCATCAATGATAACAGGTGTAAGCACGAACAACAGTTTGAATGCACACACAATTGCTTTTACAAAATTATTATCAATGATCTTACACTAAACATACAAATTATAATAAACAACAAATGATATAAGATAATTGTCATATTAATTATTACAAATACACAAATATCAGTAAACCTATAATATTTATGGGTGTCAGTGCAAGCCACACAAATAAGTAAAATAATATTTAGGAGGTAGGTCGGTACCAATTATTTGGGATTAGAAAAGGAAAACACACAAAACACACTCACTCATCTTTCTAATTGAATAGTGTTAACTGCGTAAATGCAATTCTGTCAAAATTTGTTGTTCAACATGTGTATCAATTAGTAGTGGCAGCAGTGTATAATAGTCAATAATAGTTAGTCAACGTCATAGTCATTATGTCAAGACCAATGTTTGCCAAGCCACATCAAAATGTACGGTTGCTAAACAACTGTCAGTTTGCCAAGATACGCAAACACTTCCTCCCCCCCCCCCCCAAAAAAAAATTATATACTGCTTATTGATTTTACATTGTGCGTGTGTAGACAATCTCCATTCCACTGGAGTGTTCTAGTCTGCCACCTTCATCCTTCTTGTTCCATATAAACAAAACAGAAAAAAAATGCTTTACCTCGTATCCACCAAAACTCCAATGATCATCAGCGTTACATAATCTCACTACTTCAATAACACCTCTTCAATACGCCGATACATATAAACCATATCACCAATATCATTTCACTTCCATAACAACTCTTTCTTCTAGTCAGTCTCGTCGAACAAGTACAGATAAAATCCTAGTGCATCCCATACAATCCGAAGACACAATGTCCACACACAACCTCTGTGTAATTCACCTGAGCCAAATCTTCTACTCATTATGAATTATAAAATACATTTTGGTTATCTTGTCCATCATAAAATAAAAGAAATACATACATAACCTCTAACAGCCTTCAGTTTGAATAACTTTCACTAAGTAGGTGCGAGTACACAGTGTTAATGATCGCATAGGAATTTGAATGAATAAATCGTAATATTTGACAGTGTGTACACCACTTCAAGAATCATGGCAAAACAGAAGCAAACATGTGGAGTATTTCTTTGTGTCAAGTGTCACTTGCTGTGTCAATTGCTCACGAAGAATGCACTGTAATAAATGTCAATGGTCTAAAGGCAGTGTTGGTATTTCATGAAGTCAGCTTCCTTTCTATTATAATGAATTTATACAGCTTCCATAAAACCTCCAGTTCATGTGACTTCAATGAAGTATCTTGTACCCATGTACCCCGTAGAATTATAACAGTTCATTTTCTTATCTTAAAATGTAAAGCACTGAGCGTAAGCAAAACATGCAATAGCGAGTAAATATACCAGTAGGGAACATAATGTGAACGAGTGGATGCAGCACAAACACTACAACGAGGCTCTGGCAAGCGAACAATCTATA
Organism: Schistocerca piceifrons; assembly: GCF_021461385.2. Classification (NCBI taxonomy): domain Eukaryota; kingdom Metazoa; phylum Arthropoda; class Insecta; order Orthoptera; family Acrididae; genus Schistocerca; species Schistocerca piceifrons. The sequence goes on along the minus strand of NC_060144.1, from coordinate 401,001,427 downwards.
ATTAATACCATAGTGTAACCTAATCTCTATCTTCGTACACAGTATATAAGTATTTCTCTATACTAAATTAAAGAGTAGTTATGACAACAAAACAGGAATGTGTAAATATGCAATCCATACGCAAAGCACCAAGTATATATCTTACATAATAAATGGGTCATTAGCATCATATCAGCATAAGCAAATAAATGTTCATACGTAATGTCAATAAGTAAACATGAACCCGCAAGTAGATAAATCACAAAGCATAACTTACATACATAGCCATATCAGCACAGCTAATCAGGTGACAAATATAATTTAAATAAATAGGCCCAGCAGGCACATAATAAAAAATGTGACATCAGTGAAAAAGCATAGCAGCCAAGCGATGCATAATGTACACAAGTAACAACCCCGTTCATTAATAAAACATTGTCAAAATCAGAAAATGTACGCAAGCATGTCGTTTCACAAGTAAATTCATAGAGCATAAAATTTAACACAAAGTGTAAATCACGTAATCGATAGCAGCCAATTATGTATACAATACATACCTAAGTAGAAATATGTTACCTGAAAAATAAACTGAATTAATAGTTACCTTTTTAGTTTATTACTTTCTTCCTCGAAATTACATTCTTCCTGAAATTTTCTCGATAGCAAGTCTTCTTAATGTCGGACACGCCGAGATTTTACCTGTAGTTCTTATAGATTTTATACAACCGTATCCTGGAAAAATAGCATAAGTTATCAAGTTACTACAGCTTTATACTGAGTTTAATCGGATAAATTAGACTGTGTATTTGTCTACGGCTGTCACAGCATTCGCACTGAGCGCTCGATCAGCTTTGTTTGCGGTCAACGGCTCTTGTGCGGCGCGCGGACTGACTGTCGCTTTGTGTACGTGCTGCCGCTAGAACACGGCGCGGTGTCCCTGTATTCTCTACGTGTTTACGTGTAACTCTTAATTTCTCAAAAGTATGTCATTGCACAAAAATTTTAACGTTAGATATATGATGTATTCCCTCAGAGCGCCGCGATTTAAGAGTTTCTACCTCAACAGTGTTATCATGAATAATTTTGCGAACTCTATATGGACCGTTATAAAGCAGAAAAAATTTGCGACACAAGCCTTTTCCTTTGTGAGACAAACGATGAGACTTAATTAACACCTTTTGACCAACTGACAAAGTTTTTTAAACATCCAAGACGTTTAGCTGATATCTCTCTTCTAGCAGCCGCAGATGCAATATTTTGTAGAGCCAGGTTGACAACTTCAGAATGCCGCAGTTTCCGTGTAGGCGGAAAAGGAACGATTTCGGAAATACGATTTGTCGGTGCTTTATTTTTTAATATCAATATAGGCGGTAAAGAAGTTGAATCATTAGGGAGTTCATTCAGACTGTTTTGAAAAATTGAAGATACTGATCCCACGTTCTGTGATTATGATGACAATAAAGACGACACACTTTATTAATTTCCTTCATCCATCTCTCTGATGCGTTATATTGAGGGTCGAAAACTGAAATGAAAATTGGTTTAATCTTATGTAGAGTACGAAGCCAAATTTTAGAGCGAATTTGTTATCCATCATCTGATATAATTTTATCAACATGACCCACTTCTTAAAGAAAATGTTTGATGAAAGCTTTAGATATTGAACAAGCTGTTCCTTTGCGTAAATGTGTAAAACACACATCTTGATGTCAGGTCCACTACTACCATAATGTACGCAAAACCAACGTACGCAAAACCATTAGTAGAACGAACCACTGGACCTAACAAATTGACTGCAGCCATCTCCTTTAATCTCGCTGGAATGATAGGAAACAACGGTGCACTGTGAGGAATAGTTGGCGGCTTAGCCTTTTGAAATAATCTGCATTTAGCAAGAACAAATCGAATACGTTTTTCCATATTACTGAAGTAGCAGTTTTCTCGTAATTTATGAAAGCATTTTCTGGGACCAAAGTGTGCATAGCTGAAATGGGTATACCAAATCAATTTATTAACCCACTCATCAGGAATGCAAACTAACCAAACAGAGTTGTCAACCGATTTTCGTTTAAAAAGAATATCATTGCGAACTAAATAATACTGTCTAATCGCTACACTTTCCTTTGTCATAAGGCTGGTATCTATTGTCTTGTCTGTTTCGTACGTCATTTTCAAAATTACCGCTATAACGTCCGTTCCGATCATTATCCCTTTTCTCTGAAAATCTCTTGTAATTACCGTTACTGAAAAAATTATAAGAAGTTCCGTCGTCGTTGTCATACTCAAGTTCTTGCAGCAAAGTCTTAAAAGTTTCAATGTCGTCTTTACATCCTCCGGCTAAAGCCATGTGTCTTATCGATTGTGGCAGCTTAGTTAAACAAATACGAATTAATTCATTCGGCCTATTTGCAGAAAATTGTCAAACCCGTATACGACACATCAAAAATTAAATACTACAAAAATGCCATCAGAAGATTGACAAGACAACTACAAATGTTCACTTACAAAATCCACACGTGCAATATAGACTTCAACCACTTAACTGCAAATTACTACAACAATACTACTGTCTACTACTTTTACTATCAAAGGAATTCCAAAGGACGATCCGAAGCAGCGGTCGCCACGTGCATGGAGCTTATTATAAATATTAATGAATAAATGCAATAATTTTAGTAGCTGTGTGACCGGTTAAGAAGTCTCCTAACCGGTTGGCCCTGACTAGTATTAGCAAGCAATCTGACTGCATAAAATAAAAATAAAGAATGACAAGGAATTTCCATTAACACAATTGATTAGTTAAGTCCCCTGCAACTATAAAAGTTACGAAACACCAAAGCATAAGTGTAACTGTTCTGTGTGTGGTAGTGTGACTCAACGTACATGTATCTGGCTCGGTTCTTTCCCAATACGACAAAATATTTTAAACACCATTTACAATGAACTAATTGAAAAACCAGAAATACCATAATTGCACATATAAACCAGAATTACAAGTCTATTACGAGTTGCATTCAAGTTCTAAGGCCTCCGATTTTTTTTCTCCGGACTGGAAACATGCGCATTGTTTTAAAATGAGGCCGCATTCATTGTCAATACATCCCAGTGATGGCGCCACCATACGGCAGATGGAATTTTACCGCCAGTGGCGAGAATGAGAACTGTTTTAAATACTTAAAATGGCGACGTTTTCCTTACTTGAACAGCGTGCAATCATTCGTTTTCTGAATTTGCGTGGTGTGAAACCAATTGAAATTCATCGACAGTTGAAGGAGACATGTGGTGATGGAGTTATGGATGTGTCGAAAGTGCGTTCGTGGGTGCGACAGTTTAATGAAGGCAGAACATCGTGTGACAACAAACTGAAACAACCTCGGGCTCGCACAAGCCGGTCTGACGACATGATCGAGAAAGTGGAGAGAATTGTTTTGGGGGATCGCCGAATGATTGTTGAACAGATCGCCTCCAGAGTTGGCATTTCTGTGGGTTCTGTGCACACAATCCTGCATGACGGCCTGAAAATGCGAAAAGTGTCATCCAGGTGGGTGCCACGAATGCTGATGGACGACCACATGGCTGCCCGTGTGGCATGTTGCCAAGCAATGTTGACGCACAACGACAGCATGAATGGGACTTTCTTTTCGTCGGTTGAGACAATGGATGAGACGTGGCTGTCATTTTTCAATCCAGAAAGAAAGCGTCAGTCAGCTCAATGGAAGCACACAGATTCACCACCACCAAAAAAATTTCAGGTAACCGCCAGTACTGAAAAAATGATGGTGTCCATGTTCTGGGACAGCGAGGGCGTAATCCTTACCCATTGCATTCCAAAGGGCACTACGGTAACAGGTGCATTCTACGAAAATGTTTCGAAGAACAAATTCCTTCCTGCACTGCAACAAAAACGTCCGGGAAGGGCTGTGCGTGTGCTGTTTCACCAAGACTACGCACCCACACATCGAGCTAACGTTACGCAACAGGTTCTTCGTGATAACAACTTTGAAGTGATTCCTCATGCTCCCTACTCACCTGACCTGGCTCCTAGTGACTTTTGGCTTTTTCCGACAATGAAAGACACTCTCCGTGGCCGCACATTCACCAGCCGTGCTGCTATTGCCTCAGCGATTTTCCAGTGGTCAAAACAGACTCCTAAAGAAGCCTTCGCCGCTGCCATGGAATCATGGCGTCAGCGTTGTGAAAAATGTGTACGTCTGCAGGGCGATTACGTCGAGAAGTAACGCCAGTTTCATCGATTTCGGGTGAGTAGTTAATTAGAAAAAAAAAATCGGAGGCCTTAGAACTTGAATGCACCTCGTAAATGAACACGAGCCAGATGATTTGTTGACTGTATCTGTGAGCAAGAGGCATTGTCATTAAGGAAAACTGTAATATCATTTTACCTCATTATATATTGACGAAAATTTTCCATTACACCAGCATAATAGATCAAAAACCCATCTCCTTTCTCAAATACACTGTGACAATTGCAACTTCTTCCATCTACACATTACACCAACCGAACAGCATCTACTCTCTCGCCCAACAGAACAACAACTGCCCTCGACATCCTCTGAACTACTACTGCACCAGTGGAGGCGGCGGAATAATAATCTTTGGCGCAATCTCTGGCGCTGTGACTCAGTGTAGCCACCTTTCAATGTCGCTTCGCCGAGTGTTTGACTCTGTGACGCTTTTAATATAAATTCTACCCATTGCTCCTCAGAACCTTTTTCAGATGTTACATTTCGCGTCTGAGGTACTGCGGCTCACACATCTTGCTCGCATTGTTCTTGTTGTGGTCTTCAGTCCTGAGACTGGTTTAATGCAGCTCTCCATGCTACTCTATCCTGTGCAAGCTTCTTCATCTCCCAGTACCTACTGCAGCCTACATCTGCTTAGTGTACTCAGCTCTTGGTCTCCCTCTACGATTTTTACCCTCCACGCTGCCCTCCAATGCTAAACTGATGATCGCTCGATGTCTCAGAACATGTTCTACCAACCAATCCCTTCTTCTAGTCAAGTTGTGGCACAAGCTCCTCTTCTCCCCAATTCCATTCAGTACCTCCTCATTAGTTATGTGATCTACCCATCTAATCTTCAGCATTCTTCTGTAGCAATACATTTCGAAAGCTTCTATTCTCTTCTTGTCCAAACTATTAATCGTCCATGTTTCACTTCCATACATGGCTACACTCCATACAAATACTTTCAGAAATGACTTCCTGACATTTAAATCTATACTCGATATTAACAAATTTTTCTTCTTCAGAAACGCTTTCCTTTCCATTGCCAGTCTACATTTTATATCCTCTCTACTTCGACCATCATCAGTTAATTTGCTCCCCAAATAGCAAAACTCCTTAACTACTCTAAGTGTCTCATTTCCTAATCTAATTCCCTCAGCATCACCCGACTTAATTCGACTACATTCCATTATCCTCTTTTTGCTTTTGTTGATGTTCATCTTATACCCTCCTTTCAAGATACTGTTCATTCCGTCCAACTGCTCTTCCAAGTCCTTTGCTGTCTCTGACAGGATTACAATGTCATTGGCAAACCTCAAAGTTTTTATTTCTTCTCCATGGATTTTAATACCTATTCCGAACTTTTCTTTTGTTTCCCTTATTGTTTCCTCAATATACAGATTGAATAACATCGGGGAGAGGCTACAACCCTGTCTCACTCCCTTCCCAACCACCACATCCCTTTCATACCCCTAGACTCTTATAACTGCCATCTGGTTTCTGTACAAATTGTAAATAGCCTTTCGCTCCCTGTATTTTACCTCTGCCACCTTCAGAATTTGAAAGAGAGTATTCCAGTCTACATTGTCAAAAGCTTTCTCTAAGTCTATAAATGCTAGAATCGTAGGTTTGCCTTTCCTTAATCTAGCTTCTAAGATAAGTCGTAGGGTCAGTATTGCCTCACGTGTTCCAACATTTCTACGGAATCCAAACTGATCTTCCCCGAGGCCGGCTTCTATCAGTTTTTCCATTCGTTTGTAAAGAATTCGCATTAGTATTTTGCAGCTGTGACTTATTAAACTGATAGTTCAGTAATTTTCACATCTGTCAACACCTGCTTTCGTTGGGATTGGAATTATTATATTCTTCTTGAAGTTTGAGGGTATTTCGCCTGTCTCATACATCTTGCTCACCAGGTGGTAGAGTTTTGTCAGGACTGGCTCTCTGAAGGCTGTCATTAGTTCTAATGGAATGTTGTCAACTACGGAGGTCTTGTTTCGACTCAGGTCTTTCAGTGCTCTGTCTAACTCTTCACGCAGTATCATATCTCCCATTACAGCTTCATGTACGAGCGTATTAATCATGCCCCTTTTCTGGCTCGGGTAGTGATTTGACAAGTGAGCACATTTGTAATATAGGGAATTGTAGAATGGGAGGAGGGAGGGAAGATTGCTACAGTTAATTATTTACGTGTTTCATAGATCATATTCACAATAAAAGTTATGATGTGGAATGTGTTAACTAAACAAACTTAGAACATACTTTGTGTCTAAGTACTGGCCTTTCAGAAACTTGGAAACTCTCCTTGTCGTCGCCTCGGTGCTTCCACGGCGTCGCGTGACACCACACTAGCGACCACAGCATGGATTAATGCTCAGCTCCGCTAATGTTCCTGTCATTCTAAATATGTGTCACCAGCCTCCCTCTGGGACTTGAGAAACTATCATAGGCTACTGTAGACTGTCATAAGTAAGTGTAGACTACGGTAGTTTTGCTAGAAGCTTTGGTCAGTGAAGATAATAAGCATGTTATCTGTATGTTAGGTGTGTTGCATACTTATCAAGTGTTACCTCATATCAATCACATTGTTTGGGTACGCGATCAGTGTCTTAATAGATTTCACTAGAAAGTGGTAACAGTCTAGTAGCTGACTGAGGATGCATAAAGGGCCACGTAACTTATGAAATATTTTTATTCTACATAGTTATCCTCCTGCCTGTTCCCTAACAATAAGCAGTATTTACTAACAAAAAATTGTCAGTGCTTAATTCAGTTTTTATCGGAAAACTGCATATTTTTAAAGTGAACAGGTTTATCATACAGCTCTAGAAAACTCAGTTATCTCAAAGAAAAGTAAAACTTAAAAAAAAAAAATGCAAAACAAAAATGTATCAGACATTGCTTCGTAGAGATTATATAAAGCATGTTTTCTTTATTCATAAATAACTTTCAGTTGTATCAATAATCACAGCTAACTCTTACCTTTGATCATGGTGAAGAACGTTCTATAGAGTACAAAATAACAACAATAATTATGTAGTTTTTTTCGAGTTAGTGCATGTTAATCTATATGCATCGAAAGTAACTGCTTTAGTTGAGAGGTGGCACGAGCCCCCTCTCATATTTCTGTCTTACTTTGAGAAATTCAATCTTCCTCTCTAATTGCATGCGGTGAAAAGTCGCTATTCCTTCACACGTGGACTTCCCACGCAGCGTCTCTCGTCACCCAGGTGGTCCGGTGACAACGGGCTATGCTGATCTTGAGAGGGTTAAGCCGATGGGTGTGAGCGAGTCGAGTGAATGCTTTGCAGACGCCGACATTGTCATAAGAGCGGCGGCGACACGCCCACAGGTGCCTCATGGAGTAGCTGGGCTGGAGATTCCGTTACTTCGCAGAAACTTAGTGAAAACCGTTTCTGGCGGGCTACCAGCAAGGCGTGGGAAAGACTTTTGTGTTCCCAGGCAGTCTTGGTGGGCGAATTCCCGCGTTTTCTGAAAAATCGTAACTGTGATTGGCTTGGTCAGGGCATAGCTCCGTGACGTAGCAAAATCGGCGCAGAAATTGGCGCCAAGAATCTCCACTGGTGGAAAGGTAGTGCTTCGGCAATAGAGCGGAATTTTCCGCCGGTTTTCGAGTTGCTGATTGGAACGTTTAGCCATAGCCACTGTCGTGGGGTGGGAAGGTTCTGTGTTCGGTTTGTACGGGTGCTCTTGTGTGGGTCGTCTTTCGCCTTTTCGGTCGGAGTAGGTTACAAGACTGAGCTCTCGCTGCTCTGGACAGCCTGCCTTCCGTTGGATGTCTAATATACTTTTATTTAATTGTAACTGTTTGACGAAGTTGCTGGAGTTTCGACTTCAACGTAAGTTTCCAAGTACAGTTGTCAATTGAGCGTTCTGCGTACAAGCGGCCCATGTTGTCTGTCTTGAGCAGTTTTGGCTAAAGTTGACTGTATCGGAGTTACTGTGTGACTTCGCTTGTTAAAATCAATCACTGTACCGTCAGTGATTGTGTGGCGAGCCTTCTTCATCTCCCTCAGAGGCGCATTTGTTTTGCTAGGAAGACTTCAGTCGGGAACAACCAGACCTGGATAATTTGTTTCGGGCTATACTCGCGACATTATCATCAACACGACAGGATGTCGAAGCAACTAGCCATCGCCTCTGGTACGCCGGATCGTGTTCTTGCAGTTAAGGAGAGAGCTTGGTAGTGTATGTCCGCAGCACCGGAAAATCAGGGATTTTCCTAGGTGATAATCAGAGCTCAGCAGAGCGCGCCTGTTCATCTTTTTCTAACTTTGTTCTGTCTTGGGTGTTCGTTGTCTGAGTTCTCACTACTGTAGCAGCAATTATGTTGCGTTGGCTGTGTGTTTCTCTTAAGATTTGAGTTGCAAGGAACTGGCTCCACATACCACTTCATCATAAATGTCACAATCTAGTTTAGGGACAACTTCACCTTCACGGCATTTATTTGAGCATTCAATCTGAGCCAATTTGATGTATTGTAAATGTTTAATGTGCTTTGTTTATTATTTTGAGTGTACTCACAATAAATCAAATTGTTATTTTGGACAGAACTGTCATTCTGTTAATCGGTAGAGCAACCCTTTCATTTCTCACTACGTTAATGAACTTTCCTTTATTTAACTTATTTATCATTAAATTATTGCAGGTGCCAAACTCTTTTCTACTCCACTTGCAGGGTCGATTACAGTCAGTTCGCGTTTCTTTTAAATCCATGTGCAACAGCAAAAGTCGGAGTGCATAGAGCATCATTTATATATGAAGATTGTAGAAGAATTTAGTGTTAAATACACTGCTAGCCCCAGCACCTCGCATAGTTACACAAAAGCGCAATAGTTACGCAATCAACTAATTTTTATTAGTTATAAAATGGAATCTATATTTTGCAAGGTTTTAAAAGACACAACTATGTGCTGTTTTAATTACGAGCAAGACAAATAAAGAAAGGGAAATCGTCCGCTCCTAGTTTCCCTAATAACGCTACCGATACTTCCGGTAATCCTATCATTTATTACATCGTTTATGTACTGCACCAAAACTACCGAACTTTATCTTCGGTAGGACGCAACTCTGCCTGCGAATCAGGGTTGAACTATTGACCAATCGAAGTCAGTCATTATAAGTGGAACTCGAAATGTTTCCGTCTTAGGGTGTTTCTGCAGCTTATAATCAACATACCGCTGTTCCGTTGCGGATATATAAGCACTGACATGTAGGCGTGTGGCATCCCCCATTCCGCTGCTCGACTCGCTGCGACTCACATCGTCACCGCGCAACGCCACGGCTGGGAAGCAGATTGCCGCCGCATTGGAAGCCCTCATCAATGCGATGGGGTTAACCGGCGGCCGTCAACGGCAGCCAAGGCGCAAGCGAACACAGCGGAAGAGGACGATGCTCCAGTGCTACAACTGCCAGCGGCTGGGGCATACTGCGCGCGGGTGTAAGAACGCAGTCGCGTGCTTGAAGTGCACGGCGTCTCACGACACCCGCAGCTGCACGAAAGCTCGTGGGGTGGCCTGCAGCTGCGCGAACTGCGGCGGGCCACACGCCGCCAACTCGCGTAGCTGCGGTTACCTCCGCGAGTCACGCCGTCTACCCGCCCCACCACGCCCTGCGGCGACGTCAAGCGCCTCGACGGCTGCCCCGCCCCCCCCCCCCCCCCCCCGCTCCGGCGAGGGGTGCGAGCCGCGCCGCCTTGAGGCCACCACCGATGAAGCTATGGCCGGCTTCCAAGCCGCCTTCGCGGCCGAAAGGGCCGCACTGAAGGACGAACTCGCAGCTGTGCATCGCCAGCTCCAGCAGCTGCGCGACGAGCTGCGGGCTATCAAAAAGAAGCCGCCAGTTCCCGCCGCCACCCCCGCCGTGAGTCGTCCGATGGGGGTCGACGCGGCCACGCAAACCACCGCTCCCCCTCCTGCAGCAATGCAGGAGGTGGCGCCCATGGAAACAGAGGAAGTGCCGCCTGGGCTGCCCCCCTCCATGGTGGCAGCCACAAGCAAGGGAACTACCGCGCCTCCTGACTGCTCGCAAGTCGAGCAACCAAAGAAGAAGAGGAAGGTGCGGCTACCATTTCCAAGAGTGGACGATGTGCAGGAAATCCTCAAGTACACTGCCGCGTCACTGAAGAGCGGGTCGTACCCCCACTCACACCTCACATACCCCTACACCCCACCCGGCCAGCCTAAGCCTCCCCTCCCCTATCAACCGCTCGACCTACGCACATATAGATGGCGTACTATACTAGCGGAAGCAGCCACGGACAAGGAGTTAGCCATCATTAACTCTTACCCAATATTCACGCCCTCCCAATGGGACAACCTGGTCGACATCATTGAATCGTGGGTGTGGGAAGAGGCCCGGTCAGGTAGGAGAGAGAAGAAGATTCCTGATGACATATTTGTCAGGAAGAAAATGAAATCAATGGGCCAAGTTCAGAAATGAACACACACCAGGCAACCACCAGGCGTAGCGGAGACTCCTACTATAACCACAGGCCAGTCACTTAGGCCGTTCGTTTTCCCTTTCTCTCACTGTCCCTCTCAATATCCTTTAATCTTTCTTTTATCTATATGGAAAAAAAAATTGCACAAAGAGTCAAAAAATTGCACAAAGAGTCAAGCAGTACGATAAAGCCATGTAATTTCCCTAGCCAAACCGTCATGCCAGAAGGTGAAGCGCCTTGTTGCGCTAGTACTTCGCCACAAGTCGAGGCTATCTTCCTCATTCAATTGTGCAGGTGCGCGTGGCATTCGTGTCTTTCTAAGGCGTCTACGATAAATGCGGAAACCTGCAGTAAGGCCACGTTACCAGCAAATGCGTCCAGACAGGATCAAGGTGCTGTTATCCGTTTCCTGGCACTGGCAGACATCCATTGGAAAGTTATGAATGTATGGGGGTCTAAATGATTGTAAATGATTAAATGACGCGTCTCTAGGACTTGTAGTCCGGGGTGATATGTTACAATGCAGCATCACCGGTCTATTGCGGTCTAACTGTGTTGATGAGACAGTAAATTTCCACAGGGCAGTGACTGCGTCACTGCGTCACTGCCATTCACTTTGGAGGTGTGGCGGTGGGACTTGTAGTCCCGTGCCACCCTCTGACGGTCATAGTGCTACCTAAGTCGGGCAGAAAAATTTTGCCTAACATGGGCAGGTGAAGGTGTGGCGGCGGGACTTCCTGAAAGTACTGTAACCCGCCTGCGAGAATTGGACGTTCCGTGCTACGGACGCATTTCTCTGGAATAAGTAACCAAAGATGTATATCTGAGGACTATGTGTGAAGCGATTACAGAGATCGGACGTGTTTCATGTTGGACAGATTTTGCTATTGTTGTGCGACGCTGTTAAGCTCCATTGTGAATGTTTAGCTAGTCGATGGCGCAATAATCGAATACAAGAAAATAATACGCATTCAAGGTGTGTATTTGTCAATTTATAAAAAGATTTGACAAACATTCTTCAGATATCACGTGACGTAGATCGATCGGAGATGGAGTGTCTAATGATAGTTCGCGCCTGCATCTTTACACGGTCAGTTTTCTTCGGGAGTTATCTCAGAAGCAATAAACTTTTCGTTGATAAAAAGTTGGACACATCAATCCATACGCATCATACAACATAGCACCTAGTTGTGCCGAACGATCTTCGTAGCGAAATAAACATTTTAGAGATTTCAGGTGAAGCAGTTCCAATGAGGAGTATCAGCGAGATCGACGCTGCGGGACATATATCTAGCTCTCCTGTGGTATTTAAAACCAAGGACTTATATCCTTTAGCTTTTAAAAGACTGAAGAAAAACCTAAATAAAACCACTAAATAAGTAAAAATGCTAAAATAAATAAGAAGCAGAGAATTATCTTAAACAAATTTGTAATAAATAAATTAATTAAATAAAATATAATAAATGGGGCAGCACGCCTGTCGAAAACCATCGTTGTGGTATAGTGCGGCAAGTTCCGTGCTAGTCGCGATTCGACACAAGATACAAGACTAAAATGACATAATGTATGAAGATGGTATCTGTCCTTTCGGACATGTCCGAAAGAACAGATAGCATCAACGACCATGCAGCGCTCTAGAACGAAATGTGGGTCTCACGGGGAGCGGGCAAAGTTAAATCCCTGCAATCGCACGATCCTCTGTGCCCTCGGTGGCTCAGATGAATAGAGCGTCTGCCATGTAAGCAGGAGATTCCGGGTTTGAGTCCCTGTCGGGACACACATTTTCAACTGTCGCCGTTGATGTATATCAACGCCTGTCGGCAGCGTAGGGCCTTGATTTAATTATCACTTCAACATGACATAATGTAGAAGTTAGGCAAACTCAAGTGGGAGACATTCGAGCAACCGCCCTGTTGCCCTGATCTCTCGTCATGCGATTATCACATCTTCAGTCCCTTGAAAAAGGCCTTGAAGGGTCAACGATTCCTATCGGACGAAGATGTGCAGCAAGCAGTTTCGGAAATCTTTGAGTAATATCTATTCTGGATTGTACGACCTTCAAACGGAAACTTCTTGACTTCCCATTTTAAAAGTTCTGCATAAGTTCGTATCTATTTTCCATAAGTTCAATAAACGCAACAGATACACGGAAAGAGACTTTATTCGTCAATAATATATTCTCCTTCACTATCTCCAACAGTCTGCCAACGCTGGGATGACTTCTCGATTCCGCGACTGTAGAAATCACGTAGTTTTCAGGCGAAGAACACATCGAACCGTGTTCGGAGCACATTTCCATTCGGAAAGGAAGTTCCCTGAAGAGTGTTCAGTGTTCGATAGAAAGCAGAAAAGGTGAACATCTGAGGGTGCAAGATCAGGTAAGTAAGGTGGGTGCGACATGAACTCCCAACTTCTGTATAGTGTTTTTTGTCGGTCTAGCAGAATGCGGATGGTCTTTATCGTGGAATAGCATCACTTCACGCAGGCCTCCTGGTCGTTGTTCTTGGACTGCGTATGCAAGGCATCTCAGTTGTTGGCAATAAATCTTAACAGTGATGGTTACACCTAGGGGAAGCAATTCGTAGTATATCGCACCACCGCCGTTCCAGCAGACGCATACTACATTACTCGCCATTAAAATTGCTACACCAAGAAGAAATGCAGATGATAAACAGATATTCATTGGACAAATATATTATACTAGAACTGACACGTGATTACATTTTCACGCAATTTGGGTGCATAGATCCTGAGAAAGCAGTACCCAGAACAACCACCTCTGGCCGTAATAACGGCCTTGATACGCCTGGGAATTGAGTCAGACAGAGCGTGTTCAGGTACAGCTGCCCATGCAGTTTCAACACGATACCACAGTTCATCAAGAGTAGTGACTGGCGTATTGTGACGAGCCATTTGCTCGGCCACCATTGACCAGACGTTTTCAATTGGTGAGAGATCTGGAGAATGTGCTGGCCCGTACAGGACCTGCAACATGCGGTCGTGCATTATCCTGCTGAAATGTAGGGTTCCGCAGGGATCGAATGAAGGGTAGAGCCACGGGTTGTAACACATCTGAAATGTAACGTCCACTGTTCAAAGTGCCGTCAATGCGAGCAAGAGGTGACCGACACGTGTAACCAATGGCACCCCACACCATCACGCCGGGTGATACGTCAGTATGGCGGTGACGAATACACGCTTCCAATGTGCGTGTACCACGATGTCGTCAAACACGGATGCGACCATCATGACGCTGTAAACTGAACCTGGATTCATTCGAAAAAATGACGTTTTGCCATTCGTGCACCCAGGTTCGTCGTTGAGTACACCATCATAGGCGCTCCCGTCTGTGATATAGCGTCAAGGGTAACCGCAGCCATGGTCTCTGAGCTGATAGTCCATGCTGCTGCAAACGTCCCCATATGTTGACTCAGAGATCGAGACGCGGCTGCACGATCCGTTACAGCCATGAGAATAAGATGCCTGTCATCTCGACTGCTAGTGATACGTGGCCGTTGGGATCCAGCATGGCGTTCCGTAATACCCTCCTGCACCCACCGATTCCTTATTCTGCTAACAGTCATTGGATCTCGACCAACGCGAGCGGCAATGTCGCGATACGATAAACCGCAATCGCGAGAGGCTGCAATCCGACCTTTATCAAGGTCGGAAACGTGATGGTACGCATTTATCCTCCTTACACGAGACCTGTCAACAACGTTTCACCAGGCAATGCCGGTCAACTGCTGGTTGTGTATGAGAAATCGGTTGAAACTTTCCTCATGTGAGCACGTTGTAGGTGTCGCCACCGTCGCCAACCTTGTGTTAATGGTCTGAAAAACTAATCATTTGCATATCACAGCATCTTCTTCCTGTCGGTTAAATTTCGCTTCTGTAGCACATCATTTTCGTGGTGTAGCAATTTTAATGGTCAGTAGTGTAGTATCTTTTGTGATTGCGCGCAGGTCTCTGTACGGGGAGTTGCTGCTTTGTTCAACCTCAACCATTCCTTCCTTTTCTTTATATCAGCATAAAGACACCATTTCTCAAAGCCAGTAACACGGGTCGGTTTTGTTCACTAGTCAGTTCATGAGCAACAGAGATGCACATATGGCCATCCGCTGATTTTTGTGGTTTCGGCTTAGAGCATGCGATACCCATACATCCGATTTTTGAACCTTCTATATAGCATAAAAACGTCGCACTATGGTGGAATGATCATAGTTCATCTCATTTCACCGCTGTCGAGTACACTGAAATGGATCATTGTGGATTGGTGCTTTGAAACGATCTTCATGAAACCCCGAAGGTCTTCCTCAACGTGGAGAGTAACTAATGTCAAAATGATCCTTCTTAAAACCAGAAAACCATTTTCTTGCTGCGCTCTGTCCAGTAGCATTATCCACATACACGGCGCAAATGTGTTTGGGGTCCTCAAATGCTGTCACCTCCCTGCTGAACTCAACCAAAAGAATATGTCGGAAATGTTCCGATTTATCCACTTGGTACTCCATTTTCTAGCTCCCACAACTCCACTCACATCCCCCGAATGACAAAATGATAGTATGTCAATTCAAATAGCAACAATGAACTACAAATAAGAAAAATGACAGTCAACAAATAAACCCACAGTAACAGGAATGCCAACATGCAATACAAAAACGTTACGAACTTACGCGCCAACCTTATACTTCAATCTCTGTTGGTCCATCATGGTCAAGGGACATCGGCTGGTGACTAATTTTCAATGACAATAAAATTCACCAACTGCCGTATACTTTACGATATTTATTTTATTCTGAAAGTAGCTAGTTTCGGCATTTCATTTTGTCATCTTCAGGCCCAAAGTTGCTGTCACGTCATCGTATGAAGCATTTGTATAACAACTGAAATTCACGACAAGTTCTATCCCGCAACACACGTCGTGCACAACAGAGTGCCTCGGCAGAAACAGACGACCGAACACGGAAATACACTTTCGAATACTTGGAAGGCTTACTGTAGCGGAAAAGTAACCTTGATGATCACGAAGGATCACTAACCTCCGAAATGGTAACCGCCTTAAAACACAGAGTCCGCCCCAGAGGGCCACACCTCTCCATCAACATTTTTGTCTTTCTTCGTCATAAGCTAACTCTTGAATGGCAATAATTAGCTGTAACACGTTATTTGCTAGCCAGCCATGTGTGCTAGCTCTGGTTGCTTCTGTACTTGCCAGGGGCAACAGCCTTCATGACTGGCGTACAGGGAAAATACGTTCTCATGAAGTGAACACCCCAAGAAGTTCGTCAGCCGCCACCTAGATTTTCCGAGATCCAAAACTATTCGACAAATTCTTTAAATCAGGAGCGGAATGTAGACATTACTATTTCCTGTTGCTGCTTGCACACTTCTGTAGGATCCTGTCTTTTGGCAGGACATTAAGAACTTCTTCTGCAACGCATGTTGCCAACATTGGCCGCCACGAGAAAGTAATTTCCCTGTATTCCAGCCATGTGGGCTTTGTCCACATCCCATTTAGGAATTTAGGAGGGTTAGGGTAGATCAGCCCCTAAGCTCCAGCGGAAAAAGAAACCGCTCCCGCTGTATCTGGATACTGCCCTAGGCGAGAACAGCGGCAAACAGGGCTAGCACACATAGGTGGCTAGTAAATGAAATGATCGTATGGCATTTATTGGCCAGGATATCCCCTTCGGGGTTCAGCCGCCGTATTGCGGGTAAATGAAGTGTTACAGCTTTTTCTGTGTAAACTAATTATTTCTATTCAAGAGTTACCTTATGACGAAAAAGGAGATGCCAAGGAGAAATACGTGTAATATTCATTTGAAAACACTTCTGCTAACTACGAGATAGATATTTCTCACGGATACATTCTTGAATAAATTCTTCGGGGAATTCCTGGCGCTTTAGACTTGCCAGTCTAGAGCTTTAGACGACTTTCTCCGTTGTCATCGTCAGAAGATTAAATTTCAGTAGAGCTTGAAGTACTTTAGTTGGAGGAATTCACCAGCAATCTTTCCACATACCATGACAGAAGTACACACCTTCAATTTATTTTGTACTTTCTTCCTATTTGAGTGATAGTCCTTTTTCTACCAGTACCATGAGCCAAATTTGCTTTATCACAATTCTATACGTTCCCAGCACCTTTCCCAAATTAGAAAAAAGATATTCACTAAATCTGCGCTTGTCGAAAGTCTTGCGCACTGTGCGGCTGGTCCCGGCGGAGGTTCGAGTCCTCCCTCGGGCATGGGTGTGTGTGTTTGTCCTTAGGATAATTTAGGTTAAGTAGTGTGTAAGCTTAGGGGCTGATGTCCTTGGCAGTTAAGTCCCATAAGATTTCACACACATTTGAACAACTCTTGCGCATCTGGTATTTTTGGACGTTCGTTGAGCCAGAACTGCCTCGTGGAAAACAAAGGTTTGAGTAAACATTACGTATTTTTTGGCGTTTAATCGGAATATGTAATAAAAAAAGGAGTGGTTCCCATTTGAAAAGACAAAGGTGACCCGACCAACTCAGAAGGAATGGTTAGGTGGTGGCCAGTTGTAACACAAGCAGATGTCCCCTTTAGTAGTAAAAACTTTACACCTGCAACATTTTTTTCGTACGATGCGTTCTTTTTGATACAGTTATCTCAAGTGAAAACAAACGCAATATATAACACTATCTGTTTGCAGCTTCACTCTAGTCCACAGAATGAGTGGGCGCTCGCTTGCTGGCATTTCCTCTCAAAAGAGAGCGTTCTATTTGGAGTTTCAGTTGCGACTTCTTCGTTGAGCTGATTGCACGTTACGAGCGCTTAATTAAGGGGGTCTAGCACAGCTGCAGCGCAGCCCCCCCCGGCTCAACACAGCGTTCCGCTAACTGGCGCTTTCCGCTGACATTTGATCCGGCTGGCCACGGCAACACAGCGAGACTGGACGCAAGTCAGCGCTTCGATCCTGGCTGTAATTGGACGGCTCTGATTCGTGCACAGACGTTGTAAGAAGAGGAAGGATCAGAGCGGATCCTCCGCGTCGGTTTATGCTGTACTCCAGACTGTATACTTTTCTTGAAAGAAATCACTTCCCTGCGTGAGGCATTTTCCTATATGATATAAAGTATTCAATTTTATTCGAGTCTACTTCATTTCGCCCCCTTGGGCATTATCAAGGGACAACACACAAAAATTATGATATACGCTTACAGAACGGTGTAAAAACAACAGCATCATGTAGTGGCGCCCTTGCAAGAATGCTGCATAAACGTAGTGGTTAGGAGTCTGTCACAGCTCTGCAGTTCTATATGAAAAACGAAAATTGCGGTTCTACAATTTTTATTTATTTGCTGCCATTTAATGAGGACCTATCCCGTTGAATTTTGTATTGCAGATCATATTACACACAAGAATACATCAATTGTTATTCAAATTATAATCATAACTTTATTTGAACAAAATAAAATTTTTAACGGTACATACAGAGTTACGTGAACCTAAACTGGTAAAAACAAAGACAAAAAACACCATCTCTATACTACTATTAGCCTATATTTCTGTTTCTGCAAACTGTCTGCATCCTAATAAGTTTCTATACTATCTATATTATTGAACGGCTAAAAACACCCAATTCACTAGCAGGTTGTCAACGTAACGGCTTCCAGGAGCAACAAAAATTTTATCTAAATTGAAAATTTAGAATGCTATCATTCAAAGAGATAATTTTACTTTAAATATTTACAGGAAATAATACAAAAACGTAAAGAATATAATAAACAGATTGCTTTTATTGATTTTAAAATTTTCACAACGTCAATAGTCAGAAACTTTGAAAATAATTAGGAATCGCGGATATGTGAAATATCTAACAAATGCGATAAAAAATTTATATCGAAATACTGCTATCATTCTTGTTGACAACGAAAAACGGTTCATGACATACGAAGTAACAAACGAGTACGACTAGACTGTCATCTCTTCCCAACTTTGTTCAACATTTACATGCATGAAATGACGCATTTTTGAAAAAAAAAAGACACGAGAACTCTTAAAATTTTCACTATATGCGGGCAATCTAATTACCCTGGCAGAAAAAGGAAAGAACATTTAGAACGGAATTTACTTGCTGAAACAAATAAATACGAATCTAACATGGTCAATAGAAATACTGAGACAATGGCTTTCATGGAAAAGATCACATTATAACCAAGTTTATATTTTGAACAGTAAACCATTTCAATTAGCTAAGATACAAGGTTCAAATGGTTCAGATGGCTCTGAGCACTATGGGACTTAACTGCTGAGGTCATCAGTCCCCTAGAACTTAGAACTACTTAAACCTAACTAACCTAAGAACATCACTCACATCCATGTCCGAGGCAGGATTCGAACCTGCAACCGGAGCGGTCGCGCGGTTCCGGACTGTAGCGCCTAGAACCGTTCGGCCACTCCGGCCGGCAAGATACGAGGCGTCATATGGCTACAGCAAAAATACAGAAATTAAGTTTAGTAAATTCAGCCGAATATGTGGAGCCGGTCGATGTGGCCGTGCGGTTCTAGGCGCTTCAGTCTGGAACCTCGCGACCTCAACGGTCGCAGGTTCTAATCCTGACTCAGGCATGGATGTCTGTGATGTCCCTAGGCTAGTTTGGTTTAGGTAGTTGATGATCTCAGATATTAAGTCGCATAGTGCTCAGAGCCGAATATGTGGAACGGTTAACAGAAAATTTAAAAACAAAACTATCGAAGGTGCTCAAATTAAATTCTACAAAACTGTTGACTGCCCCATATTGTTCTTTCGAAGCGAGACCTGAATGATTATCAACAAGGAAGAAAGCCGTATTCAGGTGTAAGAAATGAAATTCATGAGAAGAGTTAAAAGTTACTCAACTGAAGGCAGACTAAAGAATCAGGACTCCAGAGAAGAACTGTAAATTTTGAGTATAAACAATGAAAGTCTAGATTATACAGGGAAATGGAAGGAAAACTCCGAATGATTGGAGAGCGGGTCACGCCCCTTAAAGGCTAGACATTATAAGTATCAAGAAAGAAGAGATAGAGTAAGAAACTTGGAAATAAGGGTACCATAACAGGCAATTTTACCTAAAGAGAAGAACAAGACGAAGAAGAAGGAGAAGAACAGGAAGAAGGTTTGACACAACACACTAACGCGAGAAAAACATGGGATAGCGATATGCACATAAGCAGATGGTTGTCGTCTTACGTATTCAAGGTGTAAAAGGACAGCGCATTGGCGGAGCTGTCATTTTTACCCAGGTGATTCATTTGAAAAGGTTTCCGACGAGATTATGGCTGCATTACGGGAATTAACAGACTTTGAACGCGGAATGGTAGCGGAGCTATGGAGCTAGATGCTTAGAACATTCCATGTACAGCAAAGTACAGAGTGGGCAGCAAGTTAGGTAATTGATTTTAGCCTATGTGTTCGTTGCGACTGCCTGACACGACCAAAGTGATAAATATTAGCTACAGTACCAACGGAACACACTTATAGGTATCGCCCTCATTTCAAAGCGCACGCGCATATGGCTGCCTACCAGTTTTCTACGGTGCTGCGGCAACCGTTATAATTTATTGATAAGTTTTAAAAAGTAAAGATCTATCAAATTTACATCATATAAAATGCTGACAATCTTGTTTTACAAAATACCATAGAATTCAAATGAAATACGTCGGACGAAGTAAAAAATTATCCAATTTCCTCACCACGTGAAATAACCGAGGAAATTAATGTGGGACGTTCGGCGAACGCATTCCTTAGGACAGTGCGGCGAAATTTAGCGTTAATGGGCTGTGGCAAAAGACAACCGACATCAATGCCTTTGCCAACTGCATGATATAGCCTGCAGCGCCTCTCTTGGGCTTGTGACCATATCTGTTGGACCCTAGACGACTGGAAAACCATGGCTGGTCAGATGAGTTCCGGTTTCAATTGGTGAGAGCTGATGATAGGTTTTGAGTTGTCAACAATGCATTGTACAAGCTGTTGGTGACCCCTAATGGTATGGGGTGTGTTTACATGGGCCCGCCGCTGTGGCCGAGCGGTTTTAGGCGTTTCAGTCCGGAACCGCGCGACTGCTACGGTCGCTGGTTTTAATTCTGCCTCGGGCATGGATGTGTGTGATGTCCTTAGGTTTAAGTAATTCTAAGGTCTAGGGGACTGATGACCTCAGATGTTAAGTCTGATAGTGTTCAGAGCCATTTGAATTTTTTTTTTCCATGAAGTGGAGTGGGTTCTCTAGGATCAGCTGAACCAATCATTGGCTGTAAATGGTCATGTTCGGCTACTTGGAGACCATTCGCACTCATTCATGGACTTCATGTTCCGAAACAACGAAGGAATTTTTGTGGATGGCTATGCGCCATATCACCGGTCCAAAATCGTTCGCGATTGGTTTGAAAAACACAGCGTACAATTTGAGCGAATGATGTGGTCACCAGATCGGACAACAAGAATCCTATCGAACTTTTATGGAACATAATCGACAGGTCAGTTCGTACACAAATCCCGCACTGGCAACACTTTCGCAGTGATGGATGGCTGTGTAGGCAGCACGGCTCAATATTTCCGTAGGGAAGTTCCAGCGACTTGTTGAGTCCATTCCGCGTCGAGTTGCTGCACAACTCCTGCCAAAGGGAGGTCTTAAATGACATTAGGAGGTATCCCATGACTTTTATCAACCCAGTGCAAGTCAAGTATTTAAGTTAGAAACTGTAATTGAGTCAACATATCGATGTTACCCATTATAGTCTCACCAGGAAGGCTTCTTTCCATTTCACTTCACTCTCCCACAGTCAATAAGATTAGAAATATTTTGATTTTATCATTTAAATGCTAAAAGTTCTGTGGTTACATATGAAGTGCCTTTAATGCAGTGGTTTCCATCGCCTGCTGTAAGCTCATGCCGTTGATCGCTGATGATTCTTCAGACTTTTAGGGCCAGTTTTCCCTTCCAATACCAAGCGGTTGGCGTGAACCTCTTTTCGCTCCCCCGCCCTCATTAATAAGGCCATTAGATGCTTTAACCGGAAACCTTCGCCTGCCTTTATCGGTGATTTTCCTTAAAATTTTACGAAGTGGGTTGGGGCTGGGATTGAACCCGAGACACAGGCAGATTTTACACTCGTCAAGGAAGCTCATACCCCTACACCAGTGACCTACATAACGATGATTTAAAGTTTAACATTTACTTTTGGCGGAAAAAAAGAAGAGAGAGTTGAAACATCACTGTTGCAATAGCTATTTGTGCCCAATACAAACGTTGTTTTCTCAGTTCTGCAACTCTCTGTTTGTTGGCGAGAGCGAGTCAGGGCGGTAATCTGACGCGTCCTCAACTGGGCGGTTCCCACTTTCTCCTCTGCGTCATTGCTATCACCGTCCGGTGATCTAGCGGGTTCTGTGGGCAGACCTGCCCGTGTCGGAGCGTTGGCTTTCTTCTCTTACTCGTACTTTATGCCACAGAGAACTAGTTAATGTGAGCCATCCAACAGAAAATTTGCATCGAGAAAGTGGCTACAAAACTATTTCAACTTCGAAAGAATCCACCTTATTTCTCCGAAACTATTTTTCTTCTTTTAACTTTTTCATGGCACTTTCTGCAGGGTGTGTAATCACAATTGACTTATCGATTAGGAGCTTATGATTAGAAACTTGGGTGTCGTAGGTCCTAAGAGCATATTGATTTCATTCTGAATAACATTGTAGATTCAGGATGCCGTCCTTCTACCGATATTGTAATTTACCACGTGACAGAGCAGAACAGGAAAAGTGAAAAACATTCAAAACTTAATCCTTCAGCGCGATACTATTTTCACAAAATGTGTGACACCTTTTTTAAGACTTTTTAGTAAAGGTTATGCACTTGTGTCCAAAAATAAAGCAACAAACTGCTTAGATGGCATTCCAGTCAACGAACAACCAAGTCAACGATAATGCTAGTGCCGGGTAGTCCCTCATCCACAATCGCTGTGTACATTGTCAGTACGGCACGAAGATGTCAGAAAGTAATGACGCAGGACAGTCGCAAACTGATGTGGCCCGATGGCTTAGTGTGAATCATTCTGTTTTTTCCGGATGTGGTGACATTTTATAGAGACGGATACTGTATCACAAGGATCAGAGCAGGGCCGATCATGTTTGACTTCAGAAGAGAGGACCGTTATCTGGCTGTAAGGACATGACAGTACCGTCTTAGTATAGCACGGCAATTGGCATGGTAGCTCGCAGCGTCCATTGGACGTGTTGTATTGAGGCAAACGGTGTGAAGAAGGCTTCGGAAGAGTCGCCTTTATTGTCTGAGCCCTACTGTACGTCTACCACTGTCGCTTCTTCAGAGAAGGGAACGTCTAGGGTGGAGTCATCAACATGCCACCTGGACGGTCCAATAGAGCGCCAATGTTGCTTTCAAAGATGAGTCTCGATTCGGTCTGGAGAGTGATTCTCGATGGATTCACATCTGGAGGGAACGTGGAATACGATTTCGGGACTCAAACATTGTGGAAAGAGATCGATATCGAGGATTCCTAATAGTGTGGACAGGGATTATGTTTACCACTCGAACCCCTCTTCATGAAATTTTACTGGTGAATCGGCAAGGTTTAAGTACTGTCATGTATCGTGACGAGATCTTGTGACCTCATTTGCGTTTTTTGCCAGGTACTGTTGGCCCAGACTTCGTGTTGATGGACGATAATGCTAGACCTCATAGAGGACTAAGTGGTTGATCTTTTATTGGAAACGGTAGATATAGCACGCATGGCGTGGCCTGCACGCTCTCCCGATTTTAACGCCATAGAACATGTCTGGGATGCACTTGGTAGACGGGTAGACGGCTTGCATCACGTCAGCATCTACCAACCACTCTCCAAGACTGCAACCAGCTCTGCAAGAAGAATGGGCTCTATTGCCTAAACACAAGACTGATGACATCATTCACAGCATGCCCCGTCGTTTTCAGGCCTTTATTGCTGCCAGAGGTGGTCACATCCGATACTGAACGCACTAACCAGTATCGGAATGTGTGTGCAAATCCATTAAGTTGGAAAAAACGAACAATATTTTTGTCTACCGTTATGCATACTGCAGTTGTTTACGATCTGTATTCTTTACATTGTTTCTACTTAACTATCACCTGTTCATACTGTACTTTGGGAAAATAAAAGCAACTTGAAAAATTTCCGTTTTCTGTTTAATTTTAGACACCAGTGTATTTAGGCGAATAGAAGCGAATGTGCAAACTACAGGGTCTGGTGAACCCAGCATACAGCATCTACTCCAAAAGCTTGAACAACAGAATAACATTTATAGCTGAGACAGTTTGCAAGAAGTTCGGAAGGTATCTGGAAAATGTCGTATGTGTAGTGTCAATAATCCTAGAATAAAACGACTCATTTAACCGTGAAATTCGTATCGCTTTTATAGATTTTTGTTTGGGGGGAGGGAGCCCAAATTTACATCGAGTTGATCTAAATAAATTATGAGCAATAATGAATGACACTGCTACGGTCGCAGGTTCGAATCCTGCCTTGGGCATGGGTGTGTGTGATGTCCTTAGGTTAGTTAGGTTTAAGTAGTTCTAAGTTCTAGGGGACTTATGACCTAAGATGTTGAGTCCCATAGTGCTCAGAGCCATTTGAGCCAATAATGAATGACAGTGGCACCCACCACATCTCGCAAAGGAAACCAAAAACTTATATCGTGGAAGAAAACTGTTAATAAATACTGGAAAGAAATGGGCAAGTGAGGTATCAATCAATTAAGGAGTGAGACACGTGTGTTCTCTTTCACGTGTTCATTTTAACATTGAATTAGCGACTCACTCAGCTTCGCACGGGGAGCACTAAGTATCTACGTTGAGATAATTTGTCTGGCATAGAAGTAATGAATTATGTACTCTCCTCGTGAATCAGTCTATGTATTAGCGAAAAGTGTATCAAAATGTCTACAGTAAGTTCCTGAAATTAGTCTGAACATACAAATCGAAACTGAGCCACGGGATTTAAATTTATAATATGCATAGATGAAGATAAGTACAGATGTATAGATTGTGTTAAAAATTACGTGTGACTCGTTAGCTGGTGCAGGCTTTTAAACGGACAGCACTTCGGCAATTTGTGTGTTCCCAATCTACCCCAGCTATCCAGCCAGGGAAAAGCGACCTACAGTTTAACATTGAATCCAAACCACGTTTCGTTGCTGGCGAATCTCTAAATCACTGAAAGGTGAAAGCTAGGTTAAAACGCAGGGTGAAAGATCCGTTGTCCAACGGGCATTCGAGCCTGCCACTTTTTAATTTTCCTTCCAGACACATGCTAGACCACCAAGTCTAAAACAGGTTCACAGCTCTCTGTAGCTGCGGCGGCTGTTTGCTTTACTGTTTTTCCCAGCAGATACCACCTCCTCTGTGGCTGACCAGCTCACAGTTCCCGTAATTGCCAAGAGATGTAATTCCAAACGCGAATTAAACCTTTTTTAGTCATCAGACACCCCCCCCCCCCCCCCCCCATGAACCATGGACCTTGCCGTTGGTGGGGAGGCTTGCGTGCCTCAGCTATAGCCGTACCGTAGGTGCAACCACAACGGAGGGGTATCTGTTGAGAGGCCAGACATACGTGTGGTTCCTGAAGAGGGACAGCAGCCTTTTCAGTAGTTGCAGGGGCAACAGTCTGGATGATTGACTGACCTGGCCTTGTAACACTAGCCAAAACGGCCTTGCTGTGCTGGTACTGTGAACGGCTGAAAGCAAGGGGAAACTACAGCCGTCAGTTTTCCCGAGGGCATGCAGCTTTACTGTATCGTTAAATGATGATCGCGTCCTCTTGGGTAAAATATTCCGGAGGTAAAATAGTCCCCCGTCGGATCTCCGGGTGGGGACTACTCAGGAGGACGTCGTTATCAGGAGAAAGAAAACTGACGTTCTACGGATCAGAGCGTGGAATGTCAGATGCCTTAATCGGGCAGGTAGGTTAGAAAATTTGAAAAGGGGAATGGATAGGTTAAAGTTAGATATAGTGGAAATTAGTGAAGTTCGGAGGCAGGAGGAACAAGACTTCTGGTCAGGTGAATACAACATCTAATAGGGGTAATGAAGGAGTAGGTCTAATAATGAATAGGAGAGCAGGAATGCGGGTAAGCTACTACAAACAGCATAGTGAACGCATTATTGTGGCCAAGATAGATACGAAGCCCACGCCTACCACACTAGTACAAGTTTATATGCCAACTAACTCCGCAGATGACGAAGAGATTGATGATATGTATGATGAGATAAAAGAAATTATTCAGATAGTGAAGGGAGACGAAAAAATAATAGTCATGGGTGACTGGAACTCGATAGTAGGAAAAGGAAGAGAAGGAAACGTAGTAGGTGAATATGGAATGGGAGTAAGGAATGAAAGAGGAAGCCGCCTTGTAGAATTTTGCACAGAGCATAACTTAATCATAGCTAACACTTGGCTCAAGAATCATAAAAGAAGGTTGTATACTTGGAAGAAGCCAGGAGATACTGGAAGGTCCCAGACAGATTATATAATGAGATTCAGGAACCAGTAAATTGTAAGACATTTCCAGGGGCAGATGTGGACTCTGACCACAATCTATTGGTTATGAACTGTAGATCAAAACCGAAGAAACTGCAAAAATGTAGGAATTTAAGGAGATGGGACCTGGATAAACTGAAAGAACCAGAGGTTGTAGAGAGCTTCAGGGAGAGCATTAAGGAATGATTGACAAGAATGGGGAAAAGAAATACAGTAGAAGAAGAATGGGTAGCTTTGAGAGACGAAATAGTGAAGATAGCCCAGGATCAAGTAGGTAAAAAGACGAGGGACAATAGAAATCCTTGGCTAACAGAAGAGATATTGAATTTAATTGATGAAAGGAGAAAATATAAAAATGCAATAAATGAAGCAGGCAAAAAGGAATACAAACGTCTCAAAAATGAGATCGACAGGAAGTGCAAAATGGCTAAGCAGGGATGGCTTGAGGACAAATGTAAGGATGTTGAGGCGCATATCACTCGGGGTAAGATAGATACTGCCTATAGGAAAATTAAAGAGACCTTTGGAGAAAAGAGATCCACTTGCATGAATATCAAGAGATCATATGGAAACCCAGTTCTAAGCAAAAAAGGGAAAGCAGAAAGGTGGAAGGAGTATATAGAGGCTCTATACAAGAGCGATGGTCTTGAGGACAATATTATGGAAATGGAAGAGAATGTATATGAAGATGAAATGGGAGATACGATACTGCGTAAAGAGTTTGACAGAGCACTGAAAGACCTAAGTCGAAACAAGGCCCCGGGAGTGGACAACATTCCATTAGAACTACTGACAGCCTTGGGAGAGCCAAGCCTAACAAAACTGTACCATCTAGTGAGCATGGTGTATGGGACAGGCGAAATACCCTCAGACTTCAAGAAGAATATAATAATTCCAATCCAAAATCAAGCAGGTGTTGACAGATGTGAAAATTACCGAACTATCAGTTTAATAAGCCCCTGCTGCAAAATACTAACACGAATTCTATAGAGACGAATGGAAAAACTGGTAGAAGCCGACTTCGGGGAAGATCAGTTTGGATTCCATAGAAAAGTTGGAACACGTGAGGCAATACTGACCCTACGACTTTCCTCAGAAAATAGAGTAAGGAAAGGAGAACCTACTTTTCTAGCATTAGTATACTTAGAGAAAGCTTTTGACAATGTTGACAGGAATACTCTCTTTCAAATTCTGAAGGTGGCAGGGGTAAAATACAGGGAGCGAAAGGCTACTTACAATTTGTACAGAAACCAGATGGCAGTTATAATAGTCGCGGGGCATGAAAGGGAAGCAGTGGTTGGGAAGGGAGTGAGACGGGGTTGTAGCCTTTCCTCGATGTTATTCAATCTGTATACTGAGCAAGAGCAGTAAAAGAAACAAAAGAAAAATTCTGAGTAGGAATTAAAATCCATGGAGAAGAAATAAAAACTTTGAGGTTCCCCGATGACATTGTAATTCTGTCAGAGACAGCAAAGGACATGGAAGAGCAGCTGAACGGAATGGACAGTGTCTTTAAAGGAGGGTATAATATGAACATCAACAAAAGCAAAACGACGAGAATGGAATGTAGTCGAATTAAATCGGGTGATGCTGCGGGAATTAGATTAGGAAATGGGACGCTTAAAGGAGTAAATGAGTTTCGCTATTTGGGGAACTAAATAATAATTGATGATGGTCGAAGCAGAGAGGTTATAAAATGTAGACTGGCAATGGCAAGGAAAGCGTTTCTGAAGAAGAGAAATTTTTTAACATCGCGTATAGATTTAAGTGTCCGGAAGTCGTTTCTGAAATTATTTGTATGGACTGTATCCATGTATGGAAGTGAAACACACACGATAAATACTTTAGACAAGAAGAGAATAGAAGTTTTCGAAATGTGATGCTACAGAATATTGCTGATGATTAGTTGGATGGATCACGTAACTAATGAGGAGGTACTGAATAGAATTGGGGAGAAGAGAAATTTGTGGCACAACTTGACTAGAAGAAGGGATCTGGTGGTAGGGCATATTCTGAGGCATCAAGGGATCACCAATTTAGTATTGGAGTGCAGCGTGGAGGGTAAAAATCGTAGAGGGAGACTAAGAGATTCATACAATAAACAGATTCAGAAGGGTATAGGTTGCAGTAGGTACCAGGAGATGAAGAAGCTTGCACAGGATAGAGTAGCACGGAGAGCTGCATCAAACCAGTCTCTGGAATGAAGACCACATCAACAACAACAACAGCTCATTCTCGTACCAGGAAAGTTACTCTTGTCTCGTCTTCTTGTCAAGAGTTTTTCGCATATTCCTTTACTCGCTGACTCTGCGGAGAACCTCCTTACCTTATCAATGTGTGTGTGAAATCTTATGGGACTTAACTGCTAAGGTCATCAGTCCCTAAACTTACACACTGCTTAACCTAAATTATCCTAAGGACAAGCACGCACACCCATGCCCAAGGGAGGATTCGAACCTCAGCCGGGACCAGTTACCTTATCATTTAAATATGGTACGTATAACAATTCATATATTACAAACTCATCAGTAATAAGCTTGTATAAACAAATCATCAAAAAAAAAAAAAAAAATGGTCAAATGTGTGTGAAATCTTATGGGACTTAACTGCTAAGGTCTTCAGTCCCTAGGCTTACACACTACTTAACCTAAATTATCCTAAGGACAAACACACACACCCAAGCCTGAGGGAGGACTCGAACCTCCGCCGGGAACAGTCGCACAGTCGATGACTGCAGCGCCATAGACCACTCGGCTAATCCCGCGCGGCAACAAATCATCCTCAGGAACCAGTCTCTTAGTGAAAACCTGCGAAAATCAATACATTAGTTCCTGAGATTAGCCCGAACATACAGGCAGAAATCATGGCGCAGGACTTTATAATTTATAATATGTATAGAAGATATAGATATAAGAAGAAGATATATAACAGATATAACTGGGATAGACCGAACATACATAGAGGATGACTGAATTAAAGGATCATTTTTCTTTTTCGAATTCCATAAGTCCCATCCTCTGTGACGCTTAAGTTTGAAATCTGACTCAAAGGTGCATACAATTCTCATACAACCCTCCTCTGTGTAATGGTGGAAGAACGTGGCGCCCTGTGATATCATCCTTGGGCTCGACAACGCTTTAAACAGCGAGGTGCCGACACTTGCAAAAAAAAAAAAAAAAAATCTCAGCTTAGAAGTTCATGCGGCGTGTAAGGTGGGTTATTGATGCCACATTGGGAGCAGATTTCACCACAATGCTCTGCCCATTGTTATCGTGGACATATCACACGACGAGAAGTTTGTCAAGTCCCCCTCTTATCCACATCTCACCCCTTGTTTTGGCACCTCTGCGATGAAGGTTAGAACCACGACGCCCAGCGTTGAAACCCAGCAGTTTCCTCATCGGTGACCGAGGAAAACATTCCTGCTACACCGCTGCTCAAGATCGTCACGAAAAGGCCGTAGGGGGTGCCATAAAGGGTGTCAACGAAACCACTCCTTTCTCAGGGGCGGTCGATATTGTTCGTAGTGCGATGAACAACAGGAAGAATTTCTTTACAATCTTTAACGTTGCTGACACCCTCGGGCGTTTGAACTTTTTTCTATGTACATTTTGGAGCTGAATAGCCATCGAAGGTGAACACATCCATGTGGAAGGCAGTGCGACGGAAATTTTTGCTCTCGTGTAGGCCTACAGGTTGGAACCACTAGGGACCGTTTAAAAGCATTCGACAAGATTCGAACGTGATCCAGAGCAGCTAAGGGTGCTTATGATTTTTCACAGTTGCTATTTTGCGTCATCGTGTGGGTGATCGTGGGAGGCTGTGACATTAGCATACACTATGTGATCAAAAGTATCCGGAAACCCCAAAAAACATACTTTTTATATTAGGTGCGTTTTGCTGCCACATACAGCCAGGTACTCCTTATCAGCGACCTCAGTAGTCATTAGACATCGTGAGAGAGCAGAATAGGGCGCTTCGAGGAACTCACGGACATCGAACGTGGCCAGATGTTTGAGTGTCACTTGTGTCATACGCCTGTACAGGAGATTTCCATACTCCTAAACATCCTTGGTCTCACTGTTTCCAATTGATAGTGAAGTGCAAACGTGAAGGGACACGTACAGCAGAAAAGCGTACAGGCCGACCTCGTCTGTTGACTGACAGAGATCGACGACAGTTAAAGAGGGTCGTAATGTGCAACAGGCAGACATCGATCCAGACCATCACACAGAAATTCCAAACCGCATCAGGTTCCACTGAAGATACTATGACAATTAAGCGGGAGGTTAGAACACTTTATTTCATGGTTGACCGCCTGCTCATAAGCCACACATCATGCCGGTAAATGCCAAACGACGCCTCGCTTGGTGGAAGGAGCGCAAACATTGGACGATTGAACAGTGGTAGAACGTTGTGTGGAGTGACGAATCACGGTACACAGTGTGGCGATACGATGGCAGGGTGTGGGTATGGCAAATGCCCGGTGAACGTTAATCTGCCAGCGTGTGTTGTGCCAACAGTAAAATTCAGAAGCGGTGGTGCTATGGTGTGGTCGTGTTTTCCATGGAGGGGACTTGCATCCCCTGCTGTTTTGCGTGGCACTATTGCAGCACAGGCCAACATTGATGTTTTAAGCACCTTCTTGCTTCCGACTGTTGAAGAGCAATTCGGGGATTGCGATTGTATCTTCCAACACAATCGAGCACCTGTTCATAATGCACGGCCTGTGGCAGAGTTACACGACAATAACATCCCTGTAATGGACTGGCCTGCACAAAGTCCTGACCTGAATCATATAGAACACCTGTGTAATGCTTTGGAACGCCGAGTCCTCACCAACCGACATCGATACCTCTCCTTAGTGCAGCACTCGGCGAAGAATGGGCTGCCATTCCCCAAGAAACCTTCCAACACCTGATTGAAAGTATGACTGCGAGAATGGAAGCTGTCATCAAGGCTAGGGGTGAGCCAACACCGTATTGACTTCCAGCATTACCGATTGAGGGCGCCACGAACTTGTAAATCATTTTCAGTCAGGTGTCTGGATGCCTTTGCTCACATAGTGTATTCGTGAATAAAGCTGCAAAGGATCTCTTAACATGTCCCAGTTTGGCAAAACCCTCAGTGGCCCCCACTTTCTCAGACTAAACCCATGACATCTTAGGCGCTTGCAAAGCGGCAACTCCTTTGACACATTCCGACTCTGGGTCGCCTATTATCAGACGCAAGTGCAGCATTGTAGTTGCGAGAGCAGCAGCACAGTCTGGAACTGACTGTACAGGTGCATTTATAAAATTCTCAATAAAGTTGGGCAGTTGTGGCTGAGGTTTTGCCAGACTGAAGGATCTTTAGTGGGACCCTTTGCGTTTTATTCATGACTGTGTCTATGTTGTATTCTCCTCTGATCACGCCACAGGAGGACGTGAGGTAGGAAGTGTGAAGAAATATGAGTACCCTTAGCTGCTGAGTATCATGTTCAAATTTCGTGGAGTAGTTTTGAATGGTCCATAGTAGTTCCAACCTCTACACGAGAGCAAAAATTGCGGTTGTGCTGCTCTCCAAAAGGGTGCGACCACATTCGACAGGGATGCAGCCCCACGATGTCCTTAGACAAGAGGTGAAATGCCCGAGGGTGTCAGCAGAAAATTGTAAGTTTGCCGAAAAATAAAAATCGATCTCAAACCAGATTTAAATATAGAGTCCTCTTTTCTTGGCTCAATGTAGTTTCCCTATTTGTGTGTCTGTACATCTAACGTGCCCAATGACGCCTCTAACTTGCAGAACCCAAAGAAGGAGCTTTCATTCCGCGAAACTTCTGAAGCATCATACTCTATACCACTTACAGGCGTGGAGGAAGCTGTGAACTGTCACTTTTATAACCGAGTTCTGAAGGAGCCATGTAGATCTGTTATGCTGCCATTACCCGGATGGTCCTAACCACCTATGTAACTCCCAACATATGTATCGCTGCACTAACAGCTTCCACTGATTTACAAAGGAACCTATCTAACGTTCATCACCATCTTGGCGAAAGTTTGTTGTTTCAAAATGGGGAGACTTACATTAAAATTAATATCATACAAAAGTACTTGCATAAGTAACGTAAATATAATCTTTGCCAATTTCAGCTGTTCACTCTTACTAACTCTCTATCCCTCTACCCCTTCGAACTTTTACTTTGCTTCACGGAGCCGTACGAGAAAACACTGCACAAATGTTTTTATATAATAATAACTTGACAGGCAGGTAGGAAATCTGTGGGTGTTAAATTTGTGTAGGACAGCTCAAACGTTTGTGGATGTTTTGCACTATATAAAATTTGCTACCATAATATGATCTCTGCAACAATCTCTTGTTAAAAAGTAGAATAAATATTATGTCAGGCTTTTTGGATGTGACTCGGAGCCCTGGTGCAAGTCTTTCAATTAGATGCCACTTAAGCCGCTAACCTACCCTGCCTTATCCAACTGGGGAAAGGGGGCCTACAGTTTAATGTGGAATCCGAACCACTTGTTATTCCTGGCTATGGTTCATAAAACATAAAAATCATATTTCGTACATTACTGCTTACATTCACTGTGAACGGAAACTTAACTATAAGTTTTATAAAGAGTATTTGCAACATTTCCAATAAATGCTGTTAATCTTTACTTAAAGAATATACAGGGTGAAACAGGCATAAACGCAGATATTTTTATATGTGGTATCTTAACGTGTACACACATCACTGTGGTTAGTTTTTCTTTGTGTCAGACAGTCTTCCCACAAACGTGTCACATAATTTAGTACCTTACGTTTTTTGTTTCGTAGGTGGACCACTAGGTGTACTACTCCTGTCAGTATAATCACTTTGCACTCATGCGTCCACACTTCATTGATGAGAACCAGGAAGTGTGACAATAATTACCGTTGCATTTATTTTCTCCTCACCTTAAACCATTGAAAGACAGAAATTAAAATTAAAAATGTGTAGTCACATACTCATTCACATAGGAAGTGATATATATTGTTAATTCACTTAACAAAATGCTAGAGCTATCCAGAAAGCAGCAGACGTTGTGATCTGTCGCGGCGATTTGGATGGGCAGGAATACAGACGCCATATTGTTGCCGTAGCGTCCCTACACTCAGTAAGCATCCAGCGGTGGTAGCGTGTGGTCTGCGTCTCTGTTACTTTGCTTTCTATTCAAAATGGCTCTGAGCAATATGGGACTTAACATCTGTGGTCATCAGTCCCCTAGAACTTAGAACTACTTAAACCTAACTAACCTAAGGACACCACACACATCTATGCCCGAGGCAGGATTCGAACCTGCGATCGTAGCAGTCGCACGGTTCCGGACTGAAGCCCCTAGAACCGTTCGACCATCGCGGCCGCCTTTGATTTCTGTGGCGTGTTGAAATGTGCGGTGCAGTAGAACATCTCGCTACTTGTGAAACGCGTTCTGGAATTTGGTTTTCGTTGGAAAAAAAAACTGCAAAGCAATCGAAATTTATCGTGACGTTTTTGGTGGGTGTGGAAAAGGAATAATGAGTGAAAGCCGACTGAGGCAATGGTGCACTGGTTTTAAAAATGGCTTTTCCAATGTTCAAGATGAGGACCGCAGTGGTGGACCTAGCCTTGTGACTGACGAACTGGTGATGAAAGTTAACGAAAAAGTTCGTGATAAGCGTCGTTTCACGTTTACGGAACTTTCGCAACATTCTCCCAAATTTCACTGAGCTTTGTATATGAAACTGTGGCGCAGAGGCTTGGTGACCACAAATTTCGTGCTAGGTGAGTTCCCAAAGTCTAGTCGCAGACGGTAGATCTGTACAGAGATTGTAATGTGCCACGGTAGGATAAGTGTCTCAGGAGACTATGTAAAAAAAAATAGCATAAGAGTTTACCTTTAAAGTGTATATAATAAAATTTGGTAGTTTCCATATTGTTAATTTTTTATTTCAAAACGTCGATTATTTTCTGAACAGCCCTCGCATATTTTGAAAGGTTGATATTTTTATACACCAATTGGTTACTGAGCCGTGATGCGGTCGACTTTGCTTCGGCTTTAGTAGACGTTCGATATCTCGCTTTGGCAGCTCTGATATTAGAGAAACTATGGTGTCACTAGCCTTTAAAGGGGTGCGCAGGGGAGGGTGGGGGGCGGCTAGGGGAAGGCAGACAGGAAGAGGAAGAGGACAGGAACACACACACACACACACACACACACACACACACACACACACACACACACACACACACACAGAGAGAGAGAGAGAGAGAGAGAGAGAGAGAGAGAGAGAGCAAGCGACCACAGAGAATGTGCTGCTCTCGTAGACGAGAAGTGGAGTCAAGTGCAGCTAACCGTACGTAGAGCCGTGGTGTGTGGTGACCTTTGTGGACAGGCGGTTGTATATGCAGGTTGGCTTCTGCCGAGCTGAGTACGTAGTGTCACCGTGTCTGCAAGCGGGCTGCGTTAGCCTGGCTCAACTCACGAGTGGCTCTCACTTTCAGCAAAGTAGTTTCTGTTTACTTCTCACTGAAGGCACTGTTCCGAACATAGCATGGGAATCAAGTTGTTGATCGTAGTGCGTGCAACGCGCTCAGCTTTAGATGCATCTTGTAGTGTGGCTAAAGTATATGAGAATGCTATTCCAGCACTAGCGAATCAGGACGCAGTGAAAGTTGTACATCTGATAAACACTCATCCTGCTCTAAAAATTTGTACTAAAGCAAACCTATGTGAAGTTCGCCATACTGGTTACCATGTATATTTTTAGTTCCAGTACCCGCGCAGTAACACTATGGAAAGACATTCTTAAATTTAAAGTGTGTAAAGTACCAAGCAAATGAGGTGCTGTTTATTCACACACATGACTTTGCCTAGCTTCTCTTCTCGTTATGTAAATTTTTTAGTTATTTAATTCTCTCGCTTTAAATTGCACCAAGTAACTGAGGTGCTATGTTGTGGTTTTAATATTTGAAGGTGTTTTTTGATTTGGGGATTAGCTTGTCTAACTCTTTCATTGATTAATTACCATTTTGGGGTAAATTAAAAGTCTTCTCTTTAAAACAGCTAACTATGCTAAACTCTGATCTTATTAAGATCCAAGATATTTTATTCACTTTGCTTGGTTATTATAAGTGCTTAACAGTTGCAGTGTTGCAGGAGCTATTATTACTACGTGCGGAAATTGTGTTGAAGTAGGGCCAAACTAACAACCACAGAGGTGGCGTGCTAGAGTGTTGCCAGCCGACCTCCCAGTCTAAAGTTAATTCGCGATGTAAAAGGAGTTCTTTAGAAAACGAGGCGCTTCATGTTCATTTTTTGTAAAACGGACTGGCATATTTGCCATGGCATTGGTTGCGTTTTTTAAGTGATTGAATTCGTTCATAATTATGAATATTTGTCCCCTTAAAATTTATTGTTAGGTTTACCTAAAGAAATTTTAAAACTAGTTAATGCTTTTTAGGTTTTAAAGTTAATGTTTTGATCTATTTTAACGTTATTAAGATTTTTCGATGTTTGGATTTATCCGAGGTCTTGTGTAAAGTATACCTAAAGAAATTTTAAAACTGGTGAAGGTTTTTTAGGTTTTAGAGTTAATGTTTTGATCTGCTTTAAAGTTACTTAGGTTTTTTAATGTTTGCGTTTATCGCGAGGTCTTGCGTAAACACAGACTGTCATAGTAATTAAATCAAGGCCCTAAGCTGCCGACAGGTGTTGAAACACATCAACGGGGACAGTTGAAAATGTGTGTTCAGACCGGGACTCGAACCCGGGATCTCCTGCTTACATGGCAGACGCCCTATCCATTTTTTTTTTTCATTTTGTTCGTAATGTTTGGTCGTTGCGGAAGTCACATGACATCCATTCAAGTTCGTTGTTTATCCTTTCACTCAGTTTTTTTTATTACAGAGGCCAACCAGCTCTCTGACCGAACACGTTGAGCTACCGAGCTGGCTATCCATCTGAGCCACCGAGGGCACAGAGAATAGTGCGATCGCAGTGATTTATCCCTTGCACGTTCCCCGTGAGACTCACGTTCCCAGCTCAACATCCACACGCTACATTCGTAGTGCCCCTGCCCATTACACTCATTACTCGCGGCAGACAATCTTACCGAGGCCCGTAAGAGTTCGGGCAATGCGTATGCATCCGCACAGAAGAAGGTCAATGGCCTGTAATCCTTAACTATACGAAGATGATATCTGTTCTTTCGGACATAGTGTTGGGGGACTGGAATTCGATAGCAGGAAAAGAAAGAGAAGAAAAATAGTAGACGAATATGGACTCTTGGGGGGGGGGGGACTCTTGGCGGGGGGGGGGGTGGGGGGGGGGGGGGGGACTCTTGGGGTATGGAGGAGGTAGCCGCCAGTTAGAATTTCGCACAGAGCGTGACTTAATCATCCACAATATGCCATTTAAGAATCATGAAAGAAGGCTGCGTACGAAGGGATATGTAGACACCGAAAGGTTTCAGATCGATTATTTAAATGTAAGGCAGAAGCTTTGGAACTAGGAATTTGAAATTGTAAGATATTTCCAGGGGCAGATGTGGATTTCGGCGACAATTTACTGCTATGGACTGTAGATTAAAATGAAGAAATCGCTAAAAGGTAGGAAATTAAAGAACTGGGACCTGTATAAGTTAAAACAACCATAGCTTGTGAGTTTCAGAGAGAGCATCGGGCAAAGATTGACTAGAACAGCGGAAAGGAATATAGTAGAAGACGAATGGATAGCTTTGAGTAATGAATAGTGAAGGCAGCAGAGAATCAAAAAAGTGAAGAGACAAGGCATAGTAGAAATCCGTGGATAACACAGGAGATACTGAATTTAAATGATGAAAGGAGAAAATATAAAAATGCAGCGGGTGAAAGTGAATACAAACATCTGGTTCACAGGAAGAGCAAAATGGCTAAGCAGGAATGGATAGAGGAAAAATATAGGGATTTAGAAGCATATAACACCAGCGGACAGGAAAAATAGAGAGACCTTTTGAGAAAGAGAAGCAGCTGTATGAATATCAAGATCACAGATGGAAAATCAATTCTAAGCAAAGAACGAAAAACTGAAAGGTGGGAGGTATACACAAGGGTTCTACAAGGGAAATAAAGACAGTGCTATAGGATGCGAAGAGGACTTAGATGATAATGAGCTAGGGAATATAATACTGCGAGAAGAATTTGACAGAAGACTGAAAGTGGAAACGAGGCCCCTGAATTAGTCGACATTCCGTCAGAGCTACAAATCTTTGGGAGCGCCAGCCACAACACTATTCCCACTTCGCGCGGGGTAGCCGCATGGTCCAGGGGCGCCTTGTCACGGTTCGCGCGTCTCTCCCCGTCGGAGGTTCGAGACCTCCCTCGTGGATGGATGTGTGTGTTGTCCTTAGCGTAAGTTAGTTTAATTAGTGTGTAAGCCTAGGGACCGATGACCTCATCAGTTTCGTCCCATAGAACCTTACTACAAATTAAATTAACTATTCCACCCGGTGTGCTAGATGGATAAGACAGGCGAAATACGCTCTGATTTCAAGAAGAATGTAATAATTCCTACTCCAAGGACCGCAGAGTCCTGAAAAGTGTGTATATTACCGAACTGTCAGTTTAATATGTCATGGTTGCAAAATACTAAGACGAATCATTTACAGAAGAATGAAAAACTGATAGAAGCCAACCTTGGGGAAGATCAGCTTGGATTCCGGAGAAATGTAGAAACACGCAAGGCAGTACTGACCCTACGACTTCTCCTAGAAACAGGTTAAGAAAAGCAGGCCCACACTACAGCATCTGTAGACTTAGAGAAAGCTTTTGACAATGTTGACTGGAATACTGTCTTCGAAATACTTGAGGTAGGGAGCAAAAGGCTATTTAAAGATTGTACAGAAACCAGACGCCAGTTGTAAGAGTCGAGGGGCACGAAAGGGAAGCAGTATCTGAGAAAGGCGCGAGACAGGTTTGTAGCGTATTCCCGACATTCTGTCTGTACATTGAGCAAGAAATAAAGAAAGCCGAAGAAAAATTTGGAGTAGGAATTAACGTTCAGGAAGAATAAATAAAAACTTCGAAGTTTCTGGATGACTTTTTAATTCTCTCAGATACAGCAAAGGAACTCGAAGAGCAATTTAACGGAATGGACAGCATCTTGGAAGGAGGATATATGATGAACATCAACAAAAGCAAAACAAGAGCCGTCGGGGTGGCCGAGCGGTTCTAGGCGCTTCGACTGGAACCGCGCGACCACTTCGGTCGCAGGTTCTAATCCTGCCTCAGGCATGGATGTGTGTGATGTCCTTAGGTTAGTTAGGTTTAAGTAGTTCTAAGTTCTAGGGGACTGATGACCTCAGATGTTAAGTCCCATAGTGCTCAGAGCCATTTGAACCAAAACAAGAATCGTGGAATTTAGTCGCATTACATCAGGTGATGCTGAGGGAATGAGATTAGAGAACAAGACACTGAAAGTAGTAGATGTGCTTTGGAAATTGGCAGAGTGTAGCCATGTATGGAAGTGAAACACGGACAATAAACAGTTTAGACAAAAAGAGAATCGAAGCTTTTGAGATGTGGTGCTACGGAAGAATGCTAAAGATTATATGGGTAGATCATGTAACTAATGGGGAGGTACTGAATAGAATTGAGGAG
Organism: Schistocerca piceifrons; assembly: GCF_021461385.2. Lineage (NCBI taxonomy): Eukaryota > Metazoa > Arthropoda > Insecta > Orthoptera > Acrididae > Schistocerca > Schistocerca piceifrons. The sequence continues at coordinate 400,962,568 of NC_060144.1, read as the reverse complement.
AAAAGAAATTTATGGCAAAACCTTACTAGAAGAAGGGATCGCTTAATCAGACACATTCTGAAACATCAACGAATCATCAATTTGGTATTGGAGGGCGGTGTGGGGAGTAGCAGTCGTAGAGGGAGACCGAGAAATGAATACAGTAAGCAGATTCAGAAGGACGTAGGTTGTAGTAGTTATTCGGAGATGAAGAGATCTGCACAGGGTACAGTAGCGTGCGGAGGTGCATAAACCAATCGTAGCAGGGAGGAGATTAGTGTTTAATGTCCCATCGACAACGAGGTCATTAGAGACGAAGCACAAGCTCGGAGCAAGGAAATATGGGAGAGGAAATCGGACGTGCCCTTATCAAAGGAACCAACCGGGCATTTGCCTTAAGCAGTTGAGTAAAATCACGGAAAACCTAAATCAGGGTGGTCGAGTCCAGTGTGCTAACCACTGCGCTACATCGCTGGGTCAAACCAGTCTTCGGCCTGAAGACAACATAAATATGTTCCTATGCTTACTACAGGTAATGTGTGTAAGTGTTGCTGCGTCATGTAGCAACTTTTAAATCCATCAAAAATCGTTTCTCCTGCATAACTACTACTATTCCATGGACGAATTTCTATTTAAAACTGGTAGCCTTAAAAAAAGAACAAGTAATTGATGAGCAGAACTAAAAAAATCTTTCTCTGATCTTAACGCTAGTCATGTTCAAATATGTGTGGATTTCTAAGGGACCAGGCTGCTGAGGTCATCGGTCCCTAGACTTGCACACTACTTAAACTAACTTATGCTAAGAACAACACACACACCCATGACCGAGGGAGGACACGAAACTCCGGCGGGAGGGCCTCGCAATCCGATACATGGCGCCCTAAACCGCGCGGCCACTCCGCGCGGCTGCTACTCATAAGTACATATACTGTAAACCGAATCGTTCCACATCATTTCAATAAAAGAATCGTTTAAATGATTTATGGAACGTGTGACTAACTAACTAGGAGCCGTGTAAATGTTCAGTCTACACTGTTAGCTTCATCGTCTCCCCGCGGCTTGGACTGGACTTTCCCCGAAGCGACGCCCTCCCCCCCCCCCCCCTTCCTCCCTTACCACGACAGCCCTGATAGGACGGGGTCGGGGGCGCACAACTTGCCACTTGGAACTTTACGGCCAGCGAGTGACGCAAGCGCTGCGTGGGCGGCCGCTGTACCCGCACTTTACATGACACCGTCTGCCGTCGTCCGTTTTGGTCGGTCTGTGTAATTTTCCAGGCGGTCCTGGTACTCAGTACGAAATAATAAGTCTCACAGATGTGGCATGGGTTTACTGAATTGTATTATGGCTTACAGAATTATATTTTAAAAGTACATGCAGTTTAGTTCATATAAGATAAAATGTTATGAATCAGTACGTGCAGATACATCTATAGTTGGTTAATTAGTTAGTTTCTTGTTCCACGGATCATGTGGAATACGTCGTTTTACATTCACATTGCAAGTTAATTCGTACATATAATTACAAGCTGAACATTTGTAGGTTTACTTTCTTTTTCTAAAAAGGAAAATCGAAAGTAGGTACATAGATATAAGTTACTAGTTCTTGCCTGTCATCTCTTACACATTAAAATAAAAAACTATTCTTGCACTGTTTGGAAGGAGTTATCAAGAAGAAACTTTCTCAGTTTCTTTTCAAATTTTTTTTTTCCGTCTGTCAGACATTTTATATCATTGGGTAAGTGATCAAAAATTTTTGTTGCAACATTGTGTACCCCTTTTTGTTCTAAAGACAACCTTAATGTGGACTAATGAACGTCATTTTTCCTTCTGGTACTGTAATTATTCACGGCATAGTTCCTTTTGATCTGAAATGTATTATTTGGAACAAACTTCATTAGGGAATAAGAATGCTTAAAGCCGAAGTCAGAATGCCCAAGTCCTTAAAGAGATATCTACAAGATGATAGTAGGTGAGCACCATATATTATCTTTATAGAATGTTTTTGAGCAACTAAGGCTTTCTTTCTTTAATTTGAGTTACCCCAGATTATTATTCCATATCGCATTATTGAATGAAAATATGCAATATACGCCAACTTACTGATTTGCGTCTTTCCAAGATTTTCGATGATTTTAAGTGCAAATGTGGGTGAACAAGCTGTTTTAGAACTTCCAAAATGCATTTTCTCCAATTTAAATTGTCATCGCTACTGACACATGAGAACTCTGAAGTTTTCGCTCTATTTATTATTTCCTCACCGTGCGCTACATTTATCATTGGTGTAGTAACCCTAGATGTGCAGAACTGAATAAATTTTGTCTTTTTAAAAGTGAAGGCGAGACCTGTCAATGATAATTTTAAGAACTTAGTTTACCATTCTGCTTGTTGTATTTTGGTCGGAAGAAAGTTTACATACATGAGGGACAATAGTGGACCTAAGATTGAGCCTTGGGGAACTCCATATGTGATATTTCCCAACTCAGAATTATGTCGCCAGACTGTATTGGTTGACTTACTAAGTACAATTTGATCCATTCTTTTATGGATATGGCATTACCCATTGGCTGGCTGCACCATCAAACACATAAAACGTCAGTTTATCTAGGAAAATACTGTGATTCACACAGTCAAATGCCTTATATACGTATATAGACCTGTATAGGTAATAAAGATAGTTGGAGAACCGGCAATGGATAAAAGAAATTGAGAGACCTATTTTTCATCATAGTTGGATATTGACTCCAACCAGTTAATGGCTACAGGTGTTGCGTCTACACAGTCTGAGTTGTTAGATCCTCAGACACAGAAAGACAATTACCTACTATCTATTCCAGTATTTATATTGCTACGTTTCTGACCTTGAATATCGTTGCAGCGATTATTGTTTACACTAGGATGAGAATTGTTATAAATAATGGCTGTCTGTACTTTGTTACTCTGTACTCGCGAGAAACGTTCATTCATTTGCAGTGATCATAGTTGGCATGTTCATCTGTGTGCATCGGAAACACTCTGGAACAACGAGAAAGACGAGGAAACCCTAAAAAATCAGTGAACCAAGCAATTAAAAAAAAATGATGTGTGTTCTTCTTCTTAGCGTGTCAATGACAACAATTTGGATAGCATTTAGAGCAAGTGCAGCACCTGAGCAAGGTGCACTGTTGTTGGGATTGCTGATGCTAAATGTCCTTGCGACACGATGCCTGAGGAGTTGGTAAATGGGGCAGTGAAGAAAATGGCTCATCCTCTCCTTAGCCTCATACGCAGAAGAAACACATTGGTAACCACAGAGTACCCATTTTAACATGGTAGTTTTATCTCGCTCTATTTCTACACGATAGCGGTCAAGCTAACCCACACGCTTGCCAAGGGGGCTATTTTGTGGAGGTAGCTACTCTTCTGGCGGCAACGAGTCACGGTTAACCCTGTCCTGTTAGCGTTGAAGTTTCTCGTCTGCCTGTGACTTCACTATGGGAGCAATACTTGAGGTAAAATTTTTCCTGTTGGGTTAAGTAACAGGTTCATGCCTTTGAAGTGGTTGTCTGTAATCAGTGTGTGTGTAATCCTTTCGGATTTGTCTGTTACTATCCATTTGATGTCAGATGGTACTATTCCGGTGACAACTTGGATCTTCTAGCTTTTAATTGGTGTCAAGCACCCTATCACCTGGAAGCAAGTTTGGTGAAGTGCAGTGTCGGCGTGTTTCGAGTGATAAGACTGGTATCACATAGGATAGGCATATTGTCCTGCAGAGTAACTCAAGCCGAAGGATACTTGGGCTTGCTACCCAATGTTTGCCTGTGAGTTCTTCAAGATATTGTTGCCAGCTGCGACCTGCATTCTCAGTTACATTGCTCCTTCACTGTCAGACTCCTGTTAAGAATAACTCCGAAATATTTAGAAGTATAGCTGTGCCTGGCAGGAGTTAACAGCCTTGAGACTTTGAACTCGGCATATTTGTTATGGTCGTGGGCTTGACTTCCGGCTGGTCGCTTCGTAATACTCTCGTAAGTCGCCAAGAGCGGACAAAAGTTGTCTTTAGAGGCCTAGAACTGTCTTTTGTTGGAGGGAGGCGATCCGACCGTCGTCATAAATAAATGAGGGGCAGTTATTGTTCCACAGTTTGTCGTTGATGTACAAGTTTAGTGTATTTACATTTGTCCTTCCAAACACCTGTAACATTTGTTCCAACAAATTGAAATTTGATCCATTACTGGTAATACACAACGTAACGATTTACAATTAAAAAGAAAAAGGATTCAGCAATTAGTCGCAAATCCAGTCTTTTTCTTACTGCAGATCAGATCTCTTACTTTTTAAAAACATAGTTTACAGTCGGTGCGCACAACGGTTCCATTGGAATCAAATTTGGGTACGATTTATTCCGTTTTTCATAGAGGCTCCATTTCTGAACTGCCAACAAAAGCACACTAGAGTTTACAAGCAGTCATTGTTTTAATGCCAAGAGCTGCTGATATATATATACATATATATACACAACAGGTTTCGATCTGCAGAGCTTAAATTTATTTATTAAAACGTTTGCACCAAATGACATGAAAGACATCCTGCGTTAACTGTTAATCTTAGTGTACATTTTACTAAAGCGATAGCGAGTTGGTTGGGTTGTGCAAGGGGTACTGGGACTACAAAATCGAGTATATATATTAACAACAATTTATTAAAAATAATCAACACAAATTTTAAAGTTCAAAAAACTTGCAGCACAAGCAGTGAATGAAGCGTAACCAGTCAAGAAAAATAAATAAATAAACTGCTTAAGGACAAATGACAAGAGTCTTCCACAAGTTCAGTAGAAATGAGTTATAAATCAAGTCCAAGGCGCCGGCAGGTACGCAACCATGTGAAACACACCTCTGACGCCTGTCGCTTGGCTGCAGGTGCCCAGGAGGATTAATCAGGTTTTCTTTGCAAAGGCACATTTTTAAAATTCTCAATAAATGCTGGAGGGCGCCAACGAAAGTTTTGCTGAACTGGGAGGGGGAGGGGGGTTTGGATAGACATTTATCAGTCTCATTCAACCACCTGACAATGTCCCACCCCTCTGTGTTCACTCTACTGGAGAGCACGAAACAGAAGAATTGAATAAGCATAAGGAACCTTTGCTACTTCGGATCACGTTCAGATTTCGTCGAATGATTCTGAACGTTCCCCAGAGGTTCCACACAGTACACGAGATCAAAAATTGCTTTCACACTGCGTTCCAAAGGGGTGAGATCATGTTCAGCGTGGTTGCAGACCCGTGGTGTCCTTCGTGAAGAGTTTAATCGCCCAGGTAGTATCAACAGCGCCAGAGGTTGTCAAGAGCGTCATTATTTTGTTCACCACACTGAAAACTGTCGTTTCGGCAGTGAAATTTGTGGATATCTGTGTTCAAAGGAAAGAGGTGGTATCACTTGTAATACTATTATTTAATCAGTCATCCAATTTGTAAATTTTGTTTGCCTTTAAATTTTGTCGTAATATAACTGTGATATGAAAAAACTATACGGAAAGTGTGATATATGTGATGTTAGAGTGTTTTGTTAATGTATGTTTGTAACTTGCGTAAAGAAATATTTGAAATGCATAATTTACTAAACAATATTTTCTAGAAGTTTAATGAAATGTCGGTTAGTGTACGTAATTTTATATATTTGTGCAAATTGTCATTTGCATTACATGATACGCGTTCAGAGACAATGTTATGTAACAGATGGAGTGCTTTCCCACTGTACGAAAGGTAATCGGGGAAGCATAAAAGGGGACTCGGGTTTTTGGGGCGTTACCTGTAGAGCGAGCGGGAACGAGAAGGCACAGTCTGGGCAGCAGTGAAAGTGGCAACACTCGGACGGAGCAGGCGATCTCCTACCTCGGAATTGTTGCACAGTAGTCTCCGACGACGACTGCTGAATCGTTACGACTTTGGTACAAGTTGCTGGGCTATCTTATGGACGTTAAAACGACACCAAGAAGAATTAGTCACACTTCAAGAAACTTCTACACCGTACCATAGGTAGTGTAGCCGCCATTGTCATCCGCAACACACAACGAATACAGTAACAGGTTACAAATTGTGTAATTAGAATTGTAGAAGCGTGAACCATTAAATAAAAATTAACGTTTTTTGAATAATTTCTGTGTTAAAAATAAAATTTAGTTCACCCCTGTTATTTTATTCGTAATCATTCACTTGTATTGAATGCTTTCCTGATGTTTGATTATTCCAGTAAACCTATTATAAAAACATTTGAAGTGATTAATTCTGTATCTACAAGCACTAATTTTCATCTTTGAATAAATATTCGAAAATAATTTTTCTGGACTAACTTTTAAAACGCAGCTAAAAGTACTGTCTCATTTACGTAATGGAAGTGCTGCAGTGAGATTATGATTAAGTACTAAAGTAGAAGTTTTCAGACAAATTTAATGATTTTAGTATTCTTACTCTGTTTCTGGTAATAAGTAAAGGGAAGACGAACTTGTCGTACATAAATACTGAGGTTTTGGCAAGTTTGTTTTGAGTAAAATAAAGATAAAATTTTTCATTTATAAATGAAATTCGTAAAGTACAAAATGCTGCAAAAGAAAATTGCTTATGTGGTTCAGTAACATTGAAGTAGGATTTCATAAATATACTGAAAGACAATATAGAGTGGCCACACCCTACCTATGGCTTTTGACAGATCATTTTTTAAGAGAAAGGTATAAACAATCCTTAATAAATTTAAACATGTGTATTATGCTATTAGAACATTTAAATATTTAATTTGTTGGTTATGCAAAATGCAAACATAGAAGTCCCTCCTGGCCATATTCTTTTTTAGAATTGTGGCCTTTCTAGATCAAAACTACGACAGTTGGAACTTAAACAGTGGCAACTATTTGTTCACAACCGATACAAAAGAGTTACGTGTTTGCACTTGTTACTATCCTTCAAAGTAGTCACCGGCATTGTGTAGAACCCGTTGCCAGCGATGTGGAAGGCGTAGTATACCGTTGGCAGAACCTGTTCTGTTGAGGGTGCGAATGGAGCGGTGTAAAGTTACGGTGATTCTCGTGTATGACTGTGATGGTGTTATCCTAATGGATTACTTTCCTCCAAGGTAGACAGTCAGTGCACAGTAATACTGTTCGTTTTTGGATCATTACCTGCGACCAGATTTGCGAAAGAAGCGGCGGCACTTTCTGCGCAACCCACCGATCATTTTGTACGACAATGCGCGGGCGCATATGGCGCAAGCTGTGGCTGCTCTGTTTGGTCGATGGGACTGGGAAGTACTGTACCATCCACCATACTCCCCAGACTTACGTCCTTGTGGCTTTGATTTGATTCTGAAGATGAAGGAACCATTTCGTGGCATACGCTTCAGAATTGTTCCAGAGATGTGACAGGCAGTAGACAGCTCCATTCTCACCATCAACAGAACAGGCTCTGCTAGCGGTGTAGCACGCCTTCCACATCGCTGGCAACGGGTTCTACACAACGCTGGTGACTACTTTGAAGGACAGTAACAGGTGAAAACATGTAACTCCTTTATATCGGTTGTGAATAAATAGTTTCCAATATTTAAGTTCCAACCCCCGTATACAGGGTGTTACAAAAAGGTACGGCCAAACCTTCAGGAAACATTCCTCACACACAAATAAAGAAAAGATGTTAAGTGTACATGTGTCCGGAAACGCTTAATTTCCATGTTAGAGCTCATTTTAGTTTCGTCCACCTACGCTCAATGGAACACGTTCCATGATTTCAAACGGGATACTCTACCTGTGCTGCCTTTACAAATACGACACAACGTGTGGTTCATGCACGATGGAGCTCCTGCAGATTTCAGTCGAAGTGTTCGTACGCTTCTCAACAACAGTTTCGATGACCGATGGATTGGTAGAGGCGGACCAATTCCATGGCCTCTACGCTCTCCTGACCTCAACCCTCTTGACTTTCATTTATGGGGGCATTTGAAAGCTCTTGTCTACGCAACCCCGGTACCAAATGTAGAGACTCTTCGTGCTCGTATTGTGGACGGCTGTGATACAATACGCCATTCTCCAGGGCTGCATCAGCGCATCAGGGATTCCATGCGACGGAGGGTGGATGCATGTATCCTCGCTAACGGAGGACATTTTGAACATTTCCTGTAACAAAGTGTTTGAAGTCACCCTGATACGTTCTGTTGCTGTGTGTTTCCATTCCATGATTAATGTGATTTGAAGAGAAGTAATAAAATGAGCTCTAACGTGGAAAGTAAGCGTTTCCGGACACATGTCCACATAACATATTTCCTTTCTTTGTGTGTGAGGAATGTTTCCTGAAAGTTTGGCCGTACCTTTTTGTAACACCCTGTATACATACGTGCCTGTAGTAGATAAGAGTCCTGTGTCTTTCTTAGAACTACAGTCTGAAAAGTTATACTTGTTTGTAAAATGATGTTAGGGAACAGTAGGAATGTAGGCTACATTTACTTCTTCCACTTTAATGAAACCTAATCGTTTATTTGCCTAGATCATAAATCCATTAGAAAAACCATTTAATGAACTTCGTGCATAAAGGTCTAGATTCAGTATTATTTCATTTTTACTGTGTTTCTATCTAACTCGTAGAAAATGAATTAAGTCTGATTTCCATATCCATTAGTCATACATCACGATAAAATCCTGTAAAAGGGGTAACATTATATGACAATCGTGGGAACTAGGCACGTTTATGACGAGTATATTGCATTCACAATTACCCGTATAATAGTGTTATACGTGGCTTTTCCCGTGACAGGACTATTTTTTCCTGTGGGTGGTATAGTGTTATACAATGGCGCCCTTTATGCCACCTCTTGAGGCCCTTACGTTTCGATTATGATCGGCGGTGTGTCTGAAATGTTTTCCTCGGCACGCAGGAGAAAACTGCGTGATTTTAACGCTGGGCTTCGCGATTCTGACCTGTATCGCAGAGACGTTAAAATAAGGTGCACGATGTGCTTATGAGGGTCTGCGACCATCTTCCCATCCTGCGACAAATTGGCAGAATTGTGGTGAAATTTGGTGCCAATGCGACGTCATTAATTCACGTTACACGTCACACGACTGAATTCTGGCATTTTTGTCACGTGTAGCACGTTGCTGTTCAACGCGTCGTCGTTCCAACGTGACGTCGTAGGTGATGATGATGACGATGATGATTGGTTTGTGGGGCGCTCAGCTACGCGGTTATCAGCGTCCGTACAAATTCCCAACCTTTGATCAGTTCAAACTCGCCACTTTCATGAATGATGATGGAATGATGAGGACAACACAAACACCCAGTCATCTCTAGGCAGGTGAAAATCCCTGACGCCGCCGGGAATCGAACCCGGGAATCCGCGCTTGGGAAGCGAGAACGCGACCGCAAGACCACGAGCTGCGGACTGACGTCGTAGGGTGCCAAGCTTTTGCACCATTCCAGAGAAAGGTTGCAGCCAACCTTGAGCTAAACTTACGCGTTGGAATGAGAGACGATTACTGGGTTTCGGAAAAGCGATCCTCTGAGTCGGTTGCGCAGTGTAGTTTGACAAATTTAGCAACTGTTAAATTAAAAAAGCTTTATGTTATAAGCAGGTGTAGTTAACTACAGCACAGTGCAGACAACAAGGTAACGGTACAACGCAAATCGAAAATTATTCTTAGCAAATGCACCAACTGCTTGTCTCCGTGAAGTAATAGATTAAGGACGTAAATACAAAAACTAAAAACAGAATTACTTCCTTTATGTCAGCCAGCACGAATTCCGAAAACTTAAGTTACGTGCAACTCAACTCGCGCTTTGAGCCATGATAGCCATCGGCTAAGGCTGTTACGTGAATGCAATATTTATTGATTTCCGAAAAGCATTCGATTCGGTACTACACCAACGTTTATTAAAAACTCTATGATCATACTAGGTATCAAGAAAAAATTGGAACTCGTTGGAATATTTCTCCGCAGGGAGCACGCCGCTTATTATCTTGGATGGAGGGTGATGGGCGGGAGTAAAATGAGCTTCGTACTTGGGCCAGGAAGGTGTATGGGAGCCTTGCTGTTCATGCTCTTTGTTAATGTCAGACAGTATTAACTCTAACTTCAGACTTTTAGCAGATAATGTAGTTGTCTATAACGACGCACTGTCTTAAAAAATCTGTATAAACATTGGAAGACCTTGTTAAGAAATGTTTCAGTGGGGTTCAAAGATGGTAACTTGCTTTAAGTATACTAAAATGTAAAACTGTGCACTTCACAGAATTATTAAACATTGTACGCAGAACTACAGTACCCATGAGTCACAAGTGCAATCACTTAACTCTCACAAATACCTTGGTGTGAAATGTGTACGAATATGAAATTTAATCATCACACAGACCCAGTTCTTCATAAAATTAATGACAGACTTCGGTACGTACATAAGACCCAGAAGAATGCAATCATTCTGCTAAGGTGACTGCTTGCGTAACACTGTGAGATCCATCCTAACAATGTGTGGGGTCCATACGTAAGAAGACTAACAGGGTTTATTGAACGTATACAAAAAGCATTATTTGCTGAAAAATTTGAATTGGCAGACGCCTGAAACCTACTTACACTGTATAAAAAAATCAGAATGAAGTCCCGTACTGCGTATGAAGACAATATTAGACTGATCATTCTTCTCGCATTCCACACAATAATGGAACAGAAAGAAGCCTTGATAAGTTTACGCGGGCAAGACACACAGACACGCACTACAGGCAGTTCTGAAGAGTGTGAATGTGTACTGTGACAAATGTCACGGGGTGTCTCCCAGTGTCTTGTCGGATTGTCTTTAGCCCGGCATAGTGCAGCAACTCGACGTGACACGGACTCAACAACTCGTTGGAAGTCCCCTGCGGAAATATTACGGCCTCCACAGCCGTCCACAGTAGCAAAATTTTGCACGAACTGACTTGTAGACTAAATTCCATACATATTTGGTGGGGTTATTGTTGGGCGATCTGGGTTGCCAAACCATTCGTTCAAAATGTCCAGAATGTTATTCAAACGAATCGCAAACAGTTGCGGCCTGGTGACAATTCCATCGTTGTTTGCGATGAATGGCTGTAAATGGTCTCCAAGTGGCCAACCGTAACCATTTCCAGTCAATGGTGGTTTTAGTGGGACTAGAGAACCAGTCAATTCCACGTAAAAACCGCAATTTAAACATCATGCAGCCACCACCAAGTAGCACAGTGCCTTATTCACAACTTGAATCCATGGGGTTTGCTCCACACTCGAACCCCACCATCAGCTATTACCAACTGAATTCGAGACTGATCTAAGAAGGTGACGGTTTTCCAGTCGTCTAAGGTCCAACGATGGGGTCATAAGCCCAGGAGAGGCACTGCAGGCGACGTCGTATGGAACTTTTGGCCGCTAAACATGACTTAATTTATATAATCTAATTCTTATCTAACGTAAATAATGTCTAATGTAAATAATATATAATGTAAACCCGTGTGGGGTTGTTAGTACCCCCATCGAGCGCCTCCCCAGGTGGCAGATAGGGGAATGCCTCCTAGATATAGGTGGTACTGGGGGAATCAAATACTCAGGGCGGACCAAAAACTAACGAAATGTAGCGTCTGAACTCCTAGAGGAGCGGCTCCAAACAGCGTCTGTTCTCCATGTTAGGAGCGGCTGAACACACACTCTGGAACTTACAATCCCAGTTTTAACCTCGGAATGGCCCAAAAAGCTATCTCCCCCCTGAATTTCAAACAACTATGCATGATGTCAATTTCTCTAGATAGAACTACTCCAGGAGGTAACCAATCCTCCGCCGCTAACAGCAGCGCAATCAGGCCTAAGGATTCTGGAGAGCCTGAAGCACCATGTCGTTCAAGAAATTCAAAATCCTCTAAACGGAAGAAAAACAACGTACATTTCTTCGGAACCCTAAATATTAACTCGCTCTTGAAGCCGGGAAAACTGAAGCAGCTCACCAAAGTCTTGAAGGTATATAAAATCCAAATATGTGCGCTGCAGGAAACCAGATTTACAGATGAAGATTTAATGGATTATGAAGGATACAGGATATTTAAAGGAAAGAAAGGCTGGAACCCATGTGGAAGAGGCCTTCCCCACCTTGGAACAGGCTTCATCGTGAAATCTAACTGGGTAAACTCAATAACCGACTTCCAGTCACCTAATGAACGCTTGTCTTTTCTCACATTCCGCGCCCTAAATAAAACCTATACACTTATTAATTGCCACGCACCCATCGACAATGACAATAAGAAAAACCCTCAGAAAGTAGATACATATTGGGAATCTCTAGACAACGAACTTTATAAAATCCCAACATCAAATGTGAAAATACTGTTTGGGGACTTCAATGCACAAATAGGCCAAGAAAAAAAAATACAAAAAAACAGTAGGAAACTACCCGGCTCACAAAAGGACAAACAGAAATGGAGAAAGATTAATAGAACTATGCAAGGGTCATAACTTAAAATTAATGTCTACAAATTTCAGAAAACCTCCTAAGAAACAGAAAACATGGAAATCACCAAACACAAGTATTGTAGAGTTCCAGATAGATCACATAGCCATCACACACTATAATCAAAAAGAAATAATGAATGTGAGAGTTCGGAAAGGGGCAAACATTGTAACTGACCACTACTTATCGACAATCAAATTAAATGTCATACCACAAAGAGAGAAACAAATACAAAACAGGAAAACTCAAAAGATAGACGCAAACATCTTGAAAGAGAAAAGAGAAGAATTCTGTCAAAACATAGTTATACGTTCGGATAAATGGGAAGATATAAAAGAAGGAATGATAAGATCTGCTCAAGAAGTCGCAAAAATGAAAAAGAGAAAGAAACACGAATGATGGGATGAGATATGTGAGGAAGCAATAGAACAAAGGATGAGGGCATGGAAGAAATGGCACTCAACCAAAAGTGATAAGGACTACCTGGAGTTCAAACAGCGAAGATCTTCTACAGCAAAATTCATTAGATCAGTAAAAAGACTATTTGAAAAGAACCAAGTTATACAAATGGATAAAGATTTTAAGAGGAACAATAACAGATCCTTTTACAGCACATTCAGACAGAAACTACAAAAATATGTAGCACCAAATCTGTGTTTTAAAGATACCAGTGGAAAACTGGCAATGAATAATGAAGAAGATTGTGAAATATTAGCAAAATATTTTGAACAACTCCTCAACTGTCAGGAACCTATTGAAAAATTACCAGCTAACACCCCAAACACAGTAAACAATAATTCTGAACCCCCATGCCTCATAGAAATCAGAGAAATCATTAAAAACCTTAAGAACAATAAAGCACCAGAGGAAGACATGATAATTGCAGAAATGTGGAAAAGTGTGGATAATACAACTCAAGAAAAACTACTGGGAATAATCAATGAGATTTGGAGAACGGAACGTATACCGGAAGAATGAAAAACTGCATTAATCCACCCCATCTTCAAGAAAGGGGATAAAACCGATGCAAATAACTACAGAGGGATATCTTTACTTCCGGTAACATATAAAATTCTATCTAAGGCCCTACAAAACAGATTGGAGAAACAACTTGATCAAGAAATTGGTGAATACCAAGCAGGCTTTAGGAAGGGAAGATCTTGTGTGGAGCAAATTTTAAACTTGAAGTTAATTATTAAATATAGACGATTAAGAGGAAAAGACATCTTTATCACGTTTGTTGACTTCAAGAAGGCGTACGACTCCGTTGACAGAACAACCTTGGTTAACATCCTTAGGGAGTTTGGAGCAGACAAGAAAACAGTCGCAATCGTCAAAGAAACACTTACAGATACCTATGCAAAAGTAAAGTTCCGTGGTGAGGTATCCAGACCATTCAAAATCAGAACAGGACTAAGACAAGGAGATGGGTTGTCACCTACCCTATTCAACTGTGTGTTAGAAAAAGTTATTAGAGAGTGGAGGAAGAAAACGACTGAAGAAGGAATACAAAAAATCAGATTAGGAAGAATAAAGGATGGATTAGAAGTAGATTGCCTCGCTTTTGCTGATGACTTAGCGATTCTGGCAGGAAGTTTGGAAGAAGCAGTCAAACAGATCAATATTCTGAATGAAACAGCAGAAAAAGCAGGACTGAAAATCTCCTTTGAAAAGACAGAGTACCTAACCAATGTAAAAGAGGCACCGAACAATATGATTACAAAGTATGGCCAGATAAAGAAGGTTTCTAATTTCAAATATTTAGGGGAAATCATCCAGCCCAATGCTTCAGATAAAGAAGGAAATAAAACAAGAACAAGAAAAATGGAAATGGCATTCCAGCTAACAAAGAATGTGTACAACAAGAAGTCAGTATCAATTAACGCAAAAATAAGGCACTACAACACTGTGATTAAGCCAGAGTGTCTGTATGCATCTGAATGTTTAGCAATTAACACTAACAAGGAAATGGAAGCTATAGCAAAAAAGGAACGAAAAATCATTAGAAGAGTACTTGGGCCGAGGTTTGAGAATGGGACTTGGAAGCTTAGAAGTAATAGAGAAGTGTATGACAAAATTGAGAAAGTGGGAGATACTATGAGGAAGAGAAGAGTAAAATTTTACGCCCATTTGAAAAAAATGAATGATGAAAGGCTGACAAAGAAAAGATTCATGTTTTTTGACAAGAAACCCAGAACCCAAATTACCTGGTTCAAAGAAGTCAAAGCAGACTTAGAGGAGATGGGTATAGGAGAAGATGATATAACCAACAGAGACTTAATGAGAGACAAAATTCAACATTTTGAAGGATTTGAAGTGAAGAAGAGATGAACTGGAGGAACAGTGTGGACAGAAGACTGAAGGGAGCAGCACAGAGAGAGGATGAAGACATATTGGCAGAAGAGAAAAGAGGAGGAGCGCAATAGGAGAAATGTACATCGAAAAATAGTTGTTTAACGCGGTCCCTAGACGGCCAAAATCGGAATAAAAAAAAATATATATATAATGTAAATCTACTGTCACACGCTTGGACTGCGACTCGTGGGTGTAACTGTGTGTGTGTGTGTGTGTGTGTGTGTGTGTGTGTGTGTGTGTGTGACCGCGCGACTGCTACGGTCGCAGGTTCGAATCCTGCCTCGGGCATGGATGTGTGTGATGTCCTTAGGTTAGTTAGGTTTAAGTAGTTCTAAGTTCTAGGGGACTGATGACCACAGAAGTTAAGTCCCATAGTGCTCAGAGCCATTTGAACCATTTGTGTGTGTGTGTGTGACTGAATAAGTCTTTTAGTTACTAAAATAGGTTTTACTCACTATTATTTGTAGCCTCTCATGTATTGGAATCTGCCTGAGCAAATCACGTCCGATGGGCGCAAACAAGGGAGAGCTGCAAAATTGCACCACCTCTGAAATTTTATTTATTACAGTCTACATAGTAAGTTACAGAATTATTCAGTTAATACCATTTCCTGCTGCAGGATGTTGTTCGTGGTTTACCATTTAAAAAACGGAAATCCTGAGAAAAAGAAACACACTACACTGAATTGTCTAAACATCTTTTAGTGGTACGAACTGCGATTCTGATTTCCTAATTTGTACCAGTGGAAATGGAAGTGAAGTCCCTTGCTTCTTGACAGAGCGTGGGGGAACGATGCGCCAGACCCGCACCGGCGTACTAGGCCAGGTCCTAATAGAGGTGGTTTGCCGTTGCCTTCCTCCGACCGTAACGGGGATGAATGATGATGATGAAGATAACACAACAACATCCAGTCATCTCGAGGCAGGTGAATAGCCCTGACCCCGCCGGGAATCGAACCCGCGACGCTGTGCTCGGGAAGCGAGAACGTTACCGCGAGACCAGTAGCGCGGACTAATTTGTACTAGTGGGCACATAAATTGTACCACCCTTAAAAACTATATCCCTGAGCTGGAAAGTATGTGCTAGTCTAAGTAAATGTTCCATATGTTACGTCACTATTTGCAGGCACTACAGTATAGCTTTCCGACTCTTTTCTCCACCCCTGCACACCTTCTATGACTCCACATTTTGCATTTCCTGTATGTGATAATTGTTTTCCCACTTCTCCCTCGCAAGCTCGGAATACTATTCCTCTGCGTTACGAATGACTTTCTGTGATAGCAAACCCCGCTGTCTCCAAAACATTTCCTTTTCACAGGTGGAACTGTAGTTTTGGATTTTTTATCCTTTGCTTCGGTTAACTTTTCTTTGTTGTGGCATAGGCTGCTGATCAACTCAGAGGCTCCATTGCTAGGTTCTGAAATTTTGCTTGGAGCACATTTAATTTGGATTCGGTTTCTTGGATGGACACCTTTAGTTTTTCTTTTGGCTCCTATGGCTTCTTCTGAGTTGAAATTATCTGGTAACCCATTTCGTTCCGCAACATCGAAAGATAATTTTTTTACGTCCAATGTGCATGAGCTGGAGAACACCTTTTCAAATGTAAGAATATGCTCCTCCGTTTCGATTTCAACACTTTACTATGGCCACAAATTTTTATATCGTTCGCATATTTATTTTCAGCATGCCTCTCAATGGTCGGCTTATGCATATTATATATGTGTACAAGTTTATTTAATCCATGATCGCCATTTTGATGTACCGATACAAGTAAACGTTATTCGTTATTGGTCCACCTCCCATAACGCGTTTCTGTTGCCATATCGTGATACAAGTTAATTATTTACTCAATAATTTATGGTAAAGAACGCAAAATTCATTACATTTTTTCTAAAAATTAAGTTTTTACTGGTAATGCTAAACGCACTTTTGAGAACTCACGATGCTAGGAAGTTTCTTAAATTGTATCGGTACAATATCAGAAACTTATAGCAATTAATTATAGTAAACGCCACTATTTTCTTTTCGTCTGTTTTCTACGAACGAATCACAACGAGTAGCTCATGTACATTTACCTATAAAAACATTATCTTAGCACGTACGTTATAATAATAATTAGTTGCGTACTCAGCGTTACGCGGGTATTACTAATTCCAATCTTTTACTAATTCATCTCCTGCTTCCCCCTCTGTCTGTTCATCTCCACCACCCCCTCTCTCTGTCCATCTCCTTCTCGTCCTCCTCCTATCTCACGTTATGACATTAACCCCAGCAGGAGGCTGGTGGGTCTTACCCCAACGATATTTGTTTCCAGACTGTAATTGACGTGTGTACCAAATTTGACTGGAAGCGATCCAGGGGATTAGGATAAGCTTTTTACCCGTGGCTTTGCCGCATTCCAATGTGTCACATATATTTCAGACGTATTTAACATACTTCACGCGTATTTGTGCTTATATTTCACCTCTATGTCTATGGAATTTCGCCCTGCAGTTTCATTTTCACATAGCTCAATGTTTATGACGTCGTATCCTCTGAATTATGAGCTATACAATGACGTAACTGTGCAGCTAGATCCAGTGGTGTATGTGCCTACTGTCTGCGAAATGTGTTGTGAACAGAGTTGCCGCTAAAAAAGTAATAATGCGGCAGTTTGTCAACTATTCCATAAATTATGACGGTATATCTCCTGAACTACGTGCCGTACAATGATAACCTTTTGCAGGTGCAGTCAGCGGCAGATGTGGGTACTGTATGAGAAAAATGTTACGAATAGAGTCAGTAGCAATGCAGTAATAAATTTAAACGTGTTGCATGATGTGGTAGTGTTTCACGCATCTCAGTGTTTATGATCTCATATCTCCTGAACTAATATCATACAATGATGTAATTTTTCTGCTGCATTTAGTGGTATATGTTAGCTCAGTCCGCAAAATGTGCCAGGAATTTAGTTAGTAGTAAGGAAGTAATTAATTAAAACGTCGTGCTTCATTTTACAGTTTTACTGCATGAATAGCAAAAATGTAGTAAACGAAAAACTGTTTTCCTTTTATCATCTTGTGGGGCTCGTCAGCGAGAAAAAGTTTCGTAAATGTTTGACATTATGTTTAAACTTCGTTGAAAGTCTCTAAGTGCTCTCATTCCCAAATACTGAGTGACTAAAGTATAGGTATTCTCGCGTTGTGGACTACACTGCTTTTTCACCCCCACCGCTTTGATAGGTGGGTGGTTCTCAACCCCAGAGCGATTCTTTGAAGAGAGTAAATGATATGTGTACCAAGTTTGGCTGAAGTCGTTTAAGTAGAGATGTGGATCGAACATAAGTACGTACATCCATTTTTATAGTATGTATGGTTTCTCTTTGCCGCGCACAGAAAACGTTAGAGGAAAGCTATAACAAAATCAACAATGTCTTCAGAAACTCTCTTCCTCACGCAGATCTCATTGCTGACAAAATGGCTCCCGAAGTATTATACACTACTGGCCATTAAAATTGCTACACCAAGAAGAGATGCAGATGATAAACGGGTATTCACTGGAGAAATATATAATACGAGAACTGACACTACATTTTCACACAGTTTGGGTGCATAGATCCTGAGAAATCAGTACCCAGAACAGCCACCTCTGGCCATAACAACGGCCTTGATACGCCTGGGCATTGAGTCAAACAGAGTTTGGATGGCGTGTACGGGTACACCTGTCCATGCAGCTTCAACATGATACCACAGTTCATCAAGAGTAGTGACTGGCGTATTGTGACGAGCCAGTTGCTCGGCCACCATTGACCAGACGTTTTCAATTAGTGAGAGATCTGGAGAATGTGCTGGCCAGGGCAGCAGTCGAACATTTTCTGTCTCCAGAAAGGCCCGTACAGTACATGCAACGTGCGGTCGTGCACTATCCTGCTGAAGCGTAGGGTTTCGCAGTTCGCAGGGATCGAATGAAGTGTAGAGCCACGGGTCGTAACACATCTGAAATGTAACGTTCACTGTTCAAAGTGCCCTCAATCCGAACAAGAGGTGACCGAGACGTGTAACCAATGCCACCCTATACCATCACGCCTGGTGATACGCCAGTATGGCGATGACCAGTACACGCTTCCAGTGTGCGTTCACCGCGATATCACCAAACACGGATGCGACCATCATGGTGCTGTAAACAGAACCTGGATTCATCCGAAAAAATGACTTTTTGCTATTCATGCACCCAGGTTCGTCGCTGAGTACACCATCGCAGGCGCTCCTGTCTGTGATGCAGCGTCAAGGGTAACTGCAGCAATGGTCTCCGAGCTGATAGTCCATGCAGCTGCAAACGTCGTCTAACTGTTCATGCGGATTGTTGTTGTCTTGCAAACGTCCCCATCTGTTGACTCAGGGATCGAGCCGTGGCTGCAAGATCCGTTACAGCCATGCGGATAAGATGCCTGTTATCTCGACTGCTATTGATACGAGGCCGTTGGTATCCAGCACGGCGTTCCGTATTACCCTCCTTAACCCACCGATTCCATATTCTGCTAACAGTCATTGGATCTCAACCAACGCTAGCAGCAATGTCGCGATACGATAAACCGCAATCGCGATAGGCTACAATCCGACCTTTATCAAAGTCGTAAATGTGATGGTACGCATTTCTCCTCCTTACACGAGGCATCACAACAACGTTTCACCGGGCAACTGCACTTTTGTGTGTGAGAAATCGGTTGGAAACTTTCCTCATGTCAGCACGTTGTAGGTTTCGCCACCGGCGCCAACCTTGTGTGAATGCTCTGAAAAGCTAATCATTTGCATATCACAGCATCTTCTTCCTGTCGGTTAAATTTCGCGTCTGTAGCACGTCATCTTCGTGGTGTAGCAATTTTAATGGCCAGGAGTGTACATAGTTCACGCTTACCTTAATAAATGTCGTACGGTACAAGAGCTACTAATTTTATAGCAGTGGTACAAATTAGGAGGTGGTGCTACGTAGGCAGCTCTTCCCTAAAATAAAACAAAAATCTATTCTCCCATCCCGCTGAACGCGCCAGGAAGCGGCTTCCCCACCGCGCTCTCCTTCCACGGTGCAGACGGTCAGGGTGACAGGGGACGTGAGCAGCTTTCTGAAACGGGGCTGATGGCTGGGAATCCGGCTGCCGCAGTACCTCACCGGCTCGGTCAGTTGCGCACACAGGAGCCGGCCTGTAGCGGCTGGCGGTAAAAGCGCCAGCCTGACTGACTGGTTCCTCATCCATCTCTGGTGCGACCGACGCGGCTCTGCGCATTCAACTCCACTTTCCCTGCGTTGCGGCACCGGAATTTCGCACGATCTGCGAGGGGGCCCCACAGTCTGCAAGCGAAATAGCCAAATCGCGAACCAAACTCACAGCTCGTCTTCGGGCGTCCTGCTTTTGGTAACTGGAATCATCACATTAGCTGCCCCTAAACGAGACTAACTTCCATCTATTTTAATTCAGTGACAGGGAAAAGCGTTTCGGCAAGATGTGATCAAGTTTGAATCTTTCACCCTGGACGAGGAAAACATTTCAGAACACCTTGCCACTCGGAACAGGCAGGAAAGGGCCCGAGGATACGGTATAAACGGTGCTATTTACACACATTTCGCGGTGGAAACTGACAGTTTGCAGTGCGATGTGCAACTGTACGACGTCCTTTACAACCCTAGAAACTGCTGACATCCCCAAGACGATTCAGACTTTCTCTAAGGCCCGGCTGTTGTGGCCGAGTGGTTCTAGGCGCTACAGTCTGGAGCCGCGCGACCGCTACGGTCGCAGGTTCGAATCCTGCCTCGGGCATGGATGTGTGTGATGTCCTTAGGTTAGTTAGGTTTAAGAAGTTCCAAGTTCTAGGGGACTGCTGACCTCAGAAGTTAAGTCCCATAGTGCTCAGAGCCATTTGAACCATTTTTTTCTCTAAGGAAAATCTGCGGTTTCAACCCCATTCCACACGATGTGACCCCTTTGGAGTAGAATGCGACTACAAGTTTTGTACTTATTTGCGGAGCCATATATATATATATATATATATATATATATATATATATATATGTGTGTGTGTGTCACCCCTTATATATGACCCCTTTGGAGTGGAGTGCGACTACAAGTTTTGTACTTATTTGCGGAGTACAAAACTTGTAGTCGCACTCCACTCCAAAGGGGTCATATATAAGGGGTGACACACACACACACACACACACACACACACACACACACACACCGCTCCCTTTCTTTGCCAGTTTGGCAAAACACTCGGTTCCATCAACAAACCTTTGTTGAGCACTTCAAATACGAACCTGTGCAGAGACAACCCTTGATCAACTCCTAGGCGTCTGCAGGCCTCTTCAACACAAGCTGAAGGGTGCTGTCAACACACCTTTGCTGAGTACTTTAGAAACTTCCCTGTACAGAGACAACCCTTGATCAATTCCTAGGCAGCTGAAGGCCTCTTTATCTGAAACTGAGTGATGCTATTCTCCTGCAGTTGCACCGTTTTTGGGCACACAGTTTCTGGGGATATGGAATGGATTTTTGCCCACAGGCCCCTAAAAGTAATGGTTGCCTCTGTGTGGGTACTTTTTTAAAGTGCTCAACATAGGTGTACAGGTGGAACCAAGGGTGTTGCAGAACTGGGGATCTCTTAGAGCGATATGTTGCCATTTTATTCATGCATGTGTCAATGGCACTCCACCTCCCTCTTGACGAAACCACAGAAGTGCGACAAACAGCAGGGGAGCTGAAAAAACATATGAGAGGTGGCATATTTCTATCTTACTCTGAGTAATTCGATTTTCCTCTCTAATTGTATGCGGTGAAAAGATGCTATTCCTTCACATGCGGACTTCCCACGCAGCATCTCTCATCACCTGGGTGGTCCGATGACAGGCGGGTACTACTGATCTTGAGAGGGTTAAGCTGACGGGTGTGAGGGAGTCGAGTGGATGCTTTCCAGACGCCGACATTGTCATAAGAGCGGGGCAGCCGCCTGCCAAAGTGGCTGGGCTACAGATTCTGTTACTTCACAGAAAGTGAAAACACTCTCTGGCGGGCTACCAGCGAGGGGTGGGAATGACTTGTGTTCCCAGGCAGTCTTGGCGGGCAAATTCCCGCGTTTTCTGCAAAATCATAACTGTGATTGGCTTGCTCAGGGGATAGCTCCGTGACGTAGCAAAATTGGCGCAGAAATTGGCGCCAAGTATCTCCATTGGTGGAATAGTGGTGCTTCGGCAATAGAGTGGAATTTTCCGCCGGTTTTCGAGTTGCTGATTGGAACGTTTAACCATGGCCACTGTCGTGGGGGCAGAATGTTCTGTGTTCGGCTTGTACAGGTGCTCTTGAGGGGGTCGGCTCTTTCCTTTCGGTCGGAGTAGGTTACAAGACAGCTCTCGCTGCTGTGGACAGCCTGCCCACCGTTGGCCGTCTAATATACTTTCATTTAATTGTAACTGTTTGACGAAGTTGCTGAAGTTTCGACTTCAACGTAACTTTCCGAGTACAGTTGGCAATTGAGCGTTCTGCGTACAAGCGGCCTATATTGTCCATCTTGAGCAGTTTTGGCTAAAGTTGACTGTATCGGAGTTACTGTGTGACTTCGCTTGTTAAAATCAATCACTGTATCGTCAGTGATTGTGTGGCGAGCCTTCTTCGTCTCCCTCAGAGGCGCACTTGTATTGATAGGAAGTAGTTAGTCTGGAACAACCTGACCAGAATAATTTGTTTCGGGCTATACTCGCGACATTATCATCACCATGACTGGACGTCGAAGGAACCAGCCATCGCTGCCGGTACGCCAGATCGTGTCCTTGCATTTAAGAAGACAGCCTGGTAATGTATGTCCACAGCACCGGCAGATTAGGGAATTTTGCTCTGTGATAATCAGAGTTCAACAGAGCGCGCCTGTTCCCGTCTTTTCTTACGTGGTTCTGTCTGGGGTGTTCATGTCTGAGTTCTCACTACTGTAGCAGCAATTAATGTTGGGTTGCCTGGGTGTTTCTCTTAAGATTTGAGTTGCAAGCAATTGGCTCCCCATACCATTTGGTCATTAACGTCACAAGCTAGTTTACGGACAGATTCACCTTCACAGCATTTATTTGAGTATCCAGTTTGACGTATTGTAAATGCTTCATGTGTTGTGTAGATCGGTTGAGCAACACTTTCATTTCTCACCACGTTAATGGAACTTATTTATCAAATTAACTTCTATCAAATTAAATTATTGCAGGTGCCAAACTCTTTTCTACTCCACTTGCAGGGTCCATTAGAATCAGTTTGCTTCTTAATCCATGTGCAACAGCAAAAGTCGGAGTTAGAAAAGGGGGGGCTTAAAGTATCATTTCCATATGAAGATTCCAGAAGAATTTAGTGTTAATTACACTTGTAGCCCCGGCACCTTGCACATAAATACCATTTGGTGCTTCGCATCATGTTCAAATTTCATCGAATGGTTTTGAACGGTCGCTACTGGTTTTGCGCCGTATACCCGAACTAACATTGTGGTCGCACTCCATTAAAAATGGATCATATTACATAGAATGTGCTTGCGGCCCCATGACGTGAGAAGTGTTGAATCACCGAGGAGGGGTGGGGGGGGACGGGGTGAATGTTAGTATTGTCTGCTGTTGCCAAGGACGACGTTATGTTGCACTCCCCAATGCAAAATGTCCGTTTAAACTGCGAAATGTGTGTAAAAGAACGCCCAGAGGGAAGGGATAGTTTCATTAACGTCCTATTTGCCATCCCCTGAGGCCTTTTCGTGTTAACTCTGAGCGGTGGTGTGTCTGAAACACTTTCCTAGGTCAGCCATAAGAAAACCGCATTATCTGCAAGAATACCTCTAACACACTGTGTATTGCTTCCTTCTACGTATCTCGTGTAAAGGCGATGAAGATAATAATTGGAATATTCGAGACAACACGAAAACTTGCTGCCAGTTGTTCTTACTTGAAACTATTCGCGATTGAAAGATGGGAAGTGGCAGTAGTACACCAAGTACCCTCCACCACATACCCAAGGTGGCTTCGAAAATTTAGTTGCAGATGTAGATGTAGGCACCTTAGAGCAGTTTCACACTTCTGTGTCGCAGTGGGAAGTGGTGACATGGTTTCAAAAAAGTGACCCTTTAATTCTTTTGGGCAGTGTAGTTTACAATCACGTTGCTCGATGATCTCAACAATTACATATATGTGGGAATTACGATGGTAACTTCCAATCACGGACGGAGCTAGGCCACAGACGCCTGTATGCTGTCGCTAAGGTTACCGTAGATCTTCTACCTCCGCCTCCCATACGCGCTCTCATTTGATTTCTGTATGCGTATGTGTTTCGAGATTTGTTTGTGGTTTTTCCCTATTGACCAAACAATTGTGTCAGTCGATTTTCTACGGTAACAGGACTTTTACCGCTCATTTTAATTCTTTCAAGTTTGTTAAATTTATGAGCATTATTGTAAATTTATTACAGGTCTCTATGAAACAATGTATCTGATTATTCTGTAGCCGACTCTTATTTGAGCAGTGTTGTACTATCCGCCGTTTCGCTTAATTTTAATCTTGTGTGGCCACTAATCACTGCGATCAAGCATGAGGCCAATGCAAACTAAGCCTTCAGTAGGAAAAGAAACCGACACTTATGAAATCGTCAAGACAGCTAGCTGGGATAATGGGATGCCAGATTAAGCCTCGCCATTTGACACCGGCCCCGTTTCCACAGTCGTTAATGCAGCTCTCGTCGGCACTTACCTCCCGTGTAGTGCCTCTTCTAGCCCATTCTCCCAAGTCTTTCTTAAACGTACTTACTCACTTTCTACACTTACCTTCTTTATGAAAGGACGCAGTCTTCTGTCTTTCGCTAGGCAACTCCAAACCCCTTTAGCTGTTCCTCTTAAACGGGCTACTTTAGAGCACTTGCATTTCGTTTTTTTTTTTTTTTTTTTTTTCGAAGTGGCTATGTTACGGATCCTGTATCTCCTACTCTTGTACTGTGTTTTTACTCGCTCTGTTTATATGCTCACATCCTAGTTGTAAGGAACTTATTATTCAAACATTCAAAGTAGATGTACTCGCAGCACCACGAATATCTAACAAAGGCAGGCTTCGAACCATTACATCGTTCTTTTAGGATTGACGTACATTAAAAATTTTTTTTTCGAAAATTAATTCTGATGCATACCGCACACTCAGTGACACCGCCTGAACAAGTTAACGGTGAAAACAGATGGTGAATGATGCATCATTATTGCGTCCACGCGGTTGTGCGATTCCAAGTGGGTTTCCAGAAGTGAGTTACAAATGTGAAGCCTTCTTGGAAGAAATGTGACGATGTGTAACAGAATGAGTTAAAAGAGCGGTTGCAAAACGACCAGGGTTAAAATTCAAATTTGCACTAACCAAACTGTTTGAGAAATGTATTTACGTAATTTATTACATTCCTTGTTTTCAACATAGGGTTATACAGCCAACCGGTTGCAAATAACTGTTAGATACATTGACTTAGGTTTCGACACCTATTAAGTGTGTCTTAAGCAGAATGAAATTTTGATAAATACACTGAAACGCCGAAGAAACTGGTATAGGCATGCGTATTCAAATACAGATATGTAAACAGAATACGGCGCCTACACAAGACAAGTGTCTGGCGTAGTTGTTAGATCAGTTACTGCTGCTACGATGGCAGGTTATCAACGTTCAAGCGAGTTTGAACGTGGTGTTACAGTTGGCGCACGAGCAGTGGGACGCAGCATCTCCGAAGTAACGATGAAGTGCGGATTTTCCTGTACGACCATTTCATGAGTGTACCGCGAATATCAGAAATCTTGTAAAATATCAGGTCCCGACGTAGCTGCGGCCGGAAAAAGGTCCTACAAGAGCGGGACTAACGACGAATGAAGGGAATCGTTCAACGTGACAGAAGGCCAACCCTTCCGCAAATTGCTGCAGATTTCAGTACTGGGCCTTCAACAAGTACCTTCGACATGGGCTTTGTGAACCGAAGGCCCACTCGTGTACCTTTGATGACTGCACGACACAAAGCTTAAGGCCTCGCCTGGGCCCGTCAGCACCGAAAATGGACTGTTGATGACTGCAAACATGTTGCCTGGTCGGACGAGTCTCGTTTCAAATTGTATGGAGAGGGTGGACGCGTACGGGTATGGGGACAACCTCATGAATCCATGGATCCTGCATGTCAGCTGGGGACTGTTCAAGCTGGTGGAGGCTCGTAATGGTGTAGAGCGTGTGCAGTTGGAGTGATATGGGACCCGTGATATGTCTAGATACGTCTCTGACAGGTGACACGTACGTAAGCATTCTGTTTGAACACCTGATTCCATTCATGTCCATTGTGCATTACGACGAACTTGAGCAATTCCAGCACGACAATGCGACACCCCACACGTCCAGAATTGCTACAGAGTGTCTCCAGTAACACCATTATGACTCCAGGACACTTCCGCTGGCCACCAAACTCGCCAGCCATGAACATTATTGAGCATTTTCCTTGTAACGTGATGTTGAGAAGAGATCTGAGCCTCTTCGTACTCTCACGGATTTATGAACAGCCCTGCAGGATTCATGGTGTCAGTTTCCTCCAGTATTACTTCAGACATTAGACGAGTGCATTCCACGTCGTGTTGTGGCACTTCTGCGTGCTCTCGGGGCCCTATACGGTATTAGACAGGTGTGCCAATTTCTTTGGCCCCTCAGTGTAGCAAAAATTACATTCCTAAAAAGCAGTGGTCAGAATTTAGAGCAGCTATCTTCGTCAAAAGTGAAACAAAACGTTCCAGCTATTTCCATGTGTGCCTAGCCAGTGACAACATTGTTTTGTATACCTTATTAATCCACTAATTTTGATAAGAACAAAAATGTATGGAAAAAAATGAAAGAAAAAGAACCTGCAAAATGCTTTTGTGTGTAGAGCACAGATCGTTTGATCCACAGCCAGATTCTTTGGTCACTGTCAGTGCCGCTTGCGTTCAGAGTTCTTTATCTCATTGACAGCATCAAAAATGGTTGAAATGGCTCTGAGCACTATGGGACTTAACTTCTGAGGTCATCAGTCCCCTAGAACTTAGAACTACTTAAACCTAACTAACCTAAGGACATCACACACATCCATGCCCGAGGCAGGATTCGAACCTGCGACCGTAGCGGTCGCGCGGTTCTAGACTGTAGCGCCTAGAACCGCATTTACAGCATCCTGCAGTAAGACGTCCCGTATTTGGAGAGGTCGCTGTGCAACTGATGCTGGAGTTATTGACTTGGGGGAAGTATCGTTCGATAACGTTGTATCTGTCGTTTTCATCAGGCGCAGTCACTTGGCTGGGTGAGCATCATGCGTTTGTTATGAAGGAATGGTGCTTCTGCGAGCATTTCACATTTGGTTCGAACTTGGCCGACATCATTCTGTTCGTGATAGAAAAACTATTCGAATTTCGGTATCAGACATTAAAGTATCAAGTTCTGCACTGACAAGAAAATCTACTACCCGACCTCGACCTGTAACAACACCGGGAAATGTACGCGTGTGAGAGTTCGTCCAGCAACCTCCAATCATCTACGAGATGATGTTTACCCAAGAATGAAGCTAGACAGATTTAGAAACTTGCAGGGGTGTGTGTGTGGAAACTCGTCAGAACATTCCCACCATTGCTTTTTTGACCTCCTGAGCCCACTTCCAATGGTCAGGTACCGTAAATAAACGTAATTTCCACTACTGGGCAGCAGAAAACCCTCAGGAATTACAGCGACCACATCACAGCCAAAGTTTGCTGCACCGCTGAATTAGATGTATGCATTCCGTACTTTTTTCTAATAAATAGCGTAATGGTAATGGTTAATGTAGACTGCTACCGTCACATGATAGAGATCGAAGTCAAACCATTTGTTAGGGACCACGAAGAGGGAGAAGTCTCGAACGGGCAATATGGAGCTACAGCTCACATCTCTCGGTCATCTCTAGAAATTTTGAAAGGGTTCCATTACTCACCCTTACTAAAGTAGCAGCAGCCATTCATTATTTCCCTCACCATTCGGTAACAAGCTTGTTATAAGTGTTCCACAACCAAATGACATAAACTTATTTCTCCCCCCCCCCCCTCCCTCTTTTCCAGTCTGTTAATCACGTTTACCAGTTTATACATATGACATACGAGGTAGCCTGGGCAATCATTCACTTCTACAACAACATATTTGGCTCATACATTCAAATAGTTTTAATATGTGAATACACTCCTGGAAATGGAAAAAAGAACACATTGACACCGGTGTGTCAGACCTACCATACTTGCTCCGGACACTGCGAGAGGGCTGTACAAGCAATGATCACACGCACGGCACAGCGGACACACCAGGAACCGCGGTGTTGGCCGTCGAATGGCGCTAGCTGCGCAGCATTTGTGCACCGCCGCCGTCAGTGTCAGCCAGTTTGCCGTGGCTTACGGAGCTCCATCGCAGTCTTTAACACTGGTAGCATGCCGCGACAGCGTGGACGTGAACCGTATGTGCAGTTGACGGACTTTGAGCGAGGGCGTATAGTGGGCATGCGGGAGGCCGGGTGGACGTACCGCCGAATTGCTCAACACGTGGGGCGTGAGGTCTCCACAGTACATCGATGTTGTCGCCAGTGGTCGGCGGAAGGTGCACGTGCCCGTCGACCTGGGACCGGACCGCAGCGACGCACGGATGCACGCCAAGACCGTAGGATCCTACGCAGTGCCGTAGGGGACCGCACCGCCACTTCCCAGCAAATTAGGGACACTGTTGCTCCTGGGGTATCGGCGAGGACCATTCGCAACCGTCTCCATGAAGCTGGGCTACGGTCCCGCACACCGTTAGGCCGTCTTCCGCTCACGCCCCAACATCGTGCAGCCCGCCTCCAGTGGTGTCGCGACAGGCGTGAATGGAGGGACGAATGGAGACGTGTCGTCTTCGACGATGAGAGTCGCTTCTGCCTTGGTGCCAATGATGGTCGTATGCGTGTTTGGCGCCGTGCAGGTGAGCGCCACAATCAGGACTGCATACGACCGAGGCACACAGGGCCAACACCCGGCATCATGGTGTGGGGAGCGATCTCCTACACTGGCCGTACACCACTGGTGATCGTCGAGGGGACACTGAATAGTGGACGGTACATTCAAACCGTCATCGAACCCATCGTTCTACCATTCCTAGACCGGCAAGGGAACTTGCTGTTCCAACCGGACAATGCACGTCCGCATGTATCCCGTGCCATCCAACGTGCTCTAGAAGGTGTAAGTCAACTACCCTGGCCAGCAAGATCTCCGGATCTGTCCCCCATTGAGCATGTTTGGGACTGGATGAAGCGTCGTCTCACGCGGTCTGCACGTCCAGCACGAACGCTGGTCCAACTGAGGCGCCAGGTGGAAATGGCATGGCAAGCCGTTCCACAGGACTACATCCAGCATCTCTACGATCGTCTCCATGGGAGAATAGCAGCCTGCATTGCTGCGAAAGGTGGATATACACTGTACTAGTGCCGACATTGTGCATGCTCTGTTGCCTGTGTCTATGTGCCTGTGGTTCTGTCAGTGTGATCATGTGATGTATCTGACCCCAGGAATGTGTCAATAAAGTTTCCCCTTCCTGGGACAATGAATTCACGGTGTTCTTATTTCAATTTCCAGGAGTGTATTTCGTAAACCACATCAAATACTGACGAACCGATTCCACAGACCGAACGTGAGGAGAGGGGCTGGTGTAATTGTTTAATACAAACCACACATAAATGCACGGAAATATGTTTTTTAACACAAACCTACGTTTTTTTAAATGGAACTACGTTAGTTTTGTTAGCACATCTGAACATATAAACAAGTACGTAATCAGTGCCGTTTGTTGCATTGTAATATGTTAATTACATCCGGAGATATTGTAACCTAAAGTTGACGCTTGAAACCTCCGACGTTCAGTTGCGTGTTGTAACAAACACGGGCATAAACTGGACTTCTTTCTGTGGGGTACGTTAAAGGAGAATGTGTACCGTGATGTGCCTACAACCCCAGAGGATAGGAAACAACGTATTGTGGCAGCCTGCGGCGACATTACATCAGATGTACTGCGGCGTGGCCGGCCGAAGTGGCCGTGCGGTTAAAGGCGCTGCAGTCTGGAACCGCAAGACCGCTACGGTCGCAGGTTCGAATCCTGCCTCGGGTATGGATGTTTGTGATGTCCTTAGGTTAGTTAGGTTTAACTAGTTCTAAGTTCTAGGAGACTAATGACCTCAGCAGTTGAGTCCCATAGTGCTCAGAGCCATTACTGCAGCGTGTACGACATTCATTACGCCAGAGATTGCAATTGCGTGCAGCAAACGATGGCCACCACATTGAACATCTATTGGCCTGACATGTCGGGACACACTCTATTCCACTCCGTAATTGAAAACGGAAACCACGTGTGTACGTGTACCTCACCCCTCATGGTAATGTACATGTGCGTCAGTGAAAAAGACCAATAAAAAGGTGTTAGCATGTGGACGTAATGTGCTCTTCCAGTCTCTTCTGTACCTAAGGTCCATCACCGTTCCCTTTGGATCCCTACGTAATTCGATGCTCTCCGATACACACGATCGAACAGCGGAGGAGTGGTACTCAAGCGTCAACTTTAGGTTACAATATCTCCGGATGTAATTAACATTTTACAATGCAACAAACGGCACTGATTATGTATTTGTTTATATGTTCAGATGTGCTACCAAAAGTAACGGGGTTCCATTTTAAAAAGCGTAGGTTTGTGTTAGAAAAACATACTTCCATGCATTTTTTTATGGTTTGTATTAACCAGTTACACTAGCCCCTCTCCTCACGTTTGGTCTGTGGACTCGATTCGTCAGTATTTGATGTGGTTTACGAAATATATCCAGCGGTAATGTTAGGTGACTCACCCTGTATATCATCCTCAAATGCATGTTTTCCGAGACATCGATAAAAGATTTTACGAGTGTCGCTTCTGTATCCACCAGTAATCCCCCCACCTTCAATTTCTTACAGAATCGAACTTCCATGTATAAATCTGCTTCAAACATGGGGTTACTTTACAAATGAGTGATTGTGCTAAGTACGGGACGTTCAGCAGGTTAAACCTTTGTGGCTGAAGGCACAAAACCATAATTATGTTCGTTCCATTAGTTACGTATTATTTATCAAAAGACTAATGAAAGTCAAAGTGCTCTCATTATAGTATCTCGAATTAGTACAATCTTGTTAATTTGCGCTGTTTTAAGAAAAGCTAACTTTTCACATATCTCAATTATTACGACGTCTTCTCTCCTGAACTACGTGTCGTACTGTGAGAAAAATTTTGTAGGATTGTTCAGCGGTTTACTGTCGGCAAAATGTGTTGCGGCTACAGTCAACAGTAAAGAAGTAGTCAACTGAAACGTCCAGTCTATTGCTGAAGTTTTACTCCACGGACAGTCAAATTGTAGTAAGTGGTAAACTTTCTCCTTTCGTCATTTTATGGAGGATGTCAGTAAGAACAAGTTGTGAAATGTTTGAAATTACACGTAAATATTGCTGGAAGTTGCTAAGTGCTCTCATTGTCAAATGCTGGCTCTAATTTTTTTTTTTTAATTTCAAATAGCTCTAAGCACTATGGGACTTAACATCTGAGGTCATCAGTCCCCAAGACTTAGAACTAGTGAAACCTAACTAACCTAAGGACATCACACACATCCATGCCCGAGGCAGGATTCGAACCTGCGACAGTAGCAGCAGCGCGGTTCCGGACTGAAGCGCCTAGAACCACTCGGCCTCAGCGGCCCGCGTCAAATGCTGCATGTGTATAGTGTGGGTAATTTGTGCTCCTCGAGTTACAGTGTCTCAAGATATATACTTGGTTTCTAAATTTTATATCTGACTTACTGTGTTATATCTCAGTGTAAGATTACACCTCTTGATGAAGAAATCGTGAAACGTTTTCAATTTTTAAATTCTGTCAATAATTATATGAAACATTGAAAATCAAATTTTTGTTGCCCCTGGAAACCGCAAGATAGCAGCCTGCAAGTAGCATATGGTGATCTGATGGTCGTCTTCGGCGTTTAGTAATATACAAGGTCCAGCAAAAGACCTCCCGTATTTCGAAAGATAGTTACAAACAAGCAAGGAAAGACACCCAGAGAAAATACTTTTATTTGTTAACTACAAATACTATGCCATTTTACATCAGCTGGTTTTAAAAATTATGTTCTGTAAATAGACTCTCCATGGTTTACACATTGACGAAGCCTTTTCCCGAAGTTGTTCATAGGTTTTCGCGTCATTTCCGGTGGAATGTCAGCGACTCCCTGGTTGATTGCCTCCTTACGTGCTTGCAGGTTTGTGAAGAGAAAAGACGTGAAGGAAACAGCTCTCTCAAATATAAGTGCGTAGGTTTCCGCGACGAGAGTCAGCTGTCATATAAGTTTTCTAAGTGGCGTGCCTCATCACAGAGCAAGAAACAGTACTGGAGAAACCGACGTTTCGGCTATGGTTACAGTGACCCAGAGGGAGTCCACTGTAACCGTGGCTGAAGGGTTGGTTTCTCCAGTATAGCTTTGTGCCTTCAGCCATAAATGTTTTACGTGCTGAACATCACGTACTTAGCACGATCACTCATTTGTAAGGTAACCCAATGTTTGAAGCAGTTTTGTACCTGGAAGTCCGATTCTGTAAGAAATTGAGGGTAGGGGGATTACTGGTGAATACATAAGCGGCAACCGTAAAATATTTATATCGATGTCTCGGAAAATATGCGTTTGTGGAGGTAATATATGATGACGAAAAATACATAGTTGTCAATCGATTCTTTCAGTTTTGATTGGATTAGGCGTGGGTTTCTCAAACACGGAAAACGGGAGAGGGGTTGGGGAGGAGGCTGGTGATTCAAAATACCATGGAGTCCTGCATTTTAGGTGGTACATTAGTCACCTGCCTGCCATATACAAGCCGAATCGGCTTGCCGTATCTAGGGCTTGCCCTTTGCCAGTTGGTATAGATCCTTCTTTTTTTTTTAAACATCTTTTTGGAATATTCCGTCGGTTCTTGGAGGAAGATAAACATATTAATAACTTGAATTCACGGTTTTAATGTTCTATAATAACATCTATTTAATAGTTCGTTATGAATCGGCCTTCGGCTTCTAAGGCGATCGTCAGATAACTTAATACTAAACAGATAGTGCATACAACTTCAGCGACAATTCATAATTATACAAGATTGTTGTACAAAGATATGCGACATTTTGTGACTTTATCGATTCAAAACACAAACGTAGTGTAATGGCCAAAGAGGCTCTGAACAAAAAAATCTTATATTACAGTATTTTCAGATATTAAAACCACTTGAATTTATAAGCCAAGTATTTTGCAGAAGTGAGTAATGACACAGGCTACTATGTCAAATGGAGAAACTGATTAATGTGGTGAACAGAGAAAAAACAGGTGGGGGGGGGGGGGGGGGAAGAGAAATAAGTCTACAGAATTTGGGTTCAAATGGTTCAAATAGCTCTACACTCTATGGGACTTAACACCTAAGGTCATCAGTGCCCTAAAACTTAGAACTACTTAAACCTAACTAACCTAAGGACATCACACACATCCATGCCCGAGGCAGGATTCGAACCTGCGACCGTAGCAGCAGCGCGGTTCCGGACTGAAGCGCCTAGAACCACGCGGCCACAACGGCCGGCGGAATTTGGGTGTGGAGCAGTTATAACGAGCTTGTTATCTACAGGTGAAAGAAATAATAACTGGCTATGGTTCTTTAGTAAGGGTGAGTAAAGACTACGTCAGGATTCTTTGACTGGTGTTTATTACTGGCCAGAATTTCAAGTAATGTTAGTTTCCTGCCTTTAGTTGCTTTACGGAGAATATCACATTTCACATCATATAATGACATTCAATTCATTCAGGGCATGTTCTACAAAGGTGGAACCTTTGTTTTTCATTCTCCAACTCCTTTCATACTCAGTCAGTCTAGTAGTTACAGCCCTAGCGGACTGACCCACATATAATTTGCCTCACAGATTGCAGGAAATTCTATTAATTCCACCCTTTTCTGAAGGTAGAATCTTATCTTTAATGTTGAGTAAAATGTGGGCAATAGTATTCACAATATAAAAAACTGGAGAATATTTCCTAGATTTTAGTTTCCTGGCAAGAACCTGTGAAGTCCTACCGACATATAGCATAGGGGCCCATTTATTATCAGTGTGGTTTTGGCTGTCTGAAGTAGTTAAAGGAGTGCTGTTATCCTTTGCCTCTTCTTTTTGCTGATTATGTTGGCAATTATTGTAGAACTATAACAAATGTTGTATGGTTCAAATGGCTCTGAGCACTGTGAGGCTTAACTTCTGAGGTCATCAGACCCCTAGAACTTAGAACTACTTAAACCTAACTAACCTAAGGACATTACACACATCCATGTCCGAGGCAGGATTCGAACCTGCGACCGTAGCGGTCGCGCGGTTCCAGACTGTAGAGCCTAGAAACGCTCGGCCACCCTGACCGGCAAATGTTGTATGCCACTTCTTTAATTATTTTCAGTTAATTTTCAAAATCTGGTTTGATTTGTGCTATAGACAGTACGCGGTGCACCATGGAGTTGAAGGCTGCATGTTTATCTTTATTTATTTATTTATTTATTTTTTTGCTGTCAAGATGTGTCCGTAGAGCCATCTCAAGAGGTGAATGTCAGTTATAACGATACGAATATGAGAGGATAGCACAACATGCAGTCCCCGAGTGATGTCAAATCTGTTTGAGAATCGAAGGCAGGAGCCTTCAGTTATCAACCCGTCGCGCCGACAGAGCAGCTGCTGAGGTGGACATGCAGATATTCCCTTCCCACAAGGAGCATGTGGCGAGAGACGGGTACACAATGTCAATAACATAACAAGTGTTAAGTAATACAGTGACTTCAGTTTTGCATATTTCTTGTAGCAGATTTGCAATGCGTAAGTGGCTTCTCCATCAGTAAGCGTTTTGGATAGCAGTGTTGTCGGACAACTCGTTCTGTGCACCCTGAAAATTCAGCGTTTGTGCTCTTGCATTCGCCTCTGCTCGCAGGTGACGTCCCACTGTTGAACTCGAGCGAGTGTCCTTTGCGTTCCGGCGCTGGACGCAGTGCGGTTACGACGCGCGCCGGCCGCCTGGCCCCCTCCCACGTCACACAAAGGCCGCCAGCTGCTCGGTTCCTCCTGAACTGTTTCGCAGGTCCCGGGGCGGGAATTGCGAGCACCCAATCCTATGGAGGGACGGCCGGCGCTGAATCGAGTTACGTCGCCCTGCGCGGCGAGGGCCGCGTCCACCTCACAGAATCCATTTCCGCCCGGCGGCGCCGAAACAGACCTTTATCTCTCAGTCTTCTCGAGCACCGGCTCTGTCCGTGACTAAATCGTGTCTTCTCCAGGCGAGGTTTTCCGCGGTCTTTTTGCATTCCCTTCGGGTCGCTTTACCTCCTATTGCTTTACGTGGCCTGTCGATTTCGAACCAACTCCCATAGCTCTGAGTCTCATATCTCTAAACCTTCTATTAATTTAACAACAAATTGGAAAATGTCTAATAAAACTAGAAGCCTGCTTTTAATTTACTTGCTCTTAAACGTCGATATGCAACAGGATTGTGGAACATATATTGTATTCGAACATTATCATTCCCTCAAAGAGAACGGCCTATTGACACACAACCAACACGAATTTAGAAAACATCTGTCTTGTGAAACACAACTAGCTCTTTATTCAGACAATGTGCTGCGTGCTATTGACAAGAGATTTCAAATTAATTCCGTATTTATAGATTTCCAGAAGGCTTTTGACACCGCACCACACAAGCAGCTTATGTGCTTATGCAATACCTTCTCAGTTATGTGACTGGATTCGAGATTTCCTATCACAGAGGTCACAGTTCGTAGTAACCTGCGGAAAGTCACTGAGCAAAACAGAAGTGATTTCTGGTATTCCCCAAGGTAGTGTCACAGGCCCTTTGCTGTTCTTTATCTGTATAAACGATTTGGGAAACGATCTTAGCAGCCGTATTAGGTTGTCTGCAGATTATGCAACAGTTCATCGTCTACTAAAGTCATCAGAAGATCAAAACCAATTGCTAAACTATTTAGAAAGGAAAATCTTATGGTGCGAAAATTGGAAAAACGATTTAGAAACGGTATCTGTATGGCACGAAAATTGGCAGTTGACCCTAAATAACGAAAAGTATGTCATCCACATAAGTGCTAAAAGGAATCCGTTAAACTTAGATTACACATAAATCAGTATAATCTAAAGGACGTAAATTTAACCAAATACCTAGGAATTACAATTACGAACAACTTAAATTGGAAGGAACACATAGTAAATTTTGTGGGGAAGGCTAACTGCGTTTTATCGGCAGGACACGTAGAAAATGTAACATATCCACTAAGGAGATTACCTACACCATGCTTGTCCGCCCTCTTTTACAATACTGCTGCACGGTGCGAGATCCTTAGCCGATAGGGCTGACGGAGTACATCGATAAAGTTCAAAGTAGGGCAGCACGTTTTGTACTATCGCGAAGTAGTGGAGAGAGTGTCACTGAAATAATACAGGATTTGGGGCAGACATAATTAAAACAAAGGCGTTTTTCGTTGCGGCAGGATCTTCTCACTAAATTTCAAACACCAACTTTCTCCTCCGAATGCGAAAATATTTTGTTTACGCCGACCTACACACGAAGAAACGATCATTATAATAAAATAAGGGAAATAAGAGCTCACACGGAAAGATATAGGTGTTCGTTTTTCCGCGGTCTGTACGAGACTGGAATAATAGAGAATTATTGAGAAGGTGGTTTGATAAACCTTCTGCCAGGCACTTAAACTTGATTTGCAGAGTAGCTCTGTAGATGTAGATGTAGATATAGATGTAGATGCTGCTCCTGCAGCTCCGAACATCGGTGACAGATGTCGTATATCGAGCTTTTACTGATGCATGCCCTGTTGAAACAACCAAGGTTGTAGAGAGTTTCAGTGGGAGCATCAGAGAACTATTGAAGAGAACAGGGGAAAGGAATACAGTAGAAGAAAAATGGGTAGCTTTGAGAGATGAAATAGCGAAGGCAGCGAAGGGCCAAGTAGGAAGGCTAGTATAGAAATCCTTGGGTAACAATAAATGAAGCAGGGAAAAGGGAATACAAACATCTAAAAAATGAGATTGACGGAAAATGTAAAATTGCTAAGCAGGAATGGCTAGAGTGCAACTGAAGGTTTTAGAAGCATATATGACTAGGGGAAAGATAGATGCCGCCTGCTGAAAAATTAAAGAGGCCTTTGGAAAAAAGAGAACTACCTGTGTGAATATCAAGAGCTGAAATGGCAAACCAGTCCTAAGCAAAGAAGGGAAAGAAGGGAAACAAGGTGTACGTAGAGGGTCTATACAAGGTACGTGGGGGCAATATTATGGAAAGGCAGAAGAAAAGGACGTAAATGAAATGAGTGGGATATAATGATACTGCGTGAAGAATTTGACAGACCAATGAAAGACCTAAGTCGAAACAAGACCCTGGGACTAGACAAAGTTACGTTAAAACAACTTATAGCCTTGGCAGAGCTATCCATGACAAAACTCTTCCATTTGATGAGCAAGATGTACGAGACAGACGAAATACCCTCAGACTTCAAGAAGAATATAATAATTCCAATCCCAAAGAAAGCAGGTATTGACAGACGTGAAAATTACCAAACTATCAGTTTAATAAGTCACGGTTGCAAAACACTAACACGAATTACTTACAGAAGAAAGGAAAAACTGTTAGAAGCCGACCTAGGGGAAGATCAGTTTGGCTTCCGGAGAAATGTAGGTACACTCGAGGCAATACTGACCATACGACATCTCGTATAAAAGAGGAAAGGCAAACTTACGTTAGCATTTGTAGACTTAAAGAAAGCTTCTGACTGTGTTGACTGTAATACTCTCTTTCAAATTTTAAAGGTGACAGGGTTAAAATGCAGGGAGCGAAAGGCTATTTACGATTTGCATAGAAACCAGATGGAAGTTACAACAGCCGAGAGGCATGAAAGGAAAGCAGTGGTTGGGAAGGGAGTGAGACAGGGTTGTATCCTATCCCCTCTGTTATTCAATCTGTATACTGAGCAAGCAATAAAAGGTAACAAAAGAAAAAGTCTTCTCCAGGAAGAAGAAATAAAAACTTTGAATTAAGCCGATGACTCTGTAATTCTGTCAGAGACAGCAAAGGACTTGGAAGAGCAGTTGAACGGAATGGAGAGTGTCTTGAAAGGAAGATTTAAGACGAACACCAACAAAACCAAAAAAAAGGATACTCGAACGTAGTCGTATTACATCAGGTGATGCTGAGGAACTCAAATTAGGAAATGAGACAATTAAAGTAGTAGATGAGTTTTGCTGTTTGGGCAGCAAAATAACTAATGATGGTCGAAGTAGAGAAGACATAAAATGTAGACTGGCAATGGCAAGGACAGCATTTCTGAAGAAGAGAAATTTGTTAACATCGAGTGTAGATTTGTTAGGAGTCTTTTCTGAGAGTATTTGTAAGGAGTGTAGCCCTGTATGGAAGCGAAACATGGACGATAAATAGTTTAAATAAGAAGAGAATAGAAGTTTTTGAAATGTTGTGCTACATATTCTGAACATTAAATGGGTAGATCAACTACAGAAGAATGCTGAACATTAGATGGGTAGATCATGTAACTAATGAGGAGGTACCGAATAGGATTGGGGAGAAAAGAAATTTGTGGCACATCCTAATTAGAAGAAGGGATCAGTTGGTAGGACACATTCTGAGACATCAAGGGATCACCAATTTAGTACTGACGGGTAAGCGTGGGGAGTAAAAACCGTAGAGGGAAACCAAGATGTGAGTAAAGTAAGCAGATTCAGAAGGATTTTGGTTGCAGTAGTTACTCGGAGATAAAGAGGCTTGCACTGGATAGAGTAGCATGGAGAGCTGCATCAAACCAGCCTTCGGACTGAAGACCCCCAACAACACTCCACTTACATGTTACAATTGTTTTCTTTTGTGCGGAAAACACGTACTCTCTAAGAGTAAATTATTTACAGCAGAAAACTGACATCTACATATACAGAGATACTCTGCAAGTCACACTTAAGTGTCTGGTGGAGGGTTCATCGAACCACTTTCACGGTAACTCTCTATTATTCCTATCTCAGACTGTGAGCGGAAAAAAACAAACACCTATATCTTTCGTGCGATCTCTGATTTCCCTTATTTTATCATGATGATCGTTTCCCCCTTTGTAGGTCGTCGCCAGTAAAATATTTTCTCATTCGAAGGAGAAAGTTGGTGTTTGCAATTTCGTGAGAAGATTCCGTGCAACGAAAAACACCTTTGTTTTAATAATGTCCATCCCAACTTTTGTATAATGTCAATGAGACTCTGTCCCGTATTTCACGGTAATAAAAAAATGTGCTGCTCTTCTTTGAACTTTCTCGATGTACTCCGTTAATCCTGTCTGGTAAGTATCCCGGACCGCGCGGCAGTACTCCAAAAGAGAACGGACAAGCGTAGTGTACGCAGTCTCTTTACTAGATCTGTTACATTTTCTAAGTGTTTGCGTTTTAGTAGAACACATCTTCTTCATGTAATATGTAATGTAATATGAATCTCCCTGATGCCCCAAACTGTGATTCAGACCACTATGCTGTAAACGACGTAGTGAGGGGGAAATTAGCGGTAATCCACAAAACGTGAATGGGAACAAAATTGGAATATAGCAATGTTGAATGATCTCAAAGCTGTGAAAACATACCAAGTAAAAATTAAAGATGTCCTGACAGCCAGCGAAGAAACAATGGGAAATCAGGACAGATGAAATAGGATCCAGAAAGTGGTTAAAGAGGCAGCAGAAGAAACAGTGAAGATAAGAAGAAAGAAAAGAAATGAATGGTGTGATGATGAATATAGACTATCAACACAACATAAAAATGCAGCAAGACTGAGAATGCCGCAGAGAGAGACAAGAGGAAATGTGGAGGTGTGTAAAGAATTAAGGTCTAATGCTCATATCATCTGTAACAAAAAGAAAAAAGAATGGCTGAAACCGAAGTTCTAGGAGATAGAACTATAGGAACAGAATAAAACAAAAAAATTCTGTCATGCAATAGGAAAGATGAGAAAAAATTTCAAACATCGCAAAATGCATGTAAAAATAGAAAGGGTGAAACAATCAGAGAACAAAGAAATTGCAAAGATGGGCAGGTTACTTTGAAGATATTCTCAGTACCAACTCAGACATGGTACGAAGAGATCCCAAGTACAGAATACAGAGGCAAGAGAGGATGAAAGCGAAGAAGCAAAGAAGACTGACAGTGGAGGAGTGGAATCAGTAATATATAAATTGAAAAATAACCGTGCATCTGGTGAAAATGGGGTAGTGTCAGAGGCAAGGAATGTAAACACCCTTTAAGAAATCTACGAAATAATGGAAGCAGAAGGAAGAAAAATTGGACTTAAGGTAAACGAAAAGAAGATCAAATACATGGTAATGACCAATTCTAAGGCAAGAAGAACATCACATAACCTGGATGCCTCTAACAATTATTTTAAAGCTGTCAGCTGCTTCCATTAGTTAGGTGTCCTCTTAACCAGCGATGTTAATATGAAGCAGTACATCAGAGAAAGGATACAAGCAGGGAGCGGAGTCTATTACGAAAAGTTACAGATATTCCGGCGTTCTCTAATTCCTTGTAATTAGACAAATTAAAATTATACTATTCCCTGGTGCGATCTGTTGTTAGATATGGTTCAGAAATGAGGACGTTGACAGAAGCACATACGAACAACCTAAGGGCATTTGAAAGGAATATCTGACGAAAAGTTAATGGGCCCTTGAGACAGGTAGAGGTTTGGAGAATAAGGTAAAACCTCGAAATACAAAAGCTTAGGCGCTGCAGTCATGGACTGTGCGGCTGGCCCCGGCGGAGGTTCGAGTCCTCCCTCGGGCATGGGTGTGTGTGTTTGTCCTTAGGATAATTTAGGTTAAGTAGTGTGTAAGCTTAGGGACTGATGACCTTAGCAGTTAAGTCCCATAAGATTTCACACACATTTTTTTTTGAACAAAAGCTTATTTGAAGGAAAGAATACGTTGGTCAGGACATATTAAGAGGTTGGTGGATGACAGGATCCCAAACGTATAACGAAAATCAGACTTTATTCCACTAGAAGGAAGGGCCGAGCACGACCTATGTGACTGGACAAAGTACTAGCTGACCTTACCAAGATGAAGCTCCGAGGATGGAAGAGTAAAGCAGAGAACAGAGGTATATGGAGGAATATTATTGACGAGGCAAAGATCAATCAAGGGCTATAGTGCCAAAGAAGAAGAATATTCTGCGCCATATTTAGTTCCAAAATTCGATAGTAAAGTTTATTTTCATTCCCCATCACAAAACTTTCTACATACGGCAGTCTCTGGAGAGATCTATTTTAGAAGTTCTGTATCAGGTAGCGATCTATATTCCAACAATCTTGTGACCTTCTGTATAGAACAGCACACCATTGTACAAAACAGGAGGGTAAAATAGAATAATCATTAGACAGAGCTTTTGTGTGACTGTGTTACATGTATGCACTGCAACAGTCATAATGCTTAACTGTCATTAGTCTAATAACATTAATTTGTTCGTGTGTGGTTTAGAACTAATAGTGCTCAGTTTTAGGCATGAAGGCTGGAAGTACATATAATTGTCAATTTCCAAGTATCATCTTTCACGTTTCCGATTCCCGTGTCCAACTTTGCTGTGATGTCCGTGCTCAAAAGTCGATTATCCCCGCTTTTGCTGCCCTAGTTTGCCTTGATGAAGATCTTTTGGGCGAGTACGGTTTCAGCCAATGAGAATAAAGACTATTGCGCTGACCGCATGGCTTGCGGGTTTCAAGGTGAACAATGATTCTTTGTATGTTTTTTCTGTTCTGACTCAGCTGGTGTTCACTTCTTGAATGTTTTACAACGTAGTAATAAGTGTGTCTGGTCTGAATTATACTAAGAAGGAAAGACAGTGAAGTATGAAAGCAACCTGGCTTTGTATATGTGAAGTTACGACGAGAATTGTGTACAACATTTCTTTGTGTTCCTGCGCTGGAAAACAAGGTGGTCTTGACGTGCCATATTGGAACGAGAGATTCCTGTCTGTACTGCACCAGCATGAGTAGCTAAGGGGGACTAGCAGTTATAATTAACGTCAACCAGCTTCCGTTCGTTTGTACGGTGTATAAGGAGCAGTGAAATGCAAACCGATAACCCTCCGAATGGGACCATTGAATGGTACCATTCAAAAGTAAGCACCACGTGCGTTAATACGTGTATGCTAAAAGAAGACGAGATGATAAATTCCTGTTTAGTAGAACGTGGTCGGCCGCTGACGGATCCACAACCGTACTCTTGCACTTGCCACTTGCTCGTCTGATTGAAACCAACGTCTACGCATGTCTTTCTTCAACTCGCCGAAGATGTGAAAAGGACGCGCGGACTAAGCGGAGGCTGTTGCAGTGTTTACCAACCAAATCGCTGAAGCGTACCCTTCATCAGATTGGCAGTGCGGGGGCAGGCGATATCGTGCAACAGGAGTCTTCTGTCCGACAGCATTCCCGGGCACTTTGGCTTTATGTCGCGTGGCAGTTTCTGCAAAGTGCCTTCATAGCGCCGTACATTGATTGTGGTTCCATGCTAGAGGAACTCGACAAGCATAAGGCCCCTGCGGTCGAAGAAGAAGTTCATCATGTATCTACCGGAACTTGTGTGAACGGCGTTGGATTTCTTTGGCGAGGAAGATGTGGGATATTGACACTGCTGGCTTTACGGTTTGCGCTAGGGCTGTCGGGATGCTGTCGGACGGAATCATCTTGTTATACGATAACGCCTGCCCCCACACTGCCAGTTGGACTAAGGCTACACTTCAGGGATTTTGTTAGGAAGTACCACAACATCCTCCGTACATCTCAGATCTTTCACCCTGTGATTTTCACATCTTTGGCTACCCAAAGAAAGACACTTGTGGACGTCAGTGTCAGTCGGACGAGGGAGTGCAAGAGTTGGTGCTGTTGTGGATTCGTCAGGGCCGACTACATTCTACCAAACAGGAATTGATCGTCTCGTCTTCCAGTGGGATAAATATCGCTTGTGGTGATTACTTTTGAACGGAACCTTTCCATGGTCCCGTTGTAGCGGGTGTTCCGTTTTCATTTGACTGCCCCTCAAGTTCCATTGGTACTCGGTTACAGAAAACACCTTCTTCATTCTCCTAAAGTTTCTTGCATTTTCTGTTGGTTTCACAAATAAGTTGTTGATGAAGTCTTTGCCTTATCGCGACTATGGGTACTGCGTGGCTGTTGTGACAAGAATCGTGGTGTTATTTATAAAGTGTTTGCACCTGGTGAGCTTAAGTAATTATCTACCTATATAACATCTTTTTCATCCACTGACATCTCCTTTACTCAAAAATTACCTTATAAAGTTATTTGTGTTTGAAGGACGCTAAGGCTACGTGAAAAAGCACCACGCATTAAAGACAAGTACCATAATCGTGTGCCATCAACAAGACCATTTCTTCTATGAGAATTATATCCAATTCGTACAGCCTTTTCTACGGTGTGATTCAGTTTCCAGAAGATATGTTTCTGTAGAGAACTTAGGATCAGAAATAGTGGTGCCATGTTCCCTGAAAATGAGTGTTCTTAGTTTCTTTACAGAAAACTGCTCTGAATCACAACCGAGAGCCAAGCATGGTCTTTGGACATATTTTCCCTATAAGAGATAACATAGAAAATTTTTAAATGATCAAGTGTTCTTAGTTTCTTTACAGAAAACTGCTCTGAATCACAGCTGAGAGCCAAGCATGGTCTTTGGACATATTTTCCCTTTAAGAGATAACATAGAAAATTTTTATATGATCAAGTGTTAGTTTCTGTGATAAGACGTTTTTTTCTTTATAAAACAATAAGTAATTAAGAAATATAATTTTACCGTTGCGGTTTATATGTGTACCTGTTTGAACTTATTCCTGAAGAATAGTCAGACTGGATTATGATATTGTTTTTGAGGGTCAGTGTAAATAAAACAAGGAGGGCATTTTCATCAAGACAAATTTCTCTAGCACTTCAGTGTCCACTAATTCTTTTGTAGATAACCTATACAGATTACCTTTAATATTATTTTAGTTACTAAGACTATTAAATAGAGTATCTTTTTGAGTTGCGAGAGTCTTCATTAGACCTAATGAAACGTTTCGAGCCACTAATTCTCGTGACAACAAGGCGTGCAAACCACTTCTTCTTTCATCATGGTCTTGGCCATAGACTAAGTATCCAGCCATCTTTTCTTGGTGTTCCTAAGGATCTTGTACCTATGGGCTGAAATTTAAGGTTTGGTTAGCTACTCTTGAGTCTGGCGTTCTTCGTAGATATTGTACCGAGCTTTGTCGATTAGACTTGATTTTCTCATTTATAGCATATAACCCAAGCTCTGCTCTTATGTCTTCGTTCCTTAGTCTATCTAATCTTTTACAGCCCTTAACCCCTCTAAGAAATTTCATTTCTGCTGCTTAGACTCTACCTACTTGCTCTTTAGTAATCGTCCAAGTTTCACTTCCAAATAGCAACGTGAGATTGGCCTTTACCTTGTAAAACATGATATTTGTGTC
Organism: Schistocerca piceifrons; assembly: GCF_021461385.2. Classification (NCBI taxonomy): domain Eukaryota; kingdom Metazoa; phylum Arthropoda; class Insecta; order Orthoptera; family Acrididae; genus Schistocerca; species Schistocerca piceifrons. The sequence goes on along the minus strand of NC_060144.1, from coordinate 400,918,114 downwards.
TTTTCTCACTTTATTTTTTAATGTTCTATTGACTGCTCCTCATATCATTTGATATTTCTGCAGTCTGTTGTCAATGTCGAGTTCATTCTGGTAGCTTGCAATATTGCTCAGGTAACTGAAGTGACTAACTTGGTTCAAACGGCTCTAAGCACTATGGGACTTAACATCTGAGGTCATCAGTCCCCTAGACTTAGAACTACTTAAACCTAACTAACCTAAGGACATCACACACATGCATGCCCGAGGCAGGATTTGAACCTGCGACCGTAGCAGCAGCGCAGTTCCGGATTGAAGCGCCTAGAACCGCTCGGCCACAGCGGCCGGCTGACTAACTTGTTCAGTGGTTTGTTTCCTTTTGCGATCTTAGTCATCAGCGGGTCTTTCCCTCTGAAAGTCATCACTTTTGTTTTGGGAATGGATATTTTCATATTATATTCTTTAAAAATTTGATTAAGTGTGTAGGTGGATCTTTGTAGCGAAGTCTCGCTATCCTGTACAACTGAAAGTGTTCTGTAGAAAGCATCATATTAAAAAATATGTCATGTCATAGTCTCAAGTCCATATCAATTTGTTGTTTCCATGTTTCAATCACATCCTCACCGTCTGTTTGTAGGACACCTTGGTTTATCGGTATGCCTTCTGATAGGGCATTGTTAAATATGAAATATCATAATTAAATATTAATAGTAATTAATGTATAACTTACGGGAATGCAATCGGGTGACGTCTTCGACAAAAGCCGATATTTCGACAAGTGGACCCCCTGATATTTTCAAGGAACAGATCCAACGAGAAAGCTCTGTGAAAGGAAATGTAAAAGCCCGGTATCAGGAGCTTATGTAGAAACATAACACGGTCACGCACGCACAGACCCACACACCCACCCACCCACACACACACACACACACACACACACACACGCGCGCGCGCGCGCGCGCACACACACACACACACACACACACACACACACACACACACACACACACACACACACACAGAGAGAGAGAGAGAGAGAGATGACTTGAAAACAGTAGCGCCACAACACAACCAAAGATGAGCATAGAGATTATTCCCTCTGTATTTAACATATGTTTATATTAATTTTTACAGTGTGTGTGTGTGTGTGTGTGTGTGTGTGTGTGTGTGTGTGTGTGTGTGTGCATGTCTGTGTTTGGCTGTGTGTGTGTGTGTGTGTGTGTATGTGTGTGTATGTGCGTGCTTGAATGTGTTATGTTTCCGCATAAGCTCCTCATATAGAGATTTTAAATTTCCTTGTACAGCGCTTTCCCGTTGCGATGGGGCACTGAAAATGGCTGGGTGTGCACGTGTTGAAATATCGGCAGCTGTCGAAGATGTCAACCTGTTGAATTCCCGTAAGTTATTTAAACTTTTTATATTTTATGAAAGAGGAAAGTTTCGCACTCAAATATTGCTGTTTACTAAGATTAGCTTCACTAGGTTGTTGCTAGCGTCGTAACTGAACCCAACGACTCATCATAAGGCACCAAGTCATGAAAACCATCTAAATACTTTGTATTTTACCCACTATAGGGATCTTAATGCAGAGAGAGCCGACTATGAGCCAGGAAGGTGCGAGGGGCTGCTTGAGACGAGGTAGGAAGTCCAAGAGGCCCCGGAGGAAGGCAGTTACAACTGTAACCAGTTCTGTACTACAGATCTGCGCTGCTTGATACACCAGGTCAGTGGCTGGCTGCCGGCTGAATTCTGCTGGGCTGGCAGCTTGCAGGCTCCGCAGTGCTGGATATGCCTCGTTATCTACGCCAGCCGTGCGGTTTCCGCGCCACTGGCATGATCTCGATGACTCGTATCTGCTGCAGCCTCTGTGTCACAGCGGGCGATACCCACCCAGCGGAGACACCCGTCCACCGACGGAGGTCGAAGGCTGGTGTGTGCGGGGAGTGTCAGCTGCCTCCTGTCGGGAGTCGACCGTGCTGCTGGCCAGCTGCACAGTGGCTGTAATTCCAGGCATGGACTTAGTTTGTAGAGCTGCTGCCGTGGCATGGCCTGCAACCGGTGATTTCTACTGCCAGGTTCATGTGGCCTCCTCTTCCGGCGCAGCCCCGTCGTCCTGGTAGAGCTGTGATACTAAGAATAATCCTATTACAAAAATGACCAGTACCAAAACTGAAACAAGGCCCCGGGAGTAAACAACATTCGATTATATCTACTGATAGCCTTGAGAGAGCCAGCCTTGACAAAATTATACCATCTTGTAAGCAAGATGTATGAGACAGGCAAAATAGCCTCAGACTTCAAGAAGAAAATAACAATTCCAATCCCCAAGAAAGCAGGTGTTTACAGATGTGAAAATTACTGAACTATCAGTTTACTAAGCCATGGCTGCAAAATACTAACACGAATACTTTACAGACGAGTGGAAAAACTGGTAGAAGCCGACCTCCAGGAAGATCGGCTTTGATCCCGTAGAAATGTTGAAACATGTGAGGCAATACTTACCCTACGACTTATCTTAGAAACTAGATTAAGGAAAGGCAAACCTACGTTTCTAGCATTTGTAGACTTAGAGAAAGGTTTTCACAATGTTGACTGGAATACTCTCTTTCAAATTCTGAAGGTGGCAGGGGTAAAATACAGGGAGCGAAAGGCTATTTACAATTTGTACAAAAACCAGATGGCAGTTATAAGAGGCGAGGGTCATGAAAGGGAAGCAGTGGTTGGGAAGGGAGTGAGACGGGGTTGTAGCCTATCCCCGATGTTATTCAATCTGTATATTGAGCAAGCAGTAAAGGAAACAAAAGAAAAATTCGGAGTAGGAATTAAAATCCATGGAGAAGAAATAAAAACGTTGAGGTTCGCCGATGACATTGTAATTCTGCCAGAGACAGCAAAGGACCTGAGCTGGACCGAATGGACAGTGTCTTGCAAGGAGGATATAAGATATAAGGTGGCCAAAAGTAAAACTAGGACAATGAAATGAATTAAATCGGGTGATCCTGAGGGAATTAGATTAGGAAATGAGACGCTTAAAGTAGTAAATGAGTTTTGCTATTTGTGGAGCAAAATAACTGATGATGGTCGAAGTAGAGACGATATAAAATGTCGACTGGCAATGGCAAGCAAAGTGTTTCTGAAGAAGAGAAATTTGTTAACATCGAGTATAGATTTAAGTGTCAGGAAGTCGTTTCTGAAAGTATTTGTATGCAGTGTAACCATGTATGGAAGTGAAACGTGGACGATAAATATGTTAGACAAGAAGAGAATAGAAGCTTTCAGCGGAATGTGGTGCTGCAGAAGAATGCTGAAGATTAGATAGGAATATCACATAACTAATGAAGAGGTATTGAACAGAATTTGAGAGAAGAAAAATTTGTAGCACAACTTGACTAGAAGAAGGGATCGGTTGGTAGGGCATATTCTGAGTCATCAAGAGATCACCAATTTAGTATTGGAGGGCAGCGTGGAGGGTAAAAATCGTAGAGGGAGACCTAGAGATGAATACACTAAACAGATTCAGAAGGATGTAGGTTGCATTAGGCACAGGATAGAGTAGCATGGAGAGCTTCGTCAAACCAAGCTCTGGACTGAAGACAACAACAACAACAACAACTAGTACTTACAGTTGGCAGTTCAAGCTTGTGCATATGCAAGTTCCGCACTGTTGCTTGCTCCAAAAAGTGCGCGCTTACGACCTATCCGATGACATATGCGGTTGGATAGATAGTTTTCTAACAGACAGAGAGCAATATGTCGTCTTGAATGGGGTGACTTCAGCAGAAACAAGCGTAACTTCAGGTATTCCCCAGGGCAGCGTAATAGGTCCGCTGCTTTTTACGATTTTCTAATCAATCTGGTTGATGGTATTGACAGCGGCATTAGACTGTTTGTCGATGATGCTGTAGTCTACAGGAAAGTAGTATCACACGAAAGTTGTGAACAAATCAACGGGGATTTGCAGAAAATAAATGCATGGTGTAATGACTGGCAGTTATCTCTCAACATTAGTAAGTGTAACCTACTGCGTATAACAAGGCGAAAATCCCCATTAATGTACGAGTACAAAATAAATTCCCAGTCTTTGGAAGCGGTAACATCCGTCAAGTATCTGGATGTGACTATTCGAAATGATCTCAAATGGAATGATCATATTACACAAGTAACGGGCAAGGCGAACTCTACATTGCGGTTTATTGGTAGAATGCTGAAGCGACGCCGTCCTTCAACAAAGAAAAATACTTACAATACGTTAGTTCGTCCAGTCTTACAGTATTGTTCGTCTGTATGGGACCCTTACCAGTTGGGTCTGATTCAAGAGATTGAGAAGGTCCAAAGAAGAGCGGCAAGATTCGTGACTGGTACATTTAGCCATCCCGAGAGCGTTACAAATCTCATAGAAAGTTTGAAGTGGGACCCACTTGCAGATAGATGGCACGCTAAGCGGAAGGGGCTGCTCACTAAATTCCGAAATCCGATCTTCGCCGAGGATGTAGAGCATATATTATTACCACCAACTTTCAAATCACGCAATGATCACCATTCAAAGATAGGGAAATTAGAGCTCGTAGTGAGGCGTTCAGACAGTCGTTTTTCCCTCGCGCGATGGGCGAGTGGAACAGAGGGGGGAAATATGACTTTGGTGGGAACTGTGCCCTCCGCCACACGCCGCTTGGTGGCTAGCGGAGTGTATATGTAGATGTAAACGTACAGCTCACGTACCCTAAACACTATTGCCTCCGTTACTGTGGAAATCTGCTGAAATGCCGCACTGGTCTCCGCAGTACCACTGAGTTCTCTGTTCCAGCAAGCTAACCTGATTCACAGCATTGCCCAGGCCATGTTGTATAATTACGGTGACATCTCGCCCTCGCCAGCCGTCAGCGCTGCTGCAATACACTGCCCAGGCTCGCACTAATACACCCGTATATGGCCGCAACGCTACATAGCACTAGTAGCTAAATTATTGCTAGTTTGAGTTGCCACACATCGCGTATGGATGAACGACAGTAGCCACGAATATAACATGGTCCTGAAGCAAACGAACAGACGACTACAGTTGAAGAAGAGAAGATATAAACAACGCTTCTGTGTAGTTACTTTATCCGTACGACTTCCAACGCGTTCAAGTTCTCATGCTACGAGATCGCCACGCCAGATTACAGACCTGCTAGTGAATTCTAGGACTAAGCATTGAAGATCCATAGTTCAAATCTTACATTTCATTTACGGATAAGATGAGATGCAGGCAGAGTGCGATAATAAATTACCAAAAGGACTAAGTCTGGGCAGGGCAGATACAAATCATCGAGCAATGATGGAAGCAAGACATCAAATTGGAATGTTCAGTAAGGTGTGGACACAATCTGTGGATGAAAGTCATACGTCCATGCCTTTTTTCGGAACAAATTAGCAGGTGCTCTTTATCAACAATTTCCGCGTACAGTGTACGCTTACTTTTGGAGAACGTTACACCTGCAGAGTGCTAATGCAACTGGTTTATATGCGAGAGAGCACAGTCCTATTTCTATCCCTCGTACAACAGTACCTAACACAAACGTTTAATGAGTGGTGGGTTGATCGACCATGGACAGTCACATGAGCTATCCGTTCACGTGGCCCTAATGGCTTAGATTTTTCGTTATGCGGGCATTCAGTGGCATCCATGTTCACCACACCCACCGAAAACTGAACAGTTTCCAAGAGCGTGCGTCCCATCCACTTGATCAAATGGAGGGCACCCAGGGGTATTCGCATGAGTGTGTGATTCTTCGAGGTGAGTAACTACAGTGGGCAACTACTGTTTTAGTATCAGACAGATGTCTGTCATAGGACAGATTGGTTCATATCTCATATTTTTCATGTGAATCGTTCTTTGTGTTCGGTAGATACCATTAAGAAGGAAGAAGAATATCGAACGAATCGACGTATGCATTGATAAAACACAATGTAGAAACATAGTCTGTGTACTGTATTTACAATAAACTGTCACTATAGTTAATGGTTTTGAGGCTTAGGCCTGGTAAATTTGATCCACTACATTAGAAATAAGGCAGCTACTTCGAAACTGTACCAAATAGCTGCAGTTTATTTGCTGCTGGTAGCTTCATATTAACTATATAACAACGGCTTTTTCATAGAAAATATATCTGCAAATACTGAGTCCTGTTTACAGTTCGTTGATATTTGTAGTGCGGCTTTATAACAAATCCTGCTACTAGCTATATAGCTAATACAGGTTTCCAGTTCTGAATCCAGATATTCAGATAATATGTAGAAGGAGGGGCTATGAAGGATGCTTTTAATTTTGTTTGGAACTGGTAGGAATTTCCAGTTTTCTTTTGTTTTAGACGGAAGGCTGTTGAATATCTTCCCACCAGAGTTCCATTCTGAACGGTAGACGAGAAGGCAAAGTGTGGATGAAAATCATTTTTGCGTCGTATTGTCACTGAGTAAATCACAGCCAATTGTACCTTCTTTGCCAACGACGACAACCATTAAGAAACGAGTGTAAGAATTACAAGGATTCTGCACAATTTACGGTTATCTACATTACATTCTTATTGCTTGGGCTTCTGCTGAATAACTACTTACTTTAGGTTCACCGCTCCACAAGATAATTCGTTAACACGAGAACGATGATACGCAAAATATACCAAACTCTTATTCTGGCTCTACAGAATGAGAGCTACCTGTAAAGGGAAAACACGCTAAAGTGAGCTTCTTAATAAGTTTATTTACGTTTTGACTCAATTTTAAATATTTAAACAAATGGACCTCAACGAATTTAAACTGTATTTATCACTTAGTGTACGACTATTAATGTCCACTTCTGGTGCTTTATTCGTGCTAGCAGTCTTATGACTGGTTTGATGCGGACCACCACAAATTCCCTTCCTGTGCTAACTTCTTCACTTCAGAATAACACTTGCAGCCTACGTTCTTAATTATCCCTCGACACCTCCCTCTACTACAATAGAGACTATTCGTTGATATATTAACGCGGGTTCTATCAACCTGTCCCTTCTTCTTGTCAGTGTTTTCCATATGCTTCTTTCTTCACCGATTTTACGGAGAACCTCCTCATTCCTTGTGTTATTTGTCCACCGAATGTTCAGAATTCTTCTGTTGAACCACATATCAAACCCTCTGATTCTCTTCTGTTCCAATTGCACCACTGTCCATGATTCACTTCCATACGATGCTATGATAAAGCAATACATTCTCAGAAATTTCTTCCTCAAATTAAGATCTATGGCTAATACCAACAGATTTCTCTTGGCCAGATATGTCCTCTTTGCTAGTGCTAGTATGCTTTTTATGTTTACCTCGCTTCGTCTGCCGCCATGCCCACCTTGCTTCGTCTGTCATGGGTTATGGTGCCAACATTACTTTTGCTTGCCTTGAAAGTCGCGAGCTCTATGTGTTCTTGTCTCTTGTTTTCTACTGAAAATCTCGTGCTTGTACTCTTGTTAAGTTTACTATTACAGAGATCGTCTGAACTTTATTTTTTTTATTGATCCTGTGCGCAACAAATAACTTACTTGGTCTTTCTGCTGCCACTGCTTGATCTGCTGCATTCCATTATTTAACAAAAACATAAAAAAACCTATTATTCATGCTGAGTGCAATGCATATTCTGTATGGCGGCTCCTGCTGTTGCCGCGACTGCTGCTGCTTACTACAACTACATATAATTCAAAAGAAAGGGTTTGGTCAAATCTAAACTCGATAAATGTTAACTCAAACAAAAAACTATATTCTGAAAGCGATTCTTTCTCATTCAATTAACAAAACGCTAGAAGCTCTTTGAACAATCGCTTCGTTTGTAAATCTGCCTCCAGTGGCATTAAAGCAATATTACAAATTAATCAAACTCTTGAGACAGACAGAAATACTTCTGAATTGAATACATAGTGAAACAATTCCCTGACAATTACAAAAGAAATCAATGACAAAAATCAATACTTAATCTAACGATGGTTTCCCTTAAGAATTCAACTCCCATCATTATCAAAATTACCGTCTGCTGCTACGCACATACACAAACCCTTTTCTTTAAATTAATAAGCGCGCTGCAAACTGTAAAAAAATATCAACTCACAACCAAATCCTGTGTCACTGCTGGCGGACACGGCAGTACGGCAGCTCGGCGACGACCCCCCCGCCCAACACAGGTGCGCACCAGAGCAGGCGGGCTCCTACACTGGCCTCCAAATTGCTACTAGTTAATCCGTGCGCTGCGAGGCGCGACAGCAATATCTTAGTCCGCAGCTCGTGGTCGTGCGGTAGCGTTCTCGCTTCCCACGCCCGGGTTCCCGAGTTCGATTCCCGGGGGGGTCAGGGATTTTCTCTGCCTCATGATGACTGGGTGTTGTGTGCTGTCCTTAGGTTAGTTAGGTTTAAGTAGTTTTAAGTTCTAGGGGACTGATGACCATAGATGTTAAGTCCCATAGTGCTCAGAGCCATTTGAACCAATTGTTGAACCATTTCTTGAACAATATCTTAGATTACAGAGCTTGTGTATGCGTGCTGTAGCCAACCTTTACATCCTTAGTATTGCCAACTCTCAGCCTGATCTCGCGTAATACGAATCAGTGGGGGATTAAGATTTAAAATGTTAGCTATGAATCACTTTGAGGCCTGTTCAGCTATCGTTAGAGCTGTGCCCTTTAAAGTTGAGTTTGGATTATTGATCAATATACTTCTGCCATCAGCAAATATTGCAGTTTTGAACCTTCCTTTGAAGTCATTTTAAGATAATTTACATAAGTTAAGAACAAGAGTGGACCCAATAATGTTTCCTGTGGGAGACCTCATTTCATGTATCCCCTTTACGACTGCCACAGTCTGTCATTGAAATCTTCTGCTCTCTGTTTTGAAGGTAAGACTAGCAATGCAAGAAGGATGTCATTAACGCATAGCACTTTAATTTGAGACGTTGAATTTTGTCACCCACACAATCGAAGGCTTTGGCAACCTCACAAAATATAACAATAGGATAACTTGTTAAATTCTGAAAACACATCATTTGTGAGGTTTTTGATTGCTTTCTCAGTGGAGAATTGTTTGCTGGCACTATGAGGAAGTAGTCACTGAACTTAGTGACCAATAAATTGAAGATTTCACCATTTCTGCCAGAGCTATAATCTGGTGACTCAAATTTATTTCGATCGTTACTTTTCTTTGTTTCTCATTTAATGACGTACGAAACTCTTTTTCTATTATTCTTGGAGTGTTTTACTTTGTGAGCAGAGTATATGAATTACGCTTACTTAATAAGAGACTAAAGGTTTTTACAATACTGGCGACAATGGTGTTTCAACTACAGCATGTCCTCTGAATTACGTGTAGCTTTCTCTTCCAACCACAAGATACAAATTCCAGGCGTTATCCACACATTAAACCTGGTTCTGTTAGATAAAACACGACCTGAAGTGCTATAGGAATATATTTAAAAATGGGTTAAACTTTCACACAATTACTCTCTATACACTATAGTCGTGCCATTGTTAATGATTTTGCAATAAATACGTTTGTTCTATGATATTGCTAGCACTTGTCCTTTATGGTCAGAAAAACTATTGATTAGAGGTTTTACAGTTAAATAGCTGTAGATTGTTGAGTTTGCAAAACAAATTATTAGTGGCTGTTTCACTATGTTCTTCGATCACCGTAAGGAATTTTACCGTGGGAAATAATCCAAATCTGCTCATCAACAAATCTAGGTGCATTCGTTCATGCTCTCTGGCTGTCTGTCAATATTAAAGTATCCACAAAAAATGATTCTCCACTTAAATCTGTTAACGCTTGTTAAAAGTGCTCACTAAATGCAACTTCTTTAACTTCCTTGCCTTTATTCAAGCTGTTTTGCTACAACTTGAACTGTATGTCTGTTTATTCTTCAGTTATCTTTGGGCTGAATTTACGCTAAAAAGGCTTAGGAGACCCGTAAGAAAACACTGGTATAGGATGGATACTGCTTCGAACAGACTGGATGCTCAGCATTTATTTCTTTCGGGACCAGTACTTCCTCCTGAAATAATATGAAACACTTTGGTGAAAACAACACCCATGTTGGAGCTACTTGCGCATATCATTGTCCTGTGTTGCCGATAGAGGAAAAAAATCATTGCAAAAAGTAAGTACTGCGTATACTGCAGAAATAATTGCAGTTAGAGATGTAATTATGTTTGGCAGCCAAATGTGGATTAATCACTGATACATCCAGTTTTCTTACAATGGAGGTTCAGGGGATTACAGAGGTTCTTAAATTTTTTTCTAAATCCTTGGAAAAAATAATGCACGTTTTCAGTGAAACGCTATCTCTTACCATATCACATAAAGACTTGTCAATAAAATAAGATGGACCACTAAATGAATAAAAACATCCAGTTCTAGAAAAAGCAACACAGGGAGCTAAAGCACAACAAAAGTAATGTCATCGTTATCTACGTCAAAGATTACAAAATTATTTTTAGGAAGTCTCTAAAGAAAGTAAAAGATGTAGTAAATGATTAACAGATTTATTTTGGAAAGTAAATAAGCCAAAGGCACAATGGTCAGTCATGAAAGAAATACAGGTGCTACAGCTATCGATCATGATATTTCTGAAATCAAGGTACAGGACAAAGCAATTGGAAGTCCCTTTCAAATAGAAGAACTATTTAATGGATTCTACCTAAATGTAAATAAAACAGACAATGATGTAGAAATTTACACAGATAAGGTTGATTTCCTTGACACTGAACAATCTGAAGGTAAACCTTCCAAAAAATTTAGAGCTGAAGGTGTAGAAAATTAAATACTATCACTAAAAAATAAAACATCAGTAGTTTGGGACAGAATATCAACCAAAGTGTTAAACACAGTCTCTAAAATAAATGTGCGGCCACTAACCATGATAGTTAATGAGTCCTTTGTAGTGAGTTGTTTTCCTGATATTCTGGAGGTAGGCGGAATTAAATCACTAATAAAAAAAGTGCGCAAGAAACATATAGCAAAGTTTCATCCAATCTCTCTTCTTCCATTATTCTGTAAAATATTTGAAAAAGTTGTCACAATACAAATTCAAAACACATTATGTGTTTTTGAAATTATTATTTTTATGCAAAATTTAATACAACTTCAAAAAAATCAGTATTTGTTTCAAGGAGGCAAAAGCATGGTATTTATAATTAACAAACACATACGCAAAATTTGGTCCACTCTCGGCAGCTCTTTGTATGCCACAGGTCTTTTCTTGTGACCCTGTGACCTAACAAATGCATTTGAAACTGGGAAACACTGCAATTCTTTAAATTGTAAAAATATGGAATTATGGGCTCTGTATTAGTACGAATTAGGCCTTGCCTAACTATCTGAAGAAAGAGAGTGACTATAATGTCATAGAGAGGTAATTACGCTCCAGAATGGAAAACTGTTTCACAAGAAATCCTCACAGGATTCAATATTCTGTTTTGTATAAATGATCTACTGCTCAGTATAAGTTTTATAGTAGGTGACACATCTGTAATGATTTAAACTAAGTTCACTGACCAAATTCATCAAACTATCACAAATACCCTAGAAAAGCTAGATAAGTAATTGAATCTAAATTGACTACATTACAGAAGAACTCAGCAATAATGTTTAAAGCAAATCAATGGAAGATAACATTAGTAGGAAGCTAATAGGTGTGTGAAGTTCCTAGGAACGTAATTAGATAAAAAACTTACCAAGGGTCTTGCACATACAGTATTTCACAAATAAATTAAATAGTCTGGTATTTGCAGTAATGATTATATACAGTGCAACCAGCATGAAAACCTGGAAAATAGTATATCACAGGTAATGCAAATCATTAATAAGGTACACAATTATGTGTCCAGAATATTCACACATACAAAATCATCATTATAAATATGCACAACGTGAAGAAAATCAAGTTATCCACTTCTTAAAAAAATCTATATATACTAAGCATTCCCTTGCAGTACAACTACGAAATGAAAATCTTCGTTCGTAGTAGCCTAGGCTTATTTGCAGCAAATCAATTTCAGTGTGATTACAAGACCATGAATCAAAATAATTTTTTGCTATATACATATCATTTGGAACTTTATGATCAAACTCTGCAGATTATGGGTCCTTAAATCATTACCAAGTGCAATAAAACGATTTGTTCGATATTAATTTAAATCACTTAGGAAAGTCATGAGACAAATGGGTACAGAAGTATTGTTACTCAGTCTAAAAGTTCATGAAGGACAGTCAGAGAATTTGAGCAAGAGAGAACATATACTTCCGATTAAAGTTTGTTTCTTTATAAAGTCATCAATTATTATCCAGTACAGCACATTATACCAACGAAATATTAAGAAAAACTGTAAACAAATTTTTATTTCTTGGAAGTCTGCTCTACATTAAGTTAGTGACTTTGAAATATTGTAATCAAACCATAAACTTCTAGCATATTCAGTTCTATTATACATGGCGTTCAAGGAGGAAAGGCAAATAGCCAAGGATATGAGAGAACGATCTTTTTAAGCAAAACATCCCAATAAACACAGACTCTACAATGCATCCTTAAGAGCTAGCTTCGAGCACATCTATACTTTGAAATAAATCTCTTCTACTACATGCTCTTCACTTCCCATATGTTGAGAGGTAGTATTATGGACCAAAACATGAAGAAAATGTCTGGTAAACATGGGCTCTAAAGTGCATACATTCAGATCCGTGAGCAGTTTATGTGTAACACATAAATTTTACTGAACATGTGCTGATAGCTCGTAAGGTATGCATTTATAGGCCATGTTTACTCGACAAATTTTTCTTGTTTTCGTCCATACCACATTCTCCCAAAATATGGCAAGCAAAGAACTTGTGGTAGAAGAGATTTGTTTAACACTACTGAAGATTAAGAAGCGCTCATAGCTGAGAAGGTATGCATTTTAGAGCTCATGTTTACTAGACGTTTTTGCTTTGATCTTTCCTGTCATATCCCTCAATGTTCACCATTTCTCTCGGGACACCCTGCTTAAGAGTGAGCAGCCCAAAGCCGACGGATATCTTAATCCTAGATTACTAAAACCTCGTAAAATTTACTATTGCAGTAGGGTATGAAACAGCACATTTTGTACTTGATTGGTCTGTAGCAGACCACTGGGTACCTAATGATGCAATTTACTAATACACTTCCTGTAAATTATGACTTCTTTTGAATAAAATATGGAGTAGTAAACTTTGCAATGGTCTTGTGGCAATATAAAAGTTTTATCCCTTCAGTGTCCTAGGGTTAACAGCGTCATACATAGACTCCCCACAAGATAAACCGTGGGAAAACCTCGCGAAAATGCGAATTCCCTTGCCGACAAACATTACAATGTTAATGAGTGTGAACATTTCAGAAATTCTCGTTGTAATAGCACATTGCCTTCAAGAACTGGGCATAAATTTCTGCCATGTGAAATGCCGACCTTTCTAAAGCTATAAATGTATAAAATAACAATACATTTACCACTCCACTGTCTTAATTAGTCTCGAAAAGTACTTGTAAATGAATGCAGTGTTTCCAGCAGAAAAACAGTAAAATTTAATTACGAAATATCTCAAGAAACGAAGGGTGTATTTGCTAAGGGAAATAAGGAAGTAACGGCAGGAATCTTTCTTAATTAGCAGGCGTCCTGTAAAAGCCGTTGCTTCGCTTAGCTGGAGAAAAATTAAGGGCCTTCCTTATAGGCAACTGAGACTAAGGACGAGAGAATTTGTCTCTTGATTACCCAGAACACATGACAAATTGTGGGAGACTCTAGCTGACAATCACATGCATGACAGTTTTTATCACTGAGTGGATTTTCTTTCTGTGGACTTTCTGCAGAGCGGAACCGGGAGCTGCAATCAACGCGGGGCAGCCGCGTGGAATGCTGTGTGTTTGCGGTCCCGGCTGGCGAAGCAAACAAACACAGGGAGGAATGTAAACAGTGCATCTGCGCCAGAGATACCGGCCGTATAGCGAAATGACGCGACGCCGGGAGGCGGTGGTGGGAGGGGGTGCCCAGCGCGCGTCTTCTGGACGACGTTCCAGCGACGTCGCGTCTTGTTTAAAACGGCAAATGTTTAATAGTGCTTTTTAAAAAGTTCAACAACGTATAATTGTGCAAGATGTGCTAAATTCTGAGCAAAATAGGCGTAAGCTGATGGGAAAGGCGGGTAACATATAGTATCTACAAGAACTAAGTGGGAACAAAAGGTGTGGAAGACCAGTGCTCGGATGAAAAAGGTGTAAGATGGGGATTTAGTCTTTCGCCCTTGCTCTTCAATATATGCCTCGAAGAAGCAATGACTGAAATAAAAGAAAGTGTCAAGAGTGAAAATAAAATTCAAGGTGAAAGGATACCAGTGATATGATTTACTCATGAAATTTCTATCCTCAGTGAAAGCGAAGTAGAATTACAGGATTGGTTGAGTGGAATGAAGAGGCTAGTGAGTACAGTATACGGACAAAGAAAATGTAAAAAAAAGACGAAAATAATGGGAAGCAGCAGAAATGAGAACTCGAGGAACTTCACATCAAAACTGGTGATCACGAAGTAGATGAAGTTAAGGAGTTCTTCTACCTAGACAACAAAATAATACATAATGGACAGAGCAAGGGGGTCATAAAAAGCTGACTAGCACTGACAAAAAGGGCGTTGTTGCCCATTAGAAGTCTAATAGTATCAAATACAGCCTTCCATCGTTTGAGCACAACATTGTATGCTAGTGAAACATGGACTGTGAAAAAATCGAAACGGAAGAGAATCGAAGCGTTTTTTATTTGTTCAAATACATACACACATGAATAAGCACACAGTTAACATTTTTGAAGAATAAGTATTAGATTCACAAAGGAAATATTTTTGTAGCTAAATGTGCAAAGTGCACCTTAGTTTACTTTATAAGAAAATTTTCTTTATATGTGAACGTATACTTATGCGCTAAATGCAAAACATTTCACATTTTATATGAGAATTATGTACTTTCATCAAAATTCCTTTTTGCACTTTATCCAATAATTTTATGCTAAACAGTACTTTAAGTGAAGATTTCCTTTCATTGTAGTAAACTGTGGACCACAGGATAAATTAATCACTAGTATACAGATGGCAACACAAGGATGTTATGAAATAGCCTTTTTGAAATCTTTAGTATTCCTCACACCACTGCACTAAACCACAATGGGCTGTTTAGTTTTCAAATCTTGAAATATTCTTGTTGAAAGTTTATTAGTCTTGCATATAAACATAAGGTACTGGTATTTGTAATGGTAGAGACAGGAGCTATCAAATTTCAAGCAATGCCCTGCTATTGTTCACAAAGTAGTCTTCTCCTGGATAGTTGAAACAGAAATTTTTCTTCTTTGTCTTCTTGTATTTTTCTTACCCTTTTCCGTAAATAAAAGAATGGTACCACGTTTGTATGACAAGTGATACCTGTCTTCAGATAGATGACAAGTAATCTTCTGCTGATTTAAAATGTCTTCTTGTAGAACCTAAAATTGGGTCCTTGCCAAATAATGGAAAAAACAAGCCATAATAATTACTCCAACATGGGATCGTTCCTTAACTTTTGCATGGAGATGTGATGCTTCAGAAGAATGTTGAAAATTAGGTGGACTGATAAGGTAAATAATAAGAAGGTTCTACGTAGAATCTCCGAGAAAAAGGAATATATGGAAAATACTGACCGGAAGAAGGGGCAGGATTATAGGTCATGTGTTAAGGCATCAGGTAATAATTTCTGTCTGTGGTACTGCAGGGAGCTCTAAACGGTAAAAACTGCAGAAGAAAACGGAGACTGGTATACAGCCAACAAGTAATTGAGGACATAGGTTGCAAGTGCTACTCTAAGATGGAAAGGTTGGCACAGGACTGGTATTCCTGTCAGGTCACACCAAACCAGTCAAAGGACTGACACAAAAAGAAAAAAAAAAATTCGTCGTAAAGACCGGTGACAGCGCTCGTGTTGATGGTTAAACCTGTTGTAGAAACGATGCCGTGTAACCCCTTAAGCTGCTGTTCAGTGTACTCTTTGCTGTGCGACCGGTATATTCC
The DNA here is from genome assembly GCF_021461385.2 of Schistocerca piceifrons. Taxonomy (NCBI): domain Eukaryota; kingdom Metazoa; phylum Arthropoda; class Insecta; order Orthoptera; family Acrididae; genus Schistocerca; species Schistocerca piceifrons. Next base: position 400,902,065 of record NC_060144.1, on the reverse strand, counting down.
AGTACCTGTTATACGCACGTTATAGATAAAGGAAAATTTGGGATGAAAGTGTGTTTGAAAGTTGCACTATAATTGCAAGAAATATTACAGATTTTTTAACAGCAAGAGTTACATACATAATCTTACATCAAGAAGCACAATATCAACAATATGGTATTTATAAATAATGTTTAGTCATGCAAAGACAGATGCATAGAGTGTCGATTACAGACAACCATCTAAGTAAAACATAAAGAGAACGGCAAAAATTCGTGACTAACCGTTGGTGACTAACCGTTAGCGTAAAACATTGCCAATCTGTAAATGTTATAGATTTATTTCTTATCAGTTGGCCTTCAATTCATTCAGCATACTACATCCAACAAAGCGATCTTCACACACACGGTCAATTTCTCGGATGTTTCTCTTTATGCGTACCGCTTTATTTCTCTTGCTTTCCTGATGAATAAGCCGATTCATCATATTTGTAAAATAACCATTGTTCAGATAATTTACGGGAACGCATTCGGGTGAGATCATCGACAACCGCCGGTATTTCAACAGGTGCGGAGACTTTCATTTTGATTTAAAACCTCGGTTTCAAGAGCAGTAAGTTAATACGCACGCACACACATACACACACACACACACACACACATACACACACACAAACACACACACACAAATGTCGCGAATAGGATAGGGTTTGAAGGTGGATCCGCCACGCGCAATGTACGAAGTGGTGTTGGGATGCAGATCCACAGTATACCACATCCGAGTTAGCGTTCGAGTGTGGATCTGCTGCGTACTATATATCCAGAGCTATGTTCAGAGACGAATCCACCACACACCACATCTGCGATAGGGTTCGCGGGTGGAGCAACCACGCGTTACGTCCGGACACGTATTCTATGTTCAAAGTTTGGTCCACCAGCGGAGGGGGCTAGGTCCTAGGAGCCATCCACGAGGCGTGTATATACACGGACATACAGAAAACATAGCAAACGCTCTCCGAATGTGGAGGTGACTGGATACAGTCGAGTACGTGCCTGGACAATGTTGTGCAATAACAATTTCCTCGACTGTTGTAAGCGAGTGGGACTCTTATTCTCAGTACACCGTTCCTCCACAATGGTGATAGTCTGACAGATATACGACGTGCCACAACTGCACGGAATTTGCTGGACACCTACCTTACTCAAACCAAGATCATCATCTACGAAGCCTAAATGGATGCTAATCTTAGACGGTGGTCGAAAGGCACATTTCACATCATATTTCAACGAACTACGACCAATTCTATTGGAAGTGATCCCTGCGTGAGGTAAAAGGGCCGTAGACTTTGGTGCCACCTCGGTATTTCCATCACTTGTCCGGTGTACGCTTGGTCGATAGCGCAACATGCGTCTGATATGTCATTCAGTACAGCTATTCTGACGAAGGCTGGCCGAAGGTGGGCTAACTCGGTTACAACCTCACAGGTTCCGATACGAAATGTGCCCTCTGAAGCAAAGTACGAAGTACTCCGCCACTCTGAGCCGTATGGTGACAACTGTCAGCAGATACTCGTACAAGGCAATGTGAGTAGGCTTCCTATAAACGTCATGTTCCAACGTACCATCAACCTCTCTCGTGGCCATCACATCAAGGAATGAAAAGCAGCCATCCTTTTACATCTGCATCCTGAAATATATGTTCGAGTGGATTGAATTCAGCAGTTCTAAAATGTCATTAAATTTCTTATTGCCATGAGGCCAAACAACAATAGTATCGTCCACATACCTGAAAAGACGCGCAGGTTTCAAAGTTATCGTTTGTTGGGTAGGTTCCTCGAAATCTTCCATCAATACAATTGGCCTCCCATCGCAACTCCGTGAATCTGCTCATAGTACTGGTCATTGAATAGAAAGTGAGTGGAAGTCAGGTAGATAGTTGTCATCACTTGGCTCAGCGTGAAGGGATACTTCGTACCTTGGTTCACAGCGCCCACATCAACTCGGATCTGATAGTTTTACAGCTGAATTAGTCCATCTTGACGTCATATTTCGTCAGCATCATTATAGAGAAAGATAGATCAGACGCAAGTTGAGCTGACGACCAACCGTGCACAGGGCGAGTGATGATAATACCATGTTGACACCAAAATCCACGGCCTTTTTGACTCAAGCAGGGAGCACCTCCAATAGGACTGGTCGTAGTTTGCGGAAATCTGATGTGACAAGCGTTTTTCGACCACGATTTAAAATTAGGGTCCATTTATTTTCCGTAAAGGGTGATTTTCCTTTGCGTGACACTGAAGATGTTAAGGAAGTATTTTTACTTTCAGGTATTTATAAATATGAATATATTATTTTTACAGTGAAAATGTAATGTTTTATTTAAACTATATAAATTGTAGAAATGTTAACGGAGTTTAACCGCTAATATAAAAAGTTAGCATAAGGCAGGTGTCTACCGTATTCCTTATAACTGTGGCATAGCGTATATTAGTCAGACAGTGGAAGACAGATGTACTGGGCATAAGCCTCACTCACGCTAACAACAGCCGAGAAAAGCTACTGTTGCGGAACGTTGTCTTGGTACCGGTCGTCAAATGGAATATAACAACACGGAGATTCGGGCACAATTTCTAACTGTTGGGATAGTATTATTAAGTCAGTTGAAATTAAATTAGGAATTAACCTTATAAACGGAGATGAAGATTTTTGTTTAAATAATATTTGGAATCCTGCTCTCTGCCTTGTCAAAAGAAAAGGAGGGACAGAGTTAATGCTACCTCATCCGATGGTTATTAATTTTCACTATCAATGACATGCGACGCTGATAATCTTGGGCTGTGTAATGACGCTAGTGTTTATAGTGTGTGTGTTTTTATTATCTTTCCGGAATTGTTCTTGAAACCGGTTTTAAATTTCATTGCGCAACTCTTATTGCTGCAGTTTTCCTTGAAAATGATAGTGTGTGCACCTGACGCAATAACGACGGTCGTCGACGACGTTACCTGGGCGCATTCCCGTAAGTTATCTCAACATTTTTTCTACACCAGTTTCGGGTGAAAATATGTGGAATTTGTTGTGGGACATTGTGGAATATTCCCGCTTCAGCCCCTACAGTTTCATGAAATTCCGATTGGTGACGGAGCTATATGTAGTCTTCAAAATGGCCTGTGACAGAGGTGCATTCCAAGCAGAAAGCTATCACTAAGTTTGTTTTGGAGGAAAAGCAAAGCATCGCAGACATTACTAAGCACTTGCACAGCGTCTACGGAGACCTGGCAGTGATCTCCTGCGCGCCTGCCGACCGCAACATCTGTAACTCCTGGAATGTTGGAACGTGCGAAAACTCACATTCGAGTTGATCGACGGTTCACAAACACCTCACTACTCAACTTGACGTCTCTGCTGGTACTGCTGACACATTCGTCCATCAGGTAGGGTACAAAAATCTGCGTGTCCACTGGTTTCCTCGTCGCTTATGAATCTGTAAGGTGCGATATTTTGAACATATGTTAAGTCTTGAGGATGATGATGATAATGTTTGGTTTGTGCACGGTTATCAGCGCCCGTACAAATTCCCAACCTTTGCTGAGTCTAAACTCGCTACTATCATCAATTAGGATGAAATGATGAGACAACACCAACACCCAGTCACCTCGAGGCAGGTGAAAATCTCTGACCCCGCCTGGAATCGAACCCGGGACCCTGTGCACGGGAAGCGAGAACGCGACCGCGAAACCACGAGCTGCGGACAAGTCTTGAGGAGCCATTTTATAAGAGATGGTGCGTCCAAATGTAAAGGTGAGAGTGGGCCTAGCAGACAGACTGAAGAAGTTAAACATCAGGAGCAAGGTGGCAATGAGCAAAGTTATCTTGAAACTATCAGGAATCGGCATAGAGACAAGTGGAAAAGATGAAGCGTAATGATCTAAAGATCGAAGGAGGAAGTTCACTGCACCTTATTGTATAAAAATTTAGTACGAATTGGTGGGGATCCCAAAGACTCGAACAGTACTCAAGAATAGGTCGTAGTAGTGTTCTATACGTGGACCTTCCGGATAACCAAGTGTTGTTGTCTTTGGGATGGGAGGGAGCAGTTGGTAACTCGGTGCATTGGTGAGGTGCCGCGCACTTAGTGTTCACTGGACGAGACAGTGCAGTAAAGGTCAGTTGGTGTGGCAACAGGCAGATACGCTGCTGGGGAAGAGGAGATACTCTGCTGAAGACACGGTAGTGTGGTCCGTGGTGGGACAACAGAGAGATATGAATTGGAGAAATTTAAAGAAAACCAAGTTTTGTAGGCCAAATGTCCGCCCCGTTAGCTGGGTTGTCAGCGTGACGGATTGCCGTCCTAAGGGCCCGGGTTCCATTCCAGTCTGGGTCGGAGATTTTCTCTGCTCAGGGACTGGATGTTGTACTGTCTTCATCATCATTTCATTCCCATCCGGCGCGCAGGTCGCCCAATGTTGCGTCGAATGCAATAAGACCTGCACCAAGGCGGCCGGACCTGCCCCGCAAGGGGCCTCCCGGTCAATGACGCCAAACGCTCATTTTCCATAGATCAAATGTGTTCTGTTCTGCCCACTCATCCAATATAGGGTGAATAGGAAACCTGCTTTCTGGGATCGCTGGACAACAATTCAACAAATCGTATTAATGAAGTTTAATTACAGTGAGATAAATGACAATACTTAATTCTGAGTATTCACAAAAGTGTGCCGTAAGCAAATGGCGACACGCAAATAATCAATATCCTTCGGTATATACAACTGCAATGCAAGCAAAACAATAAAGTTCATAAGTCACTGCTGTAGCGTTCGGAGGACGGCTCGTCTTCAACTCGGGCCGTGGCCTGGCGGCGCGCCGCTTTTGTTCTCTTCATTTACAGGTCGCTCCTGTCTCGTTGTCGTCCTAGAGGGAAATCCGTCAGCGTGCTATTGGCTGACGTCGCCTCACAGCTCCGTCTGCTCTTCCGTTCTTGATCGTCGTGCCGGCGCTCGACGTTACGCCGGAACAAAATAAATATTTTATGACTGCTACTTTCCGTTTGCAGGTATGTCGGTATGATATTTCAAACGCGGACAGCCAGATAATGAGAGTGTGTCTATTGAAATGCGTTGCTGTGTGTTAACACTGTTTTAATGTGTGTTGTGTGCTGAATAAATGTAACAGTTGTAATTCTGCTTTGAAAAATAACGACTGACACATCTTGAAATCAGATTTGTATTCTTTTCACTGTCTGGTAACAGTACATAAAATAGCTTCCTAACACACACACACACACACAGGGTGGTCCATTGATCGTGACCGGGCCAAATGTCTCACGAAATAAGCGTCAAACGAAAAAACTGCAAAGGACGAAACTTGTATAACATGAAGGGGGAAACCAGATGGCGCTATGGTTGGCGCTCTAGAGGGCGCTGCCTTAGGTCAACTGCATATCAACTGCGTTTTTTTAAATAGTAACCCCCATTTTTTATTACATATTCGTGTAGTACGGAAAGAAATATGAATGTTTTAGTTGGACCACTTTTTTCGCTTTGTGATAGATGGCGCTGTAATAGTCACAAACATATGGCTCACAATTTTAGACGAACAGTTGGTAACAGGTGGGTTTTTTAAATTAAAATACAGGACGTAGGTACGTTTGAACATTTTATTTCGGTTGTTCCAATGTGATACATGTACCATTGTAAACTTATCATTTCTGAGAATGCATGATGTTACATGCAATGAATGCTCAATTGCATTTGGCAATACGTGTAACGACATTCTTCTCAACAGCGAGTAGTTCGCCTTCCTTAATATTCGCACGTGCATTGACAATGCGCTGACGCATGTTGTCAGGCGTTGTTGGTGGATCACGACACCAAATATCTTTTTACTTTCCCCACAGGAAGAAATCCGGGGACGTCAGATCTGGTGAAGGTGCGGGCCATGGTATGGTGCTTCGAAGACCAATCCACTTGTAATGAAATATGCTATTCAATACAACTTCAACCACACGCGAGCTATGTGTCGGACATCCGTCATGTTGGAAGTACATCGCCATTCTGTCATACAGTGAAACATCTTGTAGTAACATCAGTAGAACATTACGTAGGAAATCAGTATACATTGCTGTATTTAGATTGCCGTCGATGAAATGGGCGCCAGTTATCCTTCCTCCTGTAATGCTGCACCATACCTTAACCGGTCAAGATCGCTGATGTTCCACTTGTCGCAGCCATCATGGATTTTCCGTTGCCCAATAGGGCATATTATTCCGCTTTAAGTTACCGCTGCCGGTGAATGACGCTTCGTCGCTAAATAGAACGCGTGCAAAAAATCTGTCATCGTCCCGTAATTTCTCTTGTGCCCAGTGGCAGAACTGTACACGACGTTCAAAGTCGTCGTCATGCAATTCCTGGTGCATAGAAATATGGTACGCGTGCAATCGACGTTGATGTAGCATTCTCAACACCGACGTTATCGAGATTCCCGATTCTCACGCAATTTGTCTGATACTGATGTGCAGATTAGCCATGCTAGCGGCTAAAACACCTACTTGGGCATCATCATTTGTTGCAGGTCGCGATTGACGTTTCACGTGTGGCTGAACACTTCCTGTTTCCTTAAATAACGTAACTATCCGCCGATCGGTCTGGACACTTGGATGATGTCGTCCAGGATAGAGAGCAGCATACATAGACACGCCCGTTGGGCATTTTGGTCACAATAGCCATGCATCAACACGATATCGACCTTTTCCGCAATTGGTAAACGATCCATTTTAACACGGGTAATGTATCACGAAGCAAATACCGTCCGCACTGGCGGAATGTTACGTGATACCACGTACTTATAAGTTTGTGACTACTACAGTGCCATCTATCACAAAGCGAATAAAGTGGTCCAACTAAAACATTCGTATTTCTTTACGTACTACACGAATATGTAATAAAAAATGGGGGTTACTATTTAAAAAAACGCAGTTGATAAGAGTTTGACCTAAGGCAGCGCCCTCTAGAGCGCCAACCATAGCGCCATCTGGTTTCCCCCTTTAAGTTAGACAAGTTTCGTCCTTTGCAGTTTTTTCGTTTGACGCTTATTTCGTGAGATATTTGGCCCGGTCACGATCAATGGACCACCCTATTTGTATATACAGGGTGGTCAGAAAATGGTTCAAATGGCTCTGAGCACTATGGGACTCAACTGCTGAGGTCATTAGTCCCCTAGAACTTAGAACTAGTTAAACCTAACTAACCTAAGGACATCACAAACATCCATGCCCGAGGCAGGATTCGAACCTGCGACCGTAGCGGTCTTGCGGTTCCAGACTGCAGCGCCTTTAACCGCACGGCCACTTCGGCCGGCAGATCAGAAAATGTCTGAAACGCTTGTAGGGATGTTGCAGGGCACGTTGCACTGAGGTATAAATGTTAAGAAACAAATTCAATACATTGCGCCGTTTCCTAGTTATTATCATTGAAGTTAGCCAATCAGGTCGTTGCGCGCGCAAATCCAAGTTTGATGTAACCAAACAAAGCACTCGTTGGGCAAAACCGCCCCTGGCACGCTGCTTGAATGTGAGAGCGCGATGCCCCCATTGGCTAGTTTGAACGCTAAATAACTCTGCAGCATTCCAACATATTCTGACTACCCTATACACACTCCTGGAAATTGAAATAAGAACACCGTGAATTCATTGTCCCAGGAAGGGGAAACTTTATTGACACATTCCTGGGGTCAGATACATCACATGATCACACTGACAGAACCACAGGCACATAGACACAGGCAACAGAGCATGCACAATGTCCACCTCTCGCAGCAATGCAGGCTGCTATTCTCCCATGGAGACGATCGTAGAGATGCTGGATGTAGTCCTGTGGAACGGCTTGCCATGCCATTTCCACCTGGCGCCTCAGTTGGACCAGCGTTCGTGCTGGACGTGTAGACCGCGTGAGACGACGCTTCATCCAGTCCCAAACATGCTCAATGGGGGACAGATCCGGAGATCTTGCTGGCCAGGGTAGTTGACTTACACCTTCTAGAGCACGTTGGGTGGCACGGGATACATGCGGACGTGCATTGTCCTGTTGGAACAGCAAGTTCCCTTGCCGGTCTAGGAATGGTAGAACGATGGGTTTGATGACGGTTTGGATGTACCGTGCACTATTCAGTGTCCCCTCGACGATCACCAGTGGTGTACGGCCAGTGTAGGAGATCGCTCCCCACACCATGATGCCGGGTGTTGGCCCTGTGTGCCTCGGTCGTATGCAGTCCTGATTGTGGCGCTCACCTGCACGGCGCCAAACACGCATACGACCATCATTGGCACCAAGGCAGAAGCGACTCTCATCGCTGAAGACGACACGTCTCCATTCGTCCCTCCACTCACGCCTGTCGCGACACCACTGGAGGCGGGCTGCACGATGTTGGGGCGTGAGCGGAAGACGGCCTAACGGTGTGCGGGACCGTAGCCCAGCTTCATGGAGACGGTTGCGAATGGTCCTCGCCGATACCCCAGGAGCAACAGTGCCCCTAATTTGCTGGGAAGTGGCGGTGCGGTCCCCTACGGCACTGCGTAGGATCCTACGGTCTTGGCGTGCATCCGTGCGTCGCTGCGGTCCGGTCCCAGGTCGACGGGCACGTGCACCTTCCGCCGACCACTGGCGACAACATCGATGTACTGTGGAGACCTCACGCACCACGTGTTGAGCAATTCGGCGGTACGTCCACCCGGCCTCCCGCATGCCCACTATACGCCCTCGCTCAAAGTCCGTCAACTGCACATACGGTTCATGTCCACGCTGTCGCGGCATGCTACCAGTGTGAAAGACTGCGATGGAGCTCCGTATGCCACGGCAAACTGGCTGACACTGACGGCGGCGGTGCACAAATGCTGCGCAGCTAGCGCCATTCGACGGCCAACACCGCGGTTCCTGGTGTGTCCGCTGTGCCGTGCGTGTGATCATTGCTTGTACAGCCCTCTCGCAGTGTCCGGAGCAAGTATGGTGGGTCTGACACACCGGTGTCAATGTGTTCTTTTTTCCATTTCCAGGAGTGTATATATAGTTTAGGTTCACCGGCTATTTGGCCATCTTCTTCTGTGCGGATACACTAACAGTGCCCGAACTCTTACGGGAATCGGCAAAAAAACCCGAGTAATGAGTATAATGGACAGGGGCACTAAGAATATAGTGTGGGACAATAAGTTGGGAATGTGGGTCTCACGGGAGGCGTGGCAGATATGTCTCTGCAGTCGGACTATCCTCTGGGTACTCGGTGGCTCAGGCGTCTGTCATGTAAGCGGGAGATGCCGGGTTCCAGTTCCGGTCGGGACACACATTTTTAGCTGTCTCCGTTGACTTACGTAGACGCCTGTATACTGCTAGGGGTATTCATTTCATCGTAGTTTCCTAACCTGCTAACAATCCGAATTATATTTCGAAGTTAATGCGATTTTATAACACTCCCAATATGAGGTGATACGCCTGAATACGGCTCCGAAATGAGATGCAAGTGGGGCGTAACAGAGGCGGGAGTGTCAGGGTCGGTCGCACACTGGAGCTGGGAGCGTGGCAACCAGTGGGGAGGCTGGAGACAAATTTGACAGCTGAGTACCAGGAGACTAGCGGGAGGTGGATGCGGGTTGGCAGGTGCGGAAAGCAGTGCTTCCAGCGAGTCGGCAAACTCCAGCCGTGGGGTAACCGACTCATCCCACGGTAGCTCGTTTGACCTCGCAGTCAGCCGAGGCACTGAACTCTCTACAAATATTCAAAGGTCATGCTAAAAGTAAAGTACCTCGTTTCCCCAGACATTTTTATTCAAGACAATTAAATAAAGCTTATTTTGTAACATATTTTGAAATTCTTCACGGTAAATGATAACAGCCAAACAGTTGCAGAATAAAGATTTATTGAAATCCTTTACCACGCTTTCGGTATATCTAAATATACCTTCATCAGAAGCAGAAATATACCTGAACAGGAAGACACCTTCATTAGCAAAAAACATAGCAACATAACTGAGATAGAAGAAAAAAAAATTATAGCTTTAAGTAACCATGAATATCACCAAAGTATTACAAGCACAAAAACTTTTAGTCACTTACTAAAATCACATCCTGCAGTGGAGATGCATAAAACAATTGGCCGGCCGAAGTGGCCGTGCGGTTAAAGGCGCTGCAGTCTGGAACCGCAAGACCGCTACGGTCGCAGGTTCGAATCCTGCCTCGGGCATGGATGTTTGTGATGTCCTTAGGTTAGTTAGGTTTAACTAGTTCTAAGTTCTAGGGGACTAATGACCTCAGAAGTTGAGTCCCATAGTGCTCAGAGCCATTTGAACCATAAAACAATTGTGCCACAGGCGTCGTCAGTAGTTAAAATTAAAATATCACCTCCATCTGTACAGCATAATTATAAAGAGATGGTCGATGCGAACACGGCATACTATCAGTATTTAGCCTGTGAATAAGCGTGAAAGGGGTGTTGAAGCACTGGGGCAGACAGTTTCACCGAGAGAGTGCAGTTGTGGTATGCGCGAGATACATTAAAACTCCGGGATACATACTTATGCACATCATAATTTTAAAGGTTGTGCTAATTTAAACCCTCTGTCTGAATAAATAAAACATATCAGAACCATTTAAAACACTCGCAAACATAGAAAATATGAACACCAATTTCATGGTGTCCTAGTGTCAAGCAGGTGAAGCTTGCGCTAAGGAATATGTCCCTTTAGCACGATTGTTTTATGCATCTCCACCTCAGGATGTGATTTTAGTAAGTGACTAAAAGTTTTTGTGCTTGTAATACTTTGGTAATTTGCATAGTTACTTAAAGCTATAATTGTTTTTTCTTCTATCTCAGTTATGTTGCTATGTTGTTTGCTAACGAAGGTGTCTTCCTGTTCAGATGTACTTTTGCTTCTGGAAAAATAAGTGTGTGAAATCTTATGGGACTTAACTGCTAAGGTCATCAGTCTCTAAGCTTACACACTACTTAGCCTAAACTATCCTAAGGACCAACACACACACCCATGCCCGCGGGAGGACTCGAACCTCCGCTGGGACCAGCCGCACAGAATAGTCTACATTCCCGGCAAAGAGAACTTTGTTGCCGACGCACTGTCACGCGCACTGGCTGGGCTTGAGAAAAGTAACACAGAAGGCGGCAACTTCGAAAAAAATTCAGTATTCTTTACATTCAGAAAGTTGCCTTTGAAAACTTCATCAGCACATCTTTAAAGGACATTGCTCATGAACAAGATAAAGATCCGATTTGAAAAGACATCAAAAGTAAATGGCATGAAAAGACACACACACACAGATTCGGAATTATTATCTCGTTAGAAACAACATACTCTTCAAATGCTGCAGTCTTGATGACAAACTGTGGGTACTTTACATTCCTGACGATTTTGTTAATAAGCTCATTTGGTACATTCATTTCAGTTACGCATATTTTGGTCCACGAAAATGTTATCATATTCTTCGGGCGACTTGTTATTTTAACAATATGGAAAAGAGAATTCGAAGAGTCTTGTCTATTTGTAAACTTTGTCAAAAGGCTACACCACCTACTATCTCACACCGTGCTGCGTTGTTTCCTATCATTCCTTGTAAATTAAAAGAATTTGCTGCTGTTGATTTCTTGGGACCCCTTGTCAGAACATCGAATCGATTTTCATACGTTTTAGTCGCTGTTGAACTTACTTCAAAATTTGTTTCTTTCACATCGTTACGCAAAGCCATTGGACGGTCTGTATCGAACGTTTTAGTTAAAAATTTCTTACTGGAGTTGGACACGTTAGTAAAGTCATTTCAGATAACGGACCGCAATACAGATCTGCTGTTTGTTTACGTATGCTGCAGAATCATAAAATCAAACCTGTTTTTATTTCATTGTACTCACCACATTGTAGCCCATCTGAGCGGATTATAAAAGAAATCAATAAGCTTTGCAGACTTTATTGTCACAGATAGCATCAGTATTGGGACATACACTTATTTCAAAATGTGCTGAATGAAATGCCTAATGACTCAACTGCTTTACCACCTATTCTTGTACTGAAGAATGAAGAACCACCAAACAGAATCAGAGAGCTTGAACCTTTTCCGAATACACGTAAACTTCGACAGAAAGACATAATGAATTTGGCTATTAAAAATATAAATTCTGCTGAAGACAAAAGGAGAAAACTTCACAGAAAAGCAAATGCAAAGAAACTATACATTGGTCAGAAAATTCTCATTAAAGCTCATTCATTGTCACATAAGAGGAAACACTTGAGTCACAAATTCTTTCTGGTTTACAATGGACCTTACAGAATCCGACGTATACCACATGATAATTGCGTTGAAGTTGAAACTCTGCGTACTAGGAAGAGTAAAGGTTTGCACCACATTTCACATGCAAAACCGTTTATTGGAAGATAATCTTCTTTTTAACTTAGTCTTTGCCATAAAATTTTTCGCTTCACGTTACTAGTACGCTTTGTCACACTTAGAAACTGTTAACATGCAACAATGTTTGAAGTTAACTATCTAGTCAAGAACCAAGAGAACTTATTTAAACATTAATTTCGAATGCATTGTTATAGTGAACAGACGACACAGTGTTGTTGTTTGTACATTCTTGCTTGTTAATTGCACGATTAGGTAACGACTATAAGACTTACATACTTAGAACGTATACTGCTAATGAGATTTTAATGCAACATTTTGGTTTACTTGAAGAGACATTATTTATTTGAAGTACTTTCTGTGAGGTGAAAGATGACTTAGTATTTGGTTTATTTGACAGCTACACGATTACATCACGATGCTACTAATGTGTGACACAATTTACATTGTTGCTTTTTTCGGTATATCTGTTTTATATCTGCACAGTTTTTCTGTATTATTCTGGAAAGTAAAACATGTTTAACAGTAACTTTGTTGTATAGCTACAATGAGATAACCTTTTCCGTAGCACAATAATACGTTAAAGTACAGTACTTTCTTCATCATGGCAATAAGCGTAATAACTACGATATCTATACGCAAAGCATTTCACTTTTGTTTATGATGAGGTAAGTACATTGACTTCTGCAGAACTTTGCTTACAGAGGACGATAACTGCGATATTTCCACAGAATTATCTTACAGCAAGAAGCACATTTAGCGCTACAGGACATGCATTTGAATGATTAATTTTTGCACTTAAAACATTTATTTTTAAAGATTTTTGAATCACAATGATACAAAGAAGATTTTCGGTGATACATTTCATTCGATTGCTGTAATCTGTAACACCTGAGGGTATAATTACATTAATCCTCATGGGGGTACACGCCTACTTTGTCGGATATTTACTGGAATGCCTAATGAAATGATGAGAAATATTATTGTCTTGCTAGTTGAGAGATGTTTTTACATCCTTAGGAGATGCCACATGGCTAGTGAATGACGTTTCGTGCCTTGCTTTATGTATATATTTGCCTATTTTGTTTAATATCTAGTTTCTAGTTGCACTGCACCATCGGTTAAAATAAAATGTAATAGATGTACTAATATCACTATTTTATGCCTACAGATCCATTAAATAATAATTATGTGGTCTACTTTTTAAAAAAAAGGGAGGAGCACAAATAGACATTTCCCTTCACAGGAATTGTATACATAATTTTTCAACGATTTGGTAAAATTTTTGTCACAGTAAGTTTTTGTGATGCATCGCTCTAGTGTTAAGATCTGACATAGATATTAGACATGTCCTATCTTTACTGTAATATTTTTTCTGCTTGAGCTTTGTCATGTTTAGGTTATAAGTTATTGTATTTGCTGCTGCTGTTTGTCAGGTATTGTCCTACTGAATTTTACCTTGTGTTAAGCCAGTTTTACTACTGATTTATTTTTCTTGTTGCTGCACATTGGCTCATATTAGTTTTAATGTTGCATTTGGTTTGCTAATTTATATTTATTGGTACTAGCTTTGCCAATTTGCATTTTTTTGTCATAGCTGCTTGTGTTAATTGTTTTGTGCTGCTGCATTGCCTCGTCCCTTAGTTTATGCATCTGAGCTCAGTAGATTTAAGTTAGCTTAAGTGGGGGTAGGCTATATAAGAGAATGAGCTGTGATAAATTGAAAGAAATGCATTGAGAAGTTATACGAAAAAAGTTTGTAAAAAAAAGGTACTGTACACTGAAGAATAATTATTTTGAAAGAGGATATGAATAGAATACAGAAAGCAGGTATAGATAGGACTTTTTGGGAATAATGATGAACGAAGGGAGATCTCCAAGAAGTAAAGAAAGTTTTGTTTGCAAAATACTGCAGTAAAACAAACCCTGTCCTTTCCTTTTGTGTTATTCCGCTATGTGTTTGTGTACCCTTGTGTATTTGTGTTCTTCCTGTCTTTATGTGTTTATCTGATAAGAGTTATGTTGTAGTATTTTTTCTAATAATATGTTATTTACTTTGTAAAGATGTTTAGACATTATTTATTCTGTTTTGTTTTAATGTTCATGTGTAAAGTTGATGTTTCGAAAGTTATTCTGATATTTTATGTATGTATTTATGTCATAATTCCTGTAACACTGATGTATATGTTATTTCGATTCTTTTGTAAAGCCTGTATTACTACAAATGTTATCTGTATTGTTATGTTCTTTAATGATGTATTTTGTATCTTCGTAATTGTATTCTCATCTCGTAAATATATAATTGTATAGACACCAGTTCTTCAAATTAAGTTACATTTCACTGCACACGTTTCTGTTGGTCATAGTATGTGCACAATATGTAAAAAAAAAAAAAAGGGACTGTTAGTGCTCGCACGTGTGTTGATAATTCAGCAAGGGACTGGTTAACAGCATTGCTGGTTCTAAGGACATACCAAAAAGTTTGTGAGTGCACAAGCGGTGGTTTATGAACTTGCTATATTGTCTGCAAGACCCTTTAATGGTGATTGTGCACCCGCACAGTCGCAACAGATGGCTGCTGGCCATCTCTACAAGGACTACAGTGGGTCCACACCTTTGATGACCCACCAAAAGCATTATTTCTAGAAGCACGGCAGTGGGTCTGCACCTCTGGTGGCCCACCAATACCATAATCTCTACCAGGATTACAGTGGGTCTGCTCTGTGATGACCTACCTACCAATATTCTTCAAAACTTCGAATGACTCTGCTGTGGGTTTGCCCTGTTGTGGCCCACTACCTGTCTGCATGTCAAGAGTTGGCATTGTCTTTCTGTTGGAAGGACAACACTCCTTCTTCAAGACTGCATGGAAATCCACTACTTCCGTGTGCATTTTCTTTTACTGCTCAGATTTTGAAAAAAAAAAAACTACAATTACTACTGTGATGTTCGAATATTTGCTATTGTAGTGTTGGGCAGTTGGATGTGAACAGCACGTAGCGTTGCGCAGTTGGATTGGAGGTGAGCCGCCAGCAGTGGTGGATGTGAGGAGAGAGATGGCAGAATGTTGAGAGCGTGAGAGCGGACGATCTCGACGTGTGTCCACCAGAAAGAGTAAATTTGTAATACTGTATATATATATATATATATATATATATATATATATATATATATATATATATATATATATATATAATGACTTTTGAATATTATTAAGGTAAATGCATTGTTTGTTCTCTATCAAAATTTTTCATTTGCTAACTATGTCTGTCAGTAGTTAGTGCTTTCAGTAGTTAGAATCTTTTATTTAGCTAGCAGTTTTGGCGCTCGCTGTATTGCAGTAGCTAGAGTAACGAACGTTTTTGTGAGGTAAGTGATTCATGAAAGGTATAGGTTATTGTTAGTCAGGGCAATTCTTTTGTAGGGATTATTGGAAGTCAGACTGCGTTGCGCTAAAAGTATTGTGTGTCAGTTTAGCGTCGATCAGAATAAGTAAAGAGAGAAATGTCCGAGTACGTTCAGTTCTGCTCAGCTGTTTGAAAATCAGTAAACGTAAGAGGTTTATCAGCACAGTAATTAATTAATTATTCTAAGGGGATGTTTCAAAGAGTCCTAATTGTCAATACCTGCGCTTCCCTAGGCTCGTAAAGTCTAACAGAGCGAGTAGCAGGTACTTGTGGAAAGAAGTTTTATCAGTCAAAACCACAAAGACTTCACATGAACAGATGGGTGCCCATCATAAGCTATAAAATTTTCTTTAAACCGTAAGCGACACTTCGTATTCTTCTGGATGAAAAATGTCGGCTTCGTCAGACTTTCTGCACAAACAGTCCAGAAAAATATTTTCGAGATAAATTATGCGGGATGTTATGGATCGACCCCACAAGTTGCCAAGCTCCATTGTGTGTGGGAAAACTGAAGTCAGGCATAAACGCTGTCGCCGCATAGGCCACTAAATTAAGCAGAGCAACTTCTGAACGATTTACAAGCAACAATAAGCTGTGATTAACGACCTTAGCTGCAGGACTGACCCATCGGTTAAGCACCATTTACTTAAGACGACACTTTGCCGATAGGTGAAACTTTTCCCTTCCAGAGGCGTACACAGTATCAGTGTTAGAAAGCAATCTGGTACAATCTTGTTTTTCAGAATTCAGAGTTTTACAATTAAATCAAGCGATTACATTAAAGACAATGTTAACACGAAAATATTACTGGTAAGAGCTATTTTACTCACATACAACTTTCCAGGGGCAGATGTGGACTCTGACCACAATCTATTGGTTATGACCTGTAGATTAAAACTGAAGAAACTGCAAAAAGGTGGGAATTTAAGGAGATGGGACCTGGATAAACTGAAAGAACCAGAGATTGTACAGAGATTCAGGGAGAACATAAGGGAGCAATTGACAGGAATGGGGGAAATAAATACAGTAGAAGAAGAATGGGTAGCTTTGAGGGATGAAGTAGTGAAGGCAGCAGAGGATCAAGTAGGTAAAAAGACGAGGGCTAGTAGAAATCCTTGGGTAACAGAAGAAATATTGAATTTAATTGATGAAAGGAGAAAATATAAAAATGCAGTAAGTGAAACAGGCAAAAAGGAATACAAACGTCTCAAAAATGAGATCGACAGGAAGTGCAAAATGGCTAAGCAGGGATGGCTAGAGGACAAATGTAAGGATGTAGAGGCTTATCTCACTAGGGGTAAGATAGATACCGCCTACAGGAAAATTAAAGAGACCTTTGGAGATAAGAGAACGACTTGTATGAATATCAAGAGCTCAGACGGAAACCCAGTTCTAAGCAAAGAACGGAAAGCAGAAAGGTGGAAGGAGTATATAGAGGGTCTATACAAGGGCGATGTACTTGAGGACAATATTATGGAAATGGAAGAGGATGTAGATGAAGATGAAATGGGAGATATGATACTGCGTGAAGAGTTTGGCAGAGCACTGAAAGACCTGAGTCAAGACAAGGCCCCTGGAGTAGACAATATTCCATTGGAACTACTGACGGCCGTGGGAGAGCCAGTCCTGACAAAACTCTACCATCTGGTGAGCAAGATGTATGAAACAGGCGAAATACCCTCAGACTTCAAGAAGAATATAATAATTCCAATCCCAAAGAAAGCAGGTGTTGACAGATGGGAAAATTACCGAACTATCAGCTTAATAAGTCACAGCTGCAAAATACTAACACGAATTCTTTACAGACGAATGGAAAAACTAGTAGAAGCCAACCTCGGGGAAGATCACTTTGGATTCCGTAGAAACACTGGAACACGTGAGGCAATACTGACCTTACGACTTATCTTAGAAGAAAGATTAAGGAAAGGCAAACCTACGTTTCTAGCATTTGTAGACCTAGAGAAAGCTTTTGACAATGTTGACTGGAATACTCTCTTTCAAATTCTAAAGGTGGCAGGGGTAAAATACAGGGAGCGAAAGGCTATTTACAATTTGTACAGAAACCAGATGCCAGTTATAAGAGTCGAGGGACATGAAAGGGAAGCAGTGGTTGGGAAGGGAGTAAGACAGGGTTGTAGCCTCTCCCCGATGTTGTTCAATGTGTATATTGAGCAAGCAGTAAAGGAAACAAAAGAAAAATTCGGAGTAGGTATTAAAACTCATGGAGAAGAAATAAAAACTTTGAGGTTCGCCGATGACATTGTAATTCTGTCAGAGACGGCAAAGGACTTGGAAGAGCAGTTGAATGGAACGGACAGTGTCTTGAAAGGAGGATATAAGATGAACATCAACAAAAGCAAAACAAGGATAATGGAATGTAGTCTAATTAAGTCGGGTGATGCTGAGGGAATTAGATTAGGAAATGAGGCACTTAAAGTAGTAAAGGAGTTTTGCTATTTGGGGAGCAAAATAACTGATGATGGTCGAAGTAGAGAGGATATAAAATGTAGACTGGCAATGGCAAGGAAAGCGTTTCTGAAGAAGAGAAATTTGTTAACATCCAGTATTGATTTAAGTGTCAGGAAGTCATTTCTGAAAGTATTCGTATGGAGTGTAGCCATGTATGGAAGTGAAACATGGACGATAAATAGTTTGGACAAGAAGAGAATAGAAGCTTTCGAAATGTGGTGCTACAGAAGAATGCTGAAGATTAGATGGGTAGATCACATAACTAATGAGGAAGTATTGAATAGGATTGGGGAGAAGAGAAGTTTGTGGCACAACTTGACCAGAAGAAGGGATCGGTTGGTAGGACATGTTCTGAGGCATCAAGGGATCACCAATTTAGTATTGGAGGGCAGCGTGGAGGGTAAAAATCGTAGAGGGAGACCAAGAGATGAATACACTAAGCAGATTCAGAAGGATGTAGGTTGCAGTAGGTACTGGGAGATGAAAAAGCTTGCACAGGATAGAGTAGCATGGAGAGCTGCATCAAACCAGTCTCAGGACTGAAGACCACAACAACAAACAACACAACTTTTCGAGGTTCAAGCGTTTATCGTCAGGCAGTTTAACTGAAACACAGTGCAAAGCGAACGTTCTTCCCCCTCTTTCTCCCTTTGTGCATACAGATCATGTGCAAGATGATCATGTCTACAGAAGCTGCTGTGAAATGTGTACTGTTTATGATATGTGACATATACTTGAGATATGGACTCCAATACAGCATCAGTTTGTGGTATGATATTTTTTGACGCACTCGCAGGTCGGTGACAAATGGCAGTATTGTACGAGGGTGGTTTGAAAAGTTCTCGGAATCCCCACGAGAGGTCAGCGCTGGCGCAACACGCTGTTCACGTTATATTCATTGGCCTGTTGCCTGTAAACGCATGCCACGTCAGAGCTCTTGGAAGAGAGCTGTGGTGGTGACGTGACTATGTTTTGTTCTCGCGTAGTGATTTGCGAAGATGGAGAGAAATCGAAATTCGAGCACTGATTAAGTACTTCGTAAAGAAAGGTATGAAAGCAAAGGACATTCACGCTGATTCCCAGAATACATTGGGGGACTGTGCTCCTTCATGTTCAACTGTTGCCAAGTGGACAAGTCAATTTAAATTTGGTCGGTAGAGCTTAGATGATGATCCGCACAGTGGTCGGCCAAGATGTGTTACTACTCCAGAAATCATTGCAAAAGTGCACAAAGTGGTTACGGAGGATCGCCGATTGAAAGTGCGTGAAATTGCTCACGATTGCCAGATATCATCTGAAAGGGCGTATCACATTTTAACTGAAGAATTAGAAATGAAAAAATTATCTGCAAGATGGTTGCCGCGACTCTTGACGCGCGCCCGCACACATGTGCCGTCGCCATGGCAAAATTACGCGAACTAAGGTATGAATTGTTGTCACACCCGACTTATTCACCTGATATGGCTCCGTCAGATCTTCATCTCTTCCCAAAACTGAAAATGTTTCTGGGTGACGAAGATGCACTTGAAACGAAGAATTGCTAGCTGGAGTTGACAACTATTTTGTAGGCCTGGAGGAAACTCATTTTCGAGATGGGATCAAGGCACTGGCATAACTTAGGACCAAGTGAATTAATCTGCAAGGAGACTACATTAAAAATAAAAAAGTTTCAGTGTTGTAAGTACCTTTTTTATACTGCAATCCGAGAAATCTTCAAACCACCCTCGTAGCGACTGAAAGAGATGAAAGTTCCTGTATCACTCTGTCACTGTTTCCATGATTCCGCAGGTGTCTGTGGGAAAGTCGAAAGTGATTAAAAGGATCTCTAATGTACTCTATCAGGCTTTCAGGGCATCATATTAGGAATGTTTGAAAAAGAACAGTGATGTGAATGGAATCGTGGCGCACACTGACAATCTTGTAGTAGAAATTTCGGTGAACTTGTAAATCTTCGTTATAGCCTTTCCCTAACTGTCGCTTCTTTCATCCCCCACAGATAAGTAAGCGTCGGAGTTCTTGTCTTCCTACAGGTATTTCTGCCGGAACGTGCTATATGCGCGTACTAAGACCGGTAGGTCGGCTACAGACAAATTTTGAACGTAGCTGAGGATATATATTTCAAAAAGAATGATAGCTGAGGAAGCCACTGACCCACAATTAGTAGTGAGAGGTGGATAGTTATTCCGGCTGGCAACATCTCATTCATGTACGAGATGATGGGTTGAATTGGTGTGTTCGTGACGAACTAGATAATCACACTTGTAATTTGAATGGCGGATATGCCAGTGAATACAAAGGCGCTCGTAACTTTCTGTGCTTTTTACATTCAGATTCGATTTCCTGCGTGCAGTAGTAATTGTGTATTGAAATGAACAAGAGGCCGTTCGGGGCGAGCAGGTGCTCGAGGAAGGACACCGATCGCAATGAAGATCGACCCAAAACGCGGGCAGCGGCTTCCTTTCAGACTGGACACCACTTGGGGCCACGTAGGGGCACAAGGATGGGGGCACCGGGCAACGGGACCTCCAGAGCCGCGGGAAATATGAGAAGACTCCGTCACTGCGTTTAAGACGCAGTCTCTCCCAACTTTTTTCCTAGTTTAACTTGCCGGCAGTAGCAAATGCCCTCAGGGTGACGTGAAAAACCTTCCTGGTGGAGCGACAGATTGTTGTTGTTGTTGTGGTCTTCAGTCCTGAGACTGGTTTGATGCAGCTCTCCATGCTACTCTATCCTGTGCAAGCTTCTTCGTCTCCCAGTACTTACTGCAACCTACATCCTTCTGAATCTGTTTAGTGTATTCATCTCTAGGTGTCCCTCTACGATTTTTACCCTCCACGCTGCCCTCCAGTACCAAATTGGTGATCCCTTGATGCCTCAGAACATGTCCTACCAACTGGTCCCTTCTTCTTGTCAAGTTATGCCACAAACTCTATACTCGATGTTAACAAATTTCTCTTCTTCAGAAACGCTTTCCTTGTCATTGCCAGTCTACATTTTATATCCTCTCTACTTCGACCATCATCAGTTATTTTGCTCCCCAAATTGCAAAACTCCTTTACTACTTTAAGTGTCTCGTTTCCTAATCTAATTCCCTCAGCATCACCCGACTTAATTTGACCACATTCCATTATCCTCGTTTTGCTTTAGTTGATGTTCATCTTATATTCTCCTTTCAAGACACTGTCCATTCCGTTCAACTGCTCTTCCAAGTCCTTTGCTGTCTCTGACAGAATTACAATGTCATCGGCGAACCTCAAAGTTTTTATTTCTTCTCCATGGATTTTAATGCCTACTCCAAACTTTTCTTTTGTTTCCTTTACCGCTTGCTCAATGTACAGATTGAATAACATTGGGGACAGGCTACAACCCCGTCTCACACCCTTCCCAACCGCTGCTTCCCTTTCATGCCCCTCGACTCTTATAACTGCCATCTGGTTTCTGTACAAATTGTAAATAGCCTTTCGCTCCCTGTATTTTATCCCTGCCACCTTTAGAATTTGAAAGAGAGTATTCCAGTCAACATTGTCAAAAGCTTTCTCTAAGTCTAAAATGCTAGAAACGTAGCTTTGCCTTTCCTTAATCTATTTTCTAAGATACGTCGTAGGGTCAGTATTGCCTCACGTGTTCCAACATTTCTACGGAATCCAAACTGATCTTCCCCGACGTCGGCTTCTACCAGTTTTTCCATTCGTCTGTAAATAATTCGCGTTAGTATTTTGCTGCTGTGACTTATTAAACTGATAGTTCGGTAATTTTCCCATCTGTCAACACCTGCTTTCTTTGGGATTGGAATCATTATATTGTTCTTGAAGTCTGAGAGTATTTCACCTGTCTCATGCATCTTCCTCACCAGATGATAGAGTTTTGTCAGGACTGGCTCTCCCAAGGCCGTCAGTGGTTCCAGTGGAATGTTGTCTACTCCCGGGGCACTGAAAGACCTGAGTCGAAACAAGGCCCCGAGGACAGATTGTATTGAATCATATTATTTTTTCGTTCTGAATGAGTTATGGACACGGCCAAAGGTAAATTACCGAGTTGTTTTGTGGCAAGGATAATGTTTTGAGATATCGTTAAATATCTGTATGAAACAAAGTAAAACATTCGCTCTTCAATTTATTAATTCATGTATTTTCACTCTTTTGTTTCGGGAAGTGGTAGCGTACGGACGTATGCTTGTATCTGTCGTTGTTAAAAATGTGTATTTTAACCGTTCATTAAAAGTTATTAGAAAAGGAATATTTGTTCGCAAGGTTATAAGGTCAACTCCTATTTGTTCATCATTTCACTCGACGCCGAGATCCTGCATGAAGAGCTTCGATCCAGGCAAGAATACTTTACATGGTATCCGAAGGAGCGTTCCTGCATCGGCATTGTCACAATCAGGAATAAACATAATGGAATTAATGTGAAGGTAATGACTCAGACTTGATAGCCACCTTATTTTCTGTACATGAGTTCTAGCATCATTTAAAGGTGCGTCGAATGTTTCGATAATATATTTTCTTACTTTTACACAAATCATTTCACAAAAGATTTGAGTTTTATTGAAAGATTTTTTTAATTTTTAAGTTTTTTTTTTAGAAAGTATGAAATACAATATATTTAAATAGTGATCTATATTCTACTATTCTATTACCTACCCTGATTGCTTTCAACCAGTTAAATATTTTTATTTATTTATTTATTTTTTGCAAAACTACACCTCACGCTATTCAGTTTCTTTCCACATTTGCAAGTCCCCCTTTCTTCTTTTGGCTACGAAAATTCGGACAAAACCCCACTGAGTAATTTCTAGGGAGTCTTATCTTCGCTCCGCTCAAACGTTTGACCAACAAAATGTACTCTGTATATAATGTTACGCGATGGCCCAGCCAGGAGGATTAATGGCGCTTGCTAACGCGAGAAAGACTTTATTAGGTTCAAATGGTTCAAATGGCTCTGAGCGCTATGGGACTTAACTTCTGAGGTCATCAGTCCCCTAGAACTTAGAACTACTTAAACCTAACTAATCTAAGATTATCACACACATCCATGCCCGAGGAAGGATTCGAACCTGCGACCATAGCGGTCCCGCGGTTCCAGACTGTAGCGCCTAGAACCGCTCGGCTACCGCGGCCGGCAGACTTTATTAGATCAAGAGGCTGTGGGCACTCAAGGGTCTTCTGTGCTCGGGAGTGGAAAAGTTCTCGCTAATTTCGGAAACTTTAATCTGGTTGTGGGGGAATTTTATGACAGTACCGTGTACGAGCCGGGGATTATTTTGAAAAATATGGAAGAGAAGATCTGGAAAGTATTTCGGTGAACTAAAACGGTTTGGAGGCTAGAAATGCGATCAGCGTGATGCCTAGTTATGCAAATGACGAAAAGTTCCGTTATTAAAAGAGACCAACCTTGGTAATTTAGACCGCGGATCGGGACTGTGAGAGAGGAAGGAAACCAAGTAGAACAAGGACCGCGTTGAAGAGTGTGAACAGTGACATAAATGTATTGAACGGCGTTTGACTGTAAACTGTGACCTCCGAAATAGAAGTATAGGAGAATGGAAGAAGCAAACGATTAATAAATACGAGCACAATAGCAGCAGACTAAAATTACAAACGAAATTTTAAGGTCCCTTCACAAGTTTTGTTTTGTGACGAAAGACTGAATAAAAGCGCTTCTCGAAAAATATCAACAGGAAGCGGCCACGTTTACAGATAAACAGTGTTCCATTTGCATTTTTGACTTAACATTCCCAACCCGGTAATTCCTGTCACTATGGAAATATGAAGCGCGAGTGGAAGAACGCAGTCAACTACTTTACAGTGTGGAAGGGCAAAAACTAAATTTCATTCGTTATTAATACGCACAAGAAGAAAAACTTCGCCATTGTGGTCGATCGCCATCTTTTATGATCCAGCTTAAGAAACAGGGGTTTTTGCAGTATCAGAGAGCTGACTCCCAACGCAGACGCATGGGACGTACCATATGGGGAGATGGCGCTACAGATTTCAGCTGGGCGTTGCTCTGATGCCGGCGCCACCACATTAGGGGTTCCAAAACATTACCACAGTACCGTCTACCATTTCTTCTCGTTCTTTATCTCTGTCGTATGCAAGCAACAGTCGTCTTAAACGGAAAATGTCAGAGCGCTTTCGAGAGTAACGCAGCTTCAGGAAGGCATTTTCAGACTTCTTTCTGGTTTTAAATGCATATTTGGTTCAGTAACTCGACGCATTTCCTATCATTAATCTAGCTTTCTTTTTGTCATGCTGAGCCGTGTGCCTCGATCAACGATATTCCCGCCGTGGTGGCGCCTCCTATCGGGCGGATCGGGGAGCGAGGCGTATGCTCTAGCAAGTAGCGAGGTTTTTGCTTTGGGACGCCTAGCAGAAACGTCGTTTAGGAAGTCTGGCGGACAGTACAGGTACCGTGCGAGGCAGCAGGAAGAGCACATCTGGAAGGGGCTGTTTGCCTGTGTCACGGCGCCGTAGGAAATATCGTCGGGGTGGAAGCAGTCACTTTATTGGGAAGCCGTTGGTGTATTTCGCTTGCTATACATCTCCTGGCACCGGGTTCTGCGGCGGCTGGTTTCGTCGAACAAGCAAGAGGGTGAGGGCCCTGCTTGTGCTGTAAGTTGTGGCCGGAATCGACTGCTGGGTTCTTGGCCGGCCGTTGCTACTCCTACCGAGTCTGTCCTCAAATGTGTTTAATTTCAACTTGCTTAGTGCGCAATTTTCTAGTGAGAGCTGTATGTGATGTGATGATTAACATTTACTAGGTCCTGGAGTGCTGATACATTCTGTTCGTAGATTGCTACTGTCAGTGTTTAACCGTCATTGAAAACAGTTTGGCGAGTCCTTGTCTGAGTGCCGCCTGGTTATTGTATTTATATCACACGACGGAGTTAAGCTGGCCAATTGCTACAGATGTACATGGAAAAAAATTTTCCTGGATATATTTTGCCGTGAATTGCAAAACATTACTATTATGTTTCTATTTGAAGTAATAGTGTGTCTGAAAGACACAGGTCTAATTCTGAATGAGTAGTTTCATAAATTCTTAAGAGTTACTGAGAGGCCAGTTGTTATTGTGTGTTTGAATAGTTTGAAACTGATTCTAATAATGAAAATACAAGACCTCCTTCAATGACAGTACGTGGATATTGTAATTAATTCTGATTTAATCATAAATTTAAGTGTGGCTATTTGCTATAAGTCGCTTTGTGTTTTGCATCGGGGAAGGGGGGGAGGGAGGGAGGGGGGGGGAGGCAGGGGGGGAGGTGAGGCGAGGCGAGGCGAGCTCGATAGATATACCGTTAGCCTTCACGCTAGTTACTTGCCTTTTGATTTCATTTTATCCGTTTCTTGTTTGTCTTGGCAGTGGGTGCGGAGTCCTGGGTTGTGTCCTGCTTGTACTGTTGTGTATTTTCCGCCCCTTTGCCCACACGTACCGGCTGGCCGTGTATTTAGTTCGCTCGCGGCTTAATGTATAATTGGCCTTACGCACATACATTTGTACTGCTTAGCTGATGTTCATTAATAGGTTGATTAATTCTACAGATGATGTGCTGTAATGATTATTGTTTATAGTTACTTAAGGCAGATGTCAGTCTGTTGTAGATACCCTCTAGTTCTGCGATTTTTCGTACCTATTCGCGACCGTTGCTGCTCCCGTCTGGGGATCCATGCAGAGCCTGTATTGGAAACAGTTGAATGAGCGGGCGTCCGCTTCTGGGCTGCTTGGTTACAAGAAATTTTATATATCCTACATTTTAGGGTGCCTGCCGTTTAAGTAACGAGGTTGTGTGCCATGGTATCTGATTTGTTGTTGCTGTGCTCTGAATTACTTTGGTAATAACCAACCACTGCAGTAACGAAAGACTACATTCTGTCGTTAAATTTTGGTACATTGTTCCTCAGGGCGATCATAGTTTTTGAGTAAATAATTTTTAACTCATTCCACTAAATGTGTGCCGGCCGATGTGGCCAATCGGTTCCATGTACTTCAGTCTGGATCCGCGCGACCGTTACGTTTGCAGGTTCTAATCCTGGTTCGGGCATGGATGTATGTGATGTCTTTAGGTTAGTTAGGTTTAAGTAGGTCTAAGTTCTAGGGGACTGATGACCTCAGATCTTAAGTCCCATAGTGCTCAGAGCCATTTGAACCATTTTTGAACTAAATGTGTAACAGGCCATAAGTGCCATGGTTTGTGAATGTTGAAGTAACTTGCTCTCTTCTAAATGGTAATTTAAAGATGTGTGGTAATTTTTAAAAATGTTTTGATGGTTTTATTTGTTATTTGTCTTGTTTAAATGTGCCAAATAAAAGTTGCAATGCAACTGTCGATGGTAATTGCCTGATGTGTCACTTGGTCCAGTCCTACCAGCCCACAGCCTTTGTGCTGAACTTGTGTTGTTGCGTAAAAGGTTGAATTCCATGTTGTGCTGACACATCTTTGCACATGCGTTTCGAACAACCAAGAAGAGAAGGCTGTCTCCCTACTCCAACGTTCTCCTTAATATGGAATGGTGAAACTGACGTTCCGTCTGTGTTCTCTTCCCGTAAATGCTAAGAACATGTTTTGCTGTGCCGGCCATAGTGGCCGAGCGGTTCTAGGCGCTATAGTCTGGAACCGCGCGACCGCTATGGTCGCAGGTTCGAATCCTGCCTCGGGCATGGATGTGTGTGATGTCCTTAGGTTAGTTAGGTTTAAGTAGTTCTAAGTTCTAGGGGACTGATGACCTGAGAAGTTGAGTCCCATAGTGCTCAGAGGCATTTGAAGCATTTTTTTTTGTTTTTTGTTTTGCTGTCTTCGGTCGGTTTGCAATCTATCCTTCTCACAACGTTCACCTAGGGAGGTTTTCGAGGTGGACAGTTATGAAATCTACAGTTAAATGACGCTGATAAATGAACTACAGTAAAAGGAAACAGCGTAACCCAAATCTATTTATATAAAAGAAAATATGTAATCAGAATGATTAATACACCCAGAAATGACGCAAGCTGGCATATTTTTTTTATCAAAACACTTACACCAGGAACTGACGTTTGGGACAAGTAACAAGGTTGTGACATCTGCAGGACTCGGCATGAAGGTGTGTGTATGAAGTTCCGTGACTTCCCTAGAGCCAGCGGTTTCACCAGGAAATTTATCAGATTTAAGATGAAGGCTTAGCAGCTAGTGAATGACTTTTGATTCAAGAATTAATTATAATATACTCAGTCAGTTAAAACACTGTAATCTATTGTAAAGTGGAGGAACTTTTATAATTTTGAACACAACAAATTAATTTAGGTTTATAATTTATACAAAAAACAGCTACCAGCCACATGTATGGTTTAAAAAGGTTTATTCTCTTCAGACCATGACCGGTTTCGGATTTTTCTTTACAAATCCATCTTCAGATGGCAGATTACAAGCATTCTTGGTTGGACCTAGTTTTGTCTGTGTTATTCGTTTGCTGCACTAGGAAAGAAAAGAAATATTTTTGTTGTCATATCGGTAATGGTATTACTACGAAAGATTTACTTGTCTTACAAAATCTAATTGCTCATGAGATGGTTTTTATAAACATTAGTAAACTTGCAGGATTAGTGTACTTACGATCTGTGTAGTTCTATCTGACGAAATATTCGTGCGTTTATGTTTTCGATCGCCAGCTTAATACACTTTTCAATATGCACTATGTAAGTGCTATTCCAGTCAATGGACGTCACTTTAAACCTCATCATCTTAATTACACACGCAGCACACACGAATAACGTTTACAAAACGTGGCCCAGCTTTCCACTTTATAACAAGGTCGTCAATATATAAGTTAAATAAAGTAGGTGATAGACTGCACCCATGTCGTACTTGATTTATAACTATTTTTGTATTTACATATAGACTCTTTATGGCATTAAAAGATGTTTATGAAAACCTTTTATTGCCAGCATTTTCCACAAAATTGGTCTTTTTATGTTGTCAAAGGCTTTCTCAAAATCAATAAATGCTAAATGCTCTTCTGCGCAAAATTCCTGAAGTTTTTCAGTAATTTGTCTTGTTATAAACATATTATCATTATATGAAGGTTTCTTTCTGAAACCTGATTACTCCTCTGAGATTATTGTATCAGTCATACTTTGTAGCCTTTAATTAAAAATTTTCTCGTGAATTTTATATCATGCATTTTGCAAACTTATTCCTCTAATTTACTGTGTCTTTCCTATTGACTTTCTTAGATATAGCAATTACTGTAGGTGCTGTGCTGTTCTTCTAATACGTATTTAAAAGATGAAGGAAGAAAAATTCTAAAATGTTTCCTCCATGTCTGATTAATATAATATTAATGGCATCTAGGCCAGCAGCTTTTTTATTTCTTGTTACATTTAAGGCAGCTTTTAATTCTTTTATGTTTATTAGCTGCACAGAGTTATCACCAATTTTCATAGAATTGTTTTCTTCACTGTCTTCATCGTACCATAAATTTCTATAATGGTGCATCTATTGATTTTCTGTTATTATACTAATGTTTGCAGTTTCATACTCAGTATTCATCTATACGAACACCTACCCCACTCACTGCTCGTTTTGTTTGTTGGCCTCCACTGTAAATGAATGTATAAATACTCAAATATTTTGTTCCTCTCAGTTTCTTCTTTTTTTCTATTATTACAGAAGTGTTTATACTTCTTTGTTTCAAGTTTTCTATAAGGTCTAATTCCTTTGTATTAAAACCTCGTCTTTTATTCCAAGTACCTACATATTATATATCTTTTAATCTTTAACATCAACTCGTTTTCCTTTATCATGATCTTGTGATCGATTTTGAGAACTGCTCAGCTTATTCCTTACACATTATGAGTTATGATTTTTTTGTTTCGTTGGGTAACTAGCGCATCGCACAAACCCCACCTTGCGGGACCGGGTTTTAAATCAAAGTACCATCTCCTAGGTAGAATATCTGAACAGCCTTTCTTCAAAAAGGATTTCATTATAGATAAGTCCATCACATGCAAAACGCCTGGTGTTGCTATTAATGCTGTCTGCTGGGTCACTGACATACAACATGAACAGCGAGGGTGCCCTTAAACTTGCCTGGGGGGATGCCTGAAGTTTCTTTCCATCCAAGATAACATGCTGTGTCCTCCCAGTAAGAAGTCCTCAGTCGAATCACGAATTTTGTTTTATACCCTGTATGTTGTACATAAGTTGGTGCGAAACCAAGTCAAATGCCTTAAGGAAGCCAAGAAATACTACATACACGTGATTGGTTTGATCGATATCCTTCAGAACGTAAGCCGAGAAAAGTCGAGTTGGGTTCCGCATTGCCGATGTTGCAATTGAAATTAAGTTTTAGATTGCCCATATAATGATGCTCCAGCAACAGCTGAAGAGTAACTACATATAGTGACAGTGGCTGTCATGTAGTAACCGAATGTCTGAACCCGTAATAGGGTAATTTCCCGTTTTGACGGTACTCGCGATCTGGGGTCGGAACTGCTGTGCCTCTTGCTCATCTGCCCAGGCCTACGATCAGAGACTTCATACGCGCTCTAGTACTTTCTCTGCTACTGCATCAACGTGTTGCTTTCAGATTCTTGAAGTTGCAGAATTTTCTGCAGATCGACAGGGCCACCAACAGGGAACGCCTCTGCTTTGCAAAGTGAGTACTAGAAGTTACGTCTAACTAGAATCTCTTTAATTTCCTGCTGCTGCGATTTGTCGCAGCCTTTAAGTTGCCTTCACGAATGGCACCGGATTTCTTCTCCAATTAAGTGTCTGTAGACTCAGTTTGCGGAAAATGCGCGGACTGCGTTTTGCAGCAAACGAGGTCCAATTAGAGGCGAGGTTTCCGGACCCGCTCGCCGGCTGAGAAGAAGTTACCGGGGGCTGTTTCCGTCTTACCTTTGTACGGTGCCCGCAACAGAGGGCTGTTTGGATGTGCTGACGTTCTCTTATTTGTCGGTCTCCAAAAGAACTGGCAAGACCCGCGGAACGGATTAATGTGGCGCACGTCGAAGCCTGTTTATATAGTTTTCTTATCAAAAAGAATGACGTCAAAGTTTGTAAATTCCGTGAGCGTCTCACGAACGCGCCTTTATAGTGACAGTTGAGGGGAGGTGGCTGACAATAATATCTCCATGCTGTCTGAAGCCAGTAGGAAAGCTGCACGCCCTCCCTAATGAGGTGCCTCCCCAAATAACAAATCTTGAATTACAGCAGCAAAATTCCTTTTCCAAAGACTCAGCACGTTTCCTAGGTAACTGCGAAAATGTTATCAACTGGATTTTGAAGGAGGAGCAGTATAAAATAGTGGTAGAATGGAAAATATCGAGAGGTAATGACAGTTTGTGAAAGTCATTTCAGATTAAATATTTTTGGATATGTAACATCTTCTTCAGAAGAAGAAAAGTACAAACGTTTTGGCTGCTGTTAGAAGTATACTTTCGTTTAGCTTGCGAGGTGCCGGGGCTAGCAGTGTATTTAACACTAAATTCTTCTAGAATCATCATATGGAATGATGCTTTAAGCCCCCCCTTTCCTAACTCCGACTTTTGTTGTTGCACATGGATTAAGAAGAAATGCGAACTGACTGTAATCGACGCTGCACTTGCAGTAGAAAAGAGTTTGGCACCTGCAATAATTTAATTTTATAGAAATTAATTTGATAAATGAAAGTTTCATTAACGTAGTGAGAAATGAAAGGGTTGCTCTACCGATCAACAGAATGAAAGTTCTGTCCAAAATAACAATTTTATTTATTATGACTAAACTCAAAATAATAAACTAAACACATGAGTCATTTACAATACGTCAAATTGGATACTCAAATAAATGCTGTGAAGGTGAAGTTGTCCATAAACTAGATTGTGACATTTATGACCAAGTGGTATGTGGAGCCAATTCCTTGCAACTCAAATCTTAAGAGAAACACCCAGCCAACCCAACATTAATTGCTGCTATTGTAGTGAGAACTCAGACAATGAACACCCAAGACAGAACCACGTTAGAAAAGACGGGAACAGGTGCGCTCTGCTGAGCTCTGATTGTGACATAGCTAAATTCCCTAATCTGCCAGTGCTGCGGACATACATTACCAAGCTGTCTTCTTAACTGCAAGGACACGATCTGGCATACCGGAGGCGATGGCTGGTTGCTTCGATGTCCCGTCGTGGTGATAATAATGTCGCGAGTATAGCCCAAAATAAATTATCCAGGTCTGGCTTTTCCAGACTAAAGACTTCCTAGCAACACAAATACGCCTCTGAGGGAGACAAAGAAGGCTCGCTACACAATCACTGGTAGTACAGTGATTGATTTTAACAAGCGAAGTCGCACAGTAACTCCGATACAGTCAACTTCAGCCAAAACTGTTCAAGATGGACATCATAGGCCACTTGTACGCAAAACATTCAATTGCCAACTGTAC
The DNA here is from genome assembly GCF_021461385.2 of Schistocerca piceifrons. NCBI lineage: Eukaryota > Metazoa > Arthropoda > Insecta > Orthoptera > Acrididae > Schistocerca > Schistocerca piceifrons. Next base: position 400,870,426 of record NC_060144.1, on the reverse strand, counting down.
TCGGAAAGTAACGTTGAAGTCGAAACTTCAGAAACTTCGTCAAACAGTTACAATTAAATGAAAGTATATTAGACAGCCAACGGAAGGCAGGCTGTGCAGAGCAGCGAGAGCTCAGTCTTGTAACCTACTCCGACCGAAACACGAGAGCCGACTGCCCTAAGAGCACCCGTACAAGGCGAACACAGAACATTCTCACCCTCCATCACAGTGGCCGTGGTTAAACGTTCCAATCAGCAACTCGAAAACCGGCGGAAAATTCCACTCATTACCTGGCGCCAATTTGTGTCGATTTTGCTACGTCATGGAGCTATCCCCCGAGCAAGCCAATCACAGTTATAATTTTGCACAAAACACGGGAATTTGCCTGCCAAGACTGCCTGGGAACAAAAGTCATTCCCACGCCTCGCTGGTAGCCTGTCAGAAAGTGTTTTCACAAAGTTTCTGCGAAGTAATGGAATATCTAGCCCCAGCCGCTCCTTCAGGCCCCTGTGGGCGTGTCGCCCCCGCTCTTATGACAATGTCGGCGACTGGACAGCATCTACTTGACTCCCTCACACCCGTTGGCATAACCCTTTCAAGATCAGCAGAAGCCGCCTATCACCGAACCACCCGGGTGACGAGAGGCGCTGCGTGGAAAGTCTGCGTGTGAAGCAATAGCAACTTTTCACCACATGCAATTAGAGAGGATAATATTCATATGTTCTGAGTTCTCAATATTAGCCTTGTAATGACAATACTCGGCCATACTTCCCCAGATCGAATTACTCAGGTAAGATATAAATATGAGAGGGGGCAAGTCACTGTGTGCATCTAAAGGCATGCCACCTCTCATAGCCCCTACGCCATTTTAGATTGTAATTGGTAAGTGGTTGGCTCACTTAGGTGCAAGGTAGTGAGTCAATCGCCCAAGAACAATCTTTCTAACTGACTCCACATCTGCACTGTATAAAAAAAAAAAAAAATCACTGCAACAGGGGATGCAGCTCAAAGGAGGATTGATTATGATGTGGCCAACTTCACCTTCTTAATATGGAAATCTAACACTCACATCACTTATCTATACCCAGGGAGCCCCTTCCAAACACCGATTCACACAGATATTCACAGTATAAATATGTTACGCGCATGTGAGCCCAATATGGAGCCATTTATTCTTTACAATCAGAGTTGGAGTGCTCCGCAATTAAATGTCCAAGACGTTGCAACAGTTTCAATCATTAAACTAACCTGAACTCAATCACACATGATACTATTTAAGTTAACAATCTCTTTGTGAGCTTTCAGAATCTAATTACAAGCCCTGATTCATTCTGTCTCCCTGCAGCAAGAATAAACATTTCAGAATGTTCTCTGAACTACTAGACAAGCTGCACCTATAGCACTAGATATGAAGATGATTTGCTAATTGGATAATTGTAACCGTGGGCATCCTATCTTCAGGCGTTTTAGATAGTACAACCTTTACACACATCTAGTTATGTGATTTATTGTGTCTAATGTTAACACAAAAGGGTTTATTTACAGAGTACATGTAAAACACTTCATAATAAAGTAGATTTTTTCCCCAAAATAAACATTTTCACCAGTGTGGCGACGGGAATTAGCTCTAGAAACAAGGCTGCACAGTAACAGTTTCAAATCGTAGCTGTTATGGACGTTACGTGATGTAAACATGACGTTTCAATAAACTATGAATTCAAGTTTGCTTAGCAAGATGCTGTCATTGTATCTCTTACCACAATTAAAACTATAAACTTATAAAAGAAACGAATTATTACTTCTTATGACTGATACATTTCTGTTAGTTTCAGAGAATGGATGGAGTAACCATTTAATTACGGATTTTGTTCTTTATCCAATGTGTTTAAGAATTTAAAGCACGTCAATGAGCAAAAATGCTGACAAAAATAGTTACTGGGAAATTCAGGCTTTACATTCAACAAATTATCAAGTTGTTTTGACTTTGTGTAAATGAATTTCTAATCTGTCCGCGCATTCACTGAAAGGAGAACACAGAAAAACCCGACAGAGTGTTAAATCGTGCAGTAAAGTAGGAAACTCTTCAACAGGAGACGCACTTCTGAAGATTTCGGATTTTATGAAACAGAAATAGAAAGAGGATTTTTTCTCATAATTTTTCTTCAGGGAGGTTGCATAACCGTACAACAATTCTGAAATGATAACGCTTCTGTAATTATTGTTTGTTTTTCACTATTATCGAAATTCGGCCTCTAGAGCGCTGCAGTCGTGGACTGTGCGTCTGGTCCCGGCGGAGGTTCGAGTCGTCCCTCGGGCATGGGTGTGTGTGTTTGTCCTTAGGATAATTTCGGTTAAGTAGTGTGTAAGCTTAGGGACTGATGACCTTAGCAGTTAAGTCCCATAAGATTTCACACACTTTTTTTTTTTAATTCGGCCATTATGCTGTTATCAAGGTCAAACTACAAAGCTGGCCAGGATGTCAAATTAAATACCTTTCAGCCTTCTAGTCACCAAACTTATTTTATTTGGCTACCAGTTTCAGCGTTTCATTACGCCATTTCAGGCACCTGACCGACCTGTAGGAAGGTTCGACCTCGGTTCTGATCAAAACAAGTGCCAGTCATACTGCTGTTAGCAGATTTCTGCCAGGCGGCAGATGATCGCTATAGCAAGCAGAAATCTACTAACAGCAGTATCACTGGTCCTTGTTTTGATCAGAACCGCGGAAGAATCTTCGTAAGCGGCGGTCATGGGCCTGAAGGTGGAGTAGTAAAACGGTGAAACCGGTAGCCAAATAAAACAAGTTTACAAACCAGACGGCTGAAAGATATTTAATTTGACATCCTGTATAGAACAGCCGAGACCCGCAACCATGTCTAAAAGGATGCACAGACAGAGACAAAGGTGGCCAGTCACCAGCATATTGCAGACAAATAAAATTAACAAGTATCCCAATTGTACGTATGACTACTTGTTGAATGTTTTATGTTTGCCCTTCGTATGCTGATGGCTAAACAGCCTGATGGTCTATACTCATGCTTGTCAACTACCGCCCTAAAATGGCGTAA